>NW_027507718.1:48786844-49421844 GCF_037356315.1 Lithobates pipiens | reverse complement strand
AAGGATGCATGGGGGCACAATGTGATGTTTTTACATTTCAAGGTGGGGGTTGTCAGATATAGGATCCGCCCCGGGTGCCAAATGCTCTAGGTACGCCCCTGCGGTAACTTCAGTAACAGCAGAGAGAGAACTCGCTTTCAGAGTGCTTGAGTTGCCCCTGTCTGTCTTTATTTCTCTCTCTCTCTTTCTCTTGAATTCTTAATTATTCTTATTATTTCTCTCCCGCTCTCTTGCTTTCATTCTTTATTTTTTTCTTCTCTGTTTCTTTCTTTTTTCTCTTTCTCTCTCACTCTCTCTCTTTCAATATTTATCTCTCTTTCATTATTTAATGAAAATGTTTACAGCACAAGCGTTTATTTTTTTTATCTTTCTATCTTTATCCTTTTTTAACCACTTCCTTACTGGGCACTTAACCCCTTGCCGCCGAGCGTACGCAGATGTGCGTACTCGGCCTCCGGGGGGTTATACCGGGATGATGCCCGCACCTGCAGGCATCATCCCGGTACCGTTTTTCTGAGCGGGCGATTGGCTTTCCAGCGATAACAACCGATGCGGCTAAAAGCCGTTCAGCTGTTATGCGGGAGGGGACCTCCCGTCGCTCTTACCGGTGCTCCTGTTCAATCGGGAGCACCGATCTCACATCCGCCGCTTCCAGCGGCTAGGGAGGGACTGGAATGACACCGTAAGCGGCGTCATTCCAGTCTCCTAATTGTAAACACGGAAGTGACGTCATGACGTCACTTCCCGTTTACTCGGCTGCCAATGGCGCCGGATTAAAAAAAATATACAGTATTCAGAATCGCCATTTTCTGTGATCTGAATACTTTGAAGTGTAAAGGAGGGATCGGAGATCTTTTAGACCCCCGATCCCTCCATAAAAAGTACCTGTCACCACCTATTACTGTCACAAGGGATGTTTACATTCCTTGTGACAGCAATAAAAGTGATCAAATTTTATTTTATTTTTTAAAAAACAATTTGTTCATTTTAAAATAAATAAGAAAAAAAAATTTTTAAAGCGCCCCCCGTTGCCACGAGCTCGTGCAGCAAAGAAAACGCATACGGAAGTCGCGCCCGCATATGTAAACGGTGTTCAAATCACACATGTGAGGTATCGCCGCGATTGTCAGAGCGAGAGCAATAATTGTAGCACTAGACCTCTGTAACTCTAACCTGGTAACCGGAATTTTTTTTAAAGCGTCGCCTATTGAGATTTTTAGGTACCGTAGTTTGTCGTCATTCCATGAGTGCATGCAATTATAAAGTGTGACATGTTTGGTATCTATTTACTCGGCATAACATTATCTTTTACCTTGTGGAAAAAAATTGGGCTAATTTTATTGTTTAGTTTTTTTAAAATTCATGAAAGTGTCACTTTTCCCAAAAAGTTGCGTTTAAAACACCGCTGTGCAAATACCGCGTGACATAAAATATTGCAACAATCGCCGTTTTATTCTCTAGAGCAGGGGACTTAAACTGGTGGCCCTCCAGCTGTTGCAAAACTACAAGTCCCACCATGCCTCTGCCTGTGGGAGTCATGCTTGTAACTGCTAGGCTTGCAATGCCTCATGGGACTTCTAGTTTTGCAACAGCTGGAGGGCCGCTAGTTTGAGACCTCTGCTCTAGAGTCTCTGCTAAAATATAAATTATATATAATGTTTGGGGGTTCTAAGTAATTTTCTAGCAAAAAATATGGCTTTTAACTTGTAAACACCAAATGCCAAAAATAGGCTTAGTCATGAAAGGGTTAAACTTCCCTCCTGCCCAGACCAATTTTCAGCTTTCAGTGTTGTCACACTTTGAATGACAATTGCGCAGTCATACAACACTGTACTCAAATGAAATTTTAGCATTTTTTTCACACAAATAGAGCTTTCTTTTTGTGGTATTTAATCACATCTGGGGTTTTTTTGTTTTTTTTGTTTTGCTAAAACAACAAACAAAAAAAATGGAAAATTTTGAAAAAAAGAAAAGAAATTATGTTTCATAGTGTTAAAATTCATAGTTATAAAATTTAGCAAATGGGTAATTTTTCTCCTTCATTGATATGCGCTTATGAGACGGCACTGATAGGTCACACTGGGCACTGGCAGGTGATACTTATGAGCACTGGTAGTGGACACCGATAGGTGGAACTGTGGGCTCTGATGGGTGGCACTGTGGGCTCTGATGGGTGACACTGATGGATGGTGCTCGTGGTCACTGGTAGGCAGCACTGTTGTGCAATAACAGGTGGCATAGAAGAGCATTGACTCGCTGATCACAGAGTGTGCCCTGCAGGGGGCGTGCAGACCACTCGAGCACGTGAGGACGTCCTGGGGCGCTCGCCTGGCAGTTCAGGTCTGCACTGTAGCCGTCTTTCAGCATTAGCACGGGTCTGTAGAGGTTAAAACTCACATTGTTTTTGACTAATATTTTTTCTTTATAGGTCACATCTCAATACATTGTTTTATGTAAATGTTTACAGCACAAGCAGAAAAAATAAAGTGTCTCTTTCTAAATACATTTACTGCATATGTTTTTGGTTATCTTGTATTCAGTTTCCCATACATTATACACACCCCATGTGATATAGGACATTTTCGACTCCAGAGGCCCTTAAAGACCTCATTTAAATTATTTAGAAAAAGAATGGTTAGTTACAGGACATCCCATACACTATGCACAACTTATTTCAGACCATTTTACTGTAGTGTTTTGGAGATATGTCACGTTATTCGACTATTTGAAGGTCTATAACGACCTAATTTCTAATAAGTAGAAATAAATAAAGGTCAATTCTACTACAGGACGTCCCATACCCTATGCACACCTCATTTGAAACCATTTCACTGTGGGGTTTTGGAGATAAATCACAATATTCGACTTTGGAGGCCTATAAAGTTCTAATTTCTAATAAGTAGAAAAAAAGAATGGTCAGTTCTAGTACAGGCCATCCCATGCACTAAGCACACCTCATTTGAAAACATTTTACTGTAGCGTTTTGCATATATGTCACGTTATTTGACTTTGGAGGCCTACAACGTCCTCAATTCTAATAAGAAGAACAAGAGAATGGTCACTTCTAGTACAGAATTTCCCATACACTAAGCACACCTCATTTGAAACCATTTTACTGTAGCGTTTTTGAGATATGTCACGTTTTTTTCACTTTGGAGGCCTATAACGACCTCAATTCTAATAAGTAGAAAAAAAGAATGGTCAGTTCTAGTACAGGATGTCCCATACACTAAGCACACCTCATTTGAAACCATTTTACTGTAGCGTTTTGGAGATATGTCACATTATTCGACTTTGGAGGCTTATAACGACCTCAACTCTAATAAGTAGAAAAAAAGAATGATCAGTTCTAGTACAGGATGTCCCATACACTAAGCACACCTCATTTGAAACCATTTTACTGTAGCATTTTGGAGATATGTCACGTTTTTTCACTTTGGAGGCCTATAACGAACTCAATTCTAATAAGTAGAAAAAAAGAATGGTCAGTTCTAGTACAGGATGTCCCATACACTAAGCACACCTCATTTGAAACCATTTTACTGTAGCGTTTTGGAGATATATCAAATTATTTGATTTTGGAGGCCTATAACGACCTCAATTCTAATAAGTAGAAAAAAAGAATGGTCAGTTCTGATACAGGACATCCCATACACTATGCACAACTTACTTGAAACCATTTTACTGTAGCGTTTTGGAGATATGTCAAATTATTTGACTTTGGAGGCCTAAAACGACCTCAATTCTAATAAGTAGAAAAAAAGAATGGTCAGTTCTAGTACAGGATGTCCCATACACTAAGTACACCTCATTTGAAACCATTTTACTGTAGCGTTTTGGAGATATGTCACATTATTTGACTTTGGAGGCCTTTAAGACCTCAATTCTAAGTAGAAAAAAAAGAATTGTCAGTTCTAGTACAGGATGTCCCATAAACTAAGCACACCTCATTTGAAACCATTTTACTGTAGTGTTTTGGAGATATGTCACTTTATTCGACTTTGGAGGCCTAAAACGACCTCAATTCTAATAAGTAGAAAAAAAGAATGGTCAGTTCTGATACAGAACATCCCATACACTATGCACAACTTACTTGAAACCATTTTACTGTAGCGTTTTGGAGATATGTCAAATTATTTGACTTTGGAGGCCTAAAACGACCTCAATTCTAATAAGTAGAAAAAAAGAATGGTCAGTTCTAGTACAGGATGTCCCATACACTAAGTACACCTCATTTGAAACCATTTTACTGTAGCGTTTTGGAGATATGTCACATTATTTGACTTTGGAGGCCTTTAAGACCTCAATTCTAAGTAGAAAAAAAAGAATTGTCAGTTCTAGTACAGGATGTCCCATAAACTAAGCACACCTCATTTGAAACCATTTTACTGTAGTGTTTTGGAGATATGTCACTTTATTCGACTTTGGAGGCCTAAAACGACCTCAATTCTAATAAGTAGAAAAAAAGAATGGTCAGTTCTGATACAGGACATCCCATACACGATGCACAACTTATTTGAAACCATTTTACTGTAGCGTTTTGGAGATATGTCACGTTATTTGACTTTAGAGCCCTATAACGACCTCAATTCTAATAAGTAGAAAAAAAGAATGGTCAGTTCTAGTACAGGATGTCCCATACACTAAGCACACCTCATTTGAAACCATTTTACTGTAGCATTTTGGAGATATGTCACGTTTTTTCACTTTGGAGGCCTATAACGAACTCAATTCTAATAAGTAGAAAAAAAGAATGGTCAGTTCTAGTACAGGATGTCCCATACACTAAGCACACCTCATTTGAAACCATTTTACTGTAGCGTTTTGGAGATATGTCAAATTATTTGATTTTGGAGGCCTATAACGACCTCAATTCTAATAAGTAGAAAAAAAGAATGGTCAGTTCTGATACAGGACATCCCATACACTATGCACAACTTACTTGAAACCATTTTACTGTAGCGTTTTGGAGATATGTCAAATTATTTGACTTTGGAGGCCTAAAACGACCTCAATTCTAATAAGTAGAAAAAAAGAATGGTCAGTTCTAGTACAGGATGTCCCATACACTAAGTACACCTCATTTGAAACCATTTTACTGTAGCGTTTTGGAGATATGTCACATTATTTGACTTTGGAGGCCTTTAAGACCTCAATTCTAAGTAGAAAAAAAAGAATTGTCAGTTCTAGTACAGGATGTCCCATAAACTAAGCACACCTCATTTGAAACCATTTTACTGTAGTGTTTTGGAGATATGTCACTTTATTCGACTTTGGAGGCCTAAAACGACCTCAATTCTAATAAGTAGAAAAAAAGAATGGTCAGTTCTGATACAGGACATCCCATACACGATACACAACTTATTTGAAACCATTTTACTGTAGCGTTTTGGAGATATGTCACGTTATTTGACTTTAGAGCCCTATAACGACCTCAATTCTAATAAGTAGAAAAAAAGAATGGTCAGTTATAGTACAGGATGTCCCATACACTAAGCACACCTCATTTGAAACCATTTTACTGTAGCATTTTGGAGATATGTCACGTTTTTTCACTTTGGAGGCCTATAACGAACTCAATTCTAATAAGTAGAAAAAAAGAATGGTCAGTTCTAGTACAGGATGTCCCATACACTAAGCACACCTCATTTGAAACCATTTTACTGTAGCGTTTTGGAGATATGTCAAATTATTTGATTTTGGAGGCCTATAACGACCTCAATTCTAATAAGTAGAAAAAAAGAATGGTCAGTTCTGATACAGGACATCCCATACACTATGCACAACTTACTTGAAACCATTTTACTGTAGCGTTGTGGAGATATGTCAAATTATTTGACTTTGGAGGCCTAAAACGACCTCAATTCTAATAAGTAGAAAAAAAGAATGGTCAGTTCTAGTACAGGATGTCCCATACACTAAGTACACCTCATTTGAAACCATTTTACTGTAGCGTTTTGGAGATATGTCACGTTATTTGACTTTGGAGGCCTTTAAGACCTCAATTCTAAGTAGAAAAAAAAGAATTGTCAGTTCTAGTACAGGGTGTCCCATAAACTAAGCACACCTCATTTGAAACCATTTTACTGTAGTGTTTTGGAGATATGTCACTTTATTCGACTTTGGAGGCCTAAAATGACCTCAATTCTAATAAGTAGAAAAAAACAATGGTCAGTTCTGTTACAGGACATCCCATACACGATGCACAACTTATTTGAAACCATTTTACTGTAGCGTTTTGGAGATATGTCACGTTATTTGACTTTAGAGCCCTATAACGACCTCAATTCTAATAAGTAGAAAAAAAGAATGGTCAGTTATAATAAAGGACATCCCATACACTATGCACAACTTATTTGAAACCATTTTACTGTAGCGTTTTGGAGATATGTCATGTTTTTTCACTTTGGAAACCTATAACGACCTCAATTCTAATAAGTAGAAAAAAAGAATGGTCAGTTCTAGTACAGGATGTCCCATGCACTAAGCACACCTTATTTGAAAACATTTTACTGTAGTGTTTTGGAGATATGTCAAATTTTTTCACTTTGGAGGCCTATAACGACCTCAATTCTAATAAGTTGAAAAAAAGAATGGTCAGTTCTGATTCAGGACATCCCATTCACTATGCACAACTTGTTTGAAACCATTTTACTGTAGCGTTTTGGAGATATGTCACGTTATTTGACTTTGAAGGCCTATAACGACCTCAATTCTAATAAGTAGAAAAAAAGAACGCTACATGACATTTGTATTGTCTGACACTTCCCCCACATCTCCAATAATACCACCAAACCCCTCACCTTCCTCCAAACCACCTCACTCCCCATTAACCAGACCAGACTATGTTTGGAGTAAATGGCCGAAGGCCTTGATTTATTAAAGAAAATTTATATATATATATATATATATATATATATATATATATATATATATATATATATATATATATATATATATATATAAACAAATGTAAACTTTCAATAAATAACTTTAATTAACATGTAAACTTTCCATTAATATTGAATCATGGGTCATTAGCATACCCAAGACCCTACTGGTCACTGCCCAATACCTTTAACCTCTTGACCTCCAGACGGACTCCCCTGTCTCGGAGGCTATACCCAAACCAATGCAGTGACCTACCCCTTTTACTCTTCCCGGTTAACCCCATGTAACCGTGAAGTACAGCTCCAACCACCCCCATCACCATGGATGGGTACAACCTATTCTCCACCTGCACCACTTAACCTTATCAACTGAGCCCCCAAAAAACCTGCCACAGATCGAAAGGTGGTAAAGCCTTACCCTTTCCAGCACCGCCACACACACAGACCCCACTGAATCCCCTTCTGGAGGACTAACGCCCACAGATCTATCCCAACCTCATTTAAATGAACCCCGTCACTCCTAAAGTAGCTCCAGGTCTCAAACTCCAACTCCCGATGCCGAACCGCCAATCCCCCATTCCTGATAAAAAACCTACTTACTTCCTTATTAACTTTGACCCTGGCCCTGTCCACCTTTTTGTCCGACTGCGCCCACCTCCACGACATCCTGCTGACCATATCCGACCACACTAATACCATGCCCGGGTAGGAAGCCTTCAACCTAAGAACATCACACTTAATATCTCGGATGAGGTCCCTCATGGACCTGACCCCCATGTTGTTGCCTCCCACATGAAGAAGCAGAACATCCGGCGGCCGGTCCAAGCGAGAGAATCAATGCATCTCACCCAAAACCCTATTCCACCGCATACCAGGGACCCCCATCCATCGAACCTGTGCCTCATGCCTGGGAATACGAAGCTGTCTCCCGTTTGGTCGAATGTCCGCTCTCTTTGAACCCCGAAATACGTAAGAATGGCCCAGAATCCATACCAAGCCAACTTCATAACCTGCAAATGAAAACCATTAAATACACGGAACCAGACAACCGCCCAATACATGTATATCCCCCCCCACCACACCATATCCCACCAAGTCTCATGTTAGCAAGTGTGGACGAACATACAGCCGAAACCTCCCGGAGTCCCACCTACCAATTCTCCTCACCGCCTCCGCACGCAGCCCGGCCCTAGACGCCTCTGTAGCCGCCCCAATGCGGAAAGAGTGGGATGAAAAATTCCCCGGGACAAAACCCGCTGCCATCACGCATTTTTTAAAGACTGCATTGAACTGGAACTTGGACAGAAAAGAACCATCCCCATGCACGAAAAAGGGGCCCGCTATCCGTGGCCGTATGCCCATGAAAGCCTCCACCGCCCTCACCAGGCATATATCGCTCTCGGCAATCGGGCCCACCTCCACCAGCACCCCTTTCCCCTCCTGATCTGTCTTGGACCTGCGCAACCAAATCCTAACCCCCTCCTGGCCCAGCTCAACATCGCCCGCATCTAACCCCCCAATTCTAGACCTGGCCGGGCAAAACAGCTCACTAATTCTGAATGCCCCAAAAAAGGATAAAGAAAAAGCCACCCGAAAAAGTATTTGTTCATAAAAGGAACCGCAAATCGTCTCTACCACCCGACACAGGCCACGGAGCACCTGAAAGGAGACCGGACGCCGCCCATCCTTCTGTCTATGCGCCTTCCGGTAGCCCTTTAATGCTTGCCGCAACCAGAACTCTTTTGTATAATCCCGATACCCCTCCCATTTAAACAAGAAGGCCAACCCCGCCAGCTTCCTGTCGATGGAGGCTGCCGAAACCCCCCGTTCCATAGCCTTGCTAATGAAGTAAAACACAGCTTGAGCCATGCCCGCATCACCCGGGGCCATGCCGATCCCTGCTAGGCATTCAGACCACTCCTGCCAAACCCTTGAATATGCCTTCCACGTAGTCCTACACACGGACAATTCAATCAACCGTGCTGTGACTCCAATGCTATGCGCCACATCCACGCCGGGCAGCTGATCCCGTGACGCTTTGCCTCTGATGCCAGTCCCTGAAACCTGTCCCACTGAAAACGAGACAGAGCGTCAACCAACGTGTTATCAACCCCTGGCAGGTGCACAGCATAGACGAAAGCATTCACCTGTAAACAACGCAAAACCAGATGGCGTACAAGCCTGACCACCGGCCTGGAGGCCGCTGTCAGCCGATTAACCACGTGCACCACCCCTAAGTTGTCGCAATTGAAGCGCACCTTCATGTCCTGAAAAGACTCCCCCCCAAATTTCCAAGGCCACCACAATGGGAAATAGTTCCAACAGCACCAGGTTCTTCAGGAACCCGGCCTCAGCCCACTCCGTAGGCCATGGTGCAGCGCACCACTGTCCATTGAAGTAAGCACCGAAGCCCGATGACCCTGCGGCATCGGTAAAAAACTCTAGATCCCAATTACTAATGGGAGCCAAAAACTATCCGGGTGCACAGGTAAAAGCCGGAATGCCGATTCCATGTCCGACTTTGCCATTAAGGCCCCCTATCCATACCGCCGTACCCATGACACAGCCGCGTCAAAGGAAGTGTACGTTACCGCACAATCCTCCGGCAAGGACAGGTGATGGATCAACCGGAACTTGTTGGGCTCCTTTTTGGGGAAAACCCCCAGCGGGAGAAACCACCAAGTGAGGGAGGGGTGCTTCCCGGAACGGGCCGGCCATGCGGGCCAACGCGACCTCCTTGCCCAACTTCTCCGTCACCACCGTCGGATGCTGCAGTGCCGACTTCACATTTTTGGCCGGGGGGGGGGGGGGGGGGCGCTGACAACAAACAAGGAATCCAAAAGCATGAAGTAAAACCCTCCTCCAGCAATTGCACCCCCGCCCTGTCGGGATACTTAATGAGGAAAGGCCGCATCCTTTCCACTCGTACCGGAGTCGTCCCTTTTGTTGACAGAATCTCCAGGACGCCCTTTCCCTTTCTTAAAACACTTGGCAAGGGCGTGGGACCCCCCGTAGCCAGAGCACAAGTGCTTGAAATGGCAGTTAGACCCAAATTTACAGGTGCCCTCCTTGAACTGCCGGCAATAGCCCCAGCGCTTTTCGGTCGGTTGTCCTGGGGTAGCCGAACCTCTGACCCCCAGCTGAAAAAACTGGTTGGGAGCCCTTGCCGCCGTCATCAGCTTCATCCACAAGCTAATGTCCTTGTGATCCCAGCAAAGCGAAGGTCGGACCGCCATCCGCTGCCGAAACTGTTCGTCATACCTTCGTACGTCCGGTGCGCCTCACTGATGGCCTCCAGATACACGAACAACGCTGAGCAATGCTCCGGCGTCTTCTCACCCACTACGCTTGCCAAAATGGCAAATGCCTGTAGCCAATTAGAAAAGGATTAACCTATACCTCCGCTTCTCCTCATCTTCCTTCTTCCACTCCTCCGGCTTCAATCTGTCCAGGTTGAATTTTTTCAGCGGTAGCAGGGTGAAGATCTCGATGTACTCACCCTTCCAAATCTTCTCTTTCACTTCCGGCTTCAAGTGAGCCCCCAACGGTCCCTTGAAGCAAACGTAGACCTTGCTTCTCACCGAATCCGCTAGCCGCACCTGGTCCGTGCTCTTCTCCCCTGACTTCTCAGAAGTCCCATTGGCCGTGGGGGCAGCCGGGCTCGTCGGCGTCTCCCCCCAGCCACTAGAGCCACCGGAACTACCGAGGGCGAAGACACCCCACCCGACGTCCATGACACGGCCACAACCGAGGCCGTCGCCGGCATCCATGCCTGGGCCGGCCCACTCGCCGCACCCACCTCAAACCTCTGAACCAATTCCTTCAGGCCTGACAACAACCCCCGAGGCCCCCCTGCCTCCCTCCCGCTGCGGCCCCTGTAGATGGGGTTTGGCCCGCCAACCCCGTAGACCCGCTCCCCCCGCCCGTCGCCGGCGCCCCCTGCGAGCTACTCCGCCCTAACAAATCATGCAACAATGTAGAAATAGAAATAGAAGAGTTACACTCACCGGGCTGCCCAGGACTGGCCTCGCAGCCGCCGCACTTGGACCCACCGCCGTCTCCACGCTACGATCCTCTGCACCGTCCGACTCTGGCAGCTCGCCCTCCGATCGTTCGCTCACCACAGCTGTCTGTGTTCCAGAAGAAGGACGCCCGGATGGGCCTGCTCCACCATCCAGGGGTCTGCTATGCAGAGCTCTAGAGTCCCGGCCCCCCCTACCGCCAGCCCTGCCATCACGTCTGGGAGAAGGGCTCCTGCGCCGACAATACGTGCCACTTCAGCTACTCCTCCTGGGCCCTGGCTGACCACATGACCACCGCCATTGCCACTGGGACTGGGGGCCACCACACCGGGCCAGGCCCCCACCCGCTGGACTGCTGACCCCGGCTGACTGTCCTCCACTGCTCCCTCTGCTGCCCCGGCCTGGCCCAGGCACCGACACCGTGCTGGGGGCGCCGACTCCTGGGATGCTCTCGACCCCCCAGCCACACTCCCTTGTCCTCTCCTTCTGGCCCCACTCCTGGCAGCGTACCTGCTACTCCCTTCCCCCGATGGGATGGAGGCTGGGGTCACCATCGTCCGCTGTGGCCGCTGATCTGCGCCGGCCTCTCTCTGTGGGGTGATGTGCGCCGTCCGTGGGGGCCCCCTGCGGCCTGCTTCAGGGCTAAACCGCTCGGGCGGCCTGGAACGCCGCGCCCGAGGTGTCTCCGCCGCCCCCCTCTCACCGCCACCTCCCGCTCTGCCGCAATGGCCGCTATCTGGGCCTGTAGCCATGCGGCGCCCTCCCGATCGAGTGCAGCCCTGAGCTGGGCCAGTAAATCAGCAGACGCCATGGGTACAGTCAGAGCGGCGAGGGTCCCGTCCAATCTCGTCCTCCTCTGCTCTCTGACTGACCCAGGCTTCCGCTTGGCTTCCCTGCGAAATGGCTGGCTCCGCCCACATCCCCGCCTACCCGGGATCCTTAAAGCGGCCCCTCTCATCTTTCCTAAAGACGGCGACAGTGCCTTCAAAGCAACTGTCATGCCGTCCCTTCGCCCACAGCCTTCAGCTGTTGCTCCGTGGACTTTCTGTAAAATGGTTTCAAATGAGGTTTGCATAGGGTATGGGACATCCTGTACTAGAAGTGACCATTCTTTTTTTCTATTTATTGGAAATTTGTTATTTATACATTTATACACCTCCAAAGTCGAATAACGTGACATATCTCCAAAACGCTACAGTAAAATGGTTTCAAATGAGGTGTGCTTAGTGTATGGGATGTCCTTTATCATAACTGACCATTCTTGTTTCTAATTATTAGAATTGAGGTCGTTTTAGGCCACCAAAGTCGAATAACATGACATATCTCCAAAATGCTACAGTAAAATGGTTTCAAATGGGGTATGCTTAGTATATGGGACATTCTGTTCTAGAAGTGACCTTTTTTTTTCTACTTGTTAGAATTGAGGTCGTTATAGGCTTCCAAAGTTAAAAAACGTGACATATCTCCAAAACGCTACAGTAAAATGGTTTCAAACAAGTTGTGCATCGTGTATGGGATGTCCTGTATCAGAACTGACCATTCTTTTTTTCTACTTATTAGAATTGAGGTCGTTATAGGCCTCCAAAGTCAAATAATGTGACATATCTCCAAAACGCTACAGTAAAATGGTTTCAAATGAGGTGTGCTTAGTGTATGGGATGTCCTGTACTAGAACTGACCATTCTTTTTTTTCTACTTATTAGAATTGAGGTCGTTATAGGCCTCCAAAGTAAAAAAACATGACATATCTCTAAAACGTTACCGTAAAATGGTTTCAAATAAGTTGTGCATAGTGTATGGGAGGTTCTGTATCAGAACTGACCATTCTTTTTTTCTTATTATTAGAATTGAGGTCGTTATAGGCCTCCAAAGGTAAATAACGTGACATATCTCCAAAACGTGACATTAAAATGGTTTCAAATGAAGTGTGCTGAGTGTATGGGATGTCCTTTATCATAACTGACCATTCTTTTTTTCTACTTATTAGAATTGAGGTCGTTTTAGGCCTCCAAAGTCAAATAATGTGACATATCTCCAAAATGCTACAGTAAAATAGTTTCAAATGAGGTGTGCTTAGTTATGGGACATCCTGTACTAGAACTGACCATTCTTTTTTTCTACTTATTAGACTTGAGGTCGTTATAGGCCTCCAAAGTCGTATAACATGACATATCTCCAAAACGCTACAGTAAAATGGTTTCAAATGAGGTTTGCTTAGTGTATGGGACGTCCTGTATCAGAACTGACCATTCTTTTTTTTCTACTTATTAGAATTGGGGTTGTTTTAGGCCTCCAAAGTCAAATAAAGTGACATATCTCCAAAACGCTACAGTAAAATGGTTTCAAATGAGGTGTGCTTAGTGTATGGGACATCCTGTACTAGAACTGACCATTCTTTTATTCTACTTATTAGAATTGAGGTCGTTATAGGCTTCCAAAGTGAAAAAACGTGACATATCTCCAAAACGCTACAGTAAAATGGTTTCAAACAAGTTGTGCATAGTGTATGGGATGTCCTGTATCAGAACTGACCATTCTTTTTTTCTACTTATTAGAATTGAGGTCGTTATAGGCCTCCAAAGTCAAATAACATGACATATCTCCAAAACGCTACAGTAAAATGGTTTCAAATGAGGTGTGCTTAGTGTATGGGACATCCTGTATTAGAAGTGACCATTCTTTTTTTCTACTTATTAGAATTGAGGTTGTTATAGGCTTCCAAAGTGAAAAAACGTGACATATCTCCAAAACGCTACAGTAAAATGGTTTCAAACAAGTTGTGCATAGTGTATGGGATGTCCTGTATCAGAACTGACCATTCTTTTTTTCTACTTATTAGAATTGAGGTCGTTATAGGCCTCCAAATTCGAATAACATGACATATCTCCAAAACGCTACAGTAAAATGGTTTCAAATGAGGTGTGCTTAGTGTATGGGACATCCTGTACTAGAACTGACCATTCTTTTTTTCTACTTATTAGAATTGAGGTCGTTATAGGCCTCCAAAGTGAAAAAACGGGACATATCCCCAAAACGCTACACTAAAATGGTTTCAAACAACTTGTGCATAGTGTATGGGATGTCCTGTTTCAGAACTGACCATTCTTTTTTTCTACTTATTAGAATTGAGGTTATCATGTATGGGATGTCCTGTACTAGAACTGACCATTCTTTTTTTCTACTTATTAGAAATTAGAACTTTATAGGCCTCCAAAGTCGAATATTGTCATTTATCTCCAAAACCCCACAGTGAAATGGCTTCAAATGAGGTGTACATAGGTATGGGACGTCCTGTAGTAGAATTGACCTTTATTTATTTCTACTTATTAAAAATTAGGTTGTTATAGACCTTCATAAAGTCCAATAGCGTGACATATCTCCAAAACGCTACAGAAAAATGGTCTCAAATAAGTTGTGCATAGTGTATGGGACGTCCTGTAACTGACCATTCTTTTTCTAAATAATTTAAATGAGGTCTTCAAGGGCCTCTGGAGTCGAAAATGTCCTATATCACATGGGGTGTGTATAATGTATGGGACACTGAATACAAGATAACCAAAAACATATGCAGTAAGGCTCGGTTCACACAGGGGGCGATGCGAGGCGACACGACTTGCCTCGCCGCGACCTGCCGCGACCTCAGCGGCGACTTGCAAATGACTTCTGTATAGAAGTCAATGCAAGTCGCCCCGAGGTCGCCCAAAAGTATTACAGGAACCTTTTTTCTGAGTCGGAGCGACTCGAGTCGGAGCGACTCGAGTCGCTCCGCTTAGAACGGTTCCATTGTACAGAACGGGGGCGACTTGTCAGGTCGCGGCACGGCAAGTCGTGTCGCCTCGTGTCGCCCCCTGTGTGAACCGGCCCTAAATGTATTTAGAAAGAGACACTTTATTTTTTCTGCTTGTGCTGTAAACATTTACATAAAACAATGTATTGAGATGTGACCTATAAAGAAAAAACATTAGTCAAAAACAATGTGAGTTTTAACCTCTACAGACCCATGCTATAGCTGAAAGACGGCTACAGTGCAGACCTGAACTGCCGGGAGAGCGTTCCAGGACATTCTCACGTGCTCGAGTGGGCTGCGTGCCCCCTGCAGGGCGCACTCTGTGATCAGCGAGTCAATGCTCTTCTGTGCCACCTGTCATTGCAAAACAGTGCTGCCTACCAGTGACCACGAGCACCATCCATCAGTGCCACCCATCAGAGCCCACAGTGCCACCTATCTGTGTCCACTACCAGTGCTCATAAGTATCACCTGCCAGTGCCTATCAATGTGACCTATCAGTGCCCATCAGTGCCTTCTCATAAGCGCATATCAATGAAGGAGAAAAATTACCCATTTTCAAAATTTTATAACTTTGAATTTTAACACTATGAAACATTATTTCTTTTCTTTTTTTCAAAATTTTCCATTTTTTTTGTTTGTTGTTTTAGCAAAAAAAAAAAAAACCCAGATGTGATTAAATACCACAAACAGAAAGCTCTATTTGTGTGAATAAAAATGCTAAAATTTCAATGTGCAATTGTCATTCAAAGTGTGACACCACTGAAAGCTGAAAATTGGTCTGGGCAGGAGGGAAGTTTAACCCTTTCATGACTAAGCCTATTTTTGGCATTTGGTGTTTACAAGTTAAAATCTATATTTTTTTGCTAGAAAATTACTTGGAACCCCCAAACATTATTTATATATATATATATATATATATATATATATATATATATATATATATATATATTAGCCAAGACTCTAGAGAATAAAACAAGGATTGTTGCAATATTTTATGTTACGCGGTATTTGCGCAGCAGTGTTTTAAACGCAACTTTTTGGGAAAGTGACATGAATTCATGAATTAAAAAAAAACAAAAAACAATAAAATTAGCCCAATTTTTTTCCATAATGTGAAAGATAATGTTATGCCGAGTAAATAGATACCAAATAGATACCAAACATGTCACACTTTATAATTGCACGCACTCGTGGAATGACGACAAACTACGGTACCTAAAAATCTAAAATAAAATTCCGGTTACCAGGTTAGAGTTACCGAGGTCTAGTGCTAGAATTATTGCTCTCGCTCTGACGATCGCGGCGATACCTCATATGTGTGAACACCGTTTACATATGCGGGCGCGTCTTCCGTATGCGTTTTCTTTGCTGCACGAGCTCGCTGCGTCGGGGGGCGCTTTAAAAAAAAAATTCTTATTTATTTTAAAATTAACAAATTGTTTTTAAAAAAATAAAAATAAAATTTGATCACTTTTATTGCTGTCACAAGGAATGTAAACATCCCTTGTGACAGTAATAGGTGGTGACAGGTACTCTTTATGGAGGGTGATCGGGGGTCTAAAAGATCCCCGATTCCTCCTTTACACTTCAAAGTATTCAGATCGCCGAAAACGGCGATTCTGAATACTGTATTTTTTTTTTTAATCCGGCGCCATTGGTAGCCGAGTAAACGGGAAGTGACGTCATGACGTCGCTTCCATGTTTACAATTAGGAGACTGGAATGACGCTGCTTACGGCTTCATTCCAGTCCCTCCCTAGCCGCTGGAAGAGGCAGATGTGAGATCGGTGCTCCTGATTGAACGGGAGCACCGGTAAGAGCGGTGGGTGGTCCCCTCCCGCATAACAGTCGAGCGGCTTTTAGCTGCATCGGTTGTTATGGCTGGAAAGCCAATCGCCCGCTCAGAAAACCGGTACCGGGATGATGCCTGCAGGTACGGGCATCATCCCGGTATAACCCCCGGAAGCCGAGTACGCACATCTGCGTACGCTCGGCAGCAAGGGGTTAAGTGCCCAGTAAGGAAGTGGTAAAAGGATAAAGATAGAAAAGAGAAAGATAATAAAAAAAAATAAACGCTTGTGCTGTATACATTTTCATAAAACAATGAAAGAGAGATAAATAAAGATTGAAAGAGAGAGAGTGAGGCGGCGTACACACGGGCGGACTGTCTGCCGAAACTAAGTTCGTCAAACAGTCCGTTCAAACTTTTGAATGAACGAACTTGCCCACACACGGCACTTTTTGAGCGGACAAATACGGCAAACTTTGTTCGTCGTACTAAGTCCGCGCAACTTTTGAAATGAACGGACTCGCCCACACACGAGGGAACAGTCCGCTCATTTCGAGCGCGTCTCCAGGTAGGCGGGGCCCGCGACGGAGACGTCGCGGGCTCCGCCGCCTGGAATGGACTTAAAGGGGAACCCCAACGCCGAAAAAAATCGGCATGGGGGTCCCCCCAAAGTCCACAACAGACCCTTGTCCGAGCACGCTACCCGGCCGGCCAGGAAAGGGGGGCGAGCGAGCGCGCTCCCCCTCCTGAGCCATACCAGGCCGCGTGCCCTCAACATGGGGGGTGCCTTGGGGAAGGGGGGGCCGCGCGGCCCCCCCACCCCAAAGCACCTTGTCCCCATGTTGATGAGGACAAGGGCCTCTTCCCGACAACCCTGGCCGTTGGTTGTCGGGGTCTGCGGGCGGGGGGCTTATCGGAATCCGGGAGCCCCCTTTAATAAGGGGGCCCCCCGGATACCGGCCCCCCACCCTATGTGAATGAGTATGGGGTACAATGTACCCCTACCCATTCACCTGTAAAATAAAAGTACCCAAAAAAAACACAACACACGAGATAAAATATTTTATTGCACAGCTCCGGGGGTCTTCCGTCTTCGGGGGTCTTCTCGCCGGACTCCTCCGCTATCTTCTTGTAGCTCTTTTGCTGGCGGAGGAGTCCGGCTTTCTTCCTCCCCACCGCCGGCCTCTTCTCCCGACTTCGGGGGTCTTGTCCCCCTCTTCGGTTCTTCTGCCGGGCCACCGCGCCTTCTTATAGCTCTTTTACAGGCGGTGGCCCGGTCTTCTGTCGCCGCTGTCGCCGCCGCCTTCCGTTCTTCTTCTTCTTCTTCTTCTTCTTCTTCTTCTTCTCCAGGAGATGTTGACACGTCGCTGTCTCCGGCCGGAATGCCAGAGCCGCGCTGCGCGGCCACTTATATAGTGACAATGGGGCGGTGTCACATGGTATATGTCACATGGCTTGGTCACATGGTGACCCCGCCCCCTTACGATGTCATAGTCCCCATGTGACATCAACCCATGTGACCAACCCATGTGACATATACCATGTGACACCGCCCCATTGTCCCTATATAAGTGGCAGCGCAGCACGTCCCTGGCATTCCGGCCGGAGAGAGCGTCGAGTCAACATCTCCTGGAGAAGAAGAAGAAGAAGAAGAACGGGCGGCGGTGGCGGTGGCGGCGACGGCGACAGAAGACCGGGCCACCGCCTGTAAAAGAGCTATAAGAAGGCGCGGTGGCCCGGCAGAAGAACCGAAGAGGGGGACAAGACTCCCGAAGTCGGAAGAAGAAGCCGGCGGCAAGGAAGAAAGCCGGGCTCCTCCGCTAGCAAAAGAGCTACAAGAAGATAGCGGAGGAGTCCGGCGAGAAGACCCCCGAAGACGGAAGACCCCCGGAGCTGTGCAATAAAATATTTTAACCCTGTGTTGTGTTTTTTTTGTACTTTTTTTCACAGGTGAATGGGTAGGGGTACATTGTACCCCATACTCATTCACATAGGGTGGGGGGCCGGTATCCGGGGGCCCCCTTATTAAAGGGGGCTCCTGGATTCCGATAAGCCCCCCGCCCGCAGACCCCAACAACCAACGGCCAGGGTTGTCGGGAAGAGGCCCTTGTCCTCATCAACATGGGGACAAGGTGCTTTGGGGTGGGGGGGCCGCGCGGCCCCCCTTCCCCAAGGCACCCCCCATGTTGAGGGCACACGGCCTGGTACGGCTCAGGAGGGGGGGCGCGCTCGCTCGCCCCCCTTTCCTGGCCGGCCGGGTAGCGTGCTCGGACAAGGGTCTGTTGTGGACTTTGGGGGGACCCCCATGCCGATTTTTTTCGGCGTTGGGGTTCCCCTTTAAGTCCATTCCAGGCGGCGGAGCCCGTGACGTCTCCCTCGCGGGCCCCGCCTACCTGGAGACCCGCTCGAAATGAGCAGACTTTTCTCCGGGCGGGAACAGTCCGCTCATTTCGAAAGTACAGCGGACTGGCCCACACACGGGCGGACTGTCCGCTCAAACCAAGTTTCAGCGGACAGTTTTTTGGAATTTCCGAAAAAACTTTGTTTGTCAAACTGTCCGCTGAAACTGTCCGCTGAAGCCCACACACGAGCGGACTGTCCGCTGAAACACTGTTCAGCGGACAAAGTTGAGCGAACAGTCCCCGCGTGTGTACGCGGCCTGAGAGAGAAAGAGAAAAAAGAAAGAAACAGAGAAGAAAAAAATAAAGAATGAAAGCAAGAGAGCGGGAGAGAAATAATAAGCATAATTAAGAATTCAAGAGAAAGAGAGAGAGAGAAATAAAGACAGACAGACAGGGGCAACTCAAGCACTCTGAAAGCGAGTTCTCTCTCTGCTGTTACTGAAATTACCGCAGGGGCGTACCTAGAGCATTTGGCACCCGGGGCGGATCCTATATCTGACACCCCCCACCTTGAAATGTAAAAACATCACATTGTGCCCCCATGCATCCTTCAATATCTTTTTGTCACTACTGTGTACGCCCTCTCCACAACTGCACCTCTGGACCCCTTTTCATTATATGGCACCCTGCACCTCTGGACCCCTTTACATTACACAGCACCCTGCACCTCTGGACCCCTTTTCATTATATGGCACCCTGCACCTCTGGAACCCTTCACATTACACAGCACCCTGCACCTCTGGACCCCTTTACATTACACAGCACCCTGCACCTCTGGACCCCTTCACATTACACAGCACCCTGCACCTCTGGACCCCTTCACATTACACAGCACCCTGCACCTCTGGACCCCTTCACATTACACAGCACCCTGCACCTCTGGACCCCTTTACATTACACAGCACCCTGCACCTCTGGACCCCTTCACATTACACAGCACCCTGCACCTCTGGACCACTTTACATTACACAGCACCCTGAACCTCTGGAACCCTTTACATTACACAGCCCTTGTACCTCTGGACCCCTTTGCATTACACTGCACCCTGCACCTCTTGACCCCTTTAAATTACACAGCCCTTGTACCTCTGGAGCCCTTTACATTATATGGCACCCTGCACCCCTTCACATTACACAGCACCCTGCACCTCTGGACCCCTTTACATTACACAGCTCTTGTACCTCTGGATCCCTTTGCATTACTCTGCACCCTGCACCTCTTGACCCCTTTAATTACACAGCCCTTGTTCCTCTGGACCCCTTTACATTATATGACACTCTGGACCCCTTCACATTATACAGCAGCCTACACCTCTGGAGCCCTTTACATTACACAGCCCTTGTACCTCTGGATCCCTTCACATTATACGGCACCCTGCACCTCTGGACCCCTTCACATTACACAGCAGCCTACACCTCTGGACCCCTTTACATTACACAGCCCTTGTACCTCTGGACCCCTTTGCATTACACTGCACCCTGCACCTCTTGACCCCTTTACATTACTTAGCTCTTGTACCTCTGGACCCCTTTGCATTACTCTGCACCCTGCACCTCTTGACCCCTTTACATTACACAGCCCTTGTACCTCTGGACCCCTTTACATTATATGGCACTCTGGACCCCTTCAAATTACACAGCAGCCTACACCTCTGGAGCCCTTCACATTACACAGCCCTTGTACCTCTGGATCCCTTTACATTATACGGCACCCTGCACCTCTGGACCCCTTCACATTACACAGCAGCCTACACCTCTGGACCCCTTTACATTACACAGCACCCTGTACCTCTGGACCCCTTTGTATTACACTGCACCCTGCACCCCTTTACATTATACGGCACCCTGCACTTCTGGACCCCTTTACATTATACGGCACCCTGCACCTCTGGACCTCTTTATATTACACAGCAGCCTACACCTCTGGACCCCTTTACATTACACAGCCCTTGTACCTCTGAACCCCTTTGCATTACACTCCACCTCTGGACCCCTTTACGTTACACAGCTCCCTGCTGCACCTCTGGACCCCCCTTACAGACACCCCCTAACAGTTCTGGACTCCCTGCATTTTACACAGACCCCCCACTACAGTGTAGACACCCCATTACAGTGCAGACCCCTACAGTGCAGACCCCCCTACAGTGTAGACCCCCACTACAGTGCAGACCCCTACAGTGTAGACCCCACTACAGTGCAGACCCCCCCATAGTGCAGGCCCCTACAGTGTAGACCCCCCACTACGGTGCAGACCCCCACTACGGTGCAGACCCCTACAGTGTAGACCTCCACTACAGTGCAGACCCCTACATTGTAGATCTCCCCACTACAGTGTAGACCCCCCATTACAGTTTAGACCCCCCACTACAGTGTAGACCACACTACAGTGCAGACCCCCCATAGTGCAGACCCCTACAGTGCAAACCCCCCACTACGGTGCAGACCCCTACAGTGTAGACCCCCACTACAGTGCAGACCTCTACATTGTAGACCCCCCCACTACAGTGTAGACCCCCCTACAGTGTAGACCCCCACTACAGTGTAGACCCCACTACAGTGCAGATCCCTACAGTGTAGACCCCCCACTACAGTGCAAACCCCCCACTACGGTGCAGACCCCTACAGTGTAGACCCCCACTACAGTGCAGACCCCTACATTGTAGACCCCCCACTACAGTGTAGACCCCCCATTACAGTGCAGACCCCTACAGTGTAGACCCCACTACAGTGCAGACCCCTACAGTGTAGATCTCCCCACTACAGTGTAGACCCCCCATTACAGTTTAGACCCCCCACTACAGTGTAGACCACACTACAGTGCAGACCCCCCATAGTGCAGACCCCTACAGTGCAAACCCCCCACTACGGTGCAGACCCCTACAGTGTAGACCCCCACTACAGTGCAGACCTCTACATTGTAGACCCCCCCACTACAGTGTAGACCCCCCTACAGTGTAGACCCCCACTACAGTGTAGACCCCACTACAGTGCAGATCCCTACAGTGTAGACCCCCCACTACAGTGCAAACCCCCCACTACGGTGCAGACCCCTACAGTGTAGACCCCCACTACAGTGCAGACCCCTACATTGTAGACCCCCCACTACAGTGTAGACCCCCCATTACAGTGCAGACCCCTACAGTGTAGACCCCACTACAGTGCAGACCCCTCCAGTGTAGACCCCCCACTACGGTGCAGACCCCTACAGTGTAGACCCCCACTACAGTGCAGACCCCTACATTGTAGACCCCCCATAGTGAAGACCCCTACAGTGTAGACCCCCCCCCCCCAGTACACAACCTCCCTACAGTGCACAGACCCCCTAACACAATACAGCCCTGTTCAGAACACACATGGAGAGCCCAAGGTAATGGCTTCGCATACAAGCCAGTCTGCACACCCGGGACCCGGCGCAACGATCATGCATGCAGGGAGAGGGGGGAGGCGGCTTCACTGTGCTTGGCTGTGACAGCCGCTGTAGAGACTGATCTGAGCCGAGAAGGGGTTGTGCCGACTGGCCTCGCAGCCACACCCCCGTAAACTCGGGGCGGGCTGTGTGTTTTTTGTCACTACCGTATTCCTCGTAATAGGAGCACACACCTTTTGTTTTTGACGGCTGGCTAGACCGTGCATTTGCAAACCACGGCTGGCTTGACCGCAGTCTATAGCTACACCCATCATTCAGATATCCCCACACAAAATCAAGGACGTCATATGACGGCCGGCGGGAAGTGGTTAAAATGCATTTTTTTTTTTTAGTTGTCCATTTATACAATATTTCTAACAGATAGCATGTACATAGCAAAAATTACACCCCAAAATAGATTCTCCTACTCCTCCTGAGTACGGCGATAACACATGTGTGAGCCTTCCACAGCCTGGCAACTTACAGACGCCGAGTACAGCCGAGCATGGCTGAGCATGGCTGAGTATGGCCGAGTATTGCAGGGTACCACCGAGTATGGCCGAGTATTGCAGGGTACCACCAAGTATGGCTGGGTATTGCAGGGTACCATCGAGTATGGCTGGGTATTGCAGGGTACCACCGAGTATGGCTGGGTATTGCAGGGTACCACCGAATATGGCTGGGTATTGCAGGGTACCACCGAGTATGGTTGGGTATGGCAATTTTATTGTAGGGTACCACCGAGTATTGCTTAGTATTGGCAGGGTATTGCAGATTATTGCTGGGTATTGCAGAGAATTGGCAGGGCATCGCAGAGTATTGTCAGGGTATTGCAGAGTATTGTCAGGGCATTGCATAGCATTGTCAGGGAATTGAGGGGTTAATTGTCGGTGTGCAGCACTGTGGGCACTGTAGATCCAGCCAACAGCGCTGCTGACACCGAACTGTCCCCCTCCGCTGTACCGACCGGTACAGAGAGGGGAGGGAGGAACCAGCGTCGTAACATGACGCCGGTTTGTTTACAAGTGATCGCTCCGTCATTTGACGCAGCGATCATATGGTAAACGGCCGCTATGAGCACTCCCCACAGGACCCGGCGGTCATGGATGCTCTCGAGTGTGCCCCCCAGGGGGCACGTGAGAGTGGAATTCTGGGAGGACGTCATATGACGGCCTCCCAGAGGTAAGCAACCGCCCTGTAGCCATCATTCGGCTATGGGCCGGTTGTTAAGTGGTTAAGTGCCCAGTAAGGAAGTGGTTAAAAAAGGATAAATATAGAAGAGAGAAATATAATAAAAAAATAAACGCTTTTGTGCTGTAAACATTTTCATAAAACAATGAAAGAGAGATAAATAAAGATTGAAAGAGAGTGAGAGAGAGAAAAAAGAAAGAAACAGAGAAGAAAAAATAAAGAATGAAAGCGAGCGGGAGAGAAATAATAAGAATAATTAAAGCGGTTCTTCACCCTAAAGGGGAAGTTCCGCTAGTATTATCCCTCCCCCCTCCGGTGCCACAATCGGCACCTTTAGGGGGGGAGGGGGGTGCAGTTACCTGGATAATCCAGGTAACTGCACCCACTTCCGGCCAGACCGCCGCATGGCTCCGCCCACCGCCGCATGGCTCCGCCCCCCCCGTTGTGTTCTGGGAAACACACAGTTCCCAGAGACACAGCGGGGAACCAGCGCAGCGCGACTCGCGCATGCGCAGTAGGGAACCGGGCAGTGAAGCCCTCTTACTTCACTTCCCGATTCCCTGACAGAGGATGGCGGCGGTGGCTGCAGCGAGACGAGCGATCGCTCGTCATCTGCCACCGACATCGCTGGAACCTGGGACAGGTAAGTGTGATATTATTAAAAGTCAGCAGCTGCAATATTAGTAGCTGCTGGCTTTTAATATTTTTTTTTTTTGTGCAGCTCCTCTTTAAGAATTCAAGAAAAAGAGAGAGAGAAATAAAGACAGACAGACAGGGGCAACTCAAGCACTCTGAAAGCGAGTTCTCTCTCTACTGTTACTGAAATTACCGCAGGGGCGTACCTAGAGCATTTGGCACCCGGGGCGGATCCTATATCTGACACCCCCCACCTTGAAATGTAAAAACATCACATTGTGCCCCATGCATCCTTCAATATCTTTTTGTCACTACTGTGTACGCCCTCTCCACAACTGCACCACTGGACCCCTTTACATTATATGACACCCTGCACCTCTGGACCCCTTTACATTACACAGTCCTTGTACCTCTGGACCCCTTCACATTACACAGCCCTTGTACCTCTGGACCCCTTCACATTACACAGCCCTTGTACCTCTGGATCCCTTTACATTATACGGCACCCTGCACCTCTGGACCCCTTCACATTACACAGCAGCCTACACCTCTGGACCCCTTTACATTACATAGCTCTTGTACCTCTGGATCCCTTTACATTATACGGCACCCTGTACCTCTGGACCCCTTCACATTACACAGCAGCCTACACCTCTGGACCCCTTTACATTACACAGCTCTTGTACCTCTGGACCCCTTTACATTATACGGCACCCTGCACCTCTGGACCCCTTCAAATTACGCAGCAGCCTACACTTCTGGACCCCTTTACATTACACAGCCCTTGTACCTCTGGATCCCTTTTCATTATACGACACCCTGCACCTCTGGACCCCTTCACATTACACAGCAGCCTACACCTCTGGACCCCTTTACATTACACAGCTCTTGTACCTCTGGATCCCTTTACATTATACGGCACCCTGCACCTCTGGACCCCTTCACATTACACAGCAGCCTACACCTCTGGACCCCTTTACATTACACAGCTCTTGTACCTCTGGACCCCTTTGCATTACTCTGCACCCTGCACCTCTTGACCCCTTTACATTACACAGCCCTTGTACCTCTGGACCCCTTTACATTACACAGCACCCTGCACCTCTTGACCCCTTTACATTACACAGCACCCTGCACCTCTTGAGCCCTTTACATTACACAGCCCTTGTACCTTTGGACCCCTTAACATTATATGGCACTCTGGACCCCTTCACATTACACATCAGCCTACACCTCTGGACCCCTTTACATTACACAGCCCTTGTACCTCTGGACCCCTTTACATTACACAGCACCCTGCACCTCTGGATCCCTTTACATTACACAGCCCTTGTACCTCTGTACCCCTTCACATTACACCGCCCTTGTACCTCTGGATCCCTTTACATTATACGGCACCCTGCACCTCTGGACCCCTTCACATTACACAGCAGCCTACACCTCTGGACCCCTTTACATTACACAGCCCTTGTACCTCTGGACCCCTTTGCATTACACTGCACCCTGCACCCCTTTACATTATACGGCACCCTGCACCTCTGGATCCCTTTACATTATACGGCACCCTACACCTCTGTACCCCTTTACATTATACGGCACCCTGCACCCCTTTACATTACACAGCACCCTGCACCTCTGGATCCCTTTACATTATACGGCACCCTACACCTCTGTACCCCTTTACATTATACGGCACCCTGCACCCCTTTACATTACACAGCACCCTGCACCTCTGGACCCCTTTACATTACACAGCCCTTGTACCTCTGGACCCCTTTACATTATATGGCACTCTGGACCCCTTCACATTACATAGCAGCCTACACCTCTGGACCCCTTTACATTACACAGCCCTTGTACCTCTGGACCCCTTTGCATTACACTGCACCCCTTTACATTATACAGCACCCTGCACCTCTGGACCCCTTTACATTATACGACACCTGCATCTCCGGACCCCTTTACATTACACAGCAGCCTACACCTCTGGACCACTTTACATTACACAGCCCTTGTACCTCTGAACCCCTTTGCATTACACTCCACCTCTGGACCCCTTTACGTTACACGGCTCCCTGCTGCACCTCTGGACCCCCCTTACAGACACCCCCCTAACAGTTCTGGACTCCCTGCATTTTACACAGATCCCCTACAGGGCAGACCCTCTCCCTAAAGTACAGACCCCCCCACAGTGCAGACCCCCCCACTACAGTGCAGACCCCCCCATAGTGCAGACCCCTACAGTGTAGACCCCCCCATAATGCAGACCCCTCACTACAGTGCAGACCCCCCCCCCCAGTACACAACTCCCTACAGTGCACAGACCCCCCTAACACAATACAGCCCCCGTTCAGAAAACACACGGAGAGCCCAAGGTAATAGCTTCGCATGCGAGCCAGTCTGCACACCCGGGACCCGGCACAACGATCCTGCATGCAGGGGGAGGGGGGGAGGCGGCTTCACTGTGCTCGGCTGTGACAGCCGCTGTAGAGAGTGATCTGAGCCGAGAAGGGGTTGTGCCGACTGGCCTCGCAGCCCCACCCCCCTAAACTCTGGGCGGGCTGTGTGATTTGTCACTACCGTACTCATCGTAATAGGAGCACCCACCTTTTTTTCTGTTGGCTGGCTAGACCGTGCATTTGCAAACCACGGCTGGCTTGACCGCAGTCATATTTCCACATAAACTTCCCTCCTGGCATTAAACTTTGCCAGGTATTGTGCTCAGCTTACCACCCCAAACTGATGTTCCTCCCTCAGCTCACCTCTCTCCCTGCATGTTCTGTGAGCAGAAAAGCTGTACTCCTCCTCTGGGTTCTCTCATCATATGGCACTGAAGATAGAGGAGGGGGGGATTCAGTGGGACACACAGAGCAAGTATGCAGGAGACTGGGGGGGGGGATGAGGAGACAGAAAATCAGGAGGGGCCAGCGGGGGGGGGGGTGCATCACGAGAGGTCTGACTAAATACAATCTCTTAGCAGCAGGGACCTGATCTACCCATCAGCTAGCTGTGATTGACAGGTAGATCGAAGCGGAAGCTGTCATGGGGCCCCCCTACTGGCAATGCCTGAATGATCAGGTGTGCGGCACTTACTATTGCGAGCTGTGTCGGCGGCTGCTGGTGTAGCACTTGCCACACAGCTTGCATACTTCAAAGTCTTGCAGGACACGGCTGCTAACGGAAACTGAGTTCCTGTTGTGGAAAAATGTACAGGAACTCCGTTCCTATGCTTCCCGCAGGACTTGAGCCCTATATATATATATATATATATATATATATATATATATATATATATCTATAATGCACATTATATGTATTCTCATACACACACATAATGTCTGATAGTCTTAGTTCTCTCTCCAGTCCGCAGGAAGCAGAAGTGGTCGGTTGACCCCAGAAACATCGCCTGGACCAATGACGACTCCAAGCTCAGGCAGAAGATGCTGGAGAAGATGGGTTGGTCCAAGGGCAAGGTGAGCGCAATATTTAAGAGGAGGCCATATATCAAGCATCAAATTCACCCCCCATTACATAGTAAGGTTGAATAAAGACACCAGTCCATCCAGTTCAACCTGAGTGAGTGTCTATAATTGTCCCTCTCCCCGTACATTACCCTCAAGGAGCCCAAGGTCCAAGGTCCCCATTCATATACTAGGGCCAATTTTGGACAGAAGCCAATTAACCTACCTGCATATCTTTGGAGTGTGGGAGGAAACCGGAGGAAACCCACGCAGGCACATGGAGAACATGCAAACTCCAGGCAGGTAGTGTCATTGTTAGGATTTGAACCAGTGACCCTTTTTACTGCTAGGCGGGAGTGCTAACCACTACATCACTGTGCCACCATTATCCTTTTTATAGTGTTGAGATCTGTCTCTAGTCCAGCCTATTTGTTTTAAATAGCGCAGCAAAGGGTTTTCTTCCTGTTGGTGACCCCCATGTGGGAGATTTTTTCTCAGTTCCCTTTTGATGGGTGTCTGTCAGAATGATGTGATTGGGATGCTCCTGAAAAAGGACCCAGGCTGCATTTAGAACCTTTCTTCGCTGCATGCAAAACTATAAAGAAAGTCACTACGGTAGATGGGATTTGTAGAGGACGCCATCAGTCCGCTCCTGCCTCTGTGCCCATCAGTCCCCTCCTCCTTCTGTGCCTTTAGTTCAGCAACACCATGTCTTTACCTCTGTACATACCTGAGGCTGGGGGAAAACACTGATAGAGCCAGAATATTGCACTCTGGACCGACTGGAAGTGGTTGCAATGCTCTGCAGGCCTCAGTGCAATAATGAAGCACTTTTATTTTTATTCTATCAGTGTTGGCGCATTTACTGAAATTTAGCAGTGAACTATGCCTTTAAATTTAGAGGAGAAGGATTAAAAAGTTACATCTGTGCCACAAAATAATGTACTTTGAATTGCACCATGGGGGGTACACTGTGCAGATATGTTCTGGGAAGAGAAGGGAGGGGTGACCCCCATAGGGGAACTGTAGACTCAGGTGGTAAAAGCTCTGGCCAGGCCGGCTGTATTATTTGGGAATACTCTAGAACTGATGATTTTACAGTCGGCTGGTGTCACTTCGGCTGTTTCCAGTGACAGGATTCCTTTTGGGGTGCAGCCATTGTCTTATCATGTGATAATCTGTTTAACCAATGGCGATGTTCTATTCAAGGGTCTTGGGGCTCGGGAACAAGGATCCATGGAGCACATCAAAGTTCAAGTGAAGAACAACACTCTGGGCCTTGGAGCTTGCAACACTATAAGGTAATGAAGAAGATTTGTACCAGATAAGAGCATTGGTGTCCTACAACAACAACTAATAGTAGGTATAGAGGGCCTCATCTTGGGCCCCTGATAGCTACAAAGGACTACACATAACATTCATTGTTCAAAATAAGACTGTCAGATAATTTAAATGTATTGGAGTAGATGACCAGAGACTGCAGACATGATACAGGAAATGGTCAGGTACTTTCAACATGATACAGTAGATGATCAGAAACTACAGACACGATACAGTAGATGATCAGAAACTACAGACATGATACAGTAGATGGTCAGAAACTGGCGACGTGGTACAATAGATTAGGGATGAGCCGAACACCCCCCCTCCCCCCGGTTCTGTTTCGCAGCAGAACATGCGAACAGGCAAAAGATTTGTTCAAACACAGTTAAAGTCTATGGGACACGAACATGAAAAATCAAAAGTGCTAATTTTAAAGGCTTATATGCAAGTTATTGTCATAAAAAGTGTTTGGGGATCCGGGTCCTGCCCCCGGGGACATGTATCAATGCAAATTTTTTTTCTTACATCAGGGGACACAGAGCCATAGTAATTACTGCGTGGGTTATATATTGAACCGACAGGTGCTGGACACTGGCATGCCCCTAAGGCGTGTATTTGCCCCATATAACCCCTCCCATTACTGGGAATCCTCCAGTTTTTTTGCCAGTGTCTAAGGTTTTGGGCACGAGTAAAGATGTGCTGTGCTGAGTAATCCTTGATGAGAGCCAGCCATGCTGACCGGATCAGTTCTGATGTCTTTTTCATGGACTAAATGCATGGTACCCGGGCCTCGTGATCTGAAGAAACTAGGTTTTGCTTGCGAATGCTTCTCTTTAGAGAGCTGGGCCCTGGGATCCAGTACTTTTTGGTATTAAGGCCATAAAGTTTTACTGGCAGGGTGCTGTCGCAGGTCCAGGATTGTGAGAGTTCCCCGGTTCCTGAAGGTTTCCTTTAAGGTCTCGGAGGCTACCGTGAAGGGTGAAGATTGGGTTTTTATCTCTGATAAAACCCCGCTGCAAGGTTAAGGCAAGGGAAATTTTCTCAGGAATTTCTCTTTCTATGTATAGTGTTGTCAGGTCTATGTGTCACCACTGGGGGCTGTATTGAGCATCCATCATCTTGATGCTGGAAACAGCAGAAGCCTTCACTCTCCTCTCCTTCAGCTGGTACAGACCCTCTGGTAACAAAAGGGGGGTCTGGTCTCTTCCTGTGCCCCCAGATTGGCGTTATTTCTCTGCAGGGGACATGCCAGAGGGCAGAACTGCTTGAAAAGCTGAGGATTTACCCCCCCCCCCCCATATGCTGCAGATGCTGCTCGCGTGGGAAAATGCTATTCTCGCGCGTGCCTAATGGCGTCAGATGCCGGCCAGATGTCCAGGAAGTCTTTAAACCACTGTGAATGAAGCTGCTGCCTGGCTGTGGAGGGACAGAGCAGAGAGGTTGGCTGGATCAGGTTTGGTGACACAGGCATTTGCCTTTTGACACAATGTACTGTAAGAAGCTAGGATTAATAGCAGCTATTGTGCTGTACTATGGCCTAGCAAGTTTACATTATTTTGCTGGTAGTGCCTCTGCTTTGTGCTGTAATCTATGAGTGACAAAGGGACCAGGATCTCCTCTAAGGGTTCTAAGGGGTCAATGGTTACACAACAAACTAAAACCCTTTCCAAAAGAATGTCATCCTCCCCTGAGAGGGAGACGGCTAGTCAGATTGAGCCATCAAGGGTAGAACACATCAGTCCCTGTATATATCATACAAACGTGTGTTTTTTTTCTTCTACCATTTAAACATTTTTGAAAGAAGATTAACCGGTTCTCGACCAGAGCACACCGATGTACAGGTATGTCCAATCTTTAATGCCGCCCTGCCATCGCGTGCTGGTCGGGACCCCCGTGAGTCCGGTCGCAGGTCCCGCAGACTCGATTGCCGCAGGCATACCCGCGATTGTCTCACGGGGCGGTTGAACGGAGAGATGCCATTGTAAACGGCATTTCCCCGTTCTGCCTAGCAACTAGTGACTCTAATCTCTGCTCCATGTGATTGGAGCAGAGATCAGTGTTCATTAAATGAAAGCCCAGCCCCCAACAGTTAGTAACACACCCCTAGGAATACTTAGCCCCTACACTGCCACCCACTGGTTAACCCCTTCACTGCCAGTGTCATTTACACAGGAATCACTGCATTTATATAGCAGTGATTGCTGTATAAATGACAATGGTCCCAAAAATGTGTCAAAAATGTCCGATGTGCCCACCATAATGTCACAGTCACAATAAAAATCGCTAATCGCCGCCATTACTAGTAAAAAAAAAAATTATTAATAAAAATGCCATAAAACTATCCCTTATTTTGTAAACGCTATAACTTTTGCGCAAACCAATCAATAATCGCTTATTGCGATTTTTTTTTTTTACCAAAAATATGTAGAAGAATACGTATCGGCCTAAACTGAGGGAAAAAAATATTTTTTTATATATTTTTGGGGGATATTTATTATAACAAAAAGTAAAAAATAATGCGTTTTTTTCAAAATTGTCACTATATTTTTGCTTATATAGCGCAAAAAATAAAAACCGCAGGGGTGATCAAATACCACCAAAAGAAAGCTCTATTTGTGGGAAAAAAAGGGCGTCAATTTTGTTTGGGAACCATGTCGCATGACCACGCAATTGTCAGTTAAAGCGACGCAGTGCCGAATCTCAAAAAGTGGTCTGGTCTTTGGCCAGCAAAATGGCCCGGGGCTGAAGTGGTTAATGCTATGATGTCTCTCCATAGTAGGACTAAACATAGCAGATTCCCATCTAGTCCTCAGGGCCCTTTTGTTGAGGTGTAGGAGGCTTGGGATCAGGTAGATCTTCCCAAATATTTGAAGATACTTATTTCTTTCTCGTACCTCACGAAACACAGAGACTCGGTAATTACTGATGGGTTATAGGGTATCACTAGGGGATTGGACACTGGCACACCCTAGACAGGAAGTTCAATTCCCCATATAACCCCTCCCCCTACTGGAGGTACCTCAGTTTTTTGCCAGTGTCTCAGGTGTTGGTCACAAGAAAAGATGTGCTGTGCTGAGCTCCGCTGGAATATCCTTACTGGGGCCAGCTATGCAACCGGATCCATTCAAAGTGTCTTTTCCAGGCCGAATTGGATAGTAACCGGGCCTCGTGTCCGAAGAAACAAGGTTTTACCTTTAACGCTTCTCTTTTTAGAGAGCTTGACCCTGGGACCCAGTATTTGTTTTTTTCAGCCATATTCCTGGCAGGGTGCTTTAGGGGCCCAGAACTGTGGTTCCCCCTATTCAAGGGGGCCCCAGTCTCTGAAGTTTTTTTTTCTAACGGAGCCCACCGTGAGAGGTGAAGATTGGGTCTGTTATTCAGACCCTGCAGCTGGATAAGGTAAGGGAGACTCCTCAAGAATTTTTCTAATTCTAATTTTCTAGTTTTCTCCTTTTAAGTAAATGTATGCTATGCCTATAGTCACCACCGGGGACTGCCAAGGGCACATACCTTTCATGACCGATCTGCCTGCTTGGTGTCCACGCTCTATGCTCCTCCAGCCATGCTCCAGGAAGGATGAAGGTAAGGTGTTTTTTTTCCTTCTAGGATTCTCCCTCCATGGATTAGGGGACTGAGACAGGCCTGGGCAGAGAGCGGTAACATACCGCACCACACACCGCTGTTCACAACCGCCATTACAGCGGCTTTACATCCACCGGCCCCTCCCTCCCCTGCATGCTTGCCAGCAGGGTTAGAGCCTCTGCTTGCGCGGGAAACACTTGTTTTTAATAAAGCGTGGGGGTGGAAGTGGTCAGAGGAGGGGGGGGCGGAGCACTAGGCTACACAGGCTTTAAAGTGTACTCTTTTTCAGATGCACACAATCTATGGAGGGACACAGAGCTGACATGTGAGTGTGGAAGACACAAGCATTCCCAGGCAGCATTTACTTAGGCATCAGACTGAGTCTTAGTAGCAGCGGCAGTTGCTGAACTACAGTGCTCAGCAGTCAATGCATTTTTTTGTGGTACCTCTACCTTTTGTTGCTTTGCACTATGGGTAGAAGGGGTACAAGTACCCCGAAGAATAAGGGCTCTAAGGGGTCCCCTTTAGGCTCTGAGGACCCCCCCTCTGCAGCACCCCCCCCCCCCCCCACAGGCCCCGGGGAGGCTGGCCAGGGAGAGCCGTCGGGGTCAGGGGCTGCAGCTGCTTCTGGCACTTGAGCCCCTGTGTACATTACACAGGAGGTTTTTTCCTCAACCATAAACGGTTTAGAGGAAAGATTAGTGGCCTTAATCGCATTTTCACTCAGTGGAAGAAAACACACTAGGCCCCCCTCTGTCACCCAGGACCCTCAGAGTGAGGAACTCTGGGATAAAGGAGAGGAATCCTCAGAGGATCAGGAGGAGACTGATGATTCAACTTCTGAGGAATCTAGTGGAGAAGGGCCCTCTTCAGCTTCTCAGGATGAGATGTTGGTGCAAATTCTTGCTGGATTAGTCCGTTCCACGTTTAACTTACCCGTACCTGAGTCAGTTAAAGAACCCACTTCTTCTCTGGGTTCACTGAAACCTCCTCAAACTGCACATGCTTTTCCTGTTCATGGTTTACTGGAATAGTTTATCTATTCTGAGTGGGATCACCCAGATAAACTTTTTTTTTTCCTCCTAAAAAGTTTTGTACACTTTATCCTATGGAGGAAAAATGTACTAAGATTTGGGGTATGCTGGCAGGTGACACCACCATTTCCTCCTTAACCACTTGCCGACCGCCGCACGACGATATACGTCGGCAGAATGGCACGGGCAGGCATATTGGCGTATATATAAGTCCCTGCCTGCCCGCGGGTGGGGGGCCCGATCGGGCCCCCCCCCGGTGCCTGCGGCGGTCGGCATTCGTTCGGGAGAGATCAGGGATGAGGGGACGGCCATTCATTCATGGCCACCCCCTCGCGATCGCTCCCGACGAATGAAAATCCTCGGTGACATCACTTCCTCTCCTGTATTGTAAACACAGGCAGAGGAAATGATGTAATCTCTCCTCGTGTCGGTCTTTTTCGTTCCGGCACGGAGGAGAGAGGATCGGTGAGTTGCACCTAACACTACACTAACAGTAGAACACGCCAGGCACACTTTTCACCCCCCTGATCACCCCCCAATCACCCCCCCAATCACCCCTGCCCCCCCAGTCACAGTGACACCAAGTGCATTTTTTATTATTTTTTTTATTTTTTTTTATTTTTTGCATTGGTGTCATTTGTGACTGTAATAACTGTTAGGGCAGTTAGGGTTAGCCCCCTTTAGCTCTAGGGTGCCCCCCTAACCCCCCCAATAAAGGTTTAACCCCGTGATCACCCCCCGTCGCCAGTGTCACTAATAAGCGATTTTTTTCTGATCGCTGTATTAGTGTCACAGGTGACGCTAGTTAGGCAGGTAAGTATTTAGGTTCGCCGCAGCTTTTTATAGCGTCAGGGACCCCCATATACTACCGCATAGCCCCCTGATTGCCCCCCAGTTAACCCTTTCACCAGTGATCACCATATAACTGTTACAGGTGACGCTGGTTGGTTAGTTATTTTTTTTTTGTTTCAGGGCACCCGCCATTTATTACCTAATAAAGGTTTAACCCCCTGATCACCCGGCGGGTGATATAAGTTTGAGGGTCAGATAAGGCCTGCGTCGCCCCAGCGTCAGGTTAGTGCCAGTACCGCTAACACCCACGCGCAAAGCATACACCTCCCTTTAGTAATATAGTATCTGATCAGATCTATATTAGCGTTGCCTTCATTTTAGGTTTCCCAAAACGCATTGTTAGCGGGATCAGCCCAGATACCCGCTAGCACCTGCGTTTAGCCCCTCCGCCAAGCCCAGCCCAGCCCACCCAAGTGCAGTATCGATCGATCACTGTCACTTACAAAACACAACACACATAACTGCAGCGTTCGCAGAGTCAGGCTTGATCCCTGCGATCGCTAACAGTTTTTTTTGTAGCGTTTTGAAACAGTCGCTGACAGGCTAGGTGCTTTTTTACCTGTGAGTCTCACTAGTGTACCCCTAAATTTAGAGCCCAAAATGGCAAAGCGAAGGTACACTAGTGAAGAGGCCTACACGTTTCTGAGCATGACAGATAGTGAAGAGGACGTCACTCATCTGTCAGATTCAGGCTCAGAATACGATCCTGTAGAGGACAGCGGCTCCATGACAGATAGCTCTGACGACGGAGATGAGGCCGCTGCTAAGAACAGGTGTGCCCAATCCCGTATGTATTCTGTTGTTGAGGTGCAGGAACCGCAGGTCACTCGTATGGAGCAGAGACGTACTAGAGCCGCTCAACCTTCTGGTGAACTGGCAAGCACCAGCGGCCTAGTACACCCTGGACGTACATCCAGCACTGCAGTAACACGTGGTGACGTGGCGAGTCCCATAAGTGCAGTTCAAGCTGGCGAGGTGGCAAGCACAAGTAGTGTCCCGCTGCCACCAAGAAGAAGACAAAGACAGGCCCGTCGTACCCATAGTGCCCTTCCTGCAGAATTCGCCAATCCTATTTGGGTGCCCACATCTTCTGCAGAACCCGTACTTCCCCCATTCACTGGCCAACCTGGCATTAACGTGGAAACAGTTGATTTTACGACACTTGACTTTTACTCACTGTTTTTCACCGAAGATCTCTATAGATCTATTGTGGACCAAACCAATTTGTACGCTGCTCAACACATCGCCACTATTCCCCAGTCCGCCCTTGCCAAACAATGGAAACCAGTTACGGTTTCCGAATTTAAAACCTTTCTGGGCCTCTCCCTCAACATGGGCATAACCAAAAAGAGTGAATTGCGGTCATATTGGTCCACTGACCCAATTCACCATATGCGCGTGTTCTCTGCTTCCATGTCCAGGGCACGATACGAGATGATTTTGCGGTTCATGCACTTCAGCGACAATGAACTCTGTCGTCCTCGTGGAGACCCTGAATACGATCGGCTCTACAAAATTCGGCCCCTCATAAACCACTTCAACCAACGTTTTGCAGACATGTTTACTCCCCATCAAGTTGTCTGCGTTGATGAGTCCCTGATTAAGTTTTCTGGTCGCTTGTCATTCAAACAATACGTCCCCAACAAGCGTTCCAGATACGGGGTCAAGATGTATAAGCTCTGTGACAGGGCCACAGGCTATACACGTAGTTTCATGGTTTATGAGGGTAGAGATAGTCACGTAGAGCCGGAGAACTGCCCTGATTACATAGGAAGCGCTGGCAAGATAGTGTGGGACATGGTGTCACCCTTATTCGGAAAGGGGTACCACTTGTACGTGGACAATTATTACACAAGCGTGCCACTGTTTAGTCACTTGTTTGATCAGCAGATTGGAGCATGTGGCACCGTGCGACCTAATCGCCGGGGCTTTCCCCAGCGGCTTGTAGAGTCCCCTCTTAGGCTGGGGGAGAGAGCCTGCTTGCGCAGTAATAATTTGCTCGCTATGAAGTGGAGGGATAACAAGAATGTTTTCGTTCTTACCTCCCTTCATGCAGACACGACGGTCCAAATTCCTACGGCGACTGGTATTGTGGAGAAACCCCTCTGTGTCCACAAATATAACCTTAACATGGGAGGGGTGGACCTCAATGACCAGTTGTTGGCGCCGTATCTAGTTGCCCGTAAGGCCAGACGCTGGTACAAAAAAGTGTCTGTTTATTTATTCCAATTGGCTATACTGAATGCTTATGTACTACACAAAGCTTCAGGACGGACTGGATCCTTCCTCAAATTCCAGGAGGATATCGTCAGAGCCCTTCTGTATCCAGACGGTGCTCCACCTCACCTTCCCCTACCAGATGCAGTAAGCCGGCTGCATGAGAGGCATTATATTTATGTCCTCCCGAGTACCCCTACCCAACGAGCCCCCCAAAGAAAATGTCGTGTCTGCAGAAAGCGCGGATTTAGGCGTGACACCCGTTATTGTTGTCCCCGCTGTCCTGACAATCCTGGTCTTTGCATTGGTGAATGTTTTGAACGCTACCATGAACTAGTTGAGTATTAGCGTAGGGTACAGCATTGCACAGGCTAGGCACACGTTCACAGGGTCTCCCAAGATGCCATCGCATTTTGAGAGACCCAAACCGCTGGAACCGTTACAACAGAAGTGTTAAAGTTACATAAAAAAGTGTTTAAAAAAAAAAAAGTAAAAAAAACAAAAAACCAAAAAAAATATAAAATAAAAAAACCAAAAATAGTTGTCGTTTTATTGTTCTCTCTCTCTCTATTCTCTCTCTATTGTTCTGCTCCTTTGTACTGTATTCTATTCTGCAATGTTTTATTGTTAACCATTTTTTGTTTTCAGGTACGCCATTCAGCTGTAGCGTGGATTTATTTATCTTGACAGCAACAGCGTTTGCTCCCACGATACGTAAAGCCACGACTCCAGCGCTGTCGGAGGTGATTTCACCACCACAGTTAAAAAAAGAGCATATATGCCGAAGCATGGGGGCATAAGGGGTGGAGGAGCGATCTGCTCCTACCTTTTGCGGGAGGATGCCCCCATGCTTCGGCATATATATATTTTAGGCACAGATTGTGTTAAATGTGTTATTTTTTGCGATTTTTTTTGTATTTGCTTTGCAGGTATGGTAAGTCCTACTGTTATACTGTAATGTTACTTTGTTTTATTGTTAACCATCATTTGCTTAGCAGGTACGCCATTCTGCTGCAGAGCGGATTTATTTATCTTGACAGCAACAGCGTTTGCTCCCATGATACATAAAGCCGCGACTCCAGCACTGTCGGGGGTGATTTCACCACCACAGTTAAAAAAGAGCATATATGCCGAAGCATGGGGGCATAAGGGGTGGAGGAGCGATCTGCTCCTACCTTTTGCGGGAGGATGCCCCCATGCTTCGGCATATATAAATGGTGCATGTATGCCCACCATTAGAAAGTGGGTGGATGAAGGGTGGTATCTAATGGTGGGCATACCCACCGATCAATATTTTTTTTTCGTTCAGCCCACAGGCTGCATGAAAAAAAAATTACAATATATGCCCAACCAGTTCCAGCAACATACTGGTATGTTGCGGGACTTTGAGTGCTTATACCAGAATGATGCCTGCAGGTTTAGGTATCATCTTGGTATCATTCTTTTCAGCCAGCGGTCGGCTTTTATGTAAAAGTAATCCTAGCGGCTAATTAGCCTCTAGACTACTTTTACAAGCAGTGGGAGGGAATGTCCCCCCCCCCCGCACCATCTTCCATGGTTTTCTCAGGCTCTCCTGTCCCAACAGGGAACCTGAGAATGCAGCCGGTGGTTCCGCCAGCTGACCATAGAGCTGATCAGAGACCAGAATGGCTCCAATCATCTCTATGGCCTAAGACACCGGAAGCTACAAACATTTCATGACTTAGATTTTGCGGGATGTAAACAGCGCCATTGGGAAATTGGGAAAGCATTTTATCACACCGATCTTGGTGTGGTCAGATGCTTTGAGGACAGAGGAGAGATCTAGGGTCTGATAGACCCTAATTTTTAAAAAAAAGAGTACCTGTCACTATCTATTGCAATCATAGGGGATATTTACATTCCCTGAGATAACAATAAAAATCATAAAAAAATATATATAAATGAAAGGAACAGTTTAAAAATAAAATAAAAAAGCAAAATAAATAATAAAAAAAAAATTAATAAAAAAAAACACCCCTGTACCCCCCTGCTAAGGCGCAACGTGGAACGCAAGCGTTGGTCTGGTGGCATATGTAAACAGCAATTGCACCATGCATGTGAGGTATCACCACGAAGGTCAGATCGAGGGTACTAATTTTAGCAGTAGACCTCCTCCGTAAATCTAAAGTGGTCACCTGTAAAGGCATTTAAAGGCTTTTAAAAATGTACGTAGTTTGTCGCCGCTGCACGTTTCTGCGCAATTTTAAAGCATGTCATGTTTGGTATCCATGTACTCGGCCTAAGATCATATTTTTTATTTCATCAAACATTAGTATAGTGATTTTTAGTGCATTAAAATAAAAAAAAGTGTGTTTTTTCCCCAAAAAATGCGTTTGAAAAATCGCTGCGCAAATACCGTGTGAAAAAAAAAAAATGAAACACCCACCATTTTAATCGGTAGGGCTTTTGCTTTAAAAAAACACTTCATGTTTGGGGGTTCAAAGTAATTTTCTTGCAAAAAAAAATATTTTTTCATGTAAACAAAAAGTGTCAGAAAGGGCTTTTTCTTCAAGTGGTTAGAAGAGTGGGTGATGTGTGGCATAAGCTTCTAAATGTTGTGCATAAAATGCCAGGACAGTTCAAAACCCCCCCAAATGACCCCATTTTAGAAAGTAGACACCCCAAGCTATTTGCTGAGAGGCATGTCGAGTCCATGGAATATTTTATATTTTGACAAAAGTTGTGGAAAAAATACATTATTATTATTTTTTTTTTTTTTTTTTTGCACAAAGTTGTCATTAAATGATATATTGCTCAAACATGCCATGGTTATATGTAAAATTACACCCCAAAATACATTCTGTTGCTTCTCCTGAGTACGGGGATACCACAAGTGTGAGACCTTTTGGGAGCCTAACCGCGTACGGTACCCCAAAATCCAAGCACCACCTTCAGGATTTCTAAGGGTGTAAATTTTAGATTTCATTCCTCACTGCCTATCACAGTTTCGGAGGCCATGGAATGCCCAGATAGCACAAAATCCCCCCAAGTGACCCCATTTTGGAAAGGAGACACCCCAAGCTATTTGCCGAGAGGTATGGTTAGTATTTTGCAGACCTTCATTTTTGTCACAAAGTTTTGAAAATTGAAAAAAAGAAAAAAAATATACATAATTTTTTTTTTCTTCATTTTCAAAAACAAATGAGAGCTGCAAAATACTCACCATGCCTCTCGGCAAATAGCTTGGGGTGTCTACTTTCCAAAATGGGGTCATTTTGGGGGGTTTTGTGCTATTTTGGCATTTTATGGCCTTCAAAACTGTGATAGGTAGTGAGGTGTAAAATCAAAAATTTACCCCCTTAGAAATCCTGAAGGCGGTTCTTGGTTTTCGGGCCCCGTACGCGACTAGGCTCCCAAAAAGTCCCACACATGTGGTATCCCCGTACTCAGGAGAAGCAGCAGAATTTATTTTGGGGTGTCATTTCACATATGTCCCTGGCATGTGTGAGCAATATATCATTTAGTGACAACTTTGTGAAAAAAAAATAAAAAAAAATAAAAGTTTGTAATTTTCCCGCAACTTGTGGCAAAATATAAAATATTCCATGGACTCAACATGCCTCTCAGCAAATAGCTTGGGGTGTCTACTTTCTAAAATGGGGTCATTTGTGGGGGTTTTGTGCCATCTTGGCATTTTATGGCCTTCAAAACTGTAATAGGTAGTGAGGCGTGAAATCAAAGATTTACGCCCTTAGAAAGCCTGAAGGCGGTTCTTGGCTTTCGGGGCCCCGTACGCACCTAGGCTCCCAAAAAATCCCACACATGTGGTATCCCTGTACTCAGGAGAAGCAGCAGAATTTATTTTGGGGTGTCATTTTACATATGCCCATGGCATGCGTGAGCAATATATCATTTAGTGACAACTTTGTGAAAAAAAAAAAAAAAAAAAAAAAGTTTGTAATTTTCCCGCAACTTGCGGCAAAATATAAAATATTCCATGGACTCAACATGCCTCTCAGCAAATAGCTTGGGGTGTCTACTTTCTAAAATGGGGTCATTTGTGGGGGTTTTGTGCCATCTTGGCATTTTATGGCCTTCAAAACTGTAATAGGTAGTGAGGCGTGAAATCAAAGATTTACGCCCTTAGAAAGCCTGAAGGCGGTTCTTGGCTTTTGGGGCCCCGTACGCAGCTAGGCTCCCAAAAAGTCCCACATATGTGGTATCCCCGTACTCAGGAGAAGCAGCAGAATTTATTTTGGGGTGTAATTTCACATATGCCCATGGCATGCGTGAGCAATATATCATTTAGTGACAACTTTGTGAAAATAAAAAATAAAAAAAAAAAAGTTTGTAACTTTCCCGCAACTTGCGGCAAAATATAAAATATTCCATGGACTCAACATGCCTCTCAGCAAATAGCTTGGGGTGTCTACTTTCTAAAATGGGGTCATTTGTGGGGGTTTTGTGCCATCTTGGCATTTTATGGCCTTCAAAACTGTAATAGGTAGTGAGGCGTGAAATCAAAGATTTACGCCCTTAGAAAGCCTGAAGGCGGTTCTTGGCTTTTGGGGCCCCGTACGCAGCTAGGCTCCCAAAAAGTCCCACATATGTGGTATCCCCGTACTCAGGAGAAGCAGCAGAATTTATTTTGGGGTGTAATTTCACATATGCCCATGGCATGCGTGAGCAATATATCATTTAGTGACAACTTTGTGAAAATAAAAAAAAAAAAAAAAAAAGTTTGTAACTTTCCCGCAACTTGCGGCAAAATATAAAATATTCCATGGACTCAACATGCCTCTCAGCAAATAGCTTGGGGTGTCTACTTTCTAAAATGGGGTCATTTGTGGGGGTTTTGTGCCATCTTGGCATTTTATGGCCTTCAAAACTGTAATAGGTAGTGAGGCGTGAAATTAAAAATGTATGCCCTTAGAAAGCCTGAAGGCGGTTCTTGGCTTTCGGGGCCCCGTACGCAGTTAGGCTCCCAAAAAATCCCACACATGTGGTATCCCTGTACTCAGGAGAAGCAGCAGAATTTATTTTGGGGTGTCATTTTACATATGCCCATGGCATGCGTGAGCAATATATCATTTAGTGACAACTTTGTGAAAAAAAAAATAAAAAAAAAAAAGTTTGTAATTTTCCCGCAACTTGCGGCAAAATATAAAATATTCCATGGACTCAACATGCCTCTCAGCAAATAGCTTGGGGTGTCTACTTTCTAAAATGGGGTCATTTGTGGGGGTTTTGTGCCATCTTGGCATTTTATGGCCTTCAAAACTGTAATAGGTAGTGAGGCGTGAAATCAAAGATTTACGCCCTTAGAAAGCCTGAAGGCGGTTCTTGGCTTTTGGGGCCCCGTACGCAGCTAGGCTCCCAAAAAGTCCCACATATGTGGTATCCCCGTACTCAGGAGAAGCAGCAGAATTTATTTTGGGGTGTAATTTCACATATGCCCATGGCATGCGTGAGCAATATATCATTTAGTGACAACTTTGTGAAAAAAAAAAATTAAAAAAAAAAAGTTTGTAACTTTCCCGCAACTTGCGGCAAAATATAAAATATTCCATGGACTCAACATGCCTCTCAGCAAATAGCTTGGGGTGTCTACTTTCTAAAATGGGGTCATTTGTGGGGGTTTTGTGCCATCTTGGCATTTTATGGCCTTCAAAACTGTAATAGGTAGTGAGGCGTGAAATTAAAAATGTATGCCCTTAGAAAGCCTGAAGGCGGTTCTTGGCTTTCGGGGCCCCGTACGCAGTTAGGCTCCCAAAAAATCCCACACATGTGGTATCCCCGTACTCAGGAGAAGCAGCAGAATTTATTTTGGGGTGTCATTTCACATATGCCCATGGCATGCGTGAGCAATATATCATTTAGTGACAACTTTGTGAAAAAAAAAAATAAAAATAAAAAAGTTTGTAACTTTCCCGCAACTTGCGGCAAAATATAAAATATTCCATGGACTCAACATGCCTCTCAGCAAATAGCTTGGGGTGTCTACTTTCTAAAATGGGGTCATTTGTGGGGGTTTTGTGCCATCTTGGCATTTTATGGCCTTCAAAACTGTAATAGGTAGTGAGGCGTGAAATTAAAAATGTATGCCCTTAGAAAGCCTGAAGGCGGTGCTTGGTTTTCGGGGCCCCGTACGCGGCTAGGCTCCCAAAAAGTCCCACATATGTGGTATCCCCGTACTCAGGAGAAGCAGCAGAATTTATTTTGGGGTGTAATTTCACATATGCCCATAGCATGTGTGAGCAATATATCATTTAGTGACAACTTTGTGAAAAATTTATAAAGTTTGTCATTTTCCCGCAACTTGTGGCAAAATATAAAATATTCCATGGACTCAACATGCCTCTCAGCAAATAGCTTGGGGTGTCTACTTTCTAAAATGGGGTCATTTGTGGGGGTTTTGTGCCATCTTGGCATTTTATGGCCTTCAAAACTGTGATAGGTAGTGAGGAGTAAAATGACATATGTATGCCCTTAGAAATCCTGAAGGCGGTGCTTGGCTTTCGGGGCCCCGTACGCGGCTAGGCTTCCAAAAAGTCGACCACATGTGGTATCCCCGTACTCAGGAGAAGCAGCAGAATGTATTTTGGGGTACAATTCCACATATAACCATGGCATGTGTGAGCAATATATCATTTAGTGACAACTTTGTGTAAAAAAAAAAAAAAATTTTTTTTTTTGTCATTATTCAATCGCTTGCGGCAAAAAAATAAAATATTCAATGGGCTCAACATGCCTCTTATCAATTTCCTTAGGGTGTCTACTTTCCAAAATGGGGTCATTTGGGGGGGTTTTGTACTGCCCTGCCATTTTAGCACCTCAAGAAATGAGATAGGCAGTCATAAAATAAAAGCTGCGTAAATTCCAGAAAATGTACCTTAGTTTGTAGATGTGACAACTTTTGCGCAAACCAATAAATATACAATTATTGACTTTTTTTTTACCAAAGACATGTGGCTGAATACATTTTGGCCTAAATGTATGACTAAAATTGAGTTTATTGGATTTTTCTAATAACAAAAAGTAGAAAATATCATTTTTTTTCAAAATTTGCGGTCTTTTTACATTTATATCGCAAAAAATAAAAATCGCAGAATCAGTCAAATACCTTTAAAAGAAAGCTCTATTTGTGGGAAGAAAAGGACGCAAATTTCGTTTGGGTACAACATTGCATGACCGCGCAATTACCAGTTAAAGCAGCGCAGTGCCAAAGTGTAAAAAGACCTCTGGTCATTTACCAGCAAAATGGTCCGGTCTGAAAGTGGTTAAACAAAAGTCTGACTTGTCCTGTTGACAACGCTCAGATGCTTAGGCCGCGTACACACGGGCGGACTGTTCGCTCAACTTTGTCCGCTGAACAGTGTTTCAGCGGACAGTCCGCTCGTGTGTGGGGCTTCAGCGGACAGTTTCAGCGGACAGTTTGACGAACAAAGTTTTTCGGAAATTCCGAAAAACTGTCCGCTGAAACTTGGTTTGAGCGGACAGTCCGCCCGTGTGTAGGCCACTTTCGAAATGAGCAAACTGTTCCCGCTCGGAGGAAAGTCTGCTCATTTCGAGCGCGTCTCCAGGTAGGCGGGGCCCGCGAGGGAGACGTCGCGGGCCCCGCTGCCTGGTATGGACTTAAAGGGGAACCCCAACGCCGAAAAAAATCGGCGTGGGGGTCCCCCCCAAAGTCCACAACAAACCCTTGTCCGAGCACGCTACCCGGCCGGCCAGGAAAGGGGGGCGAGCGAGCGCGCCCCCCCTTCCGAGCCGTACCAGGCCGCGTGCCCTCAACATGGGGGGTGCCTTGGGGAAGGGGGGGCCGCGCGGCCCCCCCACCCCAAAGCACCTTGTCCCCATGTTGATGAGGACAAGGGCCTCCTCCCGACAACCCTGGCCGTTGGTTGTCGGGGTCTGTGGGCGGGGGGCTTATCGGAATCCGGGAGCCCCCTTTAATAAGGGGGCCCCCAGATACCGGCCCCCCACCCTATGTGAATGAGTATGGGGTACAATGTACCCCTACCCATTCACCTGTAAAATAAAAGTACCCAAAAAAAAAACACAACACACGAGATAAAATATTTTATTGCACAGCTCTGGGGGTCTTCCGTCTTCGGGGGTCTTCTCGCCAGACTCCTCCGCTATCTTCTTGTAGCTCTTTTGCTAGCGGAGGAGTCCGGCTTTCTTCCTCCCCGCCGCCGGCCTCTTCTCCCGACTTCGGGGGTCTTGTGCCCCTCTTCGGTTCTTCTGCCGGGCCACCGCGCCTTCTTATAGCTCTTTTACAGGCGGTGGCCCGGTCTTCTGTCGCCGCTGTCGCCTTCCGGTCGCCTTCCGGTCGCCTTCCGTTCTTCTTCTTGTTCTTCTTCTTCTTCTCCAGGAGATGTTGGCACGTCGCTCTCTCCGGCCGGAATGCCAGAGCCGCGCTGCGCGGCCACTTATATAGTGACAATGGGGCGGTGTCACATGGTATATGTCACATGGCTTGGTCACATGGGTTGATGTCACATGGGGACTATGACATCGTAAGGGGGCGGGGTCACCATGTGACCAACCCATGTGACATATACCATGTGACACCGCCCCATTGTCACTATATAAGTGGCCGCACAGCGCGGCTCTGGCATTCCGGCCGGAGAGAGCGACGTGTCAACATCTCCTGGAGAAGAAGAAGAAGAACAAGAAGAAGAACGGAAGGCGACCGGAAGGCGACAGCGGCGACAGAAGACCGGGCCACCGCCTGTAAAAGAGCTATAAGAAGGCGCGGTGGCCCGGCAGAAGAACCGAAGAGGGGGACAAGACCCCCGAAGTCGGGAGAAGAGGCCGGCGGTGGGGAGGAAGAAAGCCGGACTCCTCCGCTAGCAAAAGAGCTACAAGAAGATAGCGGAGGAGTCCGGCGAGAAGACCCCCGGAGCTGTGCAATAAAATATTTTATCTCGTGTGTTGTGTTTTTTTTTTGGGTACTTTTATTTTACAGGTGAATGGGTAGGGGTACATTGTACCCCATACTCATTCACATAGGGTGGGGGGCCTGTATCCGGGGGCCCCCTTATTAAAGGGGGCTCCCGGATTCCGATAAGCCCCCCGCCCGCAGACCCCGACAACCAACGGCCAGGGTTGTCGGGAAGAGGCCCTTGTCCTCATCAACATGGGGACAAGGTGCTTTGGGGTGGGGGGGCCGTGCGGCCCCCCCTTCCCCAAGGCACCCCCCATGTTGAGGGCACGCGGCCTGGTACGGCTCGGGAGGGGGGGCGCGCTCGCTCGCCCCCCTTTCCTGGCCGGCCGGGTAGCGTGCTCGGACAAGGGTCTGTTGTGGATTTTGGGGGGACTGTTGCCACGTGTGTGGGCGAGTCCGTTCATTTCAAAAGTTGCGCGGACTTAGTACGACGAACAAAGTTTGCCGTATTTGTCCGCTCAAAAAGTGCCGTGTGTGGGCGTGTTCGTTCATTCAAAAGTTTGAGCGGACTGTTTGACGAACTTAGTTTCGGCAGACAGTCCCCGCGTGTGTACGCGGCCTTAGGGATCCAACTGATAAGAAAATGGAATTCCTATTAAAAAATGTTTTCTCCTTGGCTGGTTCAGTAGCTCAACCTGCACTGGCAGCAATTGGAGTCTATCAATATTTGAGAGACCATGTTAAACGGGTGCTTAAAGCTTTACTGTAATAAGCTTTGCTGTACAACAGGAAACAAATCGCTTACTGAGTGAACAGATAGCAGGACTACAAAAGATGGTGACCCAGCAGGCTGAAATGATGAAAGGTGACCCCGCTATAAAGAGTGACCCCCGGAAGGCAGTGCAGCGGACCCTGCAAAAGATGACGGCCTTAGACAATGTGGAAGCATACCTAGCTATGTTTGAGCGAGTTGCAGCAAGGGAGGGTCTGCCTGATAAAGACTGGGCAGATGTACTGGCTCCTTTCCTGACCGCAGACCCCCAACAAGCGTACTGTGACTTGGCCCCAGAATCAGCATGCGATTATAAGCTCCTGAAAGCAGAAATCCTAGCAAGGCTGGGAGTGACTGTCACTTTAAGGGTGAACCGAGTCTATGGCTGGCGCTTTGACAAGGCTAAGCTTGCCCGTGCGCAGCTCTACCACCTGATGCACTTGTTCCAAGATTGGCTGAGACCTGAGGAAAAGACACCCACTCAGATTGTGTAAAGAGTCTCACTTGTTCGTTTCCTGCATGGACTACCCAGGGAGCTCCACCGATGGATGGCTCAGGCCGAGCCTCAGTCACTGGATGAGATGACTACAGCTGTTGACCGCTACAGTTGTGTGGAAAAGTTCCAGGAGAGTCCCTCTGTTACAAGAGAGCTGGCCCATTTCAAAGAAGTGCGTTCCAGCACCAGTGTGCCTCCCGGTGATCGTATAGTGGCTGCTCAGAGGGATAATACAACTACCAAGAGCACCACAGGACCTAAGCTTCCAGGGAACTGACAGGGGGAACCCCGTGAGGTTCGCCGTTGGTCCTGCCATCAACTGGGTCATCTGACGGGCCAGTGCCCAAGTCGGGAAGAACCAATGGAGTGCAACGTGGGTCGCCGTCGCTCCATGTATATTCATGAATTATGTGCTGCAACCAACCTAAATCCGCATGAGTGTGTGGTGCGGGTCAATGGACAGGAGGTAGTAGCACTCCTTGACTCTGGGAGTGTCGTTACCCTGCTCCGATCGGACAGGTTGCCAAGAAAGCTGGTACCAAGGGAACAGGTTGGGGTCATCTGTGTGCATTAAGATGTTAAAAACTATCAGGTGGCCTGTGTGACCCTGTGTACACCAGCAGGAACGGCTAAACTAAAAGTGGGGGTGGTCCCGGGACTACCTCGTGATTTACTAATCGGGCGAGACTGCCCCATGTTTTGGGACTTGTATCAGCAAAAGCTCAAAGGTTCGGGGGGTTTCCCCCAAAAAGCAAGAACCCACAGAGGTGGTGAATAATAATGTGTTGCAGGAGGTTGTTACTAAGGATCAGTACCAGGTTGCTGAACCTGCAGAAAGTGAGCCCGGTCCCCTGGAGGTGTTTGCGGGATTGGAAGCGTAAAGTACCACCTCTGAGCCAGACATGTCAGATTTCGGGGGCTCTCGGGAAGATTTCCTTAGTGCTCAGATGAGGGACCCCACTTTGATCCCCGCCAGGGAACAGGCCACAGTCTTAAACGGTGAACCGCAGCACCCTGGGGCGGATGTGAAGTTCCCCCATTTTGCTGTGAATCATGACTTGTTGTACCAAGTAACTAAGGTCAATCAAGAAGTGATGGAACAACTGGTGGTACCCAAACCTTTTAGGTCTAAGGTGTTGCATTTGGCTCATAGTCATGTACTTGGGGGTCACCTTGGAGCGGCTAAAACTCAGGAACGGGTTTTACAGCTTTTTTTTGGCCCGGCGTATATCGACTACTGTGAGTCCTGCCCTACCTGTCAAAGAACCGCTCCAATATCCCATTTTCGCAGTCCGCTGGTACCGCTTCCAATTATCGAGGTTCCCTTTGATCACATAGCCATGGACTTGGTGGGCCCCTTACCTAAGTCAGCTAGGGGACACCAATACATTTTAGTTGTCCTTGACTATGCCACCAGGTATCCGGAAGCGGTCCCTTTAAGAAATTGCTCTTCCAAGGTCATCGCACGGGAGTTGTTTCAGATGTTCATGAGAACAGGGCTCCCATCTGAGATCTTGACAGACCAAGGTACCCCGTTCATGTCAAAAGTGATGAAGGAACTCTGTAACCTGTTTAAGATTAAACACTTGCGGACTTCAGTGTATCACCCACAAACTGATGGGTTAGTGGAGCAGTTCAACAAAACCTTAAAGGGAATGCTAAAGAAAGCAGTTGAGGAGGATGGTCGGGATTGGGATTACTTGTTGCCTCCCTTGTTGTTTGCCATAAGAGAGGTACCCCATGCCTCCACGGGGTTCTCCCCCTTTGAGCTGGTTTATGGGAGACACCCCGTAGACTACTGGATATAATGAAAGAGACATGGGAACAAGAAGCTTCCCCGTATCGGAGTGTGGTAGAACACGTGTCTCAAATGCAGGACCGAATAACAAAAGTTATGCCCATAGTACGGGAACATTTGCAGGCTGCGCAAAATGCCCTTGTATACAACCGATCTGCCAAGATTAGAGAATTTAAACCTGGGGATCGGGTGCTGGTCTTAGTGCCTACCGTCGAGAGTAAGTTTCTCGCCAAGGACCCTTTGAGATAGTTGAGAGGGAGGGCAAGGTCAACTATAAAGTCCATCAGCCCACCAAACATAAACCCTACCAGATTTACCACGTAAACTTGATCAAACCATGGAAAGATAGACAGATTTTGACAGTCAGTCTGAAAGTCCCGGAAGACCCTGATGCTCAGATTAAGAAGGTATGGATTGCAGAGGCTCTCTCCCCTTCTCAAAAACAGTAGTCTTTCGAGTTTTTGCAGAGGAATCGAGACATTTTTTCAAACCTACCAGGCCTAACCTCGGTAATTGAACATAATGTCATTACGGACCCTGGTGTTCGAGTAAACCTCAAACCCTACAACATACCCGAAGCTTGCTGGAATATTGTCTCGGCCGAGATTAAGGGCATGTTGGACCTTGGGGTCATTGAGGAGTCTTCAAGTAGCTGGTCTAGCCCTATAGTCCTTGTACCCAAGCCGAATGGAACCTGGAGGTTCTGCAATGACTTTCACAAGTTAAATGAAGTCTCCAAGCCAGATGCGTATCCCATGCCCCAGGTCGATGACTTAATCGAGAGATTAGGACTGGCCCAGTACATCACCACTCTTGATTTGACCAAGGGATACTGGCAGATCCCACTTTCCCCAGAGGCTAAAGAAAAAACTGCATTTGCCACACCCGAGGGCTTATGGCAGTGCGCCCGAATGCCATTCGGGTTACATGGGGCCAAAGCCACTTTCCAGAGGGCCATGGACTTCGTCCTGAGACCTCATAAGGAATTCTCAGGAGCCTATCTTGATGACATTGTCATCTTTAGTAAGGACTGAGAGAGTCACTTACTGAAGGTCCAGTTGGTCTTGGATGCCCTCCGAAGGGCGGGGTTCACAGTGAACCCAGAAAATAGCAAGGTTGGGTTGGAGAAGGCCTGCTACCTGGGGTATGTTGTAGGGAGGGGTGTGATTAAGCCCCAACTAAACAAGGTGGAGGCTATTCAGAAATGGGCCCCGTCTACTCACAAAGAAACAAGTGCGTTCTTTCCTTGTGGGCTATTATAGGAGGTTTGTCCCCAACTTTGCCAATCTAACAGCACCACTGACTGATCTCACCAAGGGAAAGAATGCAACTGTTGTTCAGTGGAGTGCAGAAGCAGCGTTCTGCCGATTGAAGCAAGCTTTGTGCCAGGAACCAGTGTTGGTAGCTCCCGACTTCCAAAAAGAATTCCTGGTACAAACAGATGCCTCAAAATTGGGTCTGGGTGCAGTACTGTCCCAGATGATTGGGGGCGATGAGCCCCCTGTTGTGTACTTGAGCCGGAAGCTCACACCAGCTGAGAGGAATTATTCCATTGTGGAAAGGGAGTGTCTCGCAATAAAATGGGCTTTGGAAACACTCCGCTACTACTTGTTGGGCCGACCCTTCAAGTTAGTTTCAGATCATGCGCTCCTTAAGTGGATGGCCCAAAATAAAGATAAAAACTCCAGACTCACCCGGTGGTTCCTTGCTCTACAGGACTTCAGGTTTGTAGTGGTACATAGACCGGGAAAGGTACATCAGAATGCGTATGCCCTTTCCCTGGGTCTACTGCCACTCGTGGTGTCCAGACCCCTGGCCTGGAACAGAGGGCGGGGGGGGTATGTAGAGGGTCAGCCTGGGGCAGGGTTAAGAGGGGGTTAATTGAAGAAGGCAGGTACTTCCCCTTCAGCCCTGCTTATTATTAGGTGTGCTGAAAGTGTCAATGTGGAGTTGTTGAGTAGGAGAGAGAGAGACACAGCAGCACGCTGTGTGGAAATGTCCATTGCTGGAAGGTATACCTGCTGGTTGAGCTTAAACCACAAAAGACTTTAGTTGTATTTGGAACCATGAACTGTTACCTCTAAGCTTGTTGGCTGATGAACTGTGAGCTGTACCTGGGTGCACATCAGTGTGGTAAGCCAAGTCTGCCTGGTCTTATGTTTTGTTTTTGCTGTTTGGCTGAATAAAAGCCAATTTTATTTTACTGGACTGCCTCTGAGCCAGCTTTCCACCCCTCTGACCCCCCTACACCATACACCAATTAAGTCATCCATCAAAGTGTATTATCAATAAAGTACACTCACCACTAGGGATGAGCTTCGAGTTCGAGTCAAACTCCGTATAAATGAACACCGTATAAATGTTACGGGTGACTCTGGTTAGTTAGTTCGCTTTTTATGGCATCAGGTCACCCACCATTTATTACCCAATAAAGGTTTAACCCCTGATCACCCGGCGGATGATATCAATTAGGTTTTAGGGTCAGATAGGGTCTGCGTTGCCCCAGGCAGCGCTAGGTTAGTGCCAGTACCGCTAACACACACAAGCAAAGCATACACCTCCCGTAGTGGTATAGTATCTGAACAGATCAATATCTGATCTGATCAGATCTATACTAGCGTCCCCAGCAGTTTAGGATTCCAAAAAAAGCATTGTTAATGGGATCAGCCTAGATACCTGCTAGCACCTGCGTTTTGCCCCTCCGTCCAGCCCACCCATGTGCAGTATCGATCGATCACTGCCACTTACAAAACACTAAACACATAACTGCAGCGTTTGTAGAGTCAGACCTGATCCCTGCGATCGCTAACAGTTTTTTTTGGTAGCGTTTTATATTTAAATCCTGAAGGCGGTGCTTGGTTTTCGGGGTACCCTACGCGGCTAGGCACCCAAAAAGTCCCCCGCGTGGTATCCCCGTACTCAGGAGAAGCAGCAGAATGTATTTTGGGGTGTAATTTCACATAGCATGTGTGAGCAATATATCATTTAGTGACAACTTTGTGCAAAAAAAAAAGTTTGTAATATTCCCGCAACTTGTGGCAAAATATAAAATATTCCATGGACTCAAAATGTCTCTCAGTAAATAGCTTGGGGTGTCTACTTTCCAAAATGGGTCATTTGGGGGGATTTTGTGCTATTTTGGCATTTTATGGCCTTCGAAACTGTGATAAGTAGTGAGGAGTGAAATCAAAGATTTGCACCCTTATGCCGCGTACACACGATCAAACAATCCGTTGGAAAAGACCGGCAAACTCAAGTCCGCCAAACAATCCCCCCGTGTGTAGCCTCCGGCATACTTTTTTGACCCGAAAGTACAGCGGACTTAGAATGCTGTGTTGCACTCCAATCTTCCCGCCGGACTCGCATTTCGGCGGACAATCCGGCCGTGTGTATGCCAGTCCGCCGTACTTTTGAAATGAGCGGACTTTTCCCGCCCGGAGAAAAGTCCGCTCATTTAGAGCGGGTCTCCAGGTAGGCGGGGGCCCGCAAAGGAGACGTCGCTGGCCCCGCCGCCTGGTATGGACTTAAAGGGGAACCCCAACGCCGAAAAGAAATCGCGTGGGGGTCCCCCCAAAGTCCACAACAGACCCTTGTCCGAGCACGCTACCCGGCCGGCCAGGAAAGGGGGGCGAGCGAGCGCCCCCCCCTCCTGAGCCGTACCAGGCCGCGTGCCCTCAACATGGGGAGTGCCTTGGGGAAGGGGGGGCCGCACGGCCCCCCCACCCCAAAGCACCTTGTCCCCATGTTGATGAGGACAAGGGCCTCTTCCCGACAACCCTGGCCTTTGTTGTCGGGGTCTGCGGGCGGGGGGCTTATCGGAATCCAGGAGCCCCCTTTAATAAGGGGGCCCCCGAATACCGGCCCCCCACCCTATGTGAATGAGTATGGGGTACAATGTACCCCTACCCATTCACCTGTAAAATAAAAGTACAAAAAAAACACAACACACAAGATAAAATACTTTATTGCGCAGCTCCGGGGGTCTTCCGTCTTCGGGGGTCTTCTCGCCGGACTCCTCCGCTATCTTCTTGTAGCTCTTTTACTAGCGGAGGAGCCCGGCTTTCTTCCTCGCTGCCGACCTCTTCTTCCGACTTCGGGGGTCTTGTCCCCCTCTTCGGTTCTTCTGCCGGGCCACCGCGCCTTCTTATAGCTCTTTTAAAGGCGGTCTTCTGTCGCCGCCGCCGCCTTCCGTTCTTCTTCTTCTTCTTCTCCAGGAGATGTTGACTCGACGATCTCTCCGGCCGCAATGCCAGGGACGCACTGCGCTGCCACTTATATAGGGACAAGGGGCGGTGTCACATGGGTTTATGTCACATGGGTTGGTGTCACATGGTGACCCCGCCCCCTTACAATGTCACAGTCCCGGAGGATGCTGGGACTGTCGCCATGTGACATCAACCCATGTGACCAACCCATGTGACATAAACCCATGTGACACCGCCCCTTGTCCCTATATAAGTGGCAGCGCAGCGCGTCCCTGGCATTGCGGCCAGAGAGATCGTCGAGTCAACATCTCCTGGAGAAGAAGAAGAACAAGAACGGCAGGCGGCGACAGCGGCGACAGAAGACCGGGCCACCGCCTGTAAAAGAGCTATAAGAAGGCGCGGTGGCCCGGCAGAAGAACCGAAGAGGGGGACAAGACCCCCGAAGTCGGAAGAAGAGGCCGGCGGCAAGGAAGAAAGCCTCAACATGGGGACAAGGTACTTTGGGGTGGGGGGGCAGTGCGGCCCCCCCTTCCCCAAGGCACCCCCCATGTTGAGGGCACGCGGCCTGGTACGGCTCAGGAGGGGGGGCGCTCGCTCGCCCCCCATTCCTGGCTGGGCGGGTAGCGTGCTCGGACAAGGGTCTGTTGTGGATTTGGGGGGACCCCCACGCCGATTTTTTTCGCCGTTGGGGTTCCCCTTTAAGTCCATACCAGGCGGCGGGGCCAGCGACGTCTCCTTCGCGGGCCCCGCCTACCTGGAGACGCGCTCAAAATGAGCGGACTTTCCTCCGCGTGTGTGGGCGAGTCCGTTCATTTCAAAAGTAGGGCGGATAGTACGGCGGACTTAGTACGCCGTATTAGTCCGCTCAAAAAGTGCCGTGTGTGGGCAAGTAGCCCGTTCGCAAAGTCCGACGGACAGTCTGGCGGGAAGTCCGCCAGACTAAGTACGTCGGACATACCGCTACGTGTGTACGCGGCTTTAGAAATCCTGAAGGCAGTGATTGGTTTTCGGGGTCCCGTACGCAGCTAGGCTCCCAAAAAGTCCCACACATGTGGTATCCCCGTACTCAGGAGAAGCAGCAGAATATATTTTGGGGTGCAATTCCACATATAACTATGGCATGTGTGAGCAATATATCATTTAGTGACAACTTTTTGTAAACTGTTTTTTTTGTTTTTGTCATTATTCAATCACTTGGGACAAAAAAAAAATATTCAATGGGCTCAACATGCCCCTCAGAAATTTCCTTGGGGTGTCTACTTTCCAAAATGGGGTCATTTGGGGGGGTTGTACTGCCCTGCCATTTTAGCACCTCAAGAAATGAGATAGGCAGTCATAAATTAAAAGCTGTGTAAATTCCAGAAAATGTACTCTAGTTTGCAGACGCTATAACTTTTGCGCAAACCAATAAATATACGCTTATTGACATTTTTTTTACTAAAGACATGTGGCTGAATAAATTTTGCCCTAAATGTAAGACTAAAATTGAGTTTATTCGATTTTTCTTATAACAAAAAGTAGAAAATATATTTTTTTCTCAAAATTTCCAGTCTTTTTCCATTTATATCGCAAAAAATAAAAATCGCAGAGGCAATCAAATACCATCAAAAGAAAGCTCTATTTGTGGGAAGAAAAGGACGCAAATTTTGTTTGGGTACAACATTGCATGACCGTGCAATTACCAGTTAAAGCAGTGCAGTGCGAAATTGTAAAAAGACCTCTGGTCCTTAGGCTGACAATTGGTCCAGGGCTGAAGTGGTTAATACCTTGCTGACTACTTTAATCTCAGGATCCCTTTCTAATATTTGAATACTTCGATGCGATCCAATGTCATCGCTGGTGTATGGTCACTGTCATTTAGATCTTCAAGCTCCCCGATAAGGATGAGCTGAACACCCCCCTGTTTGGTTCGCACCAGAACCTGCGAACAGACCTAAACTTTGTGTGAACTTTAGAACCCTATTAAAGTCTATGGGACTCGAACGTTCACAAAGTTCTAAAGTGCTAATTTTAAAGGCTAATATTCAAGTTACTGTCCTTGTTTATTGTTTAATATTTTTTTAATTTCATTTTCCACATTTACAAATAATAATAAAAATGTTCTTGTACATACTTTTACACATCACTTTACATAACATTCATAATGATATTCAATATTTTCAGAATTCATATAAAAACAAGAAGAGAAAGGGTTTACATTGGGTACCCGACTGGATCGATCCCTACTATACCTCCATAATGAAGAGGAAAAAAGGGAGAAAGCGAAAAAAAATAAAGAAAAAAAGGGGGGGGGGGGAGACATGTTTTCTACAACCCTGTGACCTATATTATCATCTTATAAATCTTATCTCTTGACCTTACTATTTCCTCTTCCCTGTGACTATTTTTCTTAATTTCATATGTATTATGTGTAAGATGGGGATTCCTCTTCTTCTGTCCCCACTCTCTTCTTCCCTAAATTTCTGTGACTATTATCTTTTGAAAAAAAAAAAATAAAAATCCCCCATCCCCCCCAAAACATGGGTGGTGGAATAGAAGCACCCAGCGACAAACCCCTAGGCGCTCTCTCCATCCTCCATAATTCCCAGATAAGTCGAGGACTTCTAAATTCCAACCGGTTCTTCCAAGTATCCTGAAATCTTGTTCCTACTCCCTTTTGAAGATGTATTAATTCTTTCATAGTCTTCATTCTATATATTTCTCTAAACCACTCCCCCATCCCTGGTATTTCCTTTATTTTCCAATATCTCGGAATTAATGCTTTCGCTGCATTCAGCAAGAATGGAGTAAGTGCTGCCCTATATTTTTCCATAGGGCCCCCGGTCGCATGAAACAGGCATTTCCAGGGATCCAATTCTATTTCTGTCCCATTAATCTTTTTAATTAGGCCCAGCACTTCTTCCCAGTATGACTGAATTGAGCTACACTGCCACCATATATGGGCATGAGTTCCCTTCTTCCCGCATTCTCTCCAGCATAGAGGTGATAAGTCATAGTTTATTTTATGCATTTTGGATGGGACATAATACCACTTAACCATTAATTTATAGTTCATTTCTTTAATTTCAATAATTTTTATTAGAAGATTTTCAGAATAACAGATAATGGGAACAATCCATTAAACAAAGAAAGATCATCCACTTTTCGGTTCATATAGGCAGAAAAGGCAAACAAAGACCTAGTCAATGACATCTCAGAGCAAATTATTAGAATAAACGACAATTAGGTCGGTGAACCAACCAAACTGCCGTGAGCCCATATCAGCCGGTCTATACCTCTAATCGGGTTATGTCCGGCTGCAGTACACGGGCCCCCAGACCCCTGGTGCCCCAAATGGGATCACGCTGCTGTCCAAGGGTTGGGCCCGCTCCACCCCAACCAGGGAACCCTCACTCCATCCTATTAGGGTCACACAGCCTGAGATGCTAGTAAATAACTTGAGTGAACAAGTTGCCCATATCATGGCTGCTGTCTCGCTAATTAACCCAATAGGGTATCATCACATTGCACCAAGGGGGCAGGGGAGGAAAAGAAGAAAAACGTGTGAGGGGGAAAGAGGAAGAGAAGAATATGTTATGCCAGTGCTAATGGCCCCTGAAGGGCAGACTACCAGGTTGCACCCCAGGTATAAGAGAAATATTAAGGTTCCCAAGGTTCCCAGACCGCCCGAAATCTCTCAGTTTTGTCATTCCATTTGGCCACCACTTGTTCTTGCACCATAATCCATGATACCTTCGTTTTAAACATCTTAAAGGAAACAGTATGTTTCTTCCAAGCCTTGGCTATTGTAATTTTGGTCCCAAGAAAAATAAAAAACGCCAGTTTCTGAGAAAGTTTGGGTAGTGCAAGGATGGTATGGTTGAGTAAGGCCGCACTGGGGTGTGGCCCCAAGATGACCCCCGTCATACTTTCCGCCAAAAAGATCGGATGCAAGGACACGACCACCAAATGTGGAACATGTCACCCTCTAGTCCACAACCTCGGAAACATAATGACAAGGAGCCCGGGAAAATTCTAGCCAGCCTGGAAGGAACATAATACCACCTAAATAGAACCTTGAGGCCAGCCTCGATAAGAGAGACATTAAGAATACCTTTATGAGCTCTCAACGAGGCATTATACCACTGCGTAGAGTCCCAAGTGCAGTCCAAGTCAGCCTCACAAACTCGGGCGTAAGGGGGCTTGATATCCGTCGTCATAAGAGCTGTATAGATCAATGAGATGCCCCCCCTCTGGTCCGATGCATTCACACACCACTGTTCGTATTTGCGTTATGGAAGGGGGAAGTGGTTTAGAGGTCCAGATGGAATTTAAATAGTGAGAAATTTGTGTAAATCTGTAAAGCTCTGAGTCGGGTAAATCTTGTTTCGTCCTGCAGTGTGTCAAAGAAAGGGGGGCGGTGAGGGAAAAGAAGTGTCCAATTCTATATAACCCCTTGTCCGTCCACCATTTAAATACTTCTATATTTTCCCCCGGGGGGAAATCCTTATTATGGAAAATGTGTGTTAGGGGCCTAAGTGGGGAGATCAGCGAGCTCCGTTTAAAAAGGGTGGAGCTTAGCGCCATTGAGTGTGAAAGGGTGGGAGCCATAATCGCAGGTCTGCGTTTGGGTTCGCATCCCATCAGGAAATCTATTGTATGCTGAGGAATCGACTGCCTTTCCATTAATAACCAATCCGGTTTGACCATACCTGAGAAAGCCACTGAGATTTGGGCCAGTTGTGCCGCTTGATAATATCCCCACAGTTTGGGTAGGCCCAACCCACCTTGCGATCTCAGACGATAAAGTGTGTCTGATGAGCATCTGTAACCTTTTTTTCCCCCACACGAACCTCAAAATGTCCGATTGCATTTTGTTCAGAAATGTTTTGGGGACCGGAATTGGTAGTGAACGAAATAAATATAACAACCGTGGTAAGAGTGTCATTTCCACCGCATTAATCCTACCCAGCCAGGAAATGCCGCAACCAGACCAGCGATCCATATCCGTTCTACATTTGTTCATCATGTTGGGGTAGTTGGCATGGAAAAGTGTGTGTATGTCCGAAGTGAGTTTGATTCCTAGGTATGGAAGCTGAGAGTGCGCCCACGAGAAAGAAAAGTTATTTCGAAAGTTGTGAGAGCGTGTCCATGGGGATCGTAACATTCAGAGCTAAAGATTTATCCATATTAACCCGAAGTCCCGAGATCCTACTAAAGTCTAATAGAGTCCGGTTAATTATGGGCATGGAGGTTAAGGATGAAGTGACAAAGAGGAGGAGGTCATCCGCATAGAAAGCGCATTTGTGTTCGCATGACCCACACGTGACCCCCCTAATGTCAGGATTGGAACGTAAGGCAATGGCTAATGTCTCTATGGCCATGGCAAAAAGGAGCGGTGATAGGGGGCATCCCTGCCTAGTCCCCCTACCAATGTGGAAGGAGTTAGAATATCTGCCCAAAAGACACACCTGTGCAGTAGGGTTAGAATAGAGTGATGAGATGAGATTAAGAAAATTCTTTCCACATCCCCATCTCCCCAGGATATCTGTTAGGTATGTCCAATCAATGGAGTCAAAAGCCTTATGCAGGTCAATTGATAACAGGAACCCCTTTTGTGGGGGACCCCCGTCCCATTGTGTCTTGAGAAGTGAGATAACGTCAACCGCTCGCCTGATCTGGTCAGGTCCTTGTCTCCCAGGGATGAAGCCCACCTGATCTTTGTGAATATACCGAGAAATAAAGCTCGAAAAGTCTGTTCGCCAGTATTTTTGTCATGATCTTAATGTCGTTGTTGATGAGCGATATGGGCCGGTAGTTGCCTACCTCACTGCTATCTTTTCCGGGTTTCGGAATAACTAAAATATATGCCGAGTTCATATCCCCGTGCATGGGGGCTCCATCCCTGAGAGAGTTGAACAGTCTCACCAGATAGGGAGTAAGACAAGGACCAAACTTTTTATAGTACCCATTGGAGAATCCGTCCGGGCCCGGTGCAGATCCCAAAGTGAGAGATTTAATAGTGGCAAGGACTTCTGCTTGGGTGAATGGGTCCTCCAAAAGATCACTGTGTTCTTTGGCCAGAGTGGGCAATGGGAGGGCGTTCAGTAGAGTTTCGCGCACGTTTTTGGGGGGCATGGGTCCCTGTTTATATAAGTCTGAATAAAACCGCAAAAAAGTTTCCATTACTTTAGTAGGGTTCTGAGAAAGATCTCCAGAGAGTACCTTCATTTTGGGGAATGAGTGCGAGCGTGGCTTGGGAGTCAGTTTTACCACTAGCTGTGAACCTATTCTGTCTTTCTGGGCATAGAATCTGGCCCCTGTCCAACTAAGATGCTGCACTGCCGCTGTGGTCAAAGACATGTTCAATCTAGCCCTGGCTGTATCTAGCTTGGCAAGTGAATCCGCAGTGGGGTGCTGTTTATGTTTTTTAGCCAGGGAACGGAACTCCTCCGTGAGTTTAAGCATGTCGGCCTGATGTTGTGCTTTGAGGTTTGAGGCCAACTGTATCAATTTCCCCTCTTACTACCGATTTATGTGCAGCCCATAGGGTGACCGGTGATACTACCCCTGAATCATTCAGCTCAAAGTATTCTCGTATGGATGCCTCCATATCTGCGCAATGTGCAGGGTCGCTCAACGGGGATTCCCGCAGGCACCAACATGGGCGACTCCCGGACCCCATAGGTCTCCTAGTTACTAGAACCACCATGGAGTGATCCGATATGGACGAGTCTAAAATCCTATTGCTAACAATCAAAGGGATCGTCTCAGCTCTCGTAAAGATGTGGTCTATTCTGGCGTAGGTGTGGTGTGGTGCTGAAAAATGTGTGTAGTCTTTCTTACGTGGGTTCATTTCTCGCCAAGTATCAATTAGACCTACCGTGTGGATCGCGTGGGGTATTTTAACACTCTGCTTCGATGGACGTTTGGGTTTGGACACACCATTTGCAGATTTATCAAGAGAGAAATCAAATGCTACATTCGAGTCTCCCCCCATGAATACCGTGCCCTGAAGGTGATTCTGCAGCTTCCCCAGCATAGACGCAAAAAAGAAGCTTTGGCCCTTGTTGGGCGCATAATAGGAGACAAAAGTGTAGCATTCACCATCTATGTGTCCTGATACCAAAATGTAGCGACCCTGAGGGTCTGTAACAATCTCGGGTTGCGAAAAGTTGATATGCTTAGAGAGACACACTGCTACCCCTCTAGTCTTGTTCTCTGCGGACGATAAAAAAAACTGAGGGTAGTGTTGATGCAAATAAGTGGGTTTGAAAGTAGAAGGGAAGTGCGTTTCTTGTAGTAGGAGGACGTACGCATGCACGGAACGGTAGTGTTCCAGAAGCTTCCTGCGTTTGAGTGGGGAATTAAGGCCTTGCGTGTTGTGTGAGATAATTTTAAGGGTGGGCACTTTAGTGGGTGTATCAGGCAACTCACCGCTCCTATGGAGAGGTCTTCGCTGTGGACGATTCAAAAGCCACCAAGATGCCGCACATGAGTCTTAGAGTGCTGGTCGGATGCCGAGGCGGAAGTCTAAATTTCTGCAAAATACATGAGGAGAAATGAGAAGAAAAGAGATGAACATTAAGAGGGATAGTGAGCCATAGAGAGAAAGGACAGCAACATGATCAAATACATATCGCATTACCACTAAGTGGCCAAGCAAGTATATACAGTGGTCCCCTGACCCCTCCCTTCCCCCAAAGCGGTTGGAACCCATCCAACCAGCCCTCATCCTCAGAGAATTGGGGCAACCGTGGAGAAGGGTACCCCGTAAGTGGTCCAGAAGCGCTGCAAGAGCCTCTGAACCAGGGGGAGTGCACTGAATCCACCGCAGCGCCGCCACCTTTTAACTATGTAAAATAAGGAGCCAACAAGGGCCCATAACCATCTGCTAACAAAGCGCCCATTACCATCTATAACAGCAGGGGAACATCTAAAAAAGGCTTGTATCCCATGGGCAGTCCCCAGTAGCTCGTTCCAACCTTACCATCCCCCCGCCCCCCCCCCCAAGGTAAGGAAGGCAGTGGATGGACATTGCCGCTTATGAGCCATTCCAGGAAACCAGCGCTAAAAGGAAAGTGGGTCCCCTGGAGCAGCCCGATCAGTCTTCCACTGAAACAATATCAAAAAAGATAAAAAAGAAAAAACCCCCAGGAGGGGCTCAATTAGGCAGTTTGAGATGGGGGGATTCCTCCCCTTCGCCTCCCTCTATTGGGAAGAGAGGGCCAGGGGAGCCCCTAGATTCCCCTGTATCCCGGAACCTAAGGCACAAGCAGGGGAGATAAAAAGGAGAAAGTCCATCCCAATAAGGGAGAACAGGCAAAGTCTCATGGCGGTAGATTTTCTTTGGAGCGTTTGGAGCTTTGCTTCATCCAGACCTGTTGCAGTGGGCTCGCTGGGGGTGGTCTCTTGGCTGAAGCAGGGGTACCTCTGTTAGAGTGATCCACTGTGGGTTCCAGCTGTATCAGACCAAGTCGGGTTAGGAGTTTTTCACCTTCCAGAAATGAGGAGAAACCAAAACTTTTGTTCTTGTAGGAGAAATTCAGCCGGAAAGGGAAGGACCACTGATAAGCAATTTCCTTGTCCATTAAGACCTACAGCAGGGGTTTAAAGGAGCGCCTTTTTAGAACAGTGTATGGGGAGAGGTCGGTAAAGATTTGGATCTTGTGACCCTGAAATACGAGATTCTCCGCGTATCTGGATTTACGCATGACCTCTTCTTTTACTGAATAATAATGAGGCTTGACAATAATGTCCCTGGGTAGACCGTTAGAGCGGGCAGCCTGGAGCGCTCTATGGGCTCTGTCCAATTCCAAGTGGTGGTTGGGAATGTCCGATACTAGATTCTTTATAAGAGACCGCACCACCTTATGCACCTCCTTTTCAGATTCTGGAATCCCCTGCACCCTAAAATTATATCTTCTCGACCTCTTTTCGAGGTCATCGATTTTTGCAAACGCAATCTCTAGTTGATCTTGAACCTCCTCCAATCTAGCAGAGTTCTGATTTATCCGGGCCACTGCCTGGTCAGTTTTCCATTCTATAGTGTTCATCCGCAGCCCTATTTGCTGCAGATCCGCCTGCAGAGAAGTGGTGATCTGTGCTGCGTGTAATGCTAGGCTTTTGGACAGCATGTGTGAGAATGCAGTCATCATGGAAGGAAAGTCTGTGGGGGTAGGGATATCTTCATGTGCCTCACTAACTGCAAGCAGCAGGCCTGTATGGGGATCCCTCATAGGGGTAGAAGGATATCCCGTGCTCAGTCCGCCCAGTAGTGACTCAGAGGAAGAGGGAGAGTTAGCTGTTTGTAATGGAGCCCAATCTGTACCTTGAAAAGGCAGCTGGGCTTGGTCCTGGTCCGCTATGGATGTGACCTGTGGAGCTGTGGCCGGGAGGCCTCGTGTCGCCGCCGCCATCTTGGCATAACTGATGGGGCCGGTTTCGGCCATCATACGGCCTAATAGATCCCTCCTGGCATTCAGGGATGACATCCGCGGGATCCCGGCGTGTTCCCCTGCCCGAATCTTCCGTTATGCAATAAGATAAGGCGTTCTATGCGCTCCGGTGGTCAAAGCAGGGCTCTAGATGCTGGCGGCCATCTTGGGAGACTCCGCGCATGCGCTGTAGTTAATTTCTTTTATCCTTGTGTCCATTGAAGTGGAGTGGACATAGTCCATAACTTTCCCTTTCAACTTTTCCAGAATTGGTTGATTCAGTTCTACTTCCCATCTCCCCAGTGGTGACATAGCCTTATCATCCATCAAGGTTATTAGGATCCTATGTATTTTAGAGATTCCCTGTCTACCCATCCCCCCTCGGTCAATCAATTTTTCCCAAGGGTTTAAACTATCACCTGAGCGAAGGGGTTTAGGGAGGGATTCTACAAAATGTTGGAGTTGTCTGTATCTCCACCCATCCCACGGTGTTATACCATATTTCTCTCGTAGCTCCGCTAGTGAGCACAAGCTATTTACTTTTATCACATCCCTTAGTCTCAGTTGGTCCCCATGGGTCCATTTTAAATACATTTTATTTTCTTTCGGGGGAAAGTATTTATTTCCTAACAAGGGCATTAAAGGGCTATTATTTTGCCCTACTGTACCTTTAAGTGCCCCATCCCATGCTCTAAATGTTTCCATTGTAATCGGGGATATTCCTCTAGGGAGACCTCTAAACTTCATTGGGATCCATATGGTCTGACTCAGGGCAACTTTACTCAGATTTTCTTCCAATAATACCCATTTTTATATGGAGCATTATAGACTCAATCCAGAATTCTCCTCACTACTGCTGCTGTATGATATTTCTGAAAGTCCGGGAGGGATACCTCCCCCCTCCCTTATTCTTAGGTCTACTCATTATCTTATAGGAAATACGACTTTCTCTTCCCTTCCATATACATTTCTGGATCAAAGATTTAATCATTTTAAAGTAAGCCCCTGGGACATTAATCAGGAGACTGAAAAATATATAAAGCTTTTGAAAGGATCATCATTTTAATTACACTTATCCTACCAAACCATGACAGTCTATGTATAGGATATCCCTTCAGATCTTGTTTAATTCCGTTGAGGAGAGGAAGATAGTCTACAACTGATGCCGATAGATACACTCCCAAGTATTTTAGACCTCTTTCTTTCCACACAAAGGGAAAGAGAGCTCTAAGTTCTCTTCTCTCCCTTGGGGAGGTATAGACATTTAATATCTCAGTTTTCTCCCTTGTATTTTAAAATTTGAGACCCTCCCATATTCATCTAACTCCTGCAGGATCCTAGCGATTGACTGCTTAGGGTTCCTTATATAAAGCATAATATCATCTGCAAACGCAGATATCTTATGCTCATGCCCTGAAACCTTTATTCCCTCAATTTCATAGTTCGCTCTTATGGATACCAAAAGAGGTTCCAGAGAAAATACAAAAAGTAAGGGAGAAAGTGGGCATCCTTGGCATGTCCCATTATAAAGCCCAAAAGTATCTGATAGAGTTCCATTCACCTGAATCTGAGCTGTAGGATTAGAGTATAAAGCCTCTATCCACCTTAACATTCTTGGGCCAATGCCGAATTTATGTAGTGTCTGCAACATATATTCCCAATCTAGCCTATCAAAGGCCTTTTCGGCATCTACTGATAGGAAAAGGGAAGACTGCTTCCTCTTTTTAGCTTCATGCATTAAAAAGGTTGCCCTCAGTATATTGTCCCTCACCTCCCTCCCTAGGACAAAACCTGCCTGATCCCCTTCTATGCAATCCGGCATGTACTGTTTCAATCTTTCAGCCAGAATCCTGGCGTAAATTTTTACATCCTCATTAATCAGAGAAATGGGTCTAAAGCTGGAACATAATGTTGGGTCTTTCCCTTCCTTTGCTAATATAGTTATATAGGCCCCCAGAGCTTCCTTGCTCATCCTTCCTCCTCCTCCGATTGAGTTCATATACTGATGGAAATAAGGTGTCAAAGGTCCCATAAGCTTTTTAAAGTATAATGATGTATACCTATCGGGCCCTGGACTTTTCCCATTCTTACTATCCTTAATTGCCCTCTCTATTTCCTCCTTAGGGACATCCCTATCGAGCATACCAGAATCTTCTTCTGCTATCCTCAGTAGCTCTATCTTCCGGAGATATTGTTACATTTTTCCCCTTCTATTTTGTTTACCCTTGGGGTCGCAAGTTACTGTCCTAAAAAGTGTTTGGGGACCTGGGTCCTGCCCCAGGGGACATGGATCAATGCAAAAAAAAGTTTTAAAAACTGACGTTTTTTCCGGAGCAGTGATTTTAATAATGATTAAAGTGAAACAATAAAAGTGTAATATTCCTTTAAATTTCGTACCTGGGGAGTGTCTATAGTATGCCTGTGAAAGGGCGCATGTTTCCTGTGCTTAGAACTGTCCCTGCACAAAGTGTCATTTCTGCAGGAAAAAAAGTCTTTTAAAATCACTTTCCATTGTCAGCTCCCGTAATACAGAGAACACTCAATGAGTGTTCTCTGTATTAGCCGACAATTCATTCATTGATAAAAAACAAAACAAAAAAAAACATGGGGGTTCCCCTAAATTCAATTACCAGGCCTTTCAGGTCTGGTATGGATATTAAGGGGAACCCCGTGTCAAATAAAAAAAAATTGATGTGGGGATCCCCCTAAATATTCATACCAGACCCTTCAGGTCTGGTATGGATATTAAGGGGAACCCCGCATCAAATTTTTAAAAAAACTTGACGTGGGAGTCCCCCTAAAAATCCATACCAGACCCTTTATCCGAGCACACAACCTGGCAGGCCGCAGGAAAAGAGGGGGGGACGAGAGAGCGCCCCCCCTCCTGAACCATATCAGGCCACATGCCCTCAACATTGGGAGGATGCTTTGGGGGTCTGTGACCCCTCAAAGCACCATGTCCCCATGTTGATGTGGAGAAGGGCCTCACCCCCACAACCCTGGCCGGTGGTTGTGGGGGTCTGCGGGCGGGGGGCTTATCAGAATCTGGAAGCCCCCTTTAACAAGGGGACCCCCAGATCCCGCCCCCCCTGTTTGAAATGGTAAGGGGATACCTACCATTTCACAAAGAAAAAAATGGTTAAATATGACAAACACACTTTTGAAAAATTCCTTTATTAAAAAATAAAAAAATGATTCCAGCGGTGCTAATCCACCCTTGCTATCCAGCGATGGATGATCATCTCTTCGGGGTCCAGCGATGGCTGATCTGATCCAGCGATGGGGGATCTCTCAGTCCAGCACTGTCCATACATGCATCCATCTTCTGTCTCCACTGCGGAGACACTGCAGGGATCCCAGCGCTGACGTTTCTTATATTAGGAGGGCGGGGCCACCCATAACCTGACCCCGCCCCCTCTGACGTTGGTGAGGGAAGCCAGGGATTCCCTAATGACGTATGGGTGACCCCCGCCCCCTCTGATGTAACGGAAGCCTGCGTTACATCAGAGGGGGTGGGGTCACCCATACGTCACTGGGGAAGCCCTCTGGGAGACCCCCACGTCAATTTTTTTTTCAATTTTGATGCGGGGTTCCCCTTAATATCCATACCAGACCTGACGTGGGGGTCCCCCTAAATATCCATACCAGACCCTTCAGGTTTGGTATGGATATTTAGGGGGACCCTACGTCAAATTTTTTTTTTATTATTATTATTTATTATTAAGTTCCCCTTAATATCCATACCAGATCTGAAGGACCTGGTAATTGAATTTAGGGGAACCCCCACGCTTTTTTTTTATTTTATCAATGAATGAATTGTCGGCTCATGTAATACAGAGAACACTCATTGAGCCACAAGTGATTTTAAAAGACTTTTTTTCCTGCAGAAATGACACTTTGTGCATGGACAGTTCTAAGCATGGGAAAAATGCGCCCCTTCACAGGCATACTATAGACACCCCCCAGGTACGAAGTTTAAAGGAATATTACACTTTTATTGTTTCACTTTAATCATTATTAAAATCACTGCTCCTGAAAAAACGGCCCTTTTTAAAACTTTTTTTTGCATTGATCCATGTCCCCTGGGGCAGGCCCCAGGTTCCCAAACACTTTTTAGGACAGTAACTTGCATATTAGCCTTTAAAATTAGCACTTTAGATTTCTCCCATGGACTTGTATAGGGTGTTTACAGTGGCGGTAAAACATTGATGTTTACATATGAACATGACTATTGGTGGTGATGTGTTTTTTTTTGTAACAATATTCTTTTTTAATGAATACATTTTTATTTTTGATAAGATTGTATTTTGTGTTATGGTGTCTAAAGAGTCCATAGTCCCTCTTCTATTTCATATTATGTTAGGACGCGGCACATTAATACCTTGTCTGTATCCACAGTAGCACTCTGTTAGAGGATACATTACTATTGTTTTCATGTTCTATTTCGAGGTCCGTCCGAATTTTTGGAAAAAAAAGTCAGATGAGGCACACACACGATCGGAATACCCGATGAAAAGATTCCATCTGACTTTTTCTGTCGGACATTCCGCTCGTGTGTACGCGACATTAGTGACACTTTTGACACTTTGTGGGAACCAGTGACACGAATACAGAGATCAGTGCTAAAAATATGTACTGTCACTGTACTAATGACACTGGCTTGGAAGGGGATAACATCTAGGGCAATCAATGGGTTAAATGTGTGCCTAACAAGTGTTTTCTCACCGTGGGGGAGGTGTTTTTACTAAGGGAAGACCTAGATCCCTGTACTTACTTTGCAGGAACACAGGGTCACAGGTCTTCCATACTAACAGAATGGCAAACTGCCTTGTTTACATAGGCAGACCACTAGGCGAGTCCGCCGGATCCGCTGATTGGCTCTGATACTCAGAAATGCAGGATTACGTATATAAGTGATCCTGCACAGTGCAACTGCCCTGTAGCAGTAAATCAGCTATCAGGCGATCGGAAACTGGTTAAGATCGTCATCATTATGATAACTCACAGGCAGCAGGCACTCTATCATGGCTCTGGCTGGCTCTGTCACAGTGTGTCACATACCATGGCTGCTGGGTGCTCATTTTGTTAACTTATGACCAATAAGTGCCTGCTGCCTGTGAGTTCTGATACCAATCATTTTGCCAGAGAGACAGACACAGTGCAATGTAGTCTATTCACAGACACCCCCAAAGCACACCTGTGTTGAAGCCTTGAAGGCACTGGCAGCCCCACAATTAGATCTGCTTCCCCTCTGTTCCTGCTGCTGGACATCTTCAGCTGAGCTCAGCTGCCTCTCTCTGGCCGTCGCTGCCACCTGCCTCACAGCCTTTCAGGTCTCACTCTCCAGGCCCCGGCTACTACTGGGTGGGGAGCAGAGGAAAATGACTCTGCCAGGGAAGGCAAGGAGATAAGCAGCCCAGCGGGTGGCTGGGATTTGAGCCAAGGCAGAATAACATGTGAGCGGAGCTGAATGGGCATTTTCCCGGAAACTGAAGAAATAGTCCATCCACTCTGACCAGCACATCATCATCGGAAAGGGACACAGATAATGGAAAAAAAACACCCCCCTAAGCTGGTAGGAGCGGGGGGGGGGTATAATTCAGCAATTTTTTTCTTTATTCTGCACTGACTGTCTTTGAAAATTGCCCCAGCTCCTGTTGAAGTCAAAACCGGGGGCAGACTTGGTCCGGGGACTGTCCCCTGAAACCGGGGACATCTGGTCACTCTTCCTTAAGGGTTACTGAATTTTGGGTCCCTAATCCTGCACAGCCAGTCAACATGCATTTTCCCACTTGCATCCAGACACAGAAACCAGTCCTTGGCTTGTTTTTGATGATTTATTGGGGGAATAACAACTTGGATAAGAATGAGTGTTTATGGGATGCCCAAAACTGAATTCAACGACTTTGAGGTCAGACCTTTCCATATACTGTTTGCAGGAAAAAATGGATCCCAGACTATACTCCCTCCAGAATAGTTTCAGTCCTTACAGGATTAGTAACCAATATCCCAACTGCTGGCAGGAGCTCTATATCCCTTTTCTTGCAACTGACAAAGTCCCAATCACTTACAGCAGCTCTGTGTCCCCTTGTAGAAAATCCCAGCCCATCTGGCTTTCTCGATCACGTCCCAGAGCAAGGGATTTAGGTTAGCTATGACACTGTCCCATGAAAGCTTGCTAAATACTGCATCTGGCAGCCCTTTCCCTTGTTGGCCCTGGGGGTGATAGAGATACTTAAACTGTCCCCTTGGCTCCTGCTACCTTGAATAAAGAGGAAGTAAACCCTGATGGGTTTACTTCCTCTTTGTTTCCCTGCAAAGGCAAAGCATAACGGGCTACTATCCATCGCATAGTAGCCCATTATGTGTCACTTACCTGACACAGGAGCCTGTGATGTCCCCGATTTCCTCACCGGCTGGAAGTGTCCATCTTCCTTCCGGGGTCACGGACTCCAGATCTGTGACTGGCTGGAGTCGCGTGACGTCACTCCCACGCGTGCGCACAGGAGCCGCCAGTCACGGCATGTTGTTTAATGAAAATGGCACGCCGTGACCCTTCTAAAGTGCCCAGGCGCCAAATACATTGGCGCATGCGCAGAAGGAATCCTCATACGGGGAACTGTAAATAGCTCCTAAACCATGTAGGTTTAGGAGCTATTTACAGCACCTACAGGTAAGCCTAGATTAAATGAAAGTGTCTTGTAAGGCCGCGTACACACGCGGGGACTGTTCGCCCAACTTTGTTCGTCAAACAGTTTGAGCGGACAGTCCGCTCAAAATTAGCATGGACGGACTTGGCCACACACGACGAACGAACAGTCCGCTGAAACTTGCGCGATGACGTGAACGGCACGTACGACGGGACTAGAAATACGACGTCCTATACACTGCAATGCAACCTTCGCCGTGTAAATCCTTTCTGAGCATGCGCGGAACTTAGTTTGACGAACAAGCCTACACACGGGCGGACTGTCCGCTCAAACTAAGTTTCAGCGGACAGTTTTACGGAATTTCCGAAAAACTTTGTTCGTCAGACTGTCCGCTGAAACTGTCCGCTGAAGCCCACACACGAGCGGACTGTCCGCTGAAACACTGTTCAGCGGACAAAGTTGAGCGAACAGTCCCCGCGTGTGTACGCGGCCTAAGGGTTTACAACCACTTTAAGACTGCTGTTCAGGCCTCCTGCTGTACAGGTCTTCCTATGCTAGACAGGGTGTCTCCTGGATGAGATTGAAGATGTAAGGAAGGGCATGCCAATAGACCAGATGGCTCCTCTGGACGAAATTCTGTTCACAGGTTAATATGTGTTCCCTTTCATGCTCGCATATATTGGGGACTTGGTAATGCAAATGCACATGCACGCACCTGTCGCCAAGTGGGCTATTTAAACTGGGTCAGTGCTCAGAATCAGTGCTACTTTGTCTTCAGCCTCCTGTGTTCCTGTAATTCTGTATCCTGATTGCAGCTGATGATCTTGTCTTGGCTTGTCTTGACCACTCTCTGAACTCCGCCTGCCCTGACCTTGGCTTGTCCCCTGACCTCCGCTTCTGTCTGCTCCATTGGCTCCTGCTTCACTGATTGATTCCAGACCTGGCTTGTTTCCTGATCATGCTCTTGCCTGTCCCCTGTACCCGATCCACCCTGTCTGTGACCAGGCCTGCCTGATCCTGCTACTCTGCCTGCTGTCACCAGTACCTGCCTACCACCCTGCTGTTCCGACTGTCCTACCATCTGCTACCAGCAACCATCTCCGTCTCAGCTGCCTGCTGTCTTCAGTGTCAGCATGCCTACCAACTTGCCTGCTTAATGGAGCCTATCTACTTAGGCTGTCCAGCGTGGACACCTGCTCTCCTGCTAGCGAGATTTACAGGTACTCAAGCCACTCTTTACTTCTTTCACCTCCTGTCTACACTATCAGTGGCCCCGAGTCAGGTGTAAGAGAGGCCTTCTTCATCATTTCAGGCTCTGCCACCAGGTACATGATAGAAGGGTATTGCAGATCCCTCTCTTCTGATTCCTCTCCTTCCTTCCTCAGCTCCAGCCTGGAGGCAGAGCCCCTCAGTTTTGGGGTCCCCTCCCAGGCCTCACAATCCTCAGCTCAGCACTGCATCCTTCAACCAGCAACAACCCCTAACTGGCCAGGCTCTTTAATACATAAGGGCTAGGGATGAGCTCGGTGTTCGAGTCAAACGCATTTTCGACTCGAACACCGGCTGTTCATCCGTTTGGCGAGGCCAGAACTCTGTGGGCCGCTCATGCCATACTCGTGTGGTGCTCACGGCCTGCAATGCACTGCGTCTTCGCAGTGCATTGCTGGCTCATGATTGGCCAAGCATGCACTGTGACCCTGCATGCTTGGCCAATCACAGCGCCGGCAGCGAGGAGAGCCATAATTGGCCACAGGCAGGATGCCTGTGGCCAATTATAGCTCAGGTGGGGTTAAGTACACACCCCACAATTTATAAGGCCGCTGGCAGGAAAGAGCAGGATAGGCAGGGACAGAGTCTTTGTGGCTTGCAAACCTAGCGCTGTTAAAGTGGGTGTTGTGTGCCTCCAGCACAGCATACACCTAAAGCTACCCTTTGTTGCTGGTGTTCTGTAATACAGGCATCTGCAGTAGTTAAAGTGGGTGTCGTGTGCCTCCAGCACAGTATACACCTGAAGCTAACCTTTATTGCTGGTGTTCTGTAATACAGGCATCTGCAGCAGTTAAAGTGGGTGTTGTGTGCCTCCAGCACAGTATACACATGAAGATACCCCTTAATGCTGGTGTTCTGTAATACAGGCATCTGCAGCAGTTAAAATAGGTGTTGTGTGCCTCCAGCAAAATATACATCTGAAGCTACCCTTTATTACTGCTGTTCTGTAATACAGGCATCTGCAGCAGTTAAAGTGGGTGTTATGTGCTTCCAGCAAAATATACACCTGAAACTACCCTTTATTACTGATGTTCTGTAATACAGGCATTTGCAGCATTTACAGTGGGTGTTGTGTGCCTCCTGTACAGTGTACACCTGAAGCTACCCCTTATTGCTAGTGTTGTTCTGTTTCTGAAACACAGGCAGCTGCAGTAATTACAGTAGGTGTACTGTGTCATCTGCTCAGTGTGCTCCTACAGCTACCCAATTGCTGGTTTTCCCATCTCCCTGCAGGCCAGACTATGTCTGGAAAGCCAACAAGGAGAGTCACAAGCCAATAAAAGAGGGCAAACAGGCTCTGTGTCTAGAGATAACAGTGCTGGTTGTGGATGCGGTGCCTCGTCATCAGCACGTGGCCATGGGACATGCTTGTCCTTATTTTCGGCAGCTGGATGTGTTGAGCCCCATCATGCCGAAGACTTGGTATGGTGGATGACCAAGCCCTCCTCATCCTCTCTCACCCAGGCTCAGGGTACTAGCAAAGCAGCTGCCAACGCGTCCCCTTCCCTCGTCTCAATGTCATCAGTCACTCCTTCCCTAGACCCACCATGTCCTCCTGGAGGAGTCCCCCGAACTGTTTGGCCAGCGTTTTGAAGGTTCTGATGATGATACCCAGCTAGAGGAAGGCAGTAGCGTGAGTGCAGAGAGAGGGGATGCTCAAGAAGGACAGCAATCTGGCAGTCATGTTCCATCAGCTGCAGCATACTTCCTTCCAGGTTTGCTCCAGTGATGAAGAGGGAGGGGATGATGAGGTCACTGACTCCACGTGGGTGCCTGATAGGAGAGAGGAGGAGGAGGCACATCTCCAACAAGGCAGGATGCCCTCCGGGGCTGGCACAACGACTGAATCACACCACAGGGCACTGCGCGTTATTCCAAGATTTCTTTGGTGTGGGCCTTTTTTGAGACGAGTCAATCAGATTGCACCACTGCTATCTGCAACATATGTCTCAAGCATATCTCGCGTGGCCAAAACATCAGCTGCTTGGGCACCACATGAAGGAGAAGGGATCTCACCGCTCCAGGAGCACACATGCAAGCTGTAAGCTGTAAACTGTTCTCCTCGGCTGGGAAGCCACAGGTGCTGGCTATTACCACTAGCAACAGACGAAAAACAAGCTCTGGACTACCGCACTTTTCAGAAAACCACTTTCTTTTATTGGAAAATCACATCACAGCTCAACAAACACAGCGAACAAGGAAACATTGCTGATGTTTCGCACTAGCTGTAGTTCTTAATCCACCACATTCTTGACCAGACATATGTTGACCTGCCATGCAGCTCGTTGGCAAGTGTACCTTAAAGACCCACACCAAAGAACAAAGCGGACCTCTCCATGCTCCTCATCAGCCGGGATCTCCAACCCCACTAGACCTTCAGTCCCCTCTGAAACCTGCACTGAGAGGAATGAAGGTGAAGAATTAGGTGTGTCACAGCCAAGTACTTGCAGGCACTCTGCTAGCAGTACACTGACATCCGATTGTACAAGGCAAATTTCCCTGCCCCACCTGCTGGACCATCGAAATAAGTTCACTCCCAGCCATCCACATGCCCAGCGGTTGAATGCTAACTTGGCTAAATTTCTAGAAATTCAGCTGCTGCCTTTTCAGTTGGTAGACTCGGCCCCTTTTGTACAATGTGCAGTTCCTAAGTGGCAGGTCCCCAAACGCCACTTTTTCTCACGGAAGGCGATTCCGGCTCTCTACCGGCATGTGGAAGGCAATGTCCATGCCTCACTGGACAGGGCGGTCAGCCGTAAGGTGCATATTACCGCTGACTCGTGGTCCAGCAGGCATGGACAGGGACGTTACCTATCTTTCATGGCCCATTGGGTCACTCTTCTGCCAGCTGGGAAGGATGCAGGACAAGGTGCAGTAGTGTTGGAGGTTGTTCTGTCACCACGCCTCCAAAAATGCTACTACTAGTTGTGACACCTCTATCCTCCACCCCCTCCTCTTCTTCTTCCTCCATGGCCTCTTCCAGTGCTTTGTCCTCGGAACCAGCGGTGCTCCGTAGGCATTCTAGGGGCTATGCAAATACGTAGCCAAAAAGATGCTATGCTTGCGCTGGTTTGTTTGGGGGGACAGGAGCCACACTGGGGCAGATATTTTGTCAGCACTGCAGGGGCAGGCCGAGAGGTGGTTGATGCCACGCCAGCTTAAGCCATGAATGGTGGTTTGCGACAATGGCACCAACCTCCTCTCTGCCCTCCGACAGGGACAAAGGGCTCACGTCCTTAAACTGGTGGTGCAGCGGTTCTTGGGCAGGTACCCGGGCTTACAGGATGTCCTGAGGCAGGCCAGGAAAGTCTGTGTGCATTTCTGCCGATCATTTAATGCCAGTGATCGGCTGGATGAGCTCCAAAAGGAGTTGAACCTAAAGGAGTTGAACCTGCCCAAGAACCGCCTTATATGTGACATGCCCACCAGGTGGAGCTCAGCGTTGGCCATGCTGCAGCGGCTGCACATGCAGCAGAGGGCCATCAATGAGTACCTGTGCGACTAAGGCACCAGGACAGGGTCAGGGGAGCTCAGTTTTTTTTCACCACGCCAGTGGGGTGTGATCAGGGATGCATGCACTGTCCTGTCACCATTTGAGGAGGCCACGAGGATGGCGAGCAGTGACAGTACATGCATCAGTGACACTGTATCTCTTGTCCACCTGTTGGAGCATACGCTGCGTGGAATAATGGACAGGGCACTTGAGGCAGAACAGAGGCAGGAAGAGGAGGACTTCCTTGCCTCTCAAGGCCCCCTTTATCCAGACAGTGTTCCTGCTGTCCCACCCATCACACAGGAAGAGGAGGAGGAGGCTTGTGTCAGCATGGAGGTGGAGCCTGGCACTCATCATCAACAGCAGCAGTCTTTTAGGGATGATTTACAATCCCAAGAAACTCGTGGACTTGTATGTGGCTGGGAGGAGGTGGCTGTGGATCATGTTGTCCTTAGTGACCCAGAGGACTCTGGACCGAATGCCTCAGCTAACCTATGCTGCATGGCCTCCCTGATTCGGCAAAGCCTGCGGAAGGATCCTCATATTCTTCGGATCAAGGAGAGGGACCATTACTGGCTGGCCACTCTCCTTGATTCACAGTACAAGGGTAAGGTTGCGGACCTTATCTTGCCGTCACAGAAGGAGCAGAGGATGAGACATCTCCGGGAGGCCTTGCAGAAAGGTCTGAGCAATGCGTTCCCAGAGACTGGGAGGTTACAAACTCCTGATCCTGGACAACGTGTTGCTTAGGCTTCGGTCAGTCACAGAAGTGGAGAAGGTGGCCGTCTGACCGATGCATTCAGACAATTTTTTAGTCTGCAGCCCCAAGGTATGATCGGTTCCAGCAACCATCGCAAGCGTCTGATTTGCATGGTGCAGGAATACTTAGGGGCAAGGTCAGACTTGGACACCTTTCCCACCGAAAATCCTCTGGCTTACTAGGTCTTGAGGATGGATCACTGGCCAGAGCTTGCACAGTATGCAATTGAGCTACTGGCCTGTCCTGCATCCAGCGTTTTCAGAACGCACCTTCAGTGGTGCTGGAGGCTTTGTAACTGATCACAGGGTGCGCCTGTCCACCGACTCGGTTGATCGACTGACCTTCATAAAGATGAATCAGTCTTGGATCACCACCAACTACCAAGCAACTGAAGCTGATGTAACCAAATATTTTTTTTTTGAAATGTCACATCCCTTCAAGACTGCCTATGCTGATGCTGAGTGACTGTCCTGTTATGTTGACTGACTATCCTCTTCCTCCTAAATGTTCCTGCTGATAGCTTGGAAGAACATTTTTGGTTCTGGGTGACGCCACCAGTGGCTAAGGCCCAATTTTTCAGCCCATGTTTAAAAGGGGCATGTAATTACAATTTTTGATGCAATTCTTTGCAGCAGAGCTCATTTCTGCACTCCAACTAGAGTATCTGGGAGAGGTTGCAGTGTCGTGGCACCAGCACCAGTGCCTAAGGCCCAGTTTTTCAGCCCCTGTTTAACAGGGGCATATAATTACAATTTTTGATGCAATGCTTTGCAGCAGGGCTCATTCCTGCACTCCAACTAGAGCAGCATTTCTCAACCTTTTTACCTAGGAGGAACCCCTATCAAAAAGTTTGAGATCTCGAGGAACCCCTGAAATAATGTTCACATCTACAGCTCACGGAACATTGGTATGATCAACGAGCTGTTGATAACAAAAAATATTTGTTGAAATAGCATTAAATAAAATAATAAATATTAAAATTTACCTATTTAATGTGAAACTGATGCTTTCTTTTCCTGCAGAGCTGATCCATTCAGAGCACATTACAAGGGACATTACATGGGACAGGGGACATTATATGGGGTAGGGCACATGACAGGGGACATTACATGGGACAGGGCACATGACAGAGGACCTTACATGGGGCAGAGCACATAACAGAGCACATTACATGAGACAGGAAACATGACAGGGGACATTACATGGGGCAGAGCACATTACATGTGGCAAAGCACATTTCATGGAACAGGGCACATGACAGGGCACATGACAGGGCACATGACATGGGACAGGGCACATTACGTGAGACAGGGCACATTACATGGGGAAGAGCACATGACAGGGCACATTACATGGGACAGGGCACATTACATGGGCAGGGCACATTACATGGGACAGGAGACATTACATGGGACAGGGCACATTACATGGGGCAGGGCACATTACATGGGGCAGGGCACATTACATGGGGCAGGGCACATGGCAGGGCACATTACATGGGGCAGGGCACATTACATGGGAAAGGGCACATGACAGGGCACATTAAATGGGGCAGGGCACATTACATTGGACATTACATGGGGCAGAGCACATGACAGGGGACATTACATGGGGCAGAACACATGACAGGGGACATTACATGGGGCAGGGCACATTACATGGGACATTACATGGGGCAGGGCACATTACATGGGACAGGACACATTACATGGGACATTACATGGAGCAGGACACATTACATGGGACAGGGCACATTACATGGGACAGGGCACATGGCAGGGCACATTACATGGGGCAGGGCACATTACATGGGGTGGGGGACATTACATGGGTCAGACTGTTGGGCATATTGTGGGGGTGGGGGGGGGGTCACAGTTGGGCACAGTACCGGCTTCTTCTTCTGGCTTCAGAGCATCATTTTACATTTCTCCTCCAGTGGCGCGCCATTCCCCCTCGGCCCCTCCTCCTCCTATCCTGTCCAGTGTCCACCCCAGATGATGTCACATACTCAGGAAGGAGAAGAGGGGAGGAGAGGCCTGCAGGGAACAGCACGCTCCAGCCAATAGGATGCCAGCCACTTCCCTGCCTATCTCTGCCTGTGTCTGTGCGATCTTCCTGTCAGTTGTTGACTGACAGTCAGATCGCCGCGGAACCCCTGGGGACCTCTCGGTTGAGAACCACAGAACTAGAGTAACTGAGAGGTTGCAGTGTCGTGGCACCAGCACCAGTGCCTAAGGCCCTATTTTTCAGCCCCTGTTTAACAGGGGCATGTAATTACAGTTCTTGATATAATATTTCACAGCAGGGCCCCTTCCTGCGCCCACCGAGAGTAACTGTGAGGTCTTATAGTGTTGTGGCACCAGCACCACAACAACCAAAGGCCCAATTTTTCTACCACTGTTCAACAATGGCATGCAATTACAATTCTTGATGTAATCGTTCCCAGCAGGGCGATCCAGCGCCCACCAAGAGTCACTTTGAGGGCTTACAATGTTGTGGCAACACCAACACCTTGTTCCACCATTTCTGCAGAGCATATAGGGCAGGCCCCTACTTTCAAACATCCAACTTGCAAACATCTCCTACTTACAAACGGAAGGAGACATCAGGAAGTCAGATGAAAAAAGATGGACGGCCCAAAAAATTATACGGGGTGATAACCCTTACCTATGTTTTCGAAAAAGCTTAAAAATAGATTTTTTGACTGGAACTACACTTTAAAAATGTACCAGTTCAAAATTACAAACAGATTCTACTTAACACAACAAACCTACACAGTCCCTGTCTTGTTTGCACGGCTTGTATGCTGCTGTTGTGAGTATATAGGGCCTGGGGGCCCCACCCCTTTCCTTTTTTTAATTTGGGTACAGGGTTCCCCTTAATATCCGTACAATACCCAAAGGGGCTGGTAATGGGCAGGGGGGCTACCCATGCCATTTTTTTCTCAATGATTTTCATCCGTATTGCCGGAACCAGACATTACATTAAAACCGCAAGCAGTTTTAAATGACTTTTTTTCCGTTAAATGTCATTTTGTGCAGGGACTGTTCTAAACACGGGAAACACGTGCCACTTCACAGGCATACTATAGACAACCCCCAGGTATGATATTTAAAGGAATATTTCACTTTTTTTCACTTTAATCGTCATTAAAATCAGTGCTTCAGAAAAAACATAATTTTTGGCATTGATCTATGTCCCCTGGGGCAGGAGCCAGGTCCCCAAACCCTTTTAAGGACAATATCTTGCATATTAGCCATTAAAATTATCACTTTTTATTTCAAACGTTCGAGTCCCATAGACTTCAATGGGGTTATAAAGTTTGTACGAATTTTCGGTCCGTTCGAAAGTTCTGGTGCGAACCGAACCGGCTCCCCACTTTCTGGGCTGTCCCTGCCCAGGGGTTAGGCAGAGATTCCTTTAATATACAGGCTTCCACTTCCATACCCCCTCCCACAAAGCCCTGGAACTTTCTAGAAGCTTTCATAAGCCCGGGGAAGTGCATACTGGAAGTCGAGGCTGCGGAGTCTGCCTTAAGATACCTAAATCTGAACCCACAGTAATTATGACACCATAAAAGTCCTTTAGAAAGGGTTTTTTATTTGCAGGGGTAACATCCAACAAACACAGTCTCGTATGGGAACAGAGGGCAAGGGTGAAGAAACTCAGGCACCTTGAACTGCTAATATCAGAAAGTCTCTAATATCACCCAGAGAGTAGCCACTCGCAGCTGGGCACTTCAAAGCTGAACAAATTTCTAGCCAGAAATTATGGCAGTAAGCACTTTGATCCAGAACTTGTAATATCTTTGACCTTGAGTAACTGGTAACAGAAGTGAACAGGAACCTTTTTCCTCAGTACCTGGAATGTTCTCTGTCTCCTTGGCAGTACTGGAAAAAGCGTGGATTTGTCAATGTCCTTCACAACTCAACAACCAGACACTTCTCAGGATGCCAGCTTGTTGGCCCTCCTCCGAAGAGTCCTCCCCGGTCGCGTACACGAGCTGTGGTGCCCCTCCAAGCCAACAGCGCACCCGGACGCCTTGAATATTTCCTCAGTTACTGCGCCTCAAACCAGCCGGTTAGGATTAGACGGATCCTTACCCCAAGCCAGGCGGGTCTATTGGGGCTAGCCAACCGAAGCATGTTGCGGAGTGATGAACACTCCCGTGACCGGAACTCCTCGCAGGGCTACCCCGGTCCAGAATCAGGAACAGACCGATAGGGCATCAAGAACTAATTAGAACATGTGACTTCAACATCTTAACCAGTTGCCGACCGCCGCACGCCGATGTACGTCGGCAGAATGGCACGGGCAGGCATAAGGGCTTACATGTACGTCCCTTGCCTCCCGCGGGTCGGGGGCCGATAGTTATTTTTTTATAGTTTCAGGGCACCCGCCATTTATTACCTAGTCTCACTAGTGTACCCCTAAATTTAGGGGTGTCTACTTTCCAAAATGGGGTCATTTGGGGGGGGTTTGTGCCATCTTGGCATTTTATGGCCTTCAAAACTGTAACGCCCTTAGAAAGCCTGAAGGCGGTGCTTGGTTTTCGGGGCCCCGTACGCGGCTAGGCTCCCAAAAAGTCCCACATATGTGGTATCCCCGTACTCAGGAGAAGCAGCAGAATTTATTTTGGGGTGTCATTTCACATATGCCCATGGCATGCGTGAGCAATATATCATTTAGTGACAACTTTGTGAAAAAAAAAAAAAAAGTTTGTAATTTTCCCGCAACTTGTGGCAAAATATAAAATATTCCATGGACTCAACATGCCTCTCAGCAAATAGCTTGGGGTGTCTACTTTCTAAAATGGGGTCATTTGTGGGGGTTTTGTGCCATCTTGGCATTTTATGGCCTTCAAAACTGTAATAGGTAGTGAGAAGTGAACTCAAAAATTTACGCCCTTAGAAAGCCTGAAGGCGGTGCTTGGTTTTCGTGGCCCCGTACGCGGCTAGGCTCCCAAAAAGTCCCACATATGTGGTATCCCCGTACTCAGGAGAAGCAGCAGAATTTATTTTGGGGTGTCATTTCACATATGCCCATGGCATGCATGAGCAATATATCATTTAGTGACAACTTTGTGAAAAAAAAAAAAAAAAAAAGTTTGTAATTTTCCCGCAACTTGTGGCAAAATATAAAATATTCCATGAACTCAACATGCCTCTCAGCAAATAGCTTGGGGTGTCTACTTTCTAAAATGGGGTCATTTGTGGGGGTTTTGTGCCATCTTGGCATTTTATGGCCTTCAAAACTGTAATAGGTAGTGAGAAGTGAACTCAAAAATTTACGCCCTTAGAAAGCCTGAAGGCGGTGCTTGGTTTTCGGGGCCCCGTACGCGGCTAGGCTCCCAAAAAGTCCCACATATGTGGTATCCCCGTACTCAGGAGAAGCAGCAGAATTTATTTTGGGGTGTCATTTCACATACGCCCATAGCATGTGTGAGCAATATATCATTTAGTGACAACTTTGTGTAAAAAAAAAAAAAATTTTTTTGTCATTATTCAATTGCTTGAGGCAAAAAAAAAAAAATATTCAATGGGCTCAACATGCCTCTTATCAATTTCCTTAGGGGGTCTACTTTCCAAAATGGGGTCATTTGGGGGGGTTTTGTACTGCCCTGCCATTTTAGCACCTCAAGAAATGAGATAGGCAGTCGTAAACTAAAAGCTGCGTAAATTCCAGAAAACGTACCTTAGTTTGTAGATGTGACAACTTTTGCGCAAACCAATAAATATACAATTATTGACTTTTTTTTTACCAAAGACATGTGGCTGAATACATTTTGGCCTAAATGTATGACTAAAATTGAGTTTATTGGATTTTTCTAATAACAAAAAGTAGAAAATATCATTTTTTTTCAAAATTTGCGGTCTTTTTACGTTTATATCGCAAAAAATAAAAATCGCAGAGGCAATCAAATACCATCAAAAGAAAGCTCTATTTGTGGGAAGAAAAGGACGCAAATTTTGTTTGGGTACAACATTGCATGACCGCGCAATTACCAGTTAAAGCAGCGCAGTGCCAAAGTGTAAAAAGACCTCTGGTCATTTACCAGCAAAATGGTCCGGTCTGAAAGTGGTTAAGTACCCTCAGCGGGGCCCGGCGCACCCACTGATTGGCTCCAGGGAAGCTGATACCCAAAACGTCCAACCAGGCTTGGCTCAGAGCCTGTCATGTGCACCTAAATGTACACATGACCAGGCAGAACTCTAACACATCCCAGCCAAACTGATGTCAAAGTTAAACCTACACAATTAACCCTCAGAACCCCTTTACTGTTCTGAGGCAAAAACTAAATTTGTACATGACAGACACTTTGTCCAAAGTGTCATCGCTACAAGTAGAACTAGATGTACTTACATAATTACATAGTCAAGTTAAAAAAAGAAACAAGTCCACCTAGTTCAACCAATATATAAAAATAAAAAAAAATATACAATCCCATATACATAATGCATCACCCACAATTGATCCGCAGGAAGGGGAAAAACCCCAGCAGAGCATGCTCCAATTTGCTATAACAGGGGAAAAATTCCTTCCTGATCCCCCGAGAGACAATCGGATTTTCCCTGGATCAACTTTACCTATAAATGTCAGTACTCATTTATATTATGTACATTAAAGTGATTGAAAAATATCATTTTTTTTAGTTTTTTTTAAATAAAAAACATGTTATACTTACCTCCTATGTGTAGTTGGGTTTGAACAGTGCAGCCCTGATCCTCCTCTTCACAGGTCCCTCTTTTCTGCTCCTGGCCCCTCCCTCCTATTGAGTGCCCCCACAGTCAGCAGCTTCCTATGGGGGCACTGGAGCCGAGTCACAGCTCTGTGACATGGAGCCCACACTCGGCCCAGAGTCCTCTCTCCCCTGATTGGTTGAATGACTTTGATTGACAGCCACAGGAGCCAGTGGCAGATGTGCTGTGTCTCAGCCAATCAGGAGGGAGTGTCCCGGACGGCTTAGACATTTGTGGACATCGCTGGATAGAGATGGGGCATACACAGTGTGTCAGTTCTGAGGCCCCTTTGCATTCAGGCCCCTTAGTGTTTGTGTAATCTGCTATGACTATAGCTATAACACATGCTTCCCTGTACAATTCAGTAGCACAGCAAAATTATTAATTAAGCGTTAACAATGAATTAAACACTGCTGTAAGCAGTGTACTCTGCAATAAAAGTAGTGTATTATACTCTACTCTCTATGAGAAGTCTTCTTCTGTACACTGTAGTAAAAATAGAAGAAAGGGGATTCTAGTCCACCACCCAGTGGAGCTGCAACACCTAGATTATGAGAACTGCCAACATAGACTTCCCAATTCATGGAGTACATGTGTGATCTGCACTGACTGTTTTTTTTATGGTTTCTTCTGTAACTGAAATGTAAATTGAAGCACCACTCCACTGCTAAAAACACCCAATATGACTTTATTCCAATACAAGTCAAGGGAACAATCCAAAGAGTCTTAAATGTGTTTCGGGGGTCTAAAAACACCACCTTCATCAGGGCTTGAGATTGAAAATGAGGTGAATGGACTAGAAGTGAGCTGGACCTTTAATGGTTTTTCTTCAGGTGAGATTACAAGCACAGGTCTTGTTAGCTGTTGCAGCTGGTTTGTGCCTTGTTTTCAATAAAGCCCAGATGAAGGAAGAATTTTAGACCCCCAAAATGTGTTGGCTACCTTTTGGATCCCTGAGCCCGCTGACTCATTTATTGGGAAAAAAAGTTGTATCTGGACCTTTTAGCAGTGGGTGGCACCAGGGGCGTTGGCAGGGGATGGCTGGGGGGGCTGAAGCCTCGAATGTGTCCCCCTATAGCCCCGAGTATAAGCTCTGCAGGGTAGGCGAGAGTGCCGGGACCAATCTGATCCCGAGCGCAGCCGAGCGTGGCCGAGTGCGGCCGAGCACGGCCAAGTGCCAGAGCAGGTCCCGCCTTCTGGAGCCTGCACGTCTATGATGGACGTCCCACTGGTCCAATGCCGGGACAACGGGACATGTGACGTCCATCATAGGCGCTGTTGGCTCCAGAAGGCGGTAATTACAAAGAGGCTGGCGCGCCACATCCCCACTTGGTGCTCGGGCGAGCCGCTCTCCTCTCCTCCTTGGCTCCTCCTCTGAGGACTGGCTGCTGTGACACCACGGCTCAGACAGGTCAGTGTATGATGTTAATGTCAGTGTAGGTAGGTCAGTGTATGTAAATGTCAGTGTGTGTTAATGTCAGTGTAGGTAGGTCAGAGTAGGTAGGTCAGTGTATGTAAATATCAGTGTAGGTAGGTCAGTGTGTGTTAATGTCAGTGTAGGTAGGTCAGTGTATGTAAATGTCAGTATGTGTTAATGTCAGTGTAGGTAGGTCAGTGCGTGTTAATGTCAGTGTAGGTAGATCAGTGTATGTAAATGCCAGTGTAGGTAGGTCAGTGTGTGTTAATGCCAGTGTAGGTAGGTCAGTGTAGGTATGTCAGTGTAGGTAAATGTCAGTGTAGGCAGGTCACTACCGTTAGTGTATGTATATATCCAGCGTATGTAGGTCAGGCAGGTGAGTGTAGGTAGGTTACTATTGTCAGTGTAGGTAGGTCAGGTAGGTAGGTCACTGCGTCGTGTACAACACCCGACCCCCCCCCCCCCCGGTTTCGGCTTAGACTCTGGGCTGAAGCCCCTGGTCCTTTTGCCACCTTGCAACGCCCCTGGGTGGCACTTTTATTACATTACAATACAAGCCAATGAGACTGTGGAGATCCGCTGGGATGTAGAAGCCATATGCCTGGAAATCTAATTATTTATATCAGCATCAGTACTGTAAAATAGTGAAAACAATAAGCTAACTTTACAGGTCAAGTGCAATTCTTTCATTTTCATCGACTATCCTTCTGTAACCAGGCAGTCTTTGTATCTTTTCTCTGACACTAAACATAAGGATAGAAGGTGCCAACAGGTAACCAGACCCTGTGTGAGGGGGCAGCCTCTATATAAATAGTTCATAAGAGGTTCATAAGAAGTCCATATAAGTATGAAGTTCCTAGGACAGGAGGAAGTAATCCAACAAGAATGGGGGGATCCTGAGACATGCTGTCCAAGCACTAGGGTAGGCTTATTCACAGGAGCAGAAGCTGAAGCAGGCTCTAATGACAGGCAGGAGTGAGAAGAAAATGTGCCTCTAAGTGCAGACAGTTTACAGGTTTTGTAGGTGCAATAAAATACAAGGGACAACACACCTGGAGTGAAGTATGACAAGCTCACCAGAAGGGGGAGTCCGGGATAACAGCACTCAATGTCTGTGATGTAGACTACCAGGGTCCGCTGCTGCGTGGAGGAGGAAGGGGCGGAAATCCTCAAATGGAATGCCTAGCTGGGGGGATGAAGCTGGACCACTGCATTGACTGCAATGCATGTAGATGATGTCACCGGAGGGGGAAGGTCGCAATGCGTTTCCAAGCCTGACGAAGGAGTGCTCATGCTCAGGACCGGCATCACACAGACTCGGAAACTAATCGTGACCTCCCCCCCTTCAGTGATGTCATCTGCACATGCTGTGGTCCACGCCATGGTCCAGCTTCATCCCCTCTGCTCAGCTTTCCACCTGAGGTCTTCTGCCTGGCCTCCTCCACCCGGTGGTCCACATCGCAGACATTCATCGCTGACATCCCATTTCTGATGAGCTTGTCATAATTCACTCCATGTGAGTTGCCCTTTGTATTTTATTGCACCTACATGCAGGGCGCCGGGCGCATGGATTCCATGGGTGTTTATTTTTATTTTTTTAAAAGCACATGATTAAAGCCAGAGGGCACTGTGCCCCGAGTCCACCCAGTTGTGTGACAATAGCGAATTAATATTCGCTATTGTCTTCCTGATTCTCCTCACGGCTAATCTCATGAAGCGGGTCCTGAGACCCGATTGGCCAAGAGGAGAAGTGATCCCCTTGGCTGCCGAGGAGGGAGGAGACACAGGAGAAGCCATGTCTGTCAGGGTGAAGCCGCCACCCGGAGGAAGCCCGCAACCAAGATGTGGGTCACAGAGCCGGAGTCCTTGGCCCCAGAAGGAGGGGTGAAGATGGAAGATGGAGGCTTCCACAACCGGGGACAGCACAGCCGTATAATGAGCTAGAATGCACTGAATACTAGCCCATTATGCTTTTACTTTGCAGGGGAATAAAGAAGACGTAAAACCCATCAGAGTTTACTTCTTCTTTAATGCAGTAGAGAAAAGTTAGGTCACCAACTTGGTTTTGCTACCTAGCAAGGCTGTGCAAATTGCAAAACTGGATGGACAGATATACAAATTATTTTACAGATAATACAGCTCCTGAATATATACTATATTTTAGCTATGTTTTCTTGAGATCAGGATCTTTATTCCTACAAAGGTACAGAACATTCAAGGATAGAGTGTCCATAATAATTTACATCACAAGGCAGAAGTTGTCCTTGAAATCATGAGAGTAGTTGTCTATGTATTGTTCAAAACAAGATTTTTTTACACAATTCTGACCTCACTCACCTCCTTTCTTGCTTGGGAATCTATACTACTGCGGAAGTTGAAACAATATCCAAAAGTTGCTGGCTGGTATTATACCTGCTAAATATAGAAACACCCAAAAATCTTTTACAAGATATACTTGACATCTGAATTGCCTGACACTTCCCCCAATATCCAACCTTACCACAAAACCCCCTCCAAACCCATCCCCCCCATTGACAAATGACCAGACTACGTTTGGAGTAAATGGCCAACAGGCCTTGATTTATTAACCAAAAAAAAATATATATATATATATATATATATATATATATATATATATATATATATATATATATATATATATATATATATATATATATATATATCAAATATAAACTTTCCAATAAATAACTTTTATTAAAATGTAAAAAACTTTCCATTAGTACTGTATCATGGGTCATTAGCATACCCAAGACCCTACTGGTCACTGCACACTACATCAGTCACATCTTTAACCTCTTGACCTCCAGACGGAATCCCCTGTCTCGGAGGCTATACCCAAACCAGTGCAGTGACCTACCCCTTTTACCCTTCCCGGTTAACCCCATGTAACCGGGAAGTACAGATCCAACCACCCCCATCACCATGGATGGGTACAACATATTGTCCACCTGCACCACTTGACCTTTTCAACTGACCCCAAAAAACTGCCCACCCCCGTAAACGAGCCCCCAAAACAACCCCCAATAAAAGGGAGGGTGGGTGGGAATCTTGTCCTCCTCCACTCTCCGACTGCCCCTCGCTTCCACTCGGCTTCCCGGCGAAACTGCCGGCTCCGCCCACAGCCCCGCCTTCCGGTGCACTCTTAAAGCGGCCCAATTATATTAGTTAAGACGGTGACAGTGCAGTCATAGCAACTGTCATGCCGTCCCTCCGCCCACAACCTGTGGCTGCAGCTCCGCTGACTTTCTTTACATAACCCTCATTATAAGCAATGATAATATTGTCACTTTTTTATATCACCTGGTTAAAACATACAACAGTGTATAAAAATTCAGTTCATGGGAGGGCTGGGGATACCAAACTTCAGGAACTACTATCACGCAACCCACATTTCGAGAATTGTGGATTGGCACTGTCACTCTGCAATGAAGAACTGGGTGATCCTGGAGAGGGACTCCGTCCCGATACCCCTACTCTTCTCCCCGTGGATTCCGAAATCCACATATCCTCCGACACTGAAAGAACACCCCTTAATAGGGACTACCCTAGAAATGTTCCATCTGTTGTCTAAACAAAACACGCTCTCTTCCCCTGTGGGTCCACTCACTCTACTACAACACAACCCTGACTTTGCTCCAGGAATGGGGAATCTGACACTACGTCCTACCAATAAACAACTTCCGCACCTAGCACTACATTGCTTCAATAATAGAGTGATGAAAGACTTCACAGTACTGAAGACAGACAATGACATTCCCACCTTGCCCTTGTGGACGTACTTCCAGATACGGTCATTTGTTAACAAATCACCGCACAAGGAGCACTTTATTAGAGATCTCACGGAGTTGGAGTCGGTGTGCCTCAAAGGGGAACAGGTTTTGAAAACTACCTCCACTGCATACGAGTGGTTACAACACTTGGCGGCAGTGACGAGCGATCGGTTTAGAGAGAGATTTAAAGCCTCATTTACATGGGCATACCAATTTGTACACTCATGCAAAGGGTTATGTTTACCATTCACCATGCATGCAATCAATGACAGGTGTACAGGGACCTGCATGCATCTTCAAGTGCATCCCCGAGTGTACATCTGTGTGGCACAGATTAGAAGGCAGCCTGCTTGCATTCTGATTCTTCATGCTTGTTAATACATTTTATCAGACTCATAGGTCTGTGCAGCCTATTACATTAGGGGGTGCACCCCAAATGTATTAAAACATGGACGGTATCAGTAGAGAATTGGAGATTGTTAGTAGGGCAGTGGATGGTGCCAGTAGGGCAGAGGTTGGTGTCAGTAGGGCAGTGGACAGTGTTAGTAGTTTTTTATTTTATTTTTTTATAACTTTTTTTTTAATTTAGAAGCCCTATTGGGGGGCTTTGGTGAAATATCAGCAGGGGTAATCTGTGCCTCATGGGGTGATTAGGGTTTGCCCAGGCATATCTGGCACACTCGATGCGCATGCCTATGATCGGACCTCTTATCTGCAGTCACATGAATGCTTGGTCCCCTTCCACTCCCTGCAGTTTAGAGAATGTGCATCTATTTGAATGCAAGATAAATTAACAGTGCCGATAAAATGTTAAAGGTTCATGTCAAAAACACAAGGCCTCCCTCTTATAGGAAATCAGATCACAGCAGCAGTAAAAAAAAATATAAGATTGGAGGAGGCTGGAAGCAATAAAAAGATTTTGAGTTACCCACTTGCTGACCATATAACAGATTTATGGCAGTAAAGTGGCACAGCCTAGTATGTGATCTGACACTTCTGGGTAGCGGGCACGAATGCGCGCCCCCCTGACGGCCCTCTCCCGCTGTGATATGCACAGCGGGTGCTGATCAGATCACACCGCGGACTCGATGTTGTCACCCACCGATCCTTCAGTACAGAGGGAGAATGGAGCTCTGTCTATGTAAACAAGGCAGATCCTTGTTCTGTCAGTAAAGAAGGCATGGATCCTGTGTTCCTGCAAAGCCTTCTATCACCTCCCACACAGTCAGAAAACACCAGCTAGGCACACTGTTAACCCTTTGTTCGCCCTGATGTTAACCTCTTCCTAGCCAGTGTCAGTGCAAAAAGGGCAGCTATAGACCCAAATGCATATAAAAGACACATGACATAAACATCAGGTGCGATATCACACAGGATCTGCCAACATGTTTCACAGCAGACACTGCTTCTTCAAGGTTTAATTCTGTGTGTGTGAGTCAAAAACATCTAAAAGCATTGGATGTGTTCAGGCTAAGGGGAGACCAAAAAGACACTTAAACTTGCTGGTATAGTGCATATACAGGACATAGTCATCATGTATACTGTCAATTATAATAAGAAACACCTGCACAGAAGGGCGACAGCAACAAGTCAGTTCAATCGTTAGTAGATGAAGTTCAAAATAAAGGCACACATCTATATAGACCATCAATGAGAACTGAAACACCCCAAAAGTAAAAAGCATTCAATTGGGCATCCAGTCCTTCGTGCATGAGAAAGTCAGTATTAGCACCCAGGGCACCAAACAACCCTGCAGAAGGTGTGTGTCTGGGTCTCCTGAGAGCCCATTACTCCAGCTGGAGACCCAGACACACACCTTCTGCAGGGTTCTTTGGTGCTCTGGGTGCTAATACCGACCTTCTCATGCATGGACTGGATGACCAATTGAACGCGTTTTACTTTGGGATGTTTCAATTCTTATTGATGGTCTATATAGATGTGAGACATTATTTTGAAATCCATCTACTAACGATTGAACTGACTTGTTGCTGTCACCCTTCTGTGCAGGTGTTTCTTATTATAACTGACATTATACATGATGACTAAAACCTGTGTATGTGCTATATCAGCAAGGTTAAGCGTCTTTTTGGTCTCCCCTTAGACTGAACACATCCAATGCTTTTAAATGTTTCTGACGCAAAACATGTTGGCAGATCCCGTGTGACATGTGATATCATAACTGATGTTTATGTGATGTGTCTTTTATATGCATTTGGGCCTATAGCTTCCCTTTTGGTGCTTCTTTTATGAATTTTGTATGTAATAATTGTAGCAAGGTCTCAGCCGAAGAAAAATAGGCAATTATTCCCCTGTCAAAGCCTATTCTAACTAGCTAAACGCCCAGTGTCCTGGACATGTTACCGTCCATTAACTTTACCTCAAGTGGACTACATTGACCAGCAGTTTCTTTTCCTCTTCCAAAGGCAAATTTGGGCACAAAGGCATGACTGCAGCTCAAGCAACAAGCAGTCAGGCCAGGATGCAAGGGACCACACTTCAGGACACAGGCCCCCTTGCAAAAGATATCTTCAGTATTCCCACATGACAGCCAAAGACAAGAACTCTCTTTATTACTTGCAACAACAACCTGCTGAAGTTCACAGATTGTTCTTCAGAGTGGAACACCCCAACAACTTTAGCTTTAGCCAACATGGCTCAGGCGATCACTTTCTGTAAGTGCTGGCAGCATTCAGTCCAGCACAGTCCTGGGCGTACAGCTTTCTGAGGTTTTTTCCATTTACAAGAATTTTGTACAAAGAACTGGAGTCGCTTCAACAGAGCATCCTTTATCTCCACATGTGCACATTTGTAATCTAAAAGATAGAGATGAATTTGATATCTCCACAACAGTTACCAATAGTACCCAGGATCAAACAGGATCAAGGTTTATCCCTTGGTGTTCACTGTAGTGACAAAAGGTCTCTCTTATCTGGTCTGCAGATGACTACGCTGCTCAAGTTAATTTTACGGCTGTAGCCCCAGGTATTTTGTAGCCATCTTAGGTGACAGCTTAAGAAAATCCAGGTGAAGAGGAATCTGTAGAAAATTGAGCACTGCCTCATTATCCCACTGAGCCTCTTTGTTTAACCACTTGGGTACCGCGCTATTGCCGAATGACGGCATTAGCGCGGACCTAGATTGCCGGGACTACGTCTATTGACGTCGTCCCGGTTACGAGCGGCCTGCGCGCCCCCTGAGGGGCGCGCGCGGCGCGCTCTGTGATCGGCGAGTCCGTGAGACTCGCCTGATCACCGATCCGTGTAAGGGGTCGATCCCGACCCCTTATCACGTGATCAGCTGTCAGCCAATGACAGCTGATCATGTGATAAAACGGAGCCGGTAATCGGCTAGTATTCCTCCTCGCGCTGACAGCGCGAGGAGAAAAAAAAAAAGCCGATCGCCGGCGGCCGCGTTCGGGACATCAGTCCCGATCACGGCCAGCAATTCCAGCGGACACCTGCCCCCTGCCAGTGCCCACCTGCCACCCGCAGTGCCATCCTGAAATAAAGTAAGTGCCCCCCTGTCAGTGCCACCCAGCAGTGCCCATAGTGCCCACAGTGCCACCCAGCAGTGCCCACAGTGCCACCCAGCAGTGCCCACAGTGCCACCCACAGTGCCACCCAGCAGTGCCACCCACAGTGCCACCCAAAATCTGCCTCAAAGGTGCTGCACCCCAGTGCCGCCCATCAGTGCCCAGCGGTGCCGCCCATCAGTGCCCAGCAGTGCCGCCCATCAGTGCCCAGCAGTGCCACCTATCAGAGCCACCTATCAGTGCCACCTATCAGTGCCCATCAGTCCCATCTATCTGTGGTACCTATCAGTGCCCATCCGTGCCACCCATCCGTGCCACTTATCCGTGCCACCCATCCGTGCCATCTTATCTGTGCCCATCTTTGCCCATCAGTGCCGCCTTATCTGTGCCCATCGGTGCCGCCTTATCTGTGCCTATTAGTGCCGCCTTAACTATGCCTATCAGTGCCCACCAGTGCAGCCTATCAGTGCCCACCAATGCAGCCCATCAGTGCCCACCAATGCAGCCCATCAGTGCCCACCAATGCAGCCTATCAGTGCCGCCTAATCAGCGCACTTCAATGAAGGAGAAAAATGACCCGTTTGCAAAATTATTAAAACTATTAAAACATGATTTTTTTTTTTTTGCATCTTTTTTTGTTTGTTTAGCAAAAAATAAAACTCCGAGCTGTAACTAAATACCACCAAAAGAAAGCTCTATTTGTGGGAAAAAAATGATAAAAATTTCATTTGGGTACAGTGTTGTATGACCGCGTAATTGTCACTCAAAGTGCATCAGCGCTGAAAGCTGAAAATTGGTCTGGGACTGAGGGGGGTTTAAGTGCCCAGTAAGCAAGTGGTTAAGATCTCATCTTCCAGATGGTTGGTACATATGGATAGTGGTATCCGTATTCTGACGTTACCTTCTTTATTATAATTTGCTGTATTTTGGACAGCTGAGGCAGGGTCTTAGGGTCTTCGTACCCGGGGAGGACCCAGGCATCTGGTGCACATTGAACAGAGCATCCAGCAACTTCACCTGGCTTGACTTTAGGTACAGGTGCAAAAGGGCAAGCCTTGGGGACCCATTTAATCCCTGAATCCTCCTTAACAGACCTTGGGACACTGACTAGTGGGGCTACATCAACAGGTAACTTAACTTCCACATTGGTAGCAATAGCAGAGAGAATCGCACATTCTTGCACCTCACTAGTTAGTTCCTCATCACTGTTGCCCCACTTCCTGATATAGGATAGAGTATCCAAGAACAACTCCGATAATCCATCGGACAAGATGTTCGAATATGAAGGTATGGAACACTCTTTAGCTGAGAGGTAGTTGCGCCCAGCACTCGCTTTGACCAGAATGACTTTCTCACCCCCCTGAACAGTCACAGGCATCACCTCACCCACGGGCACACCACTCTCACTTCTCTTTTGTTTACCCTGCCCCAGTATTTTCCTCTTGGTAGCTCAGATATCAAGGTGAGCAGCTGGGCCCGACCTTGGCCTCTAGGAGCGACTGGTGCACTGGATCCTGGGGTGGTCACCAATGCAGGGTTAGCAGCTTCCTGCACAGCTTGGGTGATTGCGGGTGGGCTCTGGATATATCTCCAACCGGGATAGCAACATTCTTGCCCCAATCAACCTGTAGTAACCTCGGAGGTTGGGTTAGGGCGATAACCTCAATTAACTGTATCCCACAACACCCACAGACGATCCAAGGCCTCAACTGAGTGGTCAGGCCGAAACATCATTCACAAATCAGTCCTAGAGCCTCATAGCCTCCAACGGTATATAGGGCAATATTACCCCTTGTTGTGTACCTCACTCCTCAACGATGTCAGTTAGGACTAGTTCCCATCACTGAGGCCGAAGCAGCCACTGGGTGCATACTTGCTCCAATCTGCTATCTCAACAACGAACTGCGCCATCTCCTTCACTAACCCACAATCAGACACGTGGCAGCACTTCCTTATACTCCTCTGCAGAACGGAGACTACTCCCCCTGCCAACGGATTGGTGCAAATGTTCTTTGGGACCTGTAGCACCCACCTAATTCTTGCTGCAGCATGCCAAGACTCAATTTTGGAGTCTGTATTAACCCTCACAGCCCTGGTGGGAAGTCTCAAAAGATCAGGCTGATCCTCTCACCCGAGCAATGAGACCCAGTGTTTCTTCCACACATTGATAGTACACATGACAGCACAGTATATAAGAAGGGTAAATGTTACTTGCCACATTCCACAGAGCCAGACAAAATCCTGATGGAGCTGAAGCCAGTTACTATGGGTGACTACTGCAAGGACAGCGCCTTAGTCCCACGTTGGGCACCAAATGTAGCAAGGTATCTGGTCTTGTCCAGTCTAATGAGAACTTTTCCAGCCAGAGATAGCTGACATGCTTCTGTATGTGGTGTGTTGCAAGGTATAATGGGTGCAAGGTGGACAAAGTTATTGGGCGCAAGACACTTCTTGGATGTAAAAGAGGATTTATTTCTCTTAACAGTCCTTTTTTATGTTTTTGGGAGAAAGAGGGTTATTGCCAGGACACCCTTAAATGGTTGCAGATTAAATTGGCAGACTCCAAGACTTTAACAGGATGATAGCTGTGCAGGGAAAGGCCCCAGCAAGGCCCCCCATCTGCATATGCAGGAATGCTGTCTCCTTTGGCAACAGTCTTTAACAGTTTCTTGTAGTTCTTCAACACCGAGCTCCCAGTCTCTCACTAGACCCTCTGATTCACTATGAATCCCTTAAGTTCCTCCAATATCTGCAGTGGTATCTGTCTCAAGCGTCACCCACGCTTCCCTGCTGGGTCCCTAGATTGGCACTCCAGATACTTCTCAAGCTTTACCCCTGCTGACTGGCTCGATCCCTAGCTTGACTCACAAGCTGCCATGCAAGCGTCTCCTCTGCTGGTTGGGTGCCTGACTAGAAGTCACTAGAAGTTTCTTGATTCTCCACCGTGCCCGTCTGGTGAGAATTTTGCTCTGGTACTAGTTACACACTGTGGTCCCTGGTAATAAGGTGTTTGGTTCCTTTGTGGCGACAGCTTCCCTTCTACCTCCGATCACTGACAGGTTCTCCGGCCGATGAACAGTCACTTCTGGTTGGACTGCAAGCCGCAATCCCAACCCTGCGCTGCTCTCTTACTTCTGGAAAAGGCCCTCACACAGCCTAGCAGCCAAATGCCCCCAGCTAGGCTCAATCTCTGGCCTAGTAGCCTGGGGCATATGACACACGTCCACTCAGACAGCCTTCCGGGTGGCACAGAACATAGATCACCTGACCTCACTCGAATATATATGCTTGACCAGCAGGCCAAGGACTTCAAGAAAACCCCGACCCATTGGCTGAAACACCACATATACCCATAACCTGACCTTGGGTTGCCCTTCTCGTATCTGGTACCCAGCCACCTGGTGGTAGAAGGGAAAAGTGCAACAAGGCCAAACTTAGGGACAAATCAATGGATCTACAATGGAACTACTCCTGGTAAGTAAATGTGTGAGGAGCATTCCTGACTAAACCCCAGGGTGCTACACAATAATAAAAACGTTTTTACCGTCATCGAGATAACTGATGCAGGGAAGATGGGCGGGGGATAATACCAGACGCACCATTGACCTCATAGACCTGCTCGACAAAACATCTCGCCCTGCCATTTTCCTGAGTTTAGATGCGCAAAAAGCATTCAACAGGCTTGGGTGGCCTTACATGTTTGCCACGCTTAAGCGTTTTGGTTTTTCTGGTTCCTTCCTGTCAGCTCTACAGGCCTTATACTCTCTTCCCACGTCCCAGGTCCAATTGGCATCTTATATATCCCCACTTTTTACACACAGTAACGGCACCAGACAAGGATGCCCCCTTTCCCCCTTACTGTTTATATTATGCCTTGAGCCTCTAGCCGCAGCCATCCGGGAGAACCTCGATGTAAGAGAAGTCTCCCTGAGACAGAAGGAGTACAAGTTGTCTCTCTTTACCAATGATATACTCCTCACCCTGACGAAGCCACACATCTCTCTCCCCAACCTTCACGCCCTCTTAGACACATTTAGCAAACTCTCGGGATATAAAGTTAATACAACTAAAACTGAAGCGCTTCCCATCCATATACCTCCCTTGCTCCTCGCTTCTTTGCAGCACAATTTTCCCTATCACTGGTGCCCTGTGTCCCTCAAATACCTTGGCATTAATTTAACAGCGTCATACAACTCTCTATACAAAGCTAATTTTATCTCCCTAATTGCAGAAACACACAGCCTGCTTCGTGGTTGGACAGCCTGCCCTTTGTCCCTTCTGGGTAGGATTAAAGTACTCAAAATGGCCATACTCTCTAAATTCCTCTACCTCTTCGAAACTTTACCAATCACTATTCCCATGCCACAATTTAGGAATATCCAACGGGCCTTCACTAAATTTATTTGCTGGAATAAATCACACAGAATCGCCCACACTGTGGTTTATGCCCCATGTTCCCATGGAGGGCTGGGAGCTCCTGACATTGTGAAGTATTACTATGCAACTCACCTCTTGGCAACCATCTCCTGGTCGTCGTATTTCGCCACCAGTAGATGGTCAGAGCTGGAGATGAGCGTTACCAGTCCTGTCCATCCCTGTTCTCATGTTGTGGTCAGACCTACCCTCCTCCATAGCTCAACTTAGACGCATAAGCCTTGGGCCAATGCTATTTACCTTGTCCATATGGAAAAAATGTCATAGGAAGTTCTCTCTCTCTTCTCCATGCCCACCCCTGTTGAATGTTATCTTCAACCCCGACTTGCCAGATAGCCTCTCTGCGAAGAATATGTTCCCATGGTTTAGATCAGGCATCTTCAAAATAAATATGACATTCCGAACCAGCTCTTTTTTTCATATCTCCAATTCAAACACTATTTTCATTCCAAATCTCCTGCCATGACCTTAGATAATCCTAGCGCCTTTGAGACTTTGTGCACTCAGGGTCCTTGTCAGAAAGGCCTCATATCCACCATATTTAAAATACTCCACAATTCGATCTCCCCTACAATAGATTCCCACCTCTATATGAGGAGAGGGGCCAAGATTTTACCAACTTCTTTAACCCTCCCTCAATGGCAGGAGATCTGGACGTCCACTTCTAAAGTCTCTAGGTGCATGGAGCAGAGAGAGACGGCCTATAAAGTACTGATGTTTTGGTACAGAACCCCGGAAGTGTTACACAAATATGATCCCTCCCTGTCTAGACTATGCTGGAGGTGTCTACGAAATGAAGGCACCCATTATCATATTTTCTGGAGCTGTCCAATAATTGTACCTTTCTGGTCCTCGGTCCAATCCCTACTCCAATCGGTGATTGGGATAGATATCCCTTTAGACCCTACACACTATCTATTAGGCCTGCCAATTCCGGCTCTACCTAAACACACCAAGAAGTTGACAGCTTTTATTCTCTTGGCTGCCAAGAGAGTAATACCTACCCTTTCGCTGTCTCCTACCCCCCCATGCACTCACATTGTGCAAATTCGCAGGATGGAACACATGACTGCACTGGTACAGGATTCCTTACCCAAGTTCTCTAAGATATGGGATAGGTGGGATAACTCTCTGCTCAACCCGGAGACGGTACCCTGATATGATGATACAAATTCCCGGGAGTGTTTTGCCAGGATTCGGCCTCGGGACTCACATTACATATTCCTTTTACAACTTATAGTTTATACTTTATCTATGCAACTCTTGGGTTCGAACCTGTGGTGATGTTATACTTGTAATGACAATATTGACTGTCTATACCAGAAGTATACTTTTTCTGCTGTGTAAAAGTTCTTTTTTCAATAAACATACATAAAAAAAAAAAAAAAAAAAAGATAACTGATGCATATGTATGACATACCTCAACTTTGGGGACCACCGTTTAAAATTTCATCTTCCATAGGTTCTTTCCTTTTATTAGTTATTTAGGTCCCTAGTTTTGTAGTCTGTGGGACACCGTTCCCCCCTAATGGGCCCTCGTCTTTGTAATATTACCCTTTACTAGTGTCTTTAGCACTGTGCGCATGATCATGTATATATACATGATCTGACACTTCTGGGTAGGGGGCCTGCATGCGCGCTGCCAATTACACACAGTGGGAGCCGAATGGCAGGTACAGCAGACTCGATGTCCACAGGCACCCGATTATTGTGGAGAAAGGACAAAGAACTACGATCTGCCTATGTAAACAAGGCAGATTGTCCATCTGACAAGAGGGAAGGCATGGAATTTGTATCCCTGCAAAAGCAGGGAACAAATCTCATCTCTTCCCCTAGGAAAATCACCTCCCATGCTTCCCTGTTGGGTCCCTAGCTTGGCAATCCAGATACTTCTCAAGCTTCATCCCTGCTGACTGGCTCGATCCCTAGCTTGACTCAAAAGGCTGCCGTGCAAGCGTCTTATCCGCTGGTTGGGTCCCTGACTTGATCACCACTAGAAGTTTCCCAATTCTCCATTCTAGCATCATTCTGACCCCAGCATTTTTCATTCTTGTCGCAATCATTTGTGGCCACTACTATCTATTGATATGTAAAACAGAAATTAGCTTTCAAAACTAACATATATTTAACATCCTTAATTTGATAAACAGAAATATTTAGAAAATTGCTATACTTGACTCAAGCTGGGCTCCTCCACATGTTGCTGCCTGGAAGGCCCAGGTAAGTCATCCGAAGCCTCAGCTGGGGGAGAAGGAAGCCTTGATTGGAGAGTGCTGTCCTGGGTTCAGTCTGGCCTGGCAGAAAAGGCAGTCTGTCATAGTACCACAGCCTGGGTACATAAATGTCATCTGCTGCTCCTGATCTCAGGGAATCCTGGACCTTCTTGCTCTCCCTATTATAAGTGCTCCTCATGCCACCAATTAGGGCCTTCAAATAGGGGATGTCTGCTGTGAGGATCACCATCTTCACAAATTCCAGCAATTGATCCAGCGCTGCCTTCCTCTTTGGTTTATTGTTATAAAAGGGGTGGTTTACCTGCCACAGACAGGGCAACTCCCTGTACATATCAATGAATATGAGGATAAAGTCCTCATCATTGAATAGATCCATTTTCCCTGCAAGACACAACACAAGACAAACCCTAATGTCAGGTGAAATTCTCCTAATTTTGACCCAATATAGGCCTCAATCTATAAGCAGTATAGGCCACTGATGCACCAACTTAAAATTGTGCATTCATTATAACGATCGTCGCTTCCGTTACTTCGTCCTCTGCTCAGAGATTGTACGTAGTGTCCCACACTAGTGCTCCTGCTTTATATACACTGCGCAAGCGTGAAACTCCGCCCACCCCTGACGTTCTTTCTAGTCTATTCCCCGCCCCTTGTCTTTTGGGACAGTGGGAGAGCACATGGCAGAGAGACAACAGGTGCAAGGACAAAAGGCCGGAGCCCAGAACCTCCGATCCCGGAGGAGATTGAAGGCCTCAATTATGGCCTTTATAGAGATGGTGGAGACGGTGGACATCTTCAAGAGGGCCGACTATAATGGGAATAATATAATTATATATATATATATTATTATATATATATTATTATATATTATTATACTTATAATAATATAATTGGACCATACCCAAACCTAAATGTGAGAAAGGCCAATATCATGCCTAAAGTTGTGAAGAGTCTGCACAGGAATTTTTAGCTTTTAGCTGGGGGGAGAACAGCTTTTAGCTGGGGGGAGAACAGGGGGGGCACTGGGGGGAGTGGAGAGCACTAGGGACGGGACAGGGGGGCACTGGGGGGAGTGGAGAGCACTGGAGGGAGAACAGGGGGGAGAGCACTGGGGGGGAACGCACTGGGGGGAACAAGGGGAGAACACTGGGGGGAGGGGAGAGCCCTGGGATGGTGGCTAGAGAAGGATGGGGAGAGCTGGAGAGAAAGGGGGCAGAAAGAACAGGGGAGGAGAGAACTGTGGGGGGGCAGGAGAGTGTGGTGGGGCAGGAGAGAAGGGGGGCAGAAAAAACAGTGGAGGAGAGAACTGTGGGGGGGCAGGAGAGTGTGGTTGGGGAGGAGAGTGTGGTGGTGGAGGAGCACACTGGGGGGCACTGGGGGGAGTGGAGAGCACTGGGGGGGAAGAACAGGGGGAGCACTGGGGGGAGTGGAGAGCACTGGGAGGGAGAGCACTGGAGGGAGTGGAGAGCACTGGGGGGAAAGAATAGGGTGGAGAGCACTGGGGGGAGTGGAGAGCACTGGGAGGGGAGAGCACTGGGGGGAAAGAACAAGGGGTAGAAGAATGGGGGGAGCACTGGGGGGCAGAACAGGGGGAGAGCACTGGGGGGAGTAGAGAGCGCTGGGGGGAGAACAGGGGGGAGGGCACTGGGGGGAGTGGAGAGCACTGGGGGCTACAACAGGGGGGAGAGCACTGGGGGGTAGAAAGGGGGAAGAGCATGGGGGGAGAACAGGGGGAGAGCAGAACAGGGGGGAGAGCACTGGAGGAATGGAGAGCACTGGGGGGAGAACAGGGAGGAGAGCACTGGGGGAGTGGAGAGCACTGGGTGGAGAACAGGGAGGAGAGCACTGGGGGGAGAACAGGGGCGAGAGCACTGGGGGGAGAACAGGGGAGAGAGCACTGGGGGGAGAACAGGGGGAGAGCACTGTGGGGAGTGGAGAGCACTGAGGGGGGGAACAGGGGGGAGAGCACTGGGGGGAAGCACTGGGGGGGCAGGGGGAGAGCACTGGGGGGAGTGGAGAACACAAGGGGGTGAGAATGGGGGGAATGCACTGGGGGGGCAGGGGGAGAACACTGTGGGGAGGGGAGAGCCCTGGGATGGTGGCTAGAGAAGGATGGGGAGAGCTGGAGAGCAGGGGGGGGCAGAAAGAACAGGGGAGGAGAGAACTGTGGGGGGGGGCAGGGGAGTGTGGTGGGGGAGGAGAGCAGGGGGGCAGAAAGAACAGTGGAGGAGAGAACTGTGGGGGGGGGCAGGAGAGTGTGGTGGGGGAGGAGAGCACTGGGGGGCAGGAGAGTGTGTTGGTGGAGGAGTATGGTGGTGGAGGAGAACACTGGGGGGGCAGGAGAGTGTGGTGCTGGAGGAAAGCACAGGGGGTGGCAGGAGAGTGTGGTGGTGGAGGAGAGCACTGGGGGGGGGAGGGGAGTGTGGTGGTGGAGGAGAGCACTGGGGGGGCAGGAGAGTGTGGTGGTTGAGGAGAGCACTGTGGGGGGCAGGAGAGCGTGGTAGTGGAGGAGAGCACTAGGGGGGCAGGAGAGTGTGGTGGTGGAGGAGAGCACTGGGGGGGGCAGGAGAATGTGGTGGTGGAGGAGAGCACTGGGGGGGCAGGGAGCACAAGGTGAACTGGGGACAGTAAAATAAGTTGGATAGGAGAATCGGCAGGGGAGGCCTCTGCAGCCCCCCCGTCAATCCTCCTATCCAGGTACTGTGACACACAGGGCGGACTGTACGGGTGGCATCTCCTCCTATAGATCACAGAGCTGTCTGGCTCTGTGTTTGGCGGCCGCTCTGTAACACGGCCTGCCCCCCCCCCAGACCGGCTCGTGTAATAGGCATAACGTCGATTCTATCTACTATCACACGAACAGGTCTGGGGAGCGGGGCTGTGTTACAGAGCGCCCGCCTAACACAGAGCCAGCCAGCTCTGTGTGATCCATAGGAGAGAGCACTAATGCAGCCGCAACTAAAAGCGGCCCCAGGAAATCTCCCAGTATCCCGGTATGCCAGTCCGGCCCTGGAAGCAGTAAACTCTGTCTCCTTGCTGATCACTGCCAAGCTCCCTGTAGTGCTGATGGTGATGGCACTGGCAACAATGGTGGTGGTGACATCATCGTGAGCCTCGGCCTCCTGACATGTTTCCCTACTGCATGGCCAGGATGTCCAGCTTTGGCTGCACAAATGTATGTGCACTGGGAACCCCTTTGGCCTGACCTCTTCCATAAAAGGTACCAATGGGCACCATGTTACCAGCAGCAGTGGCAGAGGTGGTAGCGCCACTTTTGCTATGAACTGTTCTGCTGGTCCTAGGAGGTAAATCCTGGAACAGCTGGTGATGTGCAAATGTCTGCTGTTTGCCAGGCTCTTTACCACCAGCAGTCTTCACTCCCATTCGCCTCAGCTTTATGGGAGGTGAGCTGAGCTCAGAGGGTGCAGAGAAAGAATGTCTCACCTGCTGCTCATGTACACAGCTCATAGCTCTCCCTCTCCCAGCAGCACTGCTTTTTTGGCCTTGTTTGCTGCTCATTCTTCCTTTAAATGTTAGAAAAATATAGACAAAAAAAATATGATTTTGATCGCAGCAAACTAACACCAAAATCACCAAATGTACAAAAAAAATATTATACCAACAGAAAATAACAAAATATTAACTAAATGAAACAAGAAATAAAAAAATAAATATATCTCTCAAAACCAACCAAAAAACAAATAAAACCAGAAACTAAACAGATGATACACTCGCACACTACAACAGATATAAACTAAAATGAACAACGAAAAACAAAGGATTGCAAAGATATTCGCTCAGATGCACAGACAAATAATTGTGTGATCTGCTCCACTAACTAAACCACAAAGGGAAGTCACATGATCGTGCCTGCCCTCTAGACCTCAGCATCAGAAGAAAACCTCAGATTGTTTGTTGACCAGTCACATGCTTCCGTAGTAAAGAAATTTGGACTGAAAAGTGAACGCATCTAACGAAAATTCGTATTTCGGATTCAAAATTCTTCAACGGAATTTTGTATTTTGGATAAAAACTAAACTACTATCATCAGCATCCACTGCCATATTGAGATAGGTATATAGATTTTTCCCTTTAAATTCATTATAACGGATGTTCGTAATGGTTACGAAAAGTTAACAAACCTAACGACAATTCGCTTTTCGTACGAATCAAAACTGAATTTCGGACGCGAATTACGAAATACGAATTAATTCTAATACGAACCGGAACAAAGCGAAATGAATTTATTGACGGTGCACATATCTAGCACTTAGGGTGTGTCAACTGTTCTTGTTGTAGACTGTTCTAGGCACTATCGTTGTCATTTTTCCAGACTATGTGGTCTACATGAATAGATTAATATATTTTAAAAGTGCGAAAAAAAACAAAAGAAAGAATATTTAACTAAATACTAACATTACGTATATAGGGGCTCTTTTAGTTTAACCCATGTGTTACATGTTATTCTAACATAAAAAAATTATTAGAGGAAAGAAAAAAAAATAACACTGTAATCATCATTTGTATCTTAAAAGGTGCACATAATTTATTTTAGCAAAATTAAAATAAAAGGATGACACTTTGTTGTCAATCACATGTTATACTGAGATTGTGACATCTTCCTGACAAGTCTGTAATGTACTGAATAGAAGGTCACTTAAGTCACAAAAAATAAGATGTTATTCCTGTCTGAGTTCAATATTGCTACATTTTAAGCTGCAGGACAGACCTTTTAAGCATGACCTCAAAGTAATTCAATATATGTTGGTATTCATGGCATCTTGTTCAAGATGTATTGGCATTAGCAGAGGTATAATCAATCATTAGCAATCTCAAATTAAGGAACAGTAAGCATGCTGTTTTCATAATGCCATTAGCAGTTAGAGTTGATGGTAATTTCTTTCAGTACATTCGATGAAATATCCTTAAACATATGCTTTTCACAAGTAGATCTATTATTACATAGAATGGAGCTTTTCTGATGGTCATACTGTAGTTATTAAAAACTGGACTGAAGGGGAAAATTTAAAATTTTTAGGTAGGGTATTGTGTAGAATAAAACAAGTGTGGGTAGAAATGAGTTTGTCAAAAACCTTCCACAACAGTAAATCAAACAGCAAAGCAATACTGTGAGGTCTATTTATAAATTGTATACTGTATGTCTGAGCATTCACACAAAAGTCTCTAATAATACACATAATATAATATGTGTGAAATTGCTTTGATTTATTGTCTTTTGCAGGGCCAAAGTAACATTCCTTAACATCCAATCCTAAGAAAAAATTGCTTTAACTACATTCAACCATAATTAAAGAAAATACAATTAACAGAGAAAATAGCCTAACACTATAGGCTAAGAACATTCTCTGCACTGTAAGCTAAGTGTATGGAGATTCCTGTGCTTGCCACTGGCAAGGCCATATGACTGGGTTTTTGCCACAGGAATGATTAGGGTATGCAATTAGCTGCTCAGCATAATTAAGGTAATGGCAGGCTGAGAGTGGCCTGCTCACATGTAGCTGCACACAGAGCAGTTATCTGTGGTAGGGATGGATGTCTGAGTCTGGACACAGTCAACTGTCCCCCAGGCTCGGACATCTGCCCCAATCGCAGGTAACCATTCTGTGTGTGACTACATGTGGCCATTGTCAGTCCGTTATTAGTTTAAAGGCTATGCAGCATCTGCCAATTGCATGTTTTGGTCATTCCAGCCACAAGAATCTACTAATCCTTGCCACTGGAATCCAGTGGCCACATGTAACGGCCATGTAAGCTCTAACGAGCAGGGCCCTCTGATTCCCCTTGTCTTGAATTGTATTGCATTGTACTGTCTACCCCAATGTTGTAAAGCGCTGCATAAACTGTTGGCGCTATATAAATCCTGTATAATAATAATAATAATGTGAAAGAGGTCTAAATGAATCAGCTACTGCAGAGCGTAAACTACTATACAGAATTGATACAATGTTGCAGAGTTAGAACTCCATGTTGTTTACCTTAGGTGATCTGTTGCTCTGTGAAAGGCTTCAGTCTGGTAAATCTGTCAAACAATGGAGTTCTGTTTCTGCAACATTGTATCAGTTCTGTATAGCAGTTCGCTCTCTGCATTAGCTAATTGATTACACAGTAGATGATGAGCAAAGGGATGTCTATACACTAATACTTACCTCCATCTCTTTTAAATGAAAATGTACATTCTAACAACATAATATAGCCTATTCACATGTATTCTTACTCCATTTGAATAGAAAAAACGTATGTCATTGTGGGCCTTTTTATTCAATTATAAAATCAAAAGTGTGTCTATTTACATTTATTTTGTGAATGAGTAGCAGTATTATGTACCCCTTATTATTTCACATAGGTAGGGGTGGTATCTGGGTGCCTTCTTATTGATAAATTGGGATTTCAGATTACGTTAACCCCCCCTCCCCCCTTCACCTACAGACTCTCGCAAACACTGGGCCAGGGTTGTGAGGAGAGGCACTTACCCTCATCAACATGGTATAGGCACACATTTTTCTCACACACACATTGCGTAAACATACTTATATTAATACACACACGTATTTATTTATCACCCCTTTGCTGACACAGCATTTTAGGCAGCAACAGGAAAACATGGTTGGCATCAGAAATGGGACACAGAACACTATACAATAGATGCAGGGCATTTACCCCAGGTGTCTCATCTGAATTCCATACCATCAACACTTATCCCCCTTATTCCCCTTATTTATGCCCATGCAAGATACTAACTGACTGCAATACATTGAAACAGTATAAACTCTTTATCAGGACTCCACTGCTGAAATATGTTATTTATACATTCTAAATAGAAAAAAGTTCATATTGCTTGAACAAAATGTAATGGCACAGCAATAAACCAACATATTTCATTCCTGCGATATGTTAGGTTCATGTAATCTTACTTTTTTTTTCATAGCCAGTATTCTGTGTACAGTTATTAATAAAACAACAGATATCAGGTCAATCAAAGTCTTAAAGGATAAATACTTTTCTTCAATATCGAGCTTTTATCTTACAATGTATCCCCTGTGCAAAACCGCATATTATATAACAATGTGAAAAGGAATTATTTTTCATCTCTTCGAAACATTAAAGACACACTTCAATATTTGTCTCACATTTTTTCTTTCACATAACATAACTGAACATTTGAAATGAGTGACAGTTCTGACATATGTGAAATTAAAAAGGAAAGGATTTAGCAAGAGCTCTTATGAAAATCTTTGTAGCATTGGCATTTCTAGCATTCTGAAGTATCCCATCATGGCTTAAGCTTAGAAAAAAAACAACTCTCCATTTATATATCAACTTAAATGTGTAGTATCAATTAATGGAGTTTTTTTTTTTGGCAATATGTGATTATGTGTGTAGCACCCTCCAAAATAGGGTACTAGTTTGGTTAGGTAAATTAAGTTATTTTGGCTCCTCTAATCAGTAGAGCAGTGTGTGCTTTCTCTGGTCTGCTCTGAGTATCACTGGATGTGGTTCTGACCGCCTCTCCCTGCCTTCTGGATAGTTTTGAAAAGTAGTGGGCTGGATGAAGCAAATCAGCAGCTGAACATTTATGTTGTTTCAGCCAATCCCTGAGGAAAGGTACCCAGATGGTGGCTGGAAGTAAATAGTCTGAAGCCTGGAGCTGCCCTTTTCTTGACCATTAAAAGTTCACAGCCTGAAAGGGGCTGTAAAGGGAGAAGTTTCTTTTATCTTAATGCATTCTATGCATTAAGATAAAAAGCCTTCTGTGTGCAGCAGCCCCCCTCAGCCCCCCTAACACTTACCCGAGGTCCCTCTCTGTCCAGCAAAGTCCACAAGTGTCCCAGCCATCAAGATTCTCTTTCCTGATTGGCTGAGAAAAAGCAGCAGCGCCATTGGCTCCCGCTGCAATCAAAGTTAGCTAGCCAATCAGGGGAGAGAGGGGACAGGCCTGGGTTGGGGCTTTGTGTCTGAATGGACACAGGGAGCTGTGACTAAGCTTGGGTGCCCCCATAGCAAGCTGCTTGCTGTGGGGGCACTGAAAAGGAGGGAAGGGCCAGGAGCAAAGAAGAGGCATCTCAGAAGTGGAGAATCCAGTCTGCTCTGTGCAAATTTTTGATCAGCAATAAATATACGAAAAAAAAAAAAAAACTAGACTGTTCATTGAGCCAAAAGAGTGACTGGCTGCTGCTACACTAACATGGGAGAAGAATCTGGGACAAATCAGTGACCCTTTCGGGGGGGAGTGCTACATGTGATTTTGTCATTACTTATATTACTATTAAACTTTATACTGCGTTTTACTTTTATTTTAAACATGTAAAGCAATAAAGTTACATATACAATTCACATGAGAAAATGGCACCACTCCCAGTATGACATTGACACTCATGACCAATTCACTACTCCTCCTGCCCTCACCATTTGCAAGGAAAATGTAAAAAAGTGCAGAAACGTTTTGACCCTTCGCATATATATATATATATATATATATATATTTCTGCACTTTTTTTACATTTTCAGATTCAGATTCGGCCACTAACAGTACTCCTTCCCCTCCTTCCAAGATGGTCCTTGGAGCCACAAAACTTCTTGTGGAACTCTTTTGTCAATCTGGGAGCATGAAGGCTATCTTCAGGTTCCCAAGAATTTTTCTCTTGTCCATATCCTTCCCATTGAACCAGATATTGTAATTTGTTCTTAAAGATCCTGGAATCAAGAATTCGTTCAACCGCAAATTCTAATTCAATCTATAACTTAACAGGTGAAAAAATTGTTCCAGAAAAAGGATTTTCATGAAACAGTTTGAGTAGTGATATGTTAAAAACAGGGTGAATCTGTCAGGAAGTTTAAATGAAAGGCGACCAGGTAGATTTGAGCAGAGATTTGGAAAAATTCCACAAACTTGTGATCCAGCTTCACAGATGGAACATGAACCTTCAAATTTTGGGTAGATAAACAAACTTTGTTACCTACAGTAGGAAATGTTCCGCAACAATGTCTATCAGTGGCCCTTATGTAATATTCTTGATTGTCCTTTAACGTATCAATCAGTTTCTCCTGAATCTCCATTAAAGTATTTAATATGTTAGTAACAGTAGGAACTGGAGATAGGGAGATCAGGAATAAAAATTGGGTGATACCCGGTGTTTAATCACTTTCAGACCGGACCATTTTGCTGGCTTAAGACCAGACCACTTTTTGTGATTCGGCACTGTGTCGCTTTAACTGACAATTGCGCGGTCGTGCAAAGTGGCTACCAAACAAAATTGACGTTCTTTTTTTCCCACAAATAGAGCTTTCTTTGGGTGGTATTTGATCACCTCTGCGGTTTTTATTTTTTGCGCTATAAACAAAAAAAGAGCATCAATTTTGAAAAAAATGCATTATTTTTTACTTTTTGCTATAATAAATATACCCCAAAAATATATAAAAAAAACATTTTTTTTCTTCAGTTTAGGCTGATACATATTCTTATACATATGTTTGGTAAAAAAAATACAATAAGTGATTATTGATTGGTTTGCGCAAAATTTATAGTGTTTACAAAATAGGGGATAGTTTTATGGCATTTTTATTAATAACTTTTTTTTACTAGTAATGGCGGCGATCTGCGCTTTTTATTGTGACTGCGACATTATGGTGGACACATCGGACATTTTTGACACATTTTTAGGACCATTGTTAAATGCGCTGATTCCTGTGTAAAAGGCACTGGCAGTGAAGGGGTTAACCAGGGGGTGGAAGTGTAGGGGTTAAGTGTGTCCTAGGGGCCTGTTACTAACTGTGGGGGGCTCAGCTGTGGGTCAGTGAACACTGATCTCTGCTCCAATCACAGGGAGCAGAGATCAGTGTCACTTATTGCTAGGCAGAACGGGGAGATGCTGTTTACTTCTGCATTCAGCCTCCCATGAGATGATCGTGGGTACCCCCATGGCGATCGAGTCCACGGGACCTGCAACTGGACTCACGGGGTGATGGCACGGCGGCTTTTAAATGGATGTATCTGTACACCAATTTGCCTGCCTGTGCCATTCTGCCGACGTACATCATCGTGCACTGGTCGGGAAGTGGTTAAGAAAAAATGCTTTGGAAGTTTAGCTATGTTTAGAATTGTTATAAGCAAACTTGGCCGTAGGAAGATAGAACACCCAGTGATCCTGAAGATAACTGTTACAACATTGAAGGTACTACTGCTCCAAAGTTTGCGTGTTCCTCTCAATATGACCATTAGACATAGGATGAAAAGCAGAGAACAGAATAATTGTAACACCTAAAGCTAAGCAAAAGCTTTACTCCTCTGCTAGACACCACTTTATCGGGCATTTCATGTAGTTTAAAGACTTCTCAAAGTGTTTGTAAAGGTTTTTTTTTTACATAACAAACATCATACCACTTCAGCCCGGAAGGTTTTGCCCCTGTCAGGTCACCTGAGACCAGGCGACAGATGCACTCCGTAGGAGTCGGAAGTGCACCGCTAGGTAGTGGACCTTAGGACTGACTGCTGCGGATTGTACCCAGGGAGATTCAGGACAGAGGTCTACAGGATCACTAACACAGATTCCAATGGGAGCTGGAGCATAGATTCCCCAGGGCACGGAGTCTAAGAGCCAGCAGGTGTTCGCCAGATCCTCCAGTGGTGAGGATGGATTTCGCTGCAGTCTGGCTCCAGGTCGCAGCCCCTAGGGTCTCACAGCTCACGCTCACAGTAGACTACAGGAGAAGGAAGCAGCAGGCTGGGACAACAAGGATAGTAAGGGGATACGGCAGAGGTCAGGGCAACTAGCAGACAGGAACAACAGAGTACACGCCAAAGGTTCAGGATCACAGGCAGACAGGGATGGTCAGGGACATGCAAAAGGTCAAGGCCACAAGCAGACAGGAATCGTTGAGAACACGCCAAGGTCGGTAACAGAGTCAAACATAGAGCACATGGCAAGCAGGAACCAGGAAGCCAAACACACAATGAATACACAATGGTTGATCAGCACTGTTGGCTTGCAGTGCACTGGTTAATATAGGGTTTCCTGATAGGGCCTGGGGTGGAGCCATGCTTAGAGGAGAGGTTACAAAAACCACCAGGTGGAAGTAGCTGGCCTCTTAGTCAGAATACATGAGGGGAGGTAAGCAACCAGAGGAAGATCACTGCATAACCATGACAGTACCCTCCCTCTTACGAGGCCTCCCCCTCCCCCGCCTGGGTCCAGGCTTAAAGGGAAATTCCAGATGGAACCTCCTCAACAGACGAGGAGCAAAGAACTCAGATGCAGTGATCCAAGACCTTTCCTCAGGGCCAAACCCTTTCCAATGTACAAGGTACTGAAGAATGCCTTTACAGAGCTGGGAATCACTGATTTACGTATCATGAGAGCAAACACTGTTGCTGTCAAGATAAATAAAGCAGTGGTGCAGCTGAATGGCGTACCTGAAAAGAAAATGATGGTAACAATAAAACATGAACTCAATAAAACAACAACAATCTGTGCCAAAAAAAGAGTAAAAAATATATGCCAAAGCATGGCGGCAATCCTCCCCTAATGTTAGGGACAAATCGTCCCTCCACCCCTGCCCCCATGCTTCAGCATATATGCTCTTTTTTTTAACTGTAGTGGTGAAATCACCTCTTACATTGCTGGATTCACTGATTTACGTATCATGAGAGCAAACGCTGTTGCTGTCAAGATAGATAAATCAGTGGTGCAGCTGGATGGCATGCCTGAGAAGAAAATAAAATACATAAAATAAATACAATAAAACACAGTAAAGTAATAAAGAATTACATACCTGAAACGCAAACATGATAAAACATAGTAACAATAAAACATTGCAGTTAGAAAATACAGTAAAACAGAGCAGAACAATAAAGAGAGAACAATAGAGAGAGAGAATAGAGAGAGAACAATAAAACAATAACTATTTTTGGCTTTTTTTTACACTTTTATTTGTATTGGTAACTGTAATGCCCTGTACATGCGGTCAAACTTTGCGATGGAAAATGTGCGTTCGGATCTTGTTGTCGGAAAATCTGATCATGCGTGGGCACCATCTGACTTTTTCTGTTGGAATTTCCGACACACAAAGTTTGAGAGCAGGATCTAAAATTTTCCGACAACAAAATCTGATTGTTTAAATTCCAATCGTGTGTAGACAATTCCGACGGACAAAGTGCCACGCATGTTCAGAATAAATTATGAGACAAAAGCTATTGGCTACTGCCCTCTTTATAGTCCCGTTGGAGGTGGTCTACGGCACCGCGTTCTGATCGCTTGGATTTTCCGACAACTTTGTGCGACTGTGTGTATGCAAGACAAGTTTGGGCCAAAATCTGTCGGAAAAAATCAGACAGATTTTGCTGTCAGAATGTCCGACCGTGTGTACAGGGCATAACAGTTCCAGGTTTGGGTCTCTCAAAATGCGATGGCATCTTTGGAGACCCTGTGAAAGTGTGTCCTAGACTGTGCAGTGCAGTACTCTACGCTAATACTCCACTAGTGTGTGGTAGCATTCGAAACAGTCACTGATGCAAAGACCAGGTTGGCCAGGACAGGAGGAACAATAAGAGCGGGTGTCACTCCTATACCAGAATTATCCACAGGCACGACACCTTCTTTGGGATGATCGATTGGTAGGGGTACCAGGGAGGGCATACCTAAAATGGCTCTCATGCAGTGGGCTCACTGCATTTGCATTGCGAAGTTGGGCCACAACACCATCTGGAAACAAACGGGCTGTGATTATCTCTTCCTGAAAGTTAAGGAAGGATCCAGTTCTAGACATGTGCGTTTGTTTTCGTCCGAATGCATTTTTGTCTGAATTTCAGGTATTTTAGTTATCAATTTAACAAATGATAACAAATGTGCAGAATCCGAAAAACAAAAGATCCGATATAAATAAATGCTTTATTTTCATTTTTCGTTGTGACAACAGTTCAATATAAATAGGAGATTCAACATGACGCTGACAATAACAGGCATCTGTGTCTATTGAACCTGTGGTCGAATGTGCCTAACCTTAACTCTATTAGTCCAGGATTATTCTAGACAGAGAGAAAAGATTCGATAGAGAGAGAAGATTCGACAAAGAGAGAAGATTCGACAGAGAGAAAAGATTCGACAGAGAGAGAAAAGATTCGACAGAGAGAGAAAAGATTTGACAGAGAGAAAAAAAATTGCTGCTGAAATTGGGTGGGGGAAGTAAAATAAAAATAATGATGATGATGAATGTTATTGGCTGATTGTAACCAAAGAGGAGGAGCAGTAAAATAGCTAGAACTAAGTACACACGTACAGCCAACTTACGTTCACTTACGATTGCTAGCAGAGAGAGACACACACACAAAATCATTTCAGAAGACAGTCAATCTTAGCTGGTCCGTTTGTCAGATAACCTGAAGTATTTAGCAATTAAGCATAAGTACAGCAGCAGAACAATAGTGAAGCAAGCTACAGTTCAACTTAACTATTTCATAATAACCTGCTGCTATTGTGTTAGTGTTGTGAACTTGATAGTGATACTAGTGTTGCTAGTGTTGTGATAGCCTCAGTGTTTTAATAGCCTCAGAGTGTTGTGGGGGGAGGGGGGGTATTTATTATTATAGATTCTATATTATAGCTTGAGATTCTATATAGATTCTATATACCCTATCTTGTTACCTGTCTTATCAGTGATCACTATCACCAGTCCATTTTCTGTTTGAACTATATACATTCAACATGAACGACAAAGATTCAACAAAGCAGTGAAAAACATACAAACGTCGAATCTTTGGCTTATGGTGTCTGTCGAAAGTTCTAAGATAGAGCAGCTAAACTATACAGAGTCATACAGTTTAGCTGCTCCGTCGAATCTTCTTTGAACATTCGACAGACACCATAAGCCTTCAATGACAGATTTTACACTAATTAATTTGGATTTTCGGACAAATGCAATTTTTAAAACACGAAATAAATAAAAACGAATTTCGGGAGTAACTAAATAAATAAATAAATAAATAAAGTATTTTTCGGACAAAAACAAAATTCCGAAACAAAATATTTCAGTGTGCACATGTCTATCCAGTTCATCCTGATGCTTTGTACAGCACATAAGCATTCAGCAGAGCCAATTGGAATAAGTATACAAACACTTTTTTGTACCAGTGTCTGGCCTTACAGGCAATTAAGTACAATGCCATGAACTGGTCGTTGAGGTCCACCCCTCCCATATTAATGTTGTATTCCTGGACACAGAGAGGTTTTCCCCACAACATCAGTCATCGTTGGAATTTGGACTGTTGTATCGGCATGAAGGCAAGATGTAGACAAGGGATTGCAGCACTTGCACAAAGGGAGCCTCCTGGAGGTAAAATTAAGTCCATGATAGGCTGCTCTGGCTGCTGCGTTGTCCGAACAACACTTAGAAAATAGTAGAAGAGGGAGGGGCCGGCAACTCCATGTCCATCAAATGTAAATACTTTTATTGGTACATGTTAAAGATACAAAAGCAATCTGAGTTAAGGGAGGACAGAACAAAAACATTCCGATTATCCCTCCACTTCACTGCAAGCAAATTATTACTTATCAAGCAGGCTCTCTCCCCCAGTCGGGACTCTACAAGCCACTGGGGTAAGCCCCGGTGATTAGATCGCACAATGCCACATGCGCCAATTCCATGATCACACAAGTGACTAAAAAGTGGCACACTTACATAAAAATTGTCCACCTACACATGCTACCCCTTTCCGAATAAGGGTGACACCAAGTCCCACATAATCTTACCAGCACTCCCTATGTAGTTTAGGCAGTTCTCAGGCTCCATGTGACTATATTTTCCCTCATAACCTGCCTGTTTCCCTGTCACAGAGCTTATATATATATATATATATATATATATATATATATATATATATATTGACCCTATATCTGGCACGCTTGCTGGGAAAATACTGTTTGAATGACAAGTGGCAAGAAAACGTAATCAACGCAGACAACTTGATCTGCAGTAAACAAAACTGTGAACTGTTGGTTGAAATGGTTTACAAGGGGCCAAATTTTGTAGAGCAGAACAAATTCAGGGTCACCTCAAGGACAACAGAGTTCATTGTCATTAAAATGCATGAACCCCAAGATCTGCTTGTATCGTGTCCTGGCCATGTAGGCAGAGAACATGGGCATATGGGGAATTGGGTCAGTGGACCAATATGACCACAGCTCACTTTCTTTTAGTTATGCACATGAGAAGGGATAGGTTCAGGAAGGTCTTAAATTGGGAAATTCTCCAATATCTGGCAAGGGTCAACTGGGGATTAGCGGCGATGAATTGATAAGCATAAAAATTGCTTTGGTCCACAAAAGATCTATAGAGATCTTCCGTGAAAAGCAGTGAATAAAAATCAAGTGATGTAAAATCAACTGTTTCCACCTGAATTACAGGTTGGCCAGTGAATGGGGGAAGCACAGGTGCTGCAGAAGTGGTGGGCTCCCAGTTAGGATTGACAAATGCAGCAGGAAGGGCACTATGGGCTCGACGGGCCTGTGTTTGTCCTCTTGGTGGCTGCGGGACACTACTTGTGCTAGCCACCGCACCAGCTTGAACTGCACTTATTGGACTCACCACATCACCACATGATATTGCAGTGCTGGGTGTACGACCGGGATGTACTAGGCTGCTGGTGCTTGCCAGTTCACCAGAAGAATGAGTGGCTCTAGTACTGGCTCTCTGCTCCATACGAGAGCCCTGTGGTTCTTGCACCTCAACATATATGCCGAAGCATGGGGGCAAGGGTGGAGGGGCAATTTGCCTCTAACATTAGGGACGGGGTGGTGTGACTGTTTCAAGATGCACAATGAGGAGGCCCTTGAAGAAATATGGGCTGCATGGTCGAGTCGCCAGAAGAAAGCCATTACTAAACACATGCCACAAAAGTATCCCACTTACAATACGCCAAACAGCACAGAGACAAGCCTCGAACCTTCTGGCACAAAGTCATTTGGAGTGATGAGACTTTTTGGCCACAACCATAAACACTACATTTGGAGAGGAGGAAACAAGGCCTATGATGAAAGGTTCACCATTTCTACTGTGAAACACTCAGGTGAATCGCTGAGGCTTTGGGGATGTGTGAGCTACAAAAGGCACAGGAAATTTGGTCAAAATTGATGACAAGATGAATGCAGTATGTTATCAAAAACTACTGGAGGAACATTTGCATTCATCAGCCAGGAAGCTGCGCATGGGACGTACTTGGACATTCCAACATGACAATGATCCAAAACACAAGGCCAAGTCGACCCGTCATTGGCTACAGCAGAATAAAAGGAAGGTTCTGAAGTGGCCATCTCAGTCTCCTGACCTCAATATCATTGAGCTACTCTGGAGAGATCTCAAAAGTGCAGTTCATGCAAGACAGCCCAAGAATTTACAGGAACTGGAGGCTTTTTTGCCAAGAGGAATGGGCAGCTTTACCATCTGAGAAGATAAAAAGCCTCATCCACAAATACCACAAAAGACTTCAAGCTGTCATTGACGTTCAAGGGGGCAATACACAGTATTAAGAACTGGGGTATGTAAACTTTTGATCAGGGTTATTTGGGAAGTTTCTGTTGTGATTATTAAATTTTTAAAACGTCTAAGCACCGTTGATTGATAATAAATGGCTTCAGCCAAACACTAACCGTGAGTGAAAGACGTGTTTTTGTGTTATCATTCATATTCTCTGAAAAATGGCCAAGAAGTCATAAATTCTGCCAGGGTATATACACTTATGAGCACAACTGTATATACTCTTCACTCTTCTCTCTCCAGCATAAACACTTGCTGCTCACCGTTTCCTCCTCCAGCACTTCACTTGCTGCAGACTGTTCCTCCACCAGCACTTCCCTTGCTGCAGACTGTCACTCCTCCAGACTAGCTAGCACATGGTTAGGCCTGATACTACTTCAGCCAGGCCTCAATAAACTGCCCTTTGCAGGCAGGGACCTCGGGTCCCTATGGTGTATAATAGTCCAGGTGCTAGCTGTCCTCTGCTTGGCTACCACTCCCAGGTAGCTCTCTTCAGGCTGTGCCAGCCAGCCTGGCTGCAAAGACTCCTTTCTACTGCCCTTCTCCACAGTCCTCTCTCCATTGGTTCTGCACCCATCTCTCAAACTGCAATCTCCCAGATCTTTCAGGCATGCCGCCCCAGTCCTCCTGACTGTGCTCATTCACCAGTCCTCCTGTTTGCGACCAGTAATTTTCCATGGAGACTCTTAGAAGTGTTCTCTCCCAGTGTCCCCTACTTGCTCTCTCATGTGCCTCTCCTTCCAGGATCTCAACACTCCTCCTGGATGTACCCGAGCCCAGCCCAGGGTCACACCCCCCCCAGACTGGGGAGCTTCCCATGGGCCCCGACAGCCTCCGCACCTCTCTCACTCCATCTCTTCCACTCGACAACTTCTCCCCAGCTGGGCTGACCCCAAGTATTTAATCACCTCAATACCAGGCACTTAAACACCTTTCTGCCCAGACCAATTTTGAGCTTTCTGCGCTGTCGAAATTTGAATGACAATTGCGTGGTCGTGCTACACTGTACCCAAATGAATTTTTTATAATTTTTTTCCCACAAATAGAGCTTTCTTTTGGTGGTATTTGATCACCTCTACGGTTTTTATTTTTTGCTAAACATGATAAACGTTGTAAATAACTACGTTTTCTCCTTCACTGATGGGCACTGGTGGGGCGGCACTGACAAGCACTGATAAGATGGCACTGATGAGGTGGCACCAATGAAGTGGCACTGATGAGGTGGCATTGATGGGCACTGATATGTGGCACTGATAGGTGGCACTGATGGGCACTGATAGGTGGCACTGATGGGCAACACGGATGGACACTGATAGGTGGCACAAATTGGCACTGATAGCTGGCATGGATTGGCATGGATAGCTGGCATGGATTGGCATGGATAGGTGGCATGAATGGGCATGGATAGGCGGCACAGGTGAGCATAGATGGGCACTGATAGGTGGCATGGTTGGGCACTGATAGTTGGCATGGATGGGCACTGATAGGTGGCACGGATGGGCACTGATAGGCGGCATTGTATTGTACTGATGGATGCCAATCAGTGCCAAACAATGATGCATGCCAATCAGTGATGCCCAGTGTGGGCACTGATTGGCATCCATTGTGGCCATTGATTGGCATCCATTGTGGTCACTGACTGGCATCGCTGGTGGTCTAGGGTGGCATGCCTGGTGCTGGGCATCCCTGGTGGTCTGGTGGCGTCCCTGGTGGTCCAGTGTGGGCATCCTTGGGGGGGGCTGCGCTGATAATAGATCAGCACAGCCCCCCCCCGTCAGAGGAGCAGCCGACCAGCTCTCCTCTACTCGCGTCTGACAGACACGAGTGAGGAAAAGCTGATCACAGGCTCTTCCTATTTACACTGTGATCAGCCGTGATTGGACAAGGCTGATCACGTGGTAAAGAGTCTCCGTCGGAGACTCTTTACCGAGATCGTAGTTGCGGAATGTGAGACTGACACCCCGCAAAACAACGATCACCGCAATGCGCGTCCCCGGGGGCGCGCAGCGGCTCAAAATCCTGAGGACGTTCTATGACGTCCAGTTAGGATTTTCAAACCACTTTGCCATCGTCATTTGCCTATAGGGTGGGCAGCAAGTGGTTAAGGAGGCCTGCTCCCTGCCACTCCAAGTTGGAGGGATTGGTCGGGGCTCCTTAAGATACCACAGGCAGCTCCACCTCTCTTCCCCTCCTCTCCTTCTTGAAAATGCTCAAAGGAAGAGGGAGGTAACCGAGCTAGGCCTGCCTAAATGTACCTACACTGCCAGAAAAACCTCACTCTAGCACCTCACTAACTAGAGGGTGCTGCATGCAATTTATATAGTTAATTTTTTATTGCTTGAATTATTTTTCCAATTATGGGAGTGGGGCCTCATGTCTAGGTTTTGCCTAAGGCCTCACAAAGCCTAGAACTGCCTCTGGACTTGTTAGTTTTACAAGGTCTCAGGTGTGAATGGAGAGTAGCGGTGTTAAATTTGGTGTTATTGTTCTCACTGAAAGTTAAAAATGGCACCTCATGGCAAAGAACTCTCTGAGGATCTGAAAAAAAGAATTGTTGCTCTACATAAAGATGGTCTAGGCTATAAGAAGATTTCAAAGACCCTGAAACTGAGCTGCAGCATGGTGGCCAAGACTATACAGCTGTTTAACAGGACCGATTCCACTCAGAACAGGCCTCACCATGGTCGACCAAAGAAGTTGAGTGCACGTGCTCAGCGTCATAGCCAGAGGTTGTCTTTGGGAAATAGACGTAAGAGTGCTGCCAGCATTGCTTTAGAGGTTGACGGGGTGGGGGGTCAGCCTGTCAGTGCTCAGACCATATGCCGCACACTGCATCAAATTGATCTGCATGGCTGTCGTCCCAGAAGGAAGCCTCTAAAGATGATGTACAAGAAAGTTGAACAGACTAAGGACATGGATTACTGGAACCATGTCCTGTGGAGGTCAAAATAAACGTATTTGGTTCAGATGGTGTCAATCTTGTGTGTTGGCAACCAGGTGAGGAGTACAATGACAAGTGCATCTAGCCTACCGTCAAGCATGGTGATGGGATTGTCATGGTCTGGGGCTGCATAAGCACTGGGGATCTACAGTTTTTTGAAGGAACCATGAAAGTCAACATGTACTGTGACATACTGAAGGTGAGCATGATCCCCTCCCTTCGGAGACTGGGCTGCAAGGCAGTATGTCAACATCATAACAACCACAAACACACCTCCAAAATGATCACTGACTTGCTAAAGAAGCTAAGGGTAAAAGTGATGGACTGGCCAAGCATGTCTCCAGACCTAAACCCTGTTGAGCATCTGTGGGGCATCCTTACATGGAAGGTGGAGGAGCAAAAGGTCTCTAATATTCACCAGCTCTGTGATGTTGAATGGAAGAGGACTCCAGTGGCAACCTGTGAAGCCCTGGTGAACTCCATGCCCAAGAGGGTTAAGGCAGTGCTGGAAAATAATGGTGGCCACACAAAATATTGATGCTTTGGGCCCAATTTGGACATTTTCACTTTTGTTGCCAGCAGTTTAAACATTAATGGCTGTGTGTTGAGTTATTTTGAGGGGACAGCAAATACACATATATATATATATATATATATATATATATATATATATATATACTGTATATATATACATAATATATAGTATATATATACTATATTACCAAAAGTACTGGGACATCTGCCTTTTACACACACATGAACTTTAATGGTATCACAGTCTTAGTCTGTAGGGTTCAATAATATTGAGTTGCCCCAGCCTTAGCAGCTATAACAGCTTCAACTCTTCTGGGAAAGCTGTCCACAATGTTTAGGAGTGTGTCTATGGGAATTTTTGACCATTCTTCCAGAAGTGCATTCTTGAGATTAGGCACTGATGTGGACGAGAAGGCCTGGCTTGGAGTCTCCGCTCTAATTCATCCCAAAGGTGTTCTAGTCAGGATTCTGTGCAAGCCTGTTAATCCCAAATTCCTCCAATCCAAATTTGCTCATCCATGTTTTATGGACTTTGAGACCTTGATTGTACACTCAATATTGAACCCTACCCTGGCCACAAAAAGGATGGCACCTTCTTTGTTAGCTGCACAATTGGAGTAATTACCTTTGAGAAATATATATTTTTTATATTCTGTAAAAGATAACAAACCCAACAAATCCTTATATTTCCTTACCATTCCTAGGGACAGGCAAATCCACCACTGCTTTGATCCTCAGGATTAGGGATGAGCCGAACACCCCCCCAGTGCGGTTCGCACCAGAACTTTCGAACGGACCCCAAATTCGTACGAACGTTAGAACCCCATTGAAGTCTATGGGACTCAAATGTTCGAAATTAAAAGTGCTAATTTTAACAGCTAATATGCAAGATACTGTCCTAAAAAAGGGTTTGGGGACCTGGCTCCTGCCCCAGGGGACATGGGTCAATGCCTAAAATGTTTTTAAAAATGTCCGTTTTGGCAAGAGCACTGATTTTAATGACGATTAAAGTGAAAAAAAAAGTGAAATATTCCTTTAAATATTGTGCCTGGGGGGTGTCTATAGTATGCCTGTGAAGTGCCACGTGTTTCCCGTGTTTAGAACAGTCCCTGCACAAAATGACATTTAACGGAAATAAGGTCATTTAAAACTGCTTGCGGTTTTAATGTTATATCTGGTTCCTGCAATATGGTTGAAAATCATTGAGAAAAATGGCATGGGTAGCCCTCGCTGCCCATTACCAGCCCCTTTGGGTCTTGTACGGATATTAAGGGGAACCCCGTACCCATATTAAAAAAAGGAAATACGTGTGGCCCCCAGGCCCTATATACTCAGAACAGCAGTATACAGGCTGTGCAAACAAGACAGGGACTGTGTAGATTTGTTATGTTAAGTAGAATCTGTTTGTAATTTTCAACTGGTACATTTTTAAAGTGTAGCTCCAGTCAAAAAAACTATTTTTAAGCTTTTTGGAAAACATAGGGAAGGGTTATCACCCCATATAATTTGTTTTGCCGTCCGTCTTTTTTCATCTCACTTGCTGTTGTCTCCTTCCGTTTGCAAGTAGGAGATGTTTGTAAGTTGGATGTTTGAAAGTAGGGGCCTGCCCTATATGCTCTGCAGAAATGGCAGAACAAGGTGTTGGTTTTGCCACAACATTGTAAGCCCTCAAAGTATATCAAGAATTGTAATTACATGCCATTGTTGAACAGTGGTAGAAAAATTGACCTTTGGTGGTTGTGGTGCTGGTGCCACAACACTATAAGTCCTCACAGTTACACTGGGTGGGCACAGGAATGGGCCCTCCTGTGAAATATTATATCAAGAATTGTAATTACATGTCCCTGTTAAACAGCACGCACAATCTCCTGCCACTGACTGGAAGCTCTATTTAAAATGAGCAAGATAGTTAGCTATATAGGTGGATATAGCGGTGTATACTGGGTTCAGAGCACGCAGATAGCACGCACAATCTCATACCACTGACTGCAAGCTCTATTTAAAACGAGAAAGATAGCTAGCTATATAGGTGGATATAGCGGTGTATACTGGGTTCAGAGCATGCAGACAGCATGCACAATCTCCTACCACTGACTGCAAGCTCTATTAAAAAAGAGAAATATAGCTAGCTATATAGGTGAATATAGCGATGTATACTGCGGTCAGGGCACGCAGACATCAACCACTACAGAAGAGCAAGAACGAAAAAATCAGCCGATAACGATCGGTGTATACTGTGCGTTGGCGGCCTTATATAGTGTGGGGCGTGTACTACACAGCCTGAGCTATGATTGGCCACAGGCATCCTGCCTGTGGCCAATCATGGCTCTCCTCGCTGCCGGCGCTGTGATTGGCCAAGCATGCCGGGTCACAGTGCATGCTTGGCCAATCATGAGCCAGCAATGCACTGCGATGGCGCAGTGCATTGTGGGCCGTGAGCGCCACACGAATTTGTCGCGAACGGCCCACAACGTTCGGAAATCGCCGAACGGGCGAACAGCCTATGTTCGACTCGAACGTATGTTCGACTCGAACACGAAGCTCATCCCTACTCAGGATCCTTGCTCACAGAAATTATGTATCCCAAGAACTGGATCTGAGTTTGTTCAAACTTACATTTCTCCAGTTTGATGTAAAGTTGATTCCTTCTTAGTCTTTTCGTTTCAAATATTTTATTGAAAAATTAAACAAGGCACATAGAAATAAGCAGAACAGTTTGCTTTAACAACCATTACAGAATATAGTTTAGTAGGCTGCTACCAATTATTGCCAAAGGGTATAGAACAAACAGTACTAAAGCGCATTCGTAAACCCTCCAGATATTAGAGTTCGCAAACGAGAAGCATCCAAGTAAGAAGTCATAACAGGATAAAAAAGCAAAAGAAAATTAACCGCTTCCATTTAGAGGAGAAACATATAATAGACAATGCTATGATGGCAGCAGTCACTTCAGGTGATATTGTAGAGTAGTGTTCCGCTGAGAGAATTGTATACATAGATCAGAAAGAAAGAGAAGGAAACAGAGGGAAGTAGAAGATAAAAGGAGGAAAGGAGAATTGGAACAAAGACATAAGACAAGGAGAAAAGCAAAGAAAGACCTTCTTAGTCTTTTAAAGACAGTACAGACATGCTTGCAATGTTCCTCCAAGCTCTCTAAAAAAAAAAAAAAAAATAGAATAGAATAGAATTCAGATATGCTATCACAAACTGGTCCAACGGATCTGAAAAACATCATTAACAAGATTTTGAAAAGTTATGGAAGCATTACAAAGGCCAAAAGGCATGGCCAAACATTCAAAATGTCTACATCTGGTTCTAAAAGCAATTTTCCATCCATCTCCCACACGAATGCAGGCAAGACTGTATGTCTCCTGTAAATCTAATCCGATAAAGACTTTGGCAGAGCAGAGTTTTTCCAGCATTTCTGTATTCAAGGGAGTGGATAGCAATTTTTAATATTGTCTAGTTTAAATCCCTGTGGTTGATATATTGATGCAGGTGAAGTCCTTCTTGACAATAAAGAAGGCCACAGCAGGAGAGGTTGAGTGTCTGATAAAGCCCTTGCCTATATTCTCATCGAGCCACTCCCTGAGCCTCTTCAGTTCAGGTTCTGATAAAGAATAAATACGGTCAAAGTGTATTTCTACCCCAGAAGACATTCAGCGGAACAGTCTGGCTTTCCAACACATAATTAAATATTACCTGGCAGCCCACTAGCACGACCTGACCTCATGGTTTACACGCTAATCTTAATGATAATAGGTGGTCAGAAATAGAAAGACTCTGGATTACACCAACCCACACAAGCTCATTATTATGGTCTTCCACCCCCATTGTAGAAGATACTTAACTTTTATCTTCCATGGTCCACATCAGAAATATATGGTTATTTTGCAAATCAAATATCATTTTTCATCCCTGGCATCCTTGAAGGTCTTATATATATATATATATATATATATATATATATATATATATATACCATCACTACCAGCTTTCATCTACCATCTACCAGCTTTCAAATATACACCATTGCTACTTGCCAAGTTGCCTGACTTTGGTCAGACATCTTTTTATTTTGTTTTCAAAATATTTTCCACAAGACAAATTTAATGCTTCTTCCATTTGCTGAATTACAATCAACATTTAATCTTCTGTCAAAGTCCTTTTTTTTTTTTTTTTTTTTTTCACCATTAAAGTTTTTATTGAAGATAAGTAGAGATAGTTTTACAAGTTGTCAAGATATAACGGTATATGCAAAATGACATCGTATTAAGAATGCAAACATGTTATACAAGTTCCAGAGTAACCGTAACAGTATCAACTATAAAGATCATATAACATGTGTTCATGTTTACATGAGAGAGTTATACTGTACGACCAGAGGCAACAATTGAGTGAACAGTGCGATAGAATCTTTCGCATTCTGTGACTATATGTATTTGTTCGTAAGCTGTCGGAGTCTCGACTTAGATTCTGATTCAGAGGAATGCGTCTCATATGTCTGTAGATTGCTTGTGGTAAGGTAGGATGAATAGACATTCATCTGGGATTCGGTCCAGAGTTTTGCGTGTCTCACGTGTCTCATGTTTTGTAGAAGCAGTTAAGTAACCAGTCCAGCTGGTTTAATTGGTTATATCCGTTAGATGAGTAAGGGGGAGGGCCGGGTAAAAAAAAAAAGGGGGGGGGTGGGGTAAGGGAAGAAATCTTTCACACTTAAGAATTGGATTTGTAGAAGGGGTGTTCGTATGATTAAAAGGTGAGAGTAGATGGGGGAGAGGAGAGGGATGAACCAGATGAGTCAGGGGGGGGGGGGGCAATAGCCGCCAATCTAGCCCCTGACTTAGACCCGTTCCCCCCATCCCCCCCATGGATTTTTTATGTTTAAAGTCAAGGGGGTGAGGAGTCTCGCTTGTTCAGTTAGTATTTAATTGCATGGTGCGCGTATAGTCTGGGGTAGTTTGGAAGTGGGACCAGCAGGCCCAACGTGAATTGTGTTTAGTGATGTTTTCCTGTGAGGTGGCTATATGTTCTTCCATTTCAGCGGTTCTATTGATCCTCATGAACCATTCCTTGATTGTTGGAGGCCTGGATGTGCCCCAAAGAACAGGGATGCACAGTTTCGCTGCGTTCAACAAGTGCATTGTTAAGGACCTAAGATATATTCGTCTAGATAATGTGGTGTGGTGTAACAATAGTTGTGCGGGGGTGAATTCTAAAGGGTATGATTTTATCTTTGACGTTAAGTTGTGAACCTCTTGCCAGAACTTTTGAAGTATGGGACAGGACCACCATATGTGGACGTGGGAGCCAGGTTCGGAATTGCATCGCCAGCACAGGTTTGAGGTGGTTGGTGAATATTTGTGAATGAGGGTTGAAACTCTGTACCAGCGGTTGAGAATTTTGTATCCATTTTCTTGGGTGGATACGTTTATTGAGCCCTTGAGAGTATATTCAAATAGTTGTTCCCATTGGTCGTCTGTAATGGTAATTGTGAGTTCTTTCTCCCAATAATGGCAATTTTTGTGTTTCCGTGGATGCTTAATAAAAAGGAGCTGATATATGTAGGAAATTAGGTGTCGTTGTGGTGCAGACTCCGAGCATAAAGCTTCAAATGGAGTAAGGGACCTGGACCAATGTGGCCTGTGTTTGGGGTCTGAAAGAAAATGCTGTATTTGCAGATATGTCCATAGAGGGAATTTCTGATCCTTCATTTGTGATGCTAGCCTTTCTCGTGATGTAAAAGAGTTTGCTTGAAAAAAGTGCTTTACTCTTATATGTTTGTGTGGCCACACAGAAGCAAGAAAGTTTAGGGACATTCCGGGAGGAAAATCAGGATTGACTCGGATTGGGGTCATGGGGCCCAGTATTGTTGCTAGTTGCGAGTTGGAGCAAGCTTTGTGGAAGCAACGCAAAGTGGGGCCTATAAGAATATGTTTGGAGGCTGTGTTCGGGATGTGTTTGGAGGGTAACCATGGCGCTGTCGCTAGGGGTGTTTCTGCTAACTGTTCTTCTAATTCTACCCATTGTTTAGTGGATGCATGTAGGTTCCAGTCAACTACTCTGGTGAGCAAACAGGCCCTGTAATAATTCGACAAGTCGGGTAGACCTATGCCCCCCCTAGAAGTGGGTGCTGATAGGAGTTCAAATTGTATGCGGGGGCGCTTATTGTGCCAGAGGAATTTGGAGCATAAGGTTTTAAGTGTAGCATAGAAAGCTGGTGGTAAGTGGATAGGTATGGCCTGCATGACATAAAGAAGTCTTGTTAGGATATTCATTTTTAAGATTGCGGCTCTTCCGAACCAGAAGAATGAGGGATGATCCCATTTATGTAGGTCTCTTTTGATTGTATGTAGTATTGGGGAGAAGTTTAAAGAGTATAGATCTGTAAGTTAGGTTGGGAGTTGGATCCCAAACTATGTTATAGCCTTGGACTTCCAGGAGAAGGGAAAGTTGGTTTGGCATAACGCTACTGTTTCTGCTGGTAAGGAGACATTTAGGGCATAAGATTTGTTGAAATTTATTTTAAGATTGGAAATAGCCTGAAATGCTCTAAAATCCTTCAGAAGATTTGGAAGGGAAATATGGGGTTCAGAAAGGGAAAGCAATATGTCATCAGCGAAGGCTGAAACTTTGAACTCGCATTTCGGGGTGATAATACCTTTAATGTTGAGGTTGCTTCGGAGACGGTTAAGAAATGGTTCCAGTGTGAGTACATATATAAGTGGCGAAAGGGGGCATCCTTGGCGTGCCCCATTCCTGACCGGGAAGGCACTCGACAGGTGGTCGTTTACTTTCACTTGTGCAGCGGGATGTGTGTAGAGTGCAAGAATTAATTTGAGCATCTTGTCACCTAGACCTATCGATCTTAAAGTCTCAGACATGTAATCCCAGGCCACTCTGTCGAATGCCTTCTCTGCATCTAACGAGAGCAAGACGCCTTTCTGATTGGAAGCCTTTAAGTATGAATGGATGTTGATAGCTTTGACGGTATTATCTCTGGCTTCCCGGCCAGGAATGAAGCCCACCTGGTCAGCGGATACAAGTTGCGGGATAAGCGGGAGAAGGCGGTTGGATAGGATTTTGGCCAGAATTTTTGTGTCCACATTGAGGAGAGATATTGGGCGATAGTTAGAGACTAATGTGTGATCCTTCCCTTCTTTTGGCAGGACAGTTATGTGTGCTTCTAAAAGGCGATGTGGGGGAGTATTTCCTGAGGTAATGGAGTTTAGTGCGGTTAAGAGAGGGGTGTTGATAGTGTTCAAGAATGTTTTGTAGTATATGGTGGTAAAGCCGTTTGGGCCCGGGCTCTTTCCGTTTTTCATTTGCCTAATTGCTTGGGTAAGTTCTTCCCCGGATATTGGTTTTTCCAGGTAGAGGACCACTTCTTGTGATATTGGAACGGGAGCGTGTAGTGTCAGGAATTCCCTGATGGCGGAGGTCTTGTTCTTGTGTATTTTGTTGCGAATTTGGTTGTGCTATGTTGTAGACATGGGCGCCGTCAATATATTCGTTTCGTTCTGTCCCATTGAGATTCGTAATGAAATTAATTCGTACTTCGTATTTCGTGTCCGAAATTCCGTTCTGTTTCCTACGAAATACGAATTGTCATTCTTCTTTCTTTACGATGAATTTAAAGGCAAAAACATTGCTCATTATGCTTATTATGACTTGCAGAAGACTTCTGTAATAGAAGTCAAAGTAAGTTGCCTGAAGACATCAGTGAAGGACTTTCCTCCTCTCTGGGCAGGCTGCCAAGAAAAGATTAAAGTGATACAATGTTTCTTCTTCAATGGGCTGAACTCCGTGTGTAGAAGTTCTCAGTTTAACCACTTAAAGACTAAATCTTTTCTGACACTTGTTGCTTACAAGTAAAAATCCAGTATTTTCTGCTAGAAAATCACTCAGAAGCCCCAAAAATGATATATATTTTTTTAGCAGAGACCCTAGGGAATAAAATAGCGGTTGTTGCAATATTTTATGTGACGCGGTATTTGTGCAGAGGTCTTTCAAACGCAAGTTAGCCCTTTTTTTTTCGGTCGACCTCTAGAGAGCACTGACATTAGCAGCGTGACATACAGCAATGACACCTGCACCGTGATAGAGTGATCTGACACCAGCACCGTGATAGAGTGATCTGACACCAGCACCGTGATAGAGAGCACTGACATCAGCAGCGTGACATACAGCAATGACACCTGCACCGTGATAGAGTGATCTGACACCAGCACCGTGATAGAGAGCACTGACATCAGCAGCGTGACATAAAGCACTGACACCAGCACCGTGATATACGGCACTGAAACCAGCACCGTGATATACAGCACTGACACCTTCACCGTAAGCAGCCCCAGGAGGAAGTCAGCATAGCACAGGGATGGTGGGAGCCCCTCATAATAAGCAGCCCCAGGATCAAGTCAGCACATCACAGGGATGGTGAACTTTACAAACCTACAGGTCATATTTGCAGCCACAAAATAATTACTAGCTGTGCACACATAGTCCCACCACATGGCCAATGACATAACACATGTATGAGGTGAATCTGGGATCGACAACTACAAGAATTCTTTTTTTATATGTGAAATTCTAAAAAATTCAGGAATCTTGAGACAATGGAGGCGAGGGAAGGTGAGGGTAGGCAAAGAAGAGGGTGCAGGAGATGAGCACCAGCACCAGCACCGTGATATAGAGCACTGACACCTGCACCATGATAGAGTGATCTGACACCAGCACCGTGACATAACACATGTATGAGGTGAATCTGGGATCAACAACTACAAGCATTCTTTTTTTATATGTGAAATTCTGAAAATTCAGGAATCTTGAGACAATGGAGGCGAGGGAAGGTCAGGGTAGGCAAAGAAGAGGGTGCAGGAGATGATCACCAGCACCGTGATATAGAGCACTGACACCTGCACCGTGATAGAGTGATCTGACACCAGCACCTTGACATAACACATGTATGAGGTGAATCTGGGATCGACAACTACAAGCATTCTTTTTTTTATATGTGAAATTCTGAAAATTCAGGAATCTTGAGACAATGGAGGCGAGGGAAGGTCAGGGTAGGCAACTGTGTGTTATGTCACCCTCTTCTTTGCCTACCCTGACCTTCCCTCGCCTCCATTATCTCAAGATTCCTGAATTTTCAGAATTTCACATATAAAAAAAGAATGCTTGTAGTTGTCGATCCCTGATTCACCTCATACATGTGTTATGTCACGGTGCTGGTGTCAGATCACTCTATCATGGTGCAGGTGTCAGTGCTCCATATCACAGTGCAGGTGATCATCTCCTGCACCCTCTTCTTTGCCTACCCTGACCTTCCCTCGCCTCCATTATCTCAAGATTCCTGAATTTTCAGAATTTCACATATAAAAAAAGAATGCTTGTAGTTACCGATCCCAGATTCACCTCATACATGTGTTATGTCACGGTGCTGGTGTCAGATCACTCTATCACGGTGCAGGTGTCAGTGCTCTATATCACGGTGCTGGTGCTGGTGATCATCTGCTGCACCCTCTTCTTTGCCTACCCTGACCTTCCCTCGCCTCCATTATCTCAAGATTCCTGAATTTTCAGAATTTCACATATAAAAAAGAATGCTTGTAGTTGTCGATCCCAAATTCACCTCATACGTGTGTTATGTCATTGGCCATGTGGTGGGACTATGTGTGCACAGCTAGTAATTATTTTGTGGCTGCAAATATGACCTGTAGGTTTGTAAAGTTCACCATTCCTGTGATGTGCTGACTTCCTCCTGGGGCTGCTTATTATGAGGGGCTCCCACCATCCCTTTGCTATGCTGACTTCCTCCTGGGGCTGCTTACGGTGCAGGTGTCAGTGCTGTATATCACGGTGCTGGCGTCAGTGCTGTATATCACGGTGCTGGTGTCAGTGCTTTATGTCACGCTGCTGATGTCAGTGCTCTCTATCACGGTGCTGGTGTCAGATCACTCTATCACGGTGCAGGTGTCATTGCTGTATGTCACGCTGCTGATGTCAGGGCTCTCTATCACGGTGCTGGTGTCAGATCACTCTATCACGGTGCAGGTGTCATTGCTGTATGTCACGCTGCTGATGTCAGTGCTCTCTATCACGGTGCTGGTGTCAGATCACTCTATCACGGTGCAGGTGTCGTTGCTGTATGTCACGCTGCTAATGTCAGTGCTCTCTAGAGGTCAACCGAAAGATCTCTGCGCAAATACCGCGTCACATAAAATATTGCAACAACCGCTATTTTATTCCCTAGGGTCTCTGCTAAAAAATATATATAATTTTTGGGGCTTCTGAGTGATTTTCTAGCAGAAAATACTGGATTTTTACTTGTAAGCAACAAGTGTCAGAAAAGATTTAGTCTTTAAATGGTTAAACTGAGAACTTCTACACATGGAGTTCAGCCCATTGAAGAAGAAACATTGTATCACTTTGATCTTTTCTTGGCAGCCTGCCCAGAGAGGAGGAAAGTGCTTCACTGATGTCTTCAGGCAACTTACATTGACTTCTATCACAGAAGTCTTTTACAAGTCATAATAAGCATAATGACTGAATCGTCGTCCGAAATCCGGAATTCGTAAACAAAAGTTCGTATTCCATACAGAATTTGGGCGCATGGCAATTTGTATTTCGAATCCTCCTAAACGTACAAATTTTTGGAAATTCGGACGAATTTGAGATTTGTACGAAACGAATCGCACATGTATACTATGTTGTAAAGAGTGCGGTAGTATTGTTCAAAACATGAGGCTATATCTCTATTATTTGTGGCGAAAGATCCATCAGGCTTCTTAATTTGCCGGATAGTCTGTCTTGCTCTTTTCGCCTGCAACGCTCTAGCTAAGAGTGCTCCGCTTTTGTTGCCATGTTCATAAAATAATTTACGTGATAGGGTAAGTTTTTTCCACAGTTTCTGGGATAGCTCATCGAGCAGGAGTGATTGTGCATGTGTGAGTTCTTGTAGGGTTAATGTAGCTTGCGTTTTTTTATGTGCTGCTTCTAGTGATTTAATTTGGGTTAGTAGTTCTTGGATGCATGCTTGTTTCTGACGTTTACGTTTGATTGAGAGAGCTAGGAATTCCCCTCTAATCGAGCATTTATGAGCTTCCCATTGCGTGATGGGGTGCGTGTCTGGTGTGTTGTTTATATGGAAGAACGATTCTAGGCAAGATTGTATGTGGTCCAAGTTGGCCTGGTCTGTCAGTAAAGAGGGGTCTAGGCGCCATATTTTAGATCTGTCAAGGGATTCCGGTAATGTGAGCGAAATGGATATGGGGTGGTGATCTGAGATATACATTGGTTCAATGGTGGCTTTGGTTAGGAAATGTAGATCCTGTTGAGAAATAAACAGATAGTCGATTCTGGAATACCGGTTGTGTGGGGCAGAGAAGAATGAGTAGTCTTTTCCAGTAGGGTTTAGTGTACGCCATGAATCGTGTAGAAGTAGATTGTGTAATTGGGAGTGTATTTGGCGTAAAGCTCTGTATGGGATAGATGAAGTTCCCGTTGAGGAGTCGAGGATGGGATTGAGGAGCGCATTAAAATCTCCACCCAATATTACTAGTCCCGATTGGAATCAGGATAGAAGGGAGGCTATTTTGCAAAAAAAGGGGACGTGTTTCGCATTAGGTGCATATATATTGGCCAGAGTGATCGGTCTGTTGTGTAAATGACCTTTGACCATAAGATATCGGCCTTCCGGGTCTGTCAGTGAGTCTGCAATTTGAAGGGGGCAATTTTTTGCCAATAAGATAGAGACTCCTTTTGATTTGGCTGAGGGGTTTGTTGCGTGGAATGCTTTAGGGTAATGGTAGTTTTCTAGTTTTGGTAAATTGTTCGCTCTGAAGTGTGTTTCTTGTAAGAAAATGGCGTCCGCTTTGTGGCTTTTCATCATTGTGAGAATTTGCGAGCGTTTCACCTTGAGGGAGATTATTTTGAGTTTGAGAGGGTCCAGGGAGGCTTTTGGATGCATGATATCGGAGTGATATGAAGTAGAGAGAGGGTTACTGGCGGGTAGTGTGTATGAGCGCTTATCGAGTGGGTGCTACACACAATGATAGGAGAAGGAGCATGCGTGAGGGATGGTATGGGGGGAGGAAACATGAGAGAAGAAAAAAAAAAAAGGGGGGAGTAAGGGGGGGGGGGGGTGGGATAGTTAAGCCGGTGGAAGAAGTAGTCCCGCTACTCTTCCTGGATCAGTGTGGGGTTACCGGATGAGTTCAGCAGATGTACAGAGTCTGCTGTGCGGGGGTTGCAAGGATCGGTCGTGATTAGCCTCGTCCCGTCTCAGAGGACCTAGGTTCGTATGTCAGAGGATAGTCTAAATGTGGTGTAGGGGAATGGAGAGAGAATCCTTCAGTTTGTCAGGGGGAGTCATTGAGCATGTTTTGAGCTTTGGCAGTATCGATGCAAAAAAGGAGTAACTCTTTTGTGTATGTCAAATATCACATATAAAAGCAAATCAAAGATAATACTGTATAGGGGCCAAAAGCTTCTGGTCTGAAAATCAATTTCAACATTTAACATAACCTTAACAGAGCATGAAAGGCCCAAGTGAGGAAAGACAACTTAATTTAAACCAAGAACCTGCAAAAGGAGTGGGACATTCCCAAATGTGTCTCCATAATCGGTGATGGGGAGGCATGCACATGAGGGATCTTACTGACGTGCATATCCTCGGGGGTGTCCCGGATATTTAGGAAGTTAAGGTGAGTACATTTGTTAAACCCTGATAGCTGCTGGTAGGTGTCTAGGGTGTGAGCCTAGTGTTGTGCTGAGGCGTTGGCTCTCTGTGGTGTGATGTAGTATTTTCCAAGGTGGAAATGAAAAAGTGTGTATAAAACATCTCGTTGGTCACGTGTCCATACATTGACTCATATAGAGATTCCCAGGACAAGAGGGAGTTTGGTGGTAAAGGCTAGAGTCGAGGTTTGGTATGGAGGTAAGGTTGAATTCTTGTGTGGGGCGAGGGTACGGGTATAAGTAGCAATACCTTCCCCCTGGATCTGAGTCCAGTTGGGCCAGGTGATTACAGGAGGTGTCTCCTCTATATCTCTTAACCCCCCCCCCCCTTGAGTTTACGAGGGGAGGCAGGGGACGTGGGCAGAATTCTCCCCCTTGTCCTGTGTAGTTGGTGGTAGGCTAAGAGGAATATAAACAAAAATATACATATAGAAATATACAAGACTATAGATATAGCATGGTGCTGAATCATTCAGAGACTATAATTTCTGTTTCATACCCCCTCCCAGCCAGGGTGAGTTCAGTGTCTTCCTGGAGAGCTGGCAGATCAGAATACGTTTTGCTGTTCCGTGTCTGTGGTGATTGTTGAGATCCGATATTGTGCTGTGCTCTTAGTTTACTGTGTCGTTCTGTTGGGAGGGGGGGGGGGGGGGATGGTTCTCTTATGCATCCTGGGTATCCTGACACGTTTTGGTGACCTCACAGTTAGATCACCTATGAAGAGACCCTAGCGAGCGTACGTGTGTGTAGGGGGTTCCATTGCTGAAGCGGAGAGGCAAAAAGGGAATTTCCACCTGTAAGCGATATTTCTTGCTCGTAAGACGTCTAGTAAGGGACGGAGATCTTTCCGATGTTGAAGCGTGATCGGTGACAAATCTTGAAAAAGCTTAATTTCTGTTCCTTCGTGTAGGACCTGTCTTAGTTTTCTGCCGCGTTTGAGGATTTCCTCTTACAGGGGAAAGTTTACAAGGCAACAAATAACGTCACGTGGCGGATCTGTTTCTCTACCTCTGGGACGGAGCGCCCTATGCATGCGTTCAAATTCGATTGGCGAGTCATGTCAATGGCGGTCCATCCCGCGGGGATCGGGACCTTGTCGTGGATGAGTTCTGGTCACCCTTACCCATCTTCGGCTGTATCGAATCCTCCGTGGAGCTCGTTGTAGTCCTCGGCGAGCGGGTGCTTGCTAGTTAGGCGGCCATTCACGTCCGGCGCCAAGCCACGCCTCCGTCAAAGTCCTTTTTACTTACAAATTAAACATCATGTTCTATCCATTACCAAGAATCTAACATTTGCCAGGTTAATCTCCTTTAACCCTTTCACTGCCAGGTGTAGGGACCTACAGAACCACTTCCAGCTGGCTAGGTCAGTATGCCATACAAACCTGGCATTCTTTTTTTGCTATAAGCTCATGGTCACTTCAGTGACCATGAACTTATAGAAAAACAGTTCAGAAGACTCTGCTGAACAAACCAAATCACAGACCTGTGATTAGTGGCTGTCAAGCTTCTGATAAGAGCTAGTCACCTAAAATGGGACCCACCCGCCACTTCTCCTTTGCTTCCAACATGTCTACCTCCTGCCACTTCTTTTTTCTCAACCCATCAGATTCAGGTACTGCAGAGAAGCCACAGGGGTTTTAAAAATACACAAATACATCCCCTGCCAGCTCTGATCCCCGGGGCTTCCACAGTTCTGCTAGCCAGCTTCCTCCCCATTGGCTGTGACTGCTGCTGGACCACAGGTAGAGAATCAAAGTCAGAATGGCGAGTGGCGGAGGGCTGGGAAAAATGTTTCCCAGCCCCCTTCCTTTCCTAAATGAACACAGTGATCAATCTATACTGATCACTTCTGTGTTTATTTATCACAGAAGCATAGTAAACTGTGTGCAGCTGAGGCTGTAGAGGAAGTGATTGAGGACTCTATGTCTTCAGTCTCTTTCTCTGTCTCAAAAATGAGACATCAGGGGTCTTTTTAGACCCCTGATATGTCACTAAAGTCCCCATGCCCACCCCCCAAGAAAATTGAACAGATGTTAAAAATAAAATTGTAAAATAAATAAATAAAATAAAAATAAAAGCATAGTAAGGCTTTGTTCACATAGGGCATAGTATATTGTATGCTACTGCGGGGCCATGCACCCGCACCCACATGGATGTCAGATTGAGAGCAACGGCTATAGCCTGTGCATCCCAATTGACATGAATGGGACTGCTTGCCGGGGACTGCTAGAGGGCTGTGCGGGTAAACACAGCCCTCAATGGGCATACACTCTAGTATACCCCATGTGACTGAGGCCTTAGATGGAATATAGCAGGAATTTTGTAAGTTATGTTGTGTTTGTGTCCGCTAATAATGATTTTAGTGTATTTTGGGTGAAAAAAGCTTTAAGAATTTTATAAACATTTACTCAACTATTGTGAGGCCCAACAAATTAGTGTCACTTTTTTGTTCTACAGGTCATGTGCTTTCAGAAAATATATGGTTTGGGGGTCTTTTACAAGCTCTGAAATCTGTAAGTGAAAAATAATAACCTCCAGATTTTTAGACTGAATTGTTTTCATTTAAAATTTTGCGTACCCTCAGTTTTCAGCATTTCACAAAAAAAGGTGCAATTTAAAATGTACAAATATTTGTCACTCATTAAAGTGGAAGTAAACCCTTCTATAATTTTCAATCAAGGAAGCTGCCATCTTGGCCTCTAATGATTCTTCAACTGCCATAATGCTGCACATGTGATCAGTTATGAAACCAGCCATTGGATGGTTTGAAAGTTTGGTTGAGAGCACAACCAATATAAATGTTAGCATTTCCGGCATGCCGGGAATGTAAGTGTTTTTTGAAACTGGGTTTACTCCCACTTTAACTCAATACAGTTTTTGCTTTTATATTGTGATTTTAGTGTATTTCTAGAGAAAATATTGTTGGATAAACATTTGCACACATATCACAGGGCCTAAAAACTCCGTAGTACCTTCCTTTTATTCTACCAGTCCTATGCTTTTAGAAAATGTATGGTTTGGAATGTCTTTCACAAACTCTGAAAGCTGTAAGGGAAAGTTACCAAAACAATGAAAACATTGCAAAAATGGCCTGGCACAGAAGAGGAGCACAGGACTTGGCAGCAAACGGATTAAAGGAGATTTGTTTGGAATGACCTACATGCCAAAATCTCATATAAGATATCAAAATAATCCTCAATACTATCTCTACTAACCCATTTCTCAAACACAAATACATGCTTAAGTAGGAAAGTGCTCCAGGTTGAAATCTAGAACTTAAGGAATGGGAGAATATATGGAATGATGCCAATAAAATGTCAATATGCATTGTATATAAGGAAAACCAATATAAAATGCACACAATTAGTCAACAGTCAACAGTTAGTGATGACACAACAGTCATATAGGTAACCTAATAAAATTATAAAATTAGTGCTGCACTACTGCTTAAAGTGGAGTTCCACCCGCCCCTTTAAAAATTAAAAGTCCGCAACTACACACACAGTAGCTGCTGACTTTTAACTTTAAGACATTTACCTGTCCTGGAGTCCAGCGATGTCAGCACTGCAGCTGATGTTTACGTCGGCTGGTCGGGTGCTGCCACTTCCATTGCAGTAAGGTAACCTGGCAGTGCAGCCTTTTGTCTTCACAGCCAGGTCCCTACTGTGCATGCACAAAGCATGCTGCGCTCTCTCACTGGCCCGGCAGAAGGGGAGGGAGGAAGGAGGAGAAGGCAGGGGACCTAGCTGCTGACGGAATTTCTTCATGGCCCTGTCTCCTGGAAGTGGGGACATGGTACCTGTAAAAAACAGGTATCCGCTCCCCCTCCCCCCCACCCGAAAGGTGCCAAATATATATAGACAGTCTCTCTTTAAGGTTCAGAATCTCTTAAGGGCCTGTGACAGTCCACTTTAATTTACTCTGATGTTAAATCTGTGTACCCGGTAAGTGTACTCATATAAATACACTCAGTGCCACCTTAGTGCTCGAAACAACACTCGCCTCCAAAAAAGACCTCTTGTCCACCAGGAGCCCCATGATGGGCACGGCAGTAACTCCAGGAAATATCAGGGGCAGTCCCTTTAAATCTCTCAGTTATTCATGTGGCTCAGATATCTTGAGATACCAATAGCATAAGAAAGCACATGCAAAGGCTCCCATAGTGTAGTAATCAAGGTAAGGACACTTTTATTTAAATACAATTGCACTCACAATAAAAAAATGAATAAATAAATTACACGTAAACCATAAGAGAGAATACCAGTCTCCACCTGCTTGTTTGTCACTTTTGGCCTGCATCAGTCTGCTTCGCCACATCCAGGAGACTGTAACCAGCTCTGTATGGTGCCCGCTCACACATCTCTGGAGCAGCTCCAGAATTGCACAGGAGTCGTGTGCATTTTCTGGTCTGTTTAAGGTCTAAACGTGTTGTATTGAGCACTTATTTGTTTTTCAAGAAACAAATATTATACACGTGAGCAGTGCATCATTTATGTTCTATGCTAACCCTTGTTCCTGACTATACTTTAACCTAAATATTGCTAAAGCATTGTTGTCCAGGTCTGGGAGGGCATCTGTGGACGTTACCCCCAGATCCCTGCCTCCCAAGTGCTCCCTGGGGCACACATTGGGTGAGCCCTGTGACCGTTGTGTCCTTTGGACACAGCTGATTACAGATCATGGTAAAGGGCCAACCTCAGTGGCCCTTTACCATGTGATCAGCTGTGTCCAATCACATGCCAGTTATAATCAGTCATTTAGTCACACGCTGTGTCTGTGTGAGCAAAGCACAGTCAATACCCAGCAAGACGGTCTGTACTTTGTGTACACTGATAATCAGGGCACCTATCATCAGTGCCCTGATTATTAGTTCGTCCCCAACAGTGCCCATCAGTGCAACCTATCAATGCAGCCAATCAGTGCCCATCAATGCAGCCTAGCAGTGCCCTTTGGTGCCACCTATCAGTGCCCATTAGTGCTGCCTCATCAGTGCAGGATCATCATTGCCTCCTCATCAGTGCTCATCATGGGCCATCATTGCAGCTTATCAGTGCTCATCAGTGCTGCCTTATCAGTGCAGCCTCATCAGTGCCTCCTCATCATTGCTCATCATGGCCCAGCATTGCAGCTTATCAGTGACCATCAGTGCCACCTCATCAGTGCCCATCAGTCCCGCTCATCAGTATAGTCTCATTGATGCCCATCAGTGTCCATCAGTGCCCACCAGTGGCCATCAATGCAGCCTCATTAGTGCATATCAGTGAAGAAGAAAAATTACTTATTTGCAAAATGTTATATGAACATTTATTTTTTTCAAAATGTTCGGTCTTTTTTTGGTTGTTTAGCAAAAAATAAAAATCCCAGTAGTGATTAAATACCACCAAAAGAAAGCTCTATCTGTCTCAAAAATATGATAACATTTTTATTTGGGTAGTGTTGCAATTGCAATTGCCATTCAAATTGTGATAGCACTGAAAGATGAAAATTTGCCTGGACAGGAAGGGGGTGAAATTGTCCAGTATTGAAGTGGTTAAGCAGTAGCACAGCATTCATTTTAGGATTTATTTAATTTTTAATGTTAGAATGCATCTTATGCTAGCAGCCACTGAGTACTAACACAATTTGTCAAAATAGTTGTAATTTCATTTTGGTTTTAATTTTTATTACACTCATATAGTGGTATTCACATTTACACATGTACTGTAGGTAACCTGTATTACAATTATTGGGAATGCAACAAAATACAACCTTTCTGGCAGATTACTAAATCTTTTCTCAATATGTTACTCTTCCAGTCAATTCATTCTAAGCTTACCCATACACATTTTGAACACATGTCTTACATTATGTGCTGACTTCAGCTAAGTGTTTAATAGCCTTAAAATTATGATAACTTACAGCACCATCTAAAATGGATCTCTACAAATGCATTAATGAAGTTCCTAACATGGACTATCTATATGCTAGATTAAATAACTCTGTAAACACATTTACTAAAGATTGTTTTTCATGGAATCTTATGAGTATCTTAGGACCACGTTCCCTGCTGCCAGAACCTCAGTTTCACCACCAATATCCAGAGAAAAAACAGGAACATAATATGGAAGTGGAAGTGTGTACCACCCCATCATATCTTTCCCTATCTTCCCTTATAATCCCCAGTGGCTTCTCCCTCCAGGGTCAAGTCCAGTTCAGATGTACCCCAGGAGACCCCCGGTGTCTATAGCATCTTGTGTTCCAGTGCTGCCCTGTGCACTTCAGTTCTTATTTTGATCCAATTACCTTATGCACTCCAGTCTGTATGCCTTTCCAGTGACCTCATGCACTGCAGTCTGTATGTTATTTCAGTGACCCTGTGCACTGTAGATTGCCTTCTGTTACCTTTGGCTACCCTGTCATTTCAGAGACCTACTATACCACAGTACTGCAAGAGATGTATATCTGTACTCAGCCTCCAATAGCTGCATGTTTGGGTGAGTCAGGGTGCTGCCTGTTCTGCCAGGGAAGTAGAGAGAGATCTGCTGTTCCTAGTGATTGGAACAACGATCTATCTCTACTCCCTCTCAGTCCACTCCCCCCACAGTTAGAAAAACCTCCCTAGGGAACACGTAACCCCTTGATCGCCTCTTAGTGTTAACCCCTTCCCTACCAGTGACATTTATACAGTAATCAGTGGCTATTTATAGCACCGATCACTGTATAAATGTCAATGATCCCAAAAAAGTGTCAAAAGTGTTCAATCTGTCCTTCACAATGTCGTAGTCTCGCTAAAAATTGCAGATCACCACCATTACTAGTAAAAAAAATAATAATAAAAAAAATGCCATAAATATATCCCTTATTTCGTAGACGCTATAACATTTGCACAAACCAATGAATATACTCTTATTGTGATTTTTTTTGTTTGTTTTTTACCAAAAATATGTAGAAGAATACATATTGGCCTAAAGTGATGAAAACTTTTTTTGTTTGGATATTTATTATAGCAAAAACTAAAAAATATTGTTTTATTTTCAAAATTGCCACTCTTTTTTTTTAAAGCGCAAAAAATTAAAACCACAGATGGGATCAAATACCACCAAAAGAAGGCTCTATTTGTGGGAAAAAAGGACAACATCGCATGACCACCCAATTGTCAGTTAAAGCAATGCAGTGCCGTCTCGCAAAAAGTGGCCTGGTCATTAACCAGTTGCCGACCGCCGCACGCCGATGTACGTCGGTACAATGGCACGGGCAGGCATAAGGACATACATGTACGTCCCTTGCCTCCCGCGGGTCGGGGGCCCGATCGGGCCCCCGCCCGGTGCCTGCGGCGGTCGGTATTCGTACGGGAGCGATCCCGGACGAGGGGACGGCCATTCATTCATGGTCACCCCCTCGCGATCGCTCCCGACGAATAGAAATCCCCGGTGACATCACTTCCTCTCCTGTAATGTAAACACAGGAGAGGAAGTGATGTATTCTCTCCTCCGTGTCGGTATTTTTCATTCCGACACGGAGGAGAGCGGATCAGTAAGTTGCACCAACACTCTACACACACAGTAGAACATGCCAGGCACACTCACACCCCCCCTTTACCCCCCGATCACCCCCCCAATTACCCCTGCCCCCCAGTCACAGTGACACCAATGTCATTTTTTTTTTTTTTTTTTTTTTTTTTTTGCATTGGTGTCATTTGTGACTGTAATAACTGTTAGGGCAGTTAGGGTTAGCCCCCTTTAGTTCTAATGTACCCCCCTAACCCCCCCAATAAAGGTTTAACCCCGTGATCACCCCCCGTCGCCAGTGTCACTAAGGCTGGGTTCACATTGCAGCGGTTTATGAGAACGAATGTGATTCGCACCGCACTGCAGTGCAAATCACATCCGATCTCTGTGCGATTCGAGTTCAGCCATTCGCCGCACCCGCCGCACCCGCCACACCCGCCGCACCCGCCGCAAATTCGCACGGGACCCTTTTTTTGGCCCGCAGCAGAATCGGATCGCATGGGTGTTCACACCATGCGATCCGAGTTTGCAGATCGCACTGCGATATGCGAACTGATCTGGGGGTGTCAGTAACATTTCACTGACACTCCCAGCAGTTCGCATAGGGCAGTGTGAACTGCCGCCGGGAGGCATGCGATGCGGGAACCCGCCGCGGATTCGCGGCGTTTCCGCATCGCTCCAGTGTGAACCCAGCCTAATAAGCGATCATTTTTCTGATCGCCGTATTAGTGTCACAGGTGACGCTAGTTAGGCAGGTAGGTATTTAGGTTCGCCGCAGCTTTTTATAGCGCCAGGGACCCCCATATACTACCGCATAAAGCCCCCTGATTGCCCCCTAGTTAACCCTTTCACCAGTGATCACCATATAACTGTTACAGGTGACGCTGGTTGGTTAGTTATTTTTTTATAGTTTCAGGGCACCCGCCATTTATTACCTAATAAAGGTTTAACCCCCTGATCACCCGGCGGGTGTCATTTGTGACTAATAACTGTTAGGGCAGTTAGGGTTAGCCCCCTTTAGTTCTAAGGTACCCCCCTAACCCCCCCAATAAAGGTTTAACCCCGTGATCACCCCCCGTCGCCAGTGTCACTAAGGCTGGGTTCACATTGCAGCGGTTTATGAGAACGAATGTGATTCGCACCGCACTGCAGTGCAAATCACATCCGATCTCTGTGCGATTCGAGTTCAGCCATTCGCCGCACCCGCCGCACCCGCCGCAAACTCGCACGGGACCCTTTTTTTGGCCCGCAGCAGAATCGGATCGCATGGGTGTTCACACCATGCGATCCGAGTTTGCAGATCGCACTGCGATATGCGAACTGATCTGGGGGTGTCAGTAACATTTCACTGACACTCCCAGCAGTTTGCATAGGGCAGTGTGAACTGCCGCCGGGAGGCATGCGATGCGGGAACCCGCCGCGCATTCGTGGCGTTCCCGCATCGCTCCAGTGTGAACCCAGCCTAATAAGCGATCGTTTTTCTGATCGCTGTATTAGTGTCACAGGTGACGCTAGTTAGGCAGGTAGGTATTTAGGTTCGCTGCAGCTTTTTATAGCGCCAGGGACCCCCATATACTACCGCATAAAGCCCCCTAATTGCCCCCTAGTTAACCCTTTCACCAGTGATCACCATATAACTGTTACAGGTGACGCTGGTTGGTTAGTTATTTTTTTATAGTTTCAGGGCACCCGCCATTTATTACCTAGTCTCACTAGTGTACCCCTAAATTTAGGGGTGTCTACTTTCCAAAATGGGGTCATTTGGGGGGGTTTGTGCCATCTTGGCATTTTATGGCCTTCAAAACTGTAACGCCCTTAGAAAGCCTGAAGGCGGTGCTTGGTTTTCGGGGCCCCGTACGCAGCTAGGCTCCCAAAAAGTCCCACATATGTGGTATCCCCATACTCAGGAGAAGCAGCAGAATTTATTTTGGGGTGTCATTTCACATATGCCCATGGCATGCGTGGGCAATATATCATTTAGTGACAACTTTGTGAAAAAAAAAAAAAAAAAAAAAAAGTTTGTAATTTTCCCGCAACTTGTGGCAAAATATAAAATATTCCATGAACTCAACATGCCTCTCAGCAAATAGCTTGGGGTGTCTACTTTCTAAAATACGCCCATAGCATGTGTGAGCAATATATCATTTAGTGACAACTTTGTGTAAAAAAAAAAAAAAAATTTTTTTTTTGTCATTATTCAATCGCTTGAGGCAAAAAAATAAAATATTCAATGGGCTCAACATGCCTCTTATCAATTTCCTTAGGGGGTCTACTTTCCAAAATGGGGTCATTTGGGGGGGTTTTGTACTGCCCTGCCATTTTAGCACCTCAAGAAATGAGATAGGCAGTCGTAAACTAAAAGCTGCGTAAATTCCAGAAAACGTACCTTAGTTTGTAGATGTGACAACTTTTGCGCAAACCAATAAATATACAATTATTGACTTTTTTTTTTACCAAAGACATGTGGCTGAATACATTTTGGCCTAAATGTATGACTAAAATTGAGTTTATTGGATTTTTCTAATAACAAAAAGTAGAAAATATCATTTTTTTTCAAAATTTGCGGTCTTTTTACGTTTATATCGCAAAAAATAAAAATCGCAGAGGCAATCAAATACCATCAAAAGAAAGCTCTATTTGTGGGAAGAAAAGGACGCAAATTTTGTTTGGGTACAACATTGCATGACCGCGCAATTACCAGTTAAAGCAGCGCAGTGCCAAAGTGTAAAAAGACCTCTGGTCATTTACCAGCAAAATGGTCCGGTCTGAAAGTGGTTAAGGGAGCAAATCCTTCTGGGGCTGAAGTGGTTAAGGTCTTTTACCTTTGTTCTATGAGCTGATATGCTGGCAAAATTCCCTTCAGTGTCATCAGGTATCCAGTCCCTACAGTGTCCTTTGCATCTCTTCTATTTTGTACACTACTGCATAGCCTCAGGTGCAGCTTCCAAACACTGGTTAGACAGTCTGCCCCTAGTAGGAATGGATTCCTCATCCTAGACAATCCACCAAAGTGAATTGCCTTGAAGTGAATTGGAGGTAAATTTTAATGGACAATTTAGCTGCTTGAGAGGCTGATGGGTGAGCTGTGAGGGACCTTCATCAATGTAAAAATAATAATAAAAAAGTAGGAGGATAGTGCCATTCATACAGATGCATAGGCAACATCAAAATACACAAATACTTTACATTTGGGCATTATCTTTAAGCTGTACGAGGTGTTATGGAACTGTCATGGTTTTTAGGGCAGCCTAATGCAGTACTTTGGCAGCATATTTAGGATGTATGATTTTTCTATTAACATTGCTTACAAACAATAGCAGCACCCAAACTACTTTTATTTGATTCATTAGTTAAAAAACAAAAACTTTTTTCAAGAAGTTTTAGCAGAAACAAAAGTGTTTTTATGAAGCATTGATAGGCTTGCTTTCACTGTTGAAAGCAGCAGCTGCAACAAAATGATATTCAAAGTGGGAAGGTACAAGAAGGTATATTTAAAAAAAAAAAAAAAGTTGGGATGAAGCTTTCAGGTGTATGGATAAGTAAACATTTAGTAAAAGTAAAAGAGTATGAAAACAGAGTGCCTAAAAAGAATTCATGCCACCATCCCACATTCTTATATACCGATTTTTTTTCCAAGTTTGCAACTTTGGCTCATTTTTATTCAAATTTTTATTCAAATTAGATCTTCAGCCATTAAATACGATGTGCAGGGTTATGGATTACTAAGCAAACTCTGTAAAGTGCCAATGTGGGGGAGCGTGTCTGGCCGGCAGAGCTGATGGTCGAACAGTCCTAGTGCTTTTCCCCTTCCCCAGCTAAATCAGCGGCGACAAACCGACTCCAGGATGATACGCTCACCCACTTACCTGGCGCAGCTTCTGAAACCGAAAATCCCTGTTCATGCATCAAAAGTTGACAGATTTCTATCCCGCCTGGAGCTCCCCAAGCGGCAAGATGGTGGCGGTTAGTGATGGCCGAACGGTTCGCCCCGGCGGTCATTTTGCGGCGAATTTTGGCTGTTCGCGGTCTGCCCGTTCGGCGGACTATTGGCGCCGTTCGCCCGGCGGACTTCTGTGTTTTTACTGTGTAAAAGAACTTTGACCTGATGACACATCCATCATGGGGTACAGGACAGCCAATTGAGACATTACAGCACATGGACACTTGGACATTCCCCCTATCCTATAAATACACCCGATCCGGCGGCCATTTTACATTCTTTCTTCTGTCACTATAGGGAAAGGTTGCTGTGTGGAGCAGGGAGAAATAAATCACTAGCTATTTGGTACACAAAAGTTCTTTTCAGGACTGGTATAGGTGTTAGGTGTATATAGGTTTGCTGTGCTACTGATTGTTGCAGCAGCCTGAGTGTCTTTTGTCAGTTTAGAGAAAGTGACAGAACGCTGTGTGCTGCTGTAGGGACAGCCAGATTAGTCATCATCATTAGCTGTTACTATCAGGTCCACAAAAGTGCTATTCCAGTAACCAGTTATTGTTCCAGCAGCCTCTGTTTTGCCAGTTTATATAGGGACAGGCAGGAAGCAGTGTGTCAGGCAGTGAGGGTCAGTTTAAACAGTAGCTGTTACTATTAGTTCCACAAAGGTTCTTTTCAGGACTGGTATCAGTGGTACGTACAGTCTGCTAATCACTCACACACAACCTACTAGGTCCACAAAAGTCCTTATAAGGACTGGTAACTTGGTCTAGGGTGCTACAGTACATAGGGTTGAGTGAGGTACAGTGTGCTATTCTATAAGGACTGGTATCGGTCCACAATACATAAGGTTGAGGTGCACTACTGCTGACCGCTGCCCTATACTGCAGCAGTCCTTCATTGGTATAGGGACTGACGTACAGTCTGCTAATCACTCACACACAACCTACTTGGTCCGCAAAAGTCCTTATAAGGACTGGTAACTTGGTCTAGGGTGCTACAGTACATAGGGTTGAGTGAGGTACAGTCTGCTTTTCTATAAGGACTGGTATCGGTCCACAATACATAGGGTTGAGGTGCACTACTGCTGACCGCTGCCCTATACTGCAGCAGTCCTTCATTGGTATAGGGACTGAGAGCTTTGTCACAGGGTCATTTAAAAAATGACAGGCAGAGGAAGAGGCAGGCCCTTCCGCAGGGGTGGTAGGGGTAGGGCAGGAGCAACAGGCTTGAGCCAAAGTGGGAAGTTGCAGAAGGTGCGTTCAATTTCTTTAACCACTTGAGGACCGCCGTATTGCCATTGTACGTCAGCACAATGGCACAGGCAGGCATAATCACGTACATCTACGTGATTGCCTTCCAGCGGGTGGGGGGTCCACAAACCCCCGTAGGCTACAGTCGCTAGGTAGCTAGTTATTTTTTTAGGTTCACCGCCAGGTTTTTATAGCGCTAGGTACCCCGATATACTACCCAATAATGGTTTTAACCCCCTGATTTCCGCTAGTTAACCCTTTCACCCCCTTTTGCCAGTGTCACTAAGCGATAATTTTTCTGAACGCTGCATCAGTGTCGCTAGTGTCGCTAGGTAGCTAGTTATTTTTTTAGGTTCACCGCCAGGTTTTTATAGCGCTAGGTACCCCGATATACTACCCAATAATGGCTTTAACCCCCTGATTGCTGCTAGTTAACCCTTTCACCCCCTTTCACCAGCGATCACAGTATAAGTGTCACTGGTGACGCTGGTTAGCCAGTTAGTTATTTAGGTTCCCCGTCAGGTTTTTATATAGCGCCAGGGACCCCCATATACTACCTAATAAAAATTTGAACCCCCTGATTGCCCCTAGTTAACCCTTTCACCACTGATCACCGTATAAGTGTTACGGGTGACTCTGGTTAGTTTGTTTTTTATAGCATTTTATATTCAAATCCGGAAGGCAGTGCTTGGTTTTCGGGGTCCCGTACGTGGCTAGGCTCCCAAAAAGTCCCCCACATGTGGTATCCCCGTACTCGGGAGAAGCAGCAGAATTTATTTTGGGGTGTAATTTGACTTCTGCACATAGCATGTGTGAGCAATATATCATTTAGTGACAACTTTGTGCAAAAAAAAAAAAAGTTTGTAATATTCCCGCAACTTTTGGCAAAATATAAAATATTCCATGGACTCAACATGCCTCTCAGTAAATAGCTTGGGGTGTCTACTTTCCAAAATGGGGTCATTTGGGGGGGTTTTGTGCTATTTTGGCATTTTATGGCCTTTGAAACTGTGATAGGTAGTGAGGAGTTAAATCAAAAATTTGCACCCTTAGAAATCCAGAAGGTGGTGATTGGTTTTCGGGGTGCCGTGCGCGACTAGACTCCCAAAAAGTCCCACACATGTGGTATCCCCGTACTCGGGAGAAGCAGCAGAATGTATTTTGGGGTGTCATTTCACATATGCCCATAGCATGTGTGAGCAATATATCATTTAGTGACAACTTGGTGCAAAAAAAAAAAGTTTGTAATATTCCCGCAACTTGTGGCAAAATATAAAATATTCCATGGACTCAACATGCCTCTCAGTAAATAGCTTGGGGTGTCTACTTTCCAAAATGGGGTCATTTTGGGGGGTTTTGTGCTATTTTGGCATTTTATGGCCTTCGAAACTGTGATAGGTAGTGAGGAGTTAAATCAAAAATTTGCACCCTTAGAAATCCTGAAGGTGGTGATTGGTTTTCGGGGTGCCCTGCGCGACTAGACTCCCAAAAAGTCCCACACACGTGGTATCGCCATACTCGGGAGAAGTAGCGGAATATATTTTGGGGTGCAATTCCACATATAACCATGGCATGTGTGAGCAATATATCATTTAGTGACAACTTTTTGTAAAAAAAATATTTTTTTTTTTTTTGTCATTATTCAATCCCTTAGGACAAAAAAAATAAATATTCAATGGGCTCAACATACCCATCAGCAATTTCCTTGGGGTGTCTACTTTCCAAAATGGGGTCATTTGGGGGGGATTTGTACTGCCCTGCCATTTTAGCACCTCAAGAAATGAGATCGGCAGTCATAAATTAAAAGCTGTGTAAATTCCAGAAAATGTACTCTAGTTTGTAGACGCTATAACTTTTGCGCAAACCAAAAAATATACGCTTATTGACATTTTTTTTACTAAAGACATGTGGCTAAATAAATTTTGCCCTCAATGTATGACTAAAATTTAGTTTATTCGATTTTTCTTATAACAAAAAGAAGAAAATATCTTTTTTTTTCAAAATTTTCGCTCTTTTTCCATTTATATCGCAAAAAAAAAAAATCGCAGAGGCAATCAAATAATATCAAAAGAAAGCTCTATTTGTGGGAAGAAAAGGACGCAAATTTCGTTTGGGTGCAATATTGCATGACCGCGCAATTACCAGTTAAAGCAGCGCAGTGCGAAATTGCAAAAAGACCTCTGGTCCTTAAGGTGTTTATTGGTCCGGAGCTGAAGTGGTTAAAGGACGCACCAGACTTGGTTGAATGGCTCGCTCAGCCTTACTCTTCTGCACCCTCCTCATCCTCTCGATCTGCACCCTCTTCTTCACTCTCTGCTATGTGCACCCCCAAAGACACTACCACCAACAACACCACCACCACCACCACATACCTTCCGCTTGAGTCACAGGAATTATTTTCCGATCCATATCAAGAGGACATTGCTGATGCGCAGCCACTCTCACGCTGCTGATGTCAGTGCTCTCTATCACGGTGCTGCTGTCAGGGCTGTATATCACGGTGCTGGTGTGAGTGCTTTATGTCACGCTGCTGATGTCGGTCGGTCCCGGTTGTCGATCCCAGATTCACCTCATACATGTGTTATGTCATTGGCCATGTGGTGATACTATGTTTGCACATCTAATAATTATTTTGTGGCTGCAAATTTGACCTATAGGTTTGCGAAGTTCGCCTCCCATTGAAGTCAATGGGGCCCGCCGCGAACGTAACGGTTCGCGAACTATCGGCCGCGTTCGTGGTTCGCGTTCGCGAAACGTCCCGTCGGAAGTTCGGCGATCACTAGTGGTGGTGGCTCCCATACAGACAGCATAGTAGAGGGAACATAACAGCTGGACCGCAGGCTTTCCATGTCCCTCTATGAGGGCATCCCGAGTGAGTCCCCTCCCCCTCTCTCTCCCTCATCACAGAGCCCTGTGAAATCTAGGATGGATGATCTTTCCTCCTGCCTGTCAGCCCCTGCAGCTATCTCTCTCTCTATGCCTGCAGATAACCTCCAATCTGCTATAGAAGCTTTTCCTGCCACTAATCAACCAGTATCAGAGTTGGCTATTAAGAATACGCTTCCCTCCCTAAGGCAATCCCTGCATACTGATCTTATAACATCTGTAACTCTTCGCATGCAGTCAACAAACTATACGTTTATGAAATGTGACCCTACCCAACAGGAAAAAGTTGGTCTCTGTTACCAACGCTCTACACAATAATGGAGAAGTATAAAACAATAATGGCACAGGATACCAGTGGGGCTTCCAGACAAAATGTACTGTTAAATGGCAGGGTAAATCTTTTACAGTCAGAAGCCTGGAAGCAGGCCTTGACCTACTTAAAGAGTGGTGCATTGTTCCTGATGAAGTTTACACTCCAAGCTTACACCAGCCCCATCAAATATAAACAGAATGGACATGAACATCATTCTTCAGTCCTATGCATGGACCCTACCACTCCGCCCTGATTGTACTCATTAGCTGGAGAAATCCGGCCTACCCATAGAACTACAAATCCAATATGTTTTTCTTCCATATTGACCTGTTGTTAATATGGCTAACAACCTCACCTCATATGTCAGTAGGCTTTTTTACTACCTACTTTACTTGCATGTTTTGCAAGCATTTCTTATCTAATACCTTTTTTTTTTTTTTTTCAGTTTGCATCTCTTTTTGTTCCCATCCTTCCAGTTGTTACTTCTTAAAAGTACCATTCGACATCCTCGAAAATACCTTTCATACATCTCAGCCATACAAGCTACCACTACAAGATCTGAGCTAAACCCTTCCCACTCACCCTTTACTCTACTCGTGACCCCTAATGCCACCTTCTGAAACCCCTCTGCGCTACCCAAGCAGTGCCAGTCACTCACCAGACCGCCTATATAAAGCTAACTACTTATCTCATCATGACACTTAAATTCGCTTCCCTCAATGTGCAGGGTCTTAACTCTCTGCAAAAATTATCCTCACTCTTCAAGGAGACCTGTTTACTTAAAGCAGACATTCTCTTAGTCCAAGAAACACATTTTGCTGTATCTAAAACTCCTCAATTCCATCTGAAACAATTCTCCAATATCCGCATGGCCTCGAAAACCAAGAAAACAAATGGAGTTTTGAAGGTCATCCAGGATATAGACCAATTTGTCAAACACTCAGAAACTGCTAACCCAAATGGATGCTTCCACATCCTTGTTTATGATATCAACCAGACCTGATATACCCTCATCAATGTTTATGGTCCAAACACTAAACTTCGCTTCTGTAAAAAACTCTTTGCACAAATAGCAACCTGCAAAAGCAGTCTTCTAATTATCAGATGATTTCAACATCATTGGCTACGCTGAACTTGACACCTCATCAAGTAGAAGACCCACCTATCAAACTCTCAACTTCCTTTTGCACTCCAACGTCCTGTATGACATCTGGAGATGTCAACACTGAAAAAGACTACTTTTACTTCTCCCCTCACACCTTTCATATTCCAGAATTAATTCCTTCCTTTACTGACAAGTGGACTCTGCAGCAGATCATTGCTTCAACTATTGGATTAATAACATGATCTGATCATGCCCCATGAGTATTGAGATAGGTACCCGCACAAACATTTCTCTTCCTCGTTTGTGGAGACTACATCCGACCCTTCTGACAGACTGTAAGCACCGCAAGACAATTGAAGAAGACCACTCTCTCTTTCCACCACTGACATATCGATCCCAGCTTTACGGGCCACATATAAAGCCTACATGAGAGGCATCTTTATTAAATTGCAAGCTTCTGTTAAGAGACAGAGGTCTCGACAGATTGAAGAGGTGATAGAGTCCATCAAAAACAAAGAAGAAAAAAATAATCATTCTCCTTCCCCATCCCTCTCCTTCTCCCTAATTAGTGATAGAAATACACTCCATTCCCTATTATCATTCAAATATGCTAGTCACCTGAAAAGGTCTAAATCAAATTACTTTTCCCTAGGGAATCCCTTCTAGCAAAGTGCAGCACAGTGGTGTAGTGGTTAGCACTCTCACCTAGCAGTAAGAAGGGTCACTGGTTCAAATCTCAACCTATAACAATACCTGCCTGGAATTTGCAGTTCTCCCTGTGCCTGTGTGGGTTTCCTCCAGGCACTCCAGTTTCCTCCCACACACCAAATACGTGCAGGTAGGTTAATTGGCTTCTGTTCAAAAATTGGCCCTAGTATATCAATAGGGACCTTGGATTGTGGGCTCCTTGAGGGTAGGGACTGATGAGAGTGCATAGGGACAGTTGTAGACACTCACCCAGAATGGACTGGTCTTTATTCAACCTTACTAAAGATGTAACATGTAACAGCACCTTAAAACCAAAATAGCCAGTGTTTATCATTCTGTCACCAGATATGGTAGATGATGGTATTTGAGCTCCTCTGCTGTTTTTATTTTTTTACGCTATAAACAAAAAAAAGCGTCAATTTTGAAAAAAACCCATTATTTTTTACTTTTTGCTATAATAAATATCCCCCAAAAATATATAAAAAAAAGTTTTTTCCTCAATTTAGGCTGATACATATTTTTGGTAAATATCGCAACTATTGATTGGTTTGCGCAAAAGTTATAGTGTCTACAAAATAGGGGTTCGTTTTATGGCAGTTTTATTCATATTTTTTTTTACTAGTAATGGCATCGATCAGCGATTTTTATCGTGACTGTGACATTATTGTGGACACATCGGACACTTTTGACAAATTTTTGGGACCATTGGCATTAATACAGCAAACAATGCTATAAAATTGCATTGATTACTGTAAAAATGTCACTGGCAGTGAAGGGGTTAACCACAAGGGGGTGGGCAGGGGTTAAGTGTGTCCTGGGGGGTGTTTCTAACTGTCTGGGGGATGGGCTAGCAGTGACACAACACTGCTGCTCCCGATGACAGGGAGCAGACGATCAGTGTCTTGTCACTAGGCAGAAGGGTTTACATCAGCATCTCCCCCGTTCTTAAGCTCTGTGACACGAACCCGGGTATCCCAGCAGCGATCAAGTCCACAGATCCTGTGGGCATGGTCACGGAGCTTACGGCAGGCGTGCGTGCATGGAATTTCAAAGTAACATGCGGGTACGTTACTTTGCCCAACCATGCCATTCTGCCGACTTATATATGCTGACAGTGGTTGGCAAGTGATTAAATATCGCTAATACATTTAGCAACTACTACCAGGCTCTCTATAATCTTAAGGATGACATATCTACTAGACATGTGCAATTAGTTTTGTTCCAAATTAATTTTTTAACAAATTTTGACAAATTTGTTAATTCGGAAATTACGAATTTCCAAAATTACGAAATTCCAAACGTCGAATTTCCAAATTTCAGAATTTCAGAATTTCTGAACTTTAGAATTTCGAATTTACGACTTTCAGAATGTGAGAATTTGAAAATTTTCTAATTTTTATTTATTTTAGTATTTATTATTAATTTGTTCCATTCTATTTGTTTAGATGCGGCAATCATTATTTCGGATAATTCATAACTTCAGATAACTTTGTATTGGTTACGTTCACAAACAGCCAAATTTGAAAGGAAATTACAATACCTATAATTTAACCACTTGGGGACCGCCCACCGGGGATGTACGTGATTTTTTTGAAGAGGGATATCTCGGTAACGGCAGCAGCTGCTGCCACAACCGAGATGTCCATCTCTTCAGGCGGCGGTCCTCTGTATGATAACGGTGGTCTCCGTGGCGGATTCGCCGCGAGATCACCGCTATCGGCGGCGGGAGAGGTGCTCCCCCCCTCCCGCCGCCCTCCCGCACCTTCCGCCGCTTACCGGAGGCGATCGGGTCCTTCCATCTGCTGGGCATAGAGACAAGTGAGGCTAAGATGGCCCCCACTCGTCTCTATACCATAGCAGGGCGGAAGCGACGTCAAAACGTCACTTCCGCCCATACCTCTTAAAGGTATATTTTTTTTTAAATGTCAGATTTTCATTTTTTTTTTTCTTTTTTTTTTTTTTTTTTGTATTTTAGCCAAAATATGAGATCTGAGGACTTTTTGACCCCAGATCTCATATTTAAGAGGACCTGTCATGCTTTTTTCTATTACAAGGAATGTTTACATTCCTTGTAATAGGAATAAAAGTGATCCATTTTATTTTTTTTTTAAAAACAGTGTAAAAATAAATAAAATCAATTAAAATAAATAAGAAGAAAAAAAAAAAATTGTAAAAACACCCCGTCACGACGAGCTTGCGCACAGAAGCGGGCGCATACGTGAGTAGCGCCCGCATATGAAAACGGTGGTCAAACCACACATGTGAGGTATCGCCGCGATCGGTAGAGCGAGAGCAATAATTCTAGCCCTAGACCTCCTCTGTAACGCAAAAAATGCAACCTGTAGAATTTTTTAAATGTCGCTTATGGAGATTTTTGAGGCTAAAAGTTTGACGCCATTCCACGAGCGGGCGCAATTTTGAAGCGTGACATGTTGGGTATCAATTTACTTGGCATACCATTATCTTTCACAATATAAAAAAAAATTGGGCTAATTTTACTGTTGTCTTATTTTTTTATTCAAAAAAGTGCATTTTTTAAAAAAAAAGTGCGCTTGTAAGACCGCTGCGCAAATACGGTGTAAAAAAAAGTATTTCAATGACCGCCATTTTATTCTCTAGGGTGTTAGAAAAAAAACAATATAAAATGTTTGGGGGTTCTAAGTAATTTTCTAGCAAAAAAAACAGTTTTAAACATAAAAAAAAAAAAACTGAAAAAGAGGCCTGGTCCTTAAGTGGTTAATAGTTAGTCATTATTTCTAATTTGACAGATTTTCGAAAATTTCCTGGAAATTCAGAATTCGAAAATTTGGCAATTCGGAAATCCGAAATTCTGAAATTCGAAAATTAGAAATTCAGAAATCTGAAAATACGAAATTCGGAAATTTGGATATTCTTTGAAGATTTTGAAATTCAACAAATTGGAAATTTGTAAATTTGAAATTCTGAAATTCGAAAATTCTGAAATTCTGAGATACGAATTTCTCTTCAATTTTGTTGCGACCTTTGACTCCATACCTAAAGAGGATGTTACAGTCTGTGATAACAACTATTAAATAGAAAGATACAATTTTTTATATCTCTAATAAACACTGATGTGAAACTCTACGCTAAAGTGATCACTCAAAGATTAAGGCCACTTCTCCTATCCCTGATATACCCCGACCAGGTAGGATTTATAATTGGGCATCAAGCACCTGATATCTCTAAGAGATTGCTCTCCCTCATACATAGTCTAGAATCCAAAAAATGCCTTCACTGCTTCTATCTCTAGATGGAAATGTACATTTTACCCAAACTGCTGTACAGTGGGTGCCGCCGATGTTGTGTCAATCTCACCGCTGTTAGGGGTGAGATTGACACCCGTGGCCCCGTCGCGGGAGCCAGCGCCAAGCTATGTCGCTCCTCCCACTCGCCACCCCCAATACATTCCTATGGATGTGCGGCACCTCGTGGGGGCAGCGAGCACAGCTTGCAGTGGTGATTTGCAGCGGGTTCCTATCGGCGACACCTACTGTACCTATTTAGAACCCTCCCTATTCCTTTATCTTCCAAATTCCTTCATAACATTCAAAAAATATTCAACGAATATGTATGGGAGTTCAAAGGCCAAGATGCACCACCCATTTATTACTACCCCCCTCAGCCAATGGAGGTGTGAGTCCCCCTCATATTCCCTACTACCACCAAACTACACTTCTAGACCAACTTTATTTCTGGTGGCAGCCCACTAAAGAAAACATTTGGTCCACGATGAAACCTTTATTATTTAAACCTCTTTCATTGCAAGACACATTGCTTCTTAGCTCCTTTAGATCCTAAGCATTAACCCCCCCCCCCCCCCCAAACATACACCACCTGTGTATTAGGCGTCTCTTGAAGCTTGGTCCAACCTCCTTTCTTATAAAAATCCAGAGCACAGATTGTTACCAGTAAACATTGACACTTTACATGGTATAACGCAATGCTTAAATATAATCTCATGGAAAAACAAAGGAATACGATTTATACGAGACCTCTATATAAACAACAAAGATTTTTGCTAGTACATAGGTTTCCTACCCACTGATCAAGATTAGTCCTGCCTCTTGCCTTCTACGGCCGATGTAACATCAGGTGAAGGTGGTGGGCAGTAACGTGTTTTGGAGCATGCACAGCTCCTTAGTTCCAGCTTGGTTCCAAAACCCGGGCAGCCTCATCACATCTTCACCTCCTCGCCTATCCACGTCACCAGGGATGTGTCCCTATGAACTTTTACTATATTGTACTGTAAGTGTTTTTAATCCCATTGTGCCTGTAATAAATCTTTAACCACTGGATTTAGGGACCTTTTTCGCTTTCCTTTGAAAGAGATATTGAATAACTGCATACACAGTTTCAGTTTTTCAGAGGGACAATGCATAATCATGTAGGACCAGCCATACTGTGCTTTTTAACGTCACTGTATAAAGCAATAAGTATATCCATAATAGGGGAAGGGCCCATGAATAGCTTGGATGGTATGAAAATAAAGGTATCTGAAATTTGATAGATGTTGAAAATGAATCACTGAAGTGTACAGATTCAGGATAGATGTTATTGTTTTGGCATGGAGAAGCTAATTAACGGTGCTCTACTGGTGACTTTATTTTAAATTTCTTTAGATCAAGACATCTAGAAAGAGCTTTGATGGATAAATGTGTTTTTGAGGCTTAAGAACTTTGTACCTTTGTTCTTAGCAGTATGAATGAAGGGAAGTTGATGAGCTAGTGGCACAAGCTTTTTAAATTATTTTAATATGTGTTCCTTGAGTAAAACAATTCAGGTTGCTTATGAAAATTGACTTTATAACTTTTAAATGTTTTGACAGTCCTAGTTAGGACTTTTTAAGATAAACATTAGGCATAAATTACAGCCATACAGTACTACCGTATGTATAATTTTTAATAATGACAATCCAAAAATTTACAATTTAGGCTTTACTGTAAAGTGTTTTTCTGGTTGTGTTTAGATATTCTAGTCAAGTTCCCATATTGTTTAAAATAAATGATTCTTGTTCTTCCTAATTTTTATTTATATTTCTTTATATTAATTCAGGTTTATAAGACATTACTTTATTCCAGGATGTTGATAAACTGCGAGTTTGACACTCTGAATGAATAACATTAATAAAAATACATGGACTTCTCTGTAATATTCAAATAATTATTACATAGGTTGAATGGTAATCATTTTAAAAACTAAATATATTAGGTAATTAACCTACTTGGAATGTAAGTTATAATGTAAAGTTATAATTAAGCTCAGTCAAAAACAGCTTTTTAGTCTCTAAGGACTAGCGCTTCAGGCTTACGTTCCTCCTTCAAATGCTGTTGTTGTATCTCTCCAGTGTAAGCAGTTGCCCAATCATATATGCAAAGAAAGGAACTCCAATAGTGCATTTGTTCAAGTGCACAAGCTATATACTGCATGTATCATCTAAACTCCATGACACTGCATCCACTGATTGGAGCTCCTTTCTTTGCATATATGATTGGGCAACTGCAGTGCTTACACTGGAAAGATAAAACATCAGAATTTGAAGGAGGAACGTAAGCTGAAGCGCTAGTCTTTAGAGACTAAAAAGCATACACCTAATGAGGGAGCACAAGGGTGTATGTTAGACTCATGCACGAAGGATTGAGAAGACACAATTGGATGTTTAAGGATATAGCACTACATTTAAGCACTTTACGTTTTTCAAGTCTTGGGACTGTACTGGTACTTACTATATTTGGAGCATTATGTAGCAAGTAGTATATAAATGAATCAGTCCAATTTCTGTAGATTTAAATACTAAAACAGCGCTCAGAATAAAATATAGTCCAAAGTAAAACCATATAAATGTAATAAAAATAATAATAATAAAAGTCTTTTTTGTGCAGTATAGGTGATATTAGTGGTTCGATCGGCGTTGAAGGGTGATAATGGTGTTTATTCCAAGTGTTGTTACAATACCATCCACCAGAGTTCACAGGATTTCACCACGTGTAACACATCCCCTTAGGGGGTTAAACTCACCAGACAAAGCTGATAAAAACACCTTTAAGGTATTCCCTCAATAGGTTAACATATTTCCATCATCATCCACTAGGATCCAGCTGTCATATGTGCTCCATAAACATCATAAAATATAGAAATAGTTCAGCATTTGAAAAGATTAGTGCTCAACACTGTTCCCTGTCGTCCAGCGCATCCGCATGTCTTGATTTTTGTACATAGATTATTATAGGGGGGTCTTTTAACTTATGTGACTAACGTTGAAAAATAAAATAGAATTATGCGTGCAATGTGCAATGCGCAATTCTCCTCTATATTTTATGACGTTTATGGAGCACATATGACAGCTGGACCCTAGTGGATGATGATGGAAATATGTTAACCTATTGAGGGAATACCTCCTTAAATGTGTTTTTATCAGCTTTGTCTGGTGAGTTTAACCCCCTAAGGGGATGTGTTACACGTGGTGAAATCCTGTGAACTCTGGTGGATGGTATTGTAACAACACTTGGAATAAACACTATTATCACCCTTCAACGCCGATCGAACCACTATTATCACCTATACTGCACAAAAAAGACTTTTATTATTATTATTTTTATTACATTTATACAGTTTTACTTTGGACTATATTTTATTCTGAGCACTGTTTTAGTATTTAAATCTACAGGAATTGGACTGATTAATTTATATACTACTTGCTTCATAATCTCTTTATCCTTTTTAAATGGCTGCTCATCCTCTCCCCTCTATTTATCCCATAATAATTAGAAGGGACACGTTATATTTGAAAATTACTGGTGGGCTGAATTTGGCGCTGAGCAGTGCATTATAGGCCTTTGAAAATACACCTCTTTTTTATATTTGGAGCATTATTGCACATATTGCTAGCTCAGCATTTTATCTCTATTAAGCACTTCTAATTTTATATTGGATTTATTTGGCAGATGGGATCGATTATGTTGGGATGTAAGTTTTTGCAGCAGTATGATATACCTGTATTTACTTGGTAAAACTATGATACATTGTGATATCATTAAATATGTGGGAGTGAGGATATCACTATGGTTTTTTAGTGTGACACTAAAAGCATTTTTATTTTATACGTGGAAAGTTAATAGTAGCTTTTTTTGGGGGTGGGGGTTGGGGGTACTACAGTAGAAGTCTGAAAATCAGACCAGACTAAAATAATGCATATTTTAATTTGGATGATGAAACTTAACTTAAAGGTGCATTAACATAAAAATGTAAATGTAAATCTTTCAAACAATTATTCTAACATGGTCGGATTTCTGATGGGAAATATTTGATGTGAGCTTGTTGTCAGAAAGTCTGACTGTGTGTATGCTCCATTGAACATTTTCTGTCAGAATTTCCACAAATAAATGTTAGAGAGCAGGTTCTCAAATTTTACGACAACAAAACGTTGTTGTCGGAAAGTCCGATCATGTGTACACAAGTCCGACATACAAAAGTCCACACATGCTCAGAATCAAGAATGAGACCGAAGCGTTCGGTCTTGTAAAACTAGCGTTCGTAATGGAGATTTCACATTCGTCACGCTGCAAATGTTTAAATGTTTCAAGGCAGCGCATTCTCTTCTTCATTATAATGCTAGAATAATGAAGTTGCTTTGCTGCTGATATTCACATAGTTCTGACAAACAGTTTTTTTTGTTATTTCTTGTGATCTCCTGAATAATATTTGCTTTTATTTGCAAGATCTCCAGAATAATCTTTATTAAAATTTTTTATAGATCTCCAGAATTATTATCTTTTTTCTGATAGTGATCTCCATGATAGTTTTTTTTTGTTTTGTGTGTCAGTACCACAACACCATTATTATCTTGTAATTTGTTTTTTAAATCAATATTTTTTTATAGAATGTTTTACAGAACATAAGTGAAAAAACATGTAGAAAAATAGTCACTCAGACATGCACTTCTTCAGCTTATTACACAGTCTTGAGGATTTTTTCTATACAATAGACATGTAAACCAAGGTAAAAAATGTGACATATAAAGTATATCTTGTCAGATCAAGAATGGGGAACACCACTCCCCTGCCCAGGCACCCCAACTGGGAACACACTACGCTCAGGAGGAGAGCAGCGACCCCCAGCCCTCTTTTGGGGGTTGTTGTATTGTTTTCATTGTTAGATAACGTCTAGTGTTATGCCCCGTACACACGGTCGGACATTCCGACTACAAAGACTTTGGCCCAATCTTGTCTTGCATACACACGGTCGCACAAGGTTGTCAGAAAATCAGATCGTTCTGAACGCAGTGACGTAGAACACGTACGACAAGACTATAAAGAGGACAGTAGCCAATAGCTTTCGTCTCATAATTTATTCTGAGCATGCATGGCACTTTGTCCATTGGAATTGTCTACACACGATCAGAATTGAAACAATTGGATTTTGTTGGCGGAAAATTTTAGATACTGCTCTCAAACTTTGTGTGTCGGAAATTCTGACAGAAAAAGTCCGATGGAGCCCACACACGACTAGATTTTCCAACAACAAGATCCGATCACACATTTTCTTGTCGGAAAGTCCAACCATGTGTACAGGGCATTAGACTAAGTACTATATGAAAAAGACATTGGTGTTCGAAAAAGAAAAAAGGATAAAATATAAAAGTATAAAATAATATAAAATAAAATTAGGAAACAAGGAAGAAAAACACAGTCAGATAGTTACTTCCCTTTGGTAGTACAGTATGGTTTATAAGTGATACATTTAGGTCTTATGTTTCATTGTGTACATATTTTTTGGGCTTTACTGTAATTGTTTTGGGTTGATGCATATAACATCTCGTACGATGCATGAGTGTTAGTCATATTTATTACTTCATGTAGAGACGGGGTTTGTTGATTTCTCCAATGGTGCATTATCATTAATCATGCACTCAGAAGAATTGCACGGCTATGGTCCTGTATTCTGGTGGAATTAACTCTATGTCTATGGATAAAATTGCATTTCCCGGAGACATGGGTACTTAATATTCAATACTTGGGAAATTACTCCATATACTCCTTTCCAAAAGGGGATTATAGTAGGGCAAGACCAGAGTATATGGTACAATGTTCCCACAGCACCACCGTTCCTCCAGCAGGTATTGGAACTTTGTGGTGAGAATTTTGTTATCCTATGGGGTGTCAGATACCATCTGAAGAGGATTTTCTGTGAAAATTCCCATAAGTTTACACTCTTTGTCGCAGTGTACATGATGTGAAGGGCCTTTTCCCATTGTTCCAGGGAGTAAGAGGTATCTAAGTCCTTCTCCCAGGCAATCATATGAGTTGTTTTCAAGAGTATATCCTTATGTTTCAGTATATTATAGAACAATGATATACCTTTAATCTTGGTGGTAGGGTTTGTGTAGTATTGGCATCTCAATATTTTTTTTCAAGTTGGAGCGTAGTAGATATGTAATTCTACGGTATTTGTAATATTCTGAGTTAGCTAATTTGTATTCTATTTGTAAGGACCTGAAGATTTTTTGTAGTTGGACCTATCATCATATCTTCAATTTTTCTATCCCTTTTTCCACCCAGCTTGAGACGTTTAAGTCAGGTATGATGTGTGTCAAGCTATAGGTAGGCATTGATAGCATGGAGGTAGTGGAGTCCTGAGATGGAGTGTTTAACAAAGCTCTCCAGGCATAAAGTTATGCTGTGATGGTGGGAGAAAGCAATGCATATCTAGGAGTGTATTGTTGGCTAGTAAGAAGAAAGTGATAAAGATCGCCACCTTTAAGATGTATATTTTACAATTCTCTCCATGTGGTATTGGGGCTTTGGGGGAACCATGTTTTAATTTGTGCCAATATTGAGGCAATGTAGTAGTCTTTAAGTACTACTAAGCCCACTCCTCCCGCCTTCCTAGAATTGATTAGTTTGGAGAATGCACACTTCACCCTCTTTCCTTGCCAAAGGTATCTGTTGATCATAGATTGGGCTTTAATAAAGAAGATGTTAGGCACTGGGATAGGGATGGTCCTAAATAGGTATAGAAATTGTGGTAGCAGTACCATTTTAGAGGCTGCCAGGCTCCCGGACCAGGATAATTCTGTTTTTGCTAGATCTTGGAGTTTGGGGTGTAGTTTATCTAAGAATATGGAGTAATTTGCTTTGAACAATTCCTCTGTCTTAGTGGTGATGCCTAATTAATTTATATCAATGGTGTTCCACGTGTATTGGTATAATTGTTCCATTTTGCACCTAGTTTTAGGAGGTATATTGATGCCAAGGATGTATGACTAATGTTTGATATATCAAGACTAATGAGGTCTCCATGTCTGTGATCATGATATAACATTGCCAACAAATAGACTGAAGGTGTGTTCTGAGTTGTTAAACCTATGTCCTGTAATTTGAGGGTGGTTGCGTATGTAACTCGCCAGAGGTTCCATGAGAAGGTTGAAAATTAACGGTGAAAGTGGGCACCCCTGGCGAGTTCCATTTGTAATATTAAATGGAGTGGAAAGTGCCCCTGAGGTGTAAACTTGGGCATAGGGCTTGCAATATAATGCCATAATCGCAGAAAATATCGTGCCTTGGAATCCAAACTTCTTCAATACCCTGGCAAGATATCCCAAATGTATCCAATCGAACACCTTCATTGCATCCAAAGCTAGGAGCAGAGAAGGGGTTCCCTTCAGATTTGCATGATGGATTATATTAATTAGGCGCCTAATGGAGTCAGTGGTTTGACGTCCTTTTGTAAATCCAGATTGATCCATATGTATTAGCTGTGGAAGTATGTCTATCAGCCTTAGTATGATCAGTTTGGCATATAGTTTCAGGTCATTATTAAGTAATGATATCAGCCTGAAATTCTGTGGAAGAGATGGTTCCTTCCCTAGTTTGGGCAAGATGATTACAAGTGCAACATTTCTGATGGGAAGGAGGAAGAGGCAGCTGCAGCATTGAAAATATTGGCCAGGTGGGGTGTGAGGATGTACTTGAATGTTTTGTAGTATTCTCCTATGTATCCATCAGGACCTGGAGACTTGTTTAGTGGTAGAGTATCTATAGCATGAGACACCACCTGGTTTGTGAAGGGAAAATTAAGGGGCTTTGGTTGTGTTGGGTAGGGATGAGCTTCGTGTTCGAGTCAAACATACGTTCGACTCGAACATCGGCTGTTCGCCCGTTCGGCGAAGTCCGAACACTTTGGTCCGTTCGCGCCAAATTCGTGTGGCGCTCACGGCCCACAATGCACTGCGATGGCGCAGTGCATTGCTGGCTCATGATTGGCCAAGCATGCACCGTGACCCCGCATGCTTGGCCAATCGCAGCGCCAGCAGCGAGGAGAGCCATGATTGGCCACAGGCAGGATGCCTGTGGCCAATCATAGCTCAGGCTGTGTAGTGCATGCCCCACACTATATAAGGCCGCCAGCGCGGTGGCCTTGTGTAGTGTGTTAGTGTCTGAAGCAGTGGGTGTTCTGTGTACCTTCAACACAGTACACACCGATCGTTTTCGGACGATTTTTGATCTTGCTGTTGTGTAGTGGTTGTTGTCTGCGTGCACTGACCGCAGTATTCACCGCTATATTCACCTCACCTATATAGCTAGTGATCTATCTTTTATAATAGAGCTTGCAGTCAGTAGTGTTAGGAGCTTGTGCGTGCTGTCTGCGTGCTCTGTACCCAGTACATATCGCTATATCCACCTACATAGCTCTTCTCTATTTGAGCCCACTTACCATCTGCAGGAGTTATTGGAAGTTGTGTGTGCCTCCAGCACAGCACAGTATACATCTGTATATACCCCTTTATCTCTGGTGTTCTATAATAAAGGCATCTGCAGGAGTTAGTGGGTGTTCTGTGTACCTTCAACACAGTATACACCGATCGTTTTTGGACGATTTTCGATCTTGCTGTTGTGTAGTGGTTGTTGTCTGCGTGCCCTAACCGCAGTATACACCGCTATATTCACCTCACCTATATAGCTAGTGATCTATCTTTTATAATAGAGCTTGCAGTCAGTAGTGTTAGGAGCTTGTGCGTGCTGTCTGCGTGCTCTGTACCCAGTACATACCGCTATATCCACCTACATAGCTCTTCTCTATTTGAGCCCACTTGCCATCTGCAGGAGTTATTGGAAGTTGTGTGTGCCTCCAGCACAGCACAGTATACATCTGTATATACCCCTTTATCTCTGGTGTTCTATAATAAAGGCATCTGCAGGAGTTAGTGGGTGTTGTGTGCCTCTAGCACAATATACACTACCCAACTGCTTTTTTACCCAACTCCCTTCAGGCCATTACCATGTCTGGAAGGCCAGCAAGGAGAGGCAGACAGGTGCGAGCCGATAAAAGAGGCCAAGCAGGCTCTGTGTCTAGAGACAACAGTGCTGGTCGTGGACGCGGTGCATTGTCATCAGCACGTGGCCATGGGACACGCTTGTCCTTCTTTTCGGCAGCTGGACATGTTGAGCCGCAACATGCCAATGACTTGGTAGAGTGGATGACCAAGCCCTCTTCATCCTCCTCATCCTCTCTCACCCAGTCTCAGGGTACTAGCAAAGCAGCTGCCAACGCATCGTCTTCCCTCCTCTCAATGTCATCATCAGTGACTCCTTCCCTAGACCCACCACGTCCTCCTGAGGAGTCTCCTGAACTCTTTGAGCACAGTGTTGGGCACATGCTCCAGGAGGATGCCCAGTGTTTTGTAGCCTCTGATGATGACACTCAGCTAGAGGAAGGCAGTAGCGTGAATGCAGAGAGAGGGGATGCTCAAGAAGGACAGCAATCTAGCAGTCATGTTCCACAAGCTGCAGCATACTGCCAGGTTTGCTACAGCGATGAAGAGGGAGGGGATGATGAGGGCACTGACTCCACGTGGGTGCCTGGTAGGAGAGAGGAGGAGGAGGAGGCACATGTCCAACGAGGCAGGATGCCCTCCGGGGGCCAGCTTAGGGGCAGCACACCGACTGAATCACACCGCAGAGCTCCGCCTGTGCAGGGCGCTGCCTCTGCACGTTATTCTAAAAGTTCTTTGGTGTGGGCCTTTTTTGAGACGAGTGCATCAGATCGCACCGCTGCTATTTGCAACATATGTCTCAAGCGTATCTCGCGTGGCCAAAACATCAGCCGCTTGGGCACCACATGCTTGACCAGACATATGTTGACCTGCCATGCAGCTCGTTGGCAAGCGTACCTCAAAGACCCACACCAAAGAACAAAGCGGCCCTCTCCTTGCTCCTCATCAGCTGGCATCTCCAACCCCACTAGACCTTCAGTCCTCTCTGAAACCTGCTCAGAGAGGAATGAAGGTGTAGAATTAGGTGTGTCACAGCCAAGTGTTTCCGGGCACTCTGCTAGCAGTACACCCATGTCCGATTATAGCAGGCAAATGTCCCTGCCCCAGCTGCTGGACCGGCGAAAGAAGTTCACTCCCAGCCATCCACATGCCCAGCGGTTGAATGCTAGCTTGGCTAAATTGCTAGCACTTCAACTGCTGCCTTTTCAGCTGGTAGACTCGGCCCCCTTCCGTGAGTTTGTACAATGTGCGGTTCCTCAGTGGCAGGTCCCCAAACACCACTTTTTCTCACGGAAGGCGATTCCGGCTCTCTACCGGCATGTGGAAGGCAATGTCCTTGCCTCGCTGGACAGGGCGGTCAGCGGTAAGGTGCATATTACCGCTGACTCATGGTCCAGCAGGCATGGACAGGGACGTTACCTGTCTTTCACGGCCCATTGGGTCACTCTTCTGGCAGCTGGGAAGGATGCAGGACAAGGTGCAGTAGTGTTGGAGGTTGTTCCGCCACCACGCCTCCAAAATGCTACTATTGGTTGTGACACACCTCTCTCCTCCACCCCCTCCTCTTCAGCTTCCTCCATGGCCTCTTCCAGTGCTCTGTCCTCAGAACCAGCGGTGCTCCGTAGGCGTTCCAGGGGCTACGCAAGTACGCAGGCAAAACGATGCCATGCCATGCTTGCGCTGGTTTGTTTGGGGGACAGGAGCCACACTGGGGCGGATGTTTTGTCAGCTCTGCAGGGGCAGGCCGAGAGGTGGTTGACGCCACGCCAGCTTAAGCCAGGAATGGTGGTTTGCGACAATGGCACCAACCTCCTCTCCGCCCTCTGACAGGGACAACTGACCCATGTGCCCTGTGTAGCTCACGTCCTTAACCTGGTGGTGCAGCGGTTCTTGGGCAGGTACCCCGGCTTACAGGATGTCCTGAAGCAGGCCAGGAAAGTCTGTGTGCATTTCTGCTGATCATTTAATGCCTGTGCTCGGCTGGCTGAGCTCCAAAAGGAGTTGAACCTGCCCAAGAACCACCTTATATGTGACATGCCCACCAGGTGAAACTCAACGTTGGCCATACTGCAGCGGCTGCACACGCAGCAGAGGGCCATCAATGAGTACCTGTGCGACTACGGCACCAGGACAGGGTCAGGGGAGCTCGGTTTTTTCTCACCACGCCAGTGGGGCATGATCAGGGATGCATGCACTGTCCTGTCACCGTTTGAGGAGGCCACAAGGATGGTGAGCAGTGACAGTGCATGCATCAGTGACACTGTACCTCTTGTCCACCTCTTGGAGCATACGGTGCGTGGAATAATGGACAGGGCACTTGAGGCAGAACAGAGGCAGGAAGAGGAGGACTTCCTTGCCTCTCAAGGCCCCCTTTATCCAGACAGTGTTCCTGCTGTGCCACCCATCACACAGGAAGAGGATGAGGAGGAGGAGGAAGAGGAGGAGGAGGATGATTGTGTCAGCATGGAGGTGGAGGCTGGCACTCAGCATCAGCAGCAGCAGCAGCAGTCTTGTAGGGATGATTTACAGTCCCAAGAAACACGTGGACTTGTACGTGGCTGGGAGGAGGTAGCTGCGGATCATGTTGTCCTTAGTGACCCAGAGGACTCTGGACTGAATGCCTCAGCTAACCTACGCTGCATGGCCTCCCTGATCCTGCAAAGCCTGCGGAAGGATCCTCGTATTCTTCAGATCAAGGAGAGGGACCATTACTGGCTGGCCACTCTCCTTGATCCACGCTACAAGGGTAAGGTTGCCGACCTTATCTTGCCATCGCAGAGGGAGCAGAGGATGAGACATCTCCGGGAGGCCTTGCAGAAAGGTCTGTGCAACGCGTTCCCAGAGACTGGGAGGTTACAAACTCCTGGTCCTGGACAACGTGTTGCTGAGGCATCGTCAGAAGGAGCGGTGGAGAAGGTGGCCGTCTGACTGATGCTTTCAGACAATTTTTTAGTCCGCAGCCCCAAAGTTCCAGCAACCATCGCCAGCATCCGATTTACATGGTGCAGGAATACCTAGGGGCAAGGTCAGACTTGGACACCTTTCCCACCGAAAATCCTCTGGCTTAATGGGTCTTGAAGATGGATCACTGGCCAGAGCTTGCACAGTATGCAATTGAGCTACTGGCCTGTCCTGCATCCAGCGTTTCGGAACGCACCTTCAGTGCTGCTGGTGGCTTTGTTACCGATCACAGGGTGCAGCTGTCTACCGAATCAGTTGATCGACTGACCTTCATCAAGATGAATCAGTCTTGGATCACCCACAGCTACCAAGCACCTGAAGCTGATGTAACCGAATAATTTTTTTTAAAATATCACATCCCTTCAAGACTGCCTATGCTGATGCTGAGTGACTGTCCTGTTATGTTGATTGTCTATCCTCTTCCTCCTCCGATTATATGTTGGAAGAACATTTCTGTTTCTGGGTGATGCCATCAGCCCAATTTTTCTGCCCCTGTTTAACAGGGGCGTTTAAGTACAATTTGTGATGCAATGCTTTGCAGCAGGGCTAATTCCTGCAATAAAACAAGAGTATATGGGAGAGGTTGCAGTGTCGTGGGACCAGCACCAGTGCCTAAGGCCCAATTTTTCTGCCCCTGTTTAACAGGGGCGTTTGAGTACAATTTTTGATGCAATGCTTTGCAGCAGGGCTAATTCCTGCAATAAAACTAGAGTATATGGGAGAGGTTGCAGTGTCGTGGCACCAGCACCAGTGCCTAAAGCCCAATTTTTCTGCCCCTGTTTAACAGGGGCGTTTAATTAAAATTTTTGATGCAATGCTTTGCAGCAGGGCTAATTCCTACAATAAAACTAGAGTATATGAGAGAGGTTGCAGTGTCGTGGCACCAGCACCAGTGCCTAAGGCCCAATTTTTCTGCCCCTGTTTAACAGGGGCGTTTAAGTACAATTTTTGATGCAATGCTTTGCAGCAGGGCTAATTCCTGCAATAAAACTAGAGTATATGGGAGAGGTTGCAGTGTCGTGGGACCAGCACCAGTGCCTAAGGCCCAATCTTTCTGCCCCTGTTTAACAGGGGCGTTTAAGTACAATTTTTGATGCAATGCTTTGCAGCAGGGCTAATTCCTGCAATAAAACTAGAGTATATGGGAGAGGTTGCAGTGTCGTGGGACCAGCACCAGTGCCTAAGGCCCAATTTTTCTGCCCCTGTTTAACAGGGGCGTTTAAGTACAATTTTTGATGCAATGCTTTGCAGCAGGGCTAATTCCTGCAATAAAACTAGAGTATATGGGAGAGGTTGCAGTGTCGTGGCACCAGCACCAGTGCCTAAGGCCCAATTTTTCTGCCCCTCTTTAACAGGGGCGTTTAAGTACAATTTTTGATGCAATGCTTTGCAGCAGGGCTAATTCCTGCAATAAAACTAGAGTATATGGGAGAGGTTGCAGTGTCGTGGCACCAGCACCAGTGCCTAAGGCCCAATTTTTCTGCCCCTCTTTAACAGGGACATGTAATTACAATTCTTGATATAATATTTCACAGGAGGGCCCGTTCCTGTGCCCACCCAGAGTAACTGTGAGGACTTATAGTGTTGTGGCACCAGCACCACAACCACCAAAGGTAAATTTTTCTACCACTGTTCAACAATGCCATGTAATTACAATTCTTGATATAATCGTTCACAGCAGGGCGCTCCAGCGCCCACCAAGAGTCACTTTGAGGGCTTACAATGTTGTGGCAAAACCAACACCTTGTTCCGCCATTTCTGCAGAGCATATAGGGCAGGCCCCTACTTTCAAACATCCAACTTACAAACATCTCCTACTTGCAAACGGAAGGAGACAACAGCAAGTGAGATGAAAAAAGATGGACGACAAAACAAATTATACAGGGGTGATAACCCTTCCCTATGTTTTCCAAAAAGCTTAAAAAAATTTTTTTGACTGGAGCTACACTTTAAAAATGTACCAGTTGAAAATTACAAACAGATTCAACTTAACACAACAAACCTACACAGTCCCTGTCTTGTTTGCACCGCCTGTATACTGCTGTTCTGTGTATATAGGGCCTGGGGGCCACACGCATTTCCTTTTTTTAATATGGGTACGGGGTTCCCCTTAATATACGTACAAGACCCAAAGGGGCTGGTAATGGGCAGGGAGGGCTACCCATGCCATTTTTCTCAATGATTTTCAACCATATTGCAGGAACCAGATATAACATTAAAACCGCAAGCAGCTTTAAATGACGTTATTTCCGTTAAATGTCATTTTGTGCAGGGACTGTTCTAAACACGGGAAACACGTGGCACTTCACAGGCATACTACAGACACCCCCCAGGCACCATATTTAAAGGAATATTTCACTTTTTTTTCCACTTTAATCGTCATTAAAATCAGTGCTCCCGCCAAAACGGCCGTTTTTAAAACTTCTTTTTGCATTGACCCATGTCCCCTGGGGCAGGAGCCAGGTCCCCAAACCCTTTTTAGGACAGTATCTTGCATATTAGCCGTTAAAATTAGCACTTTTAATTTTGAACGTTCGAGTCCCATAGACTTCAATGGGGTTCTAACGTTCGTACGAATTTGGGGTCCGTTCGAAAGTTCTGGTGCGAACCGAACCGGGGGGGGTGTTCGGCTCATCCCCAGTGTTGGGGTTAATTGGGGAAGAGACACTTTCTTCAGAAAGCCCTGTATAGCCTCAGGGGTTGGTTGAATGGTATTTGGATCATCTGCCAAGTTGTACAGAGATTCATAATAATGGCTAAATGTGTCAGCAATTTTTTGTGGGTGTTGATGTTTATCTTTAGTGATTGGGTGTTGGATGAATGGTATCTTGGTTTTGTACCTGCAGCCCCGTAGGCATTGTGCTAGGAGTTTCCCCGCCTTGTTACCATTTACATAATAGTTCATATTTAGACATCTAGTAGACTTTTCAAAATTTCCTAATATCAGCAATCGAACATCATAACAGTGTTGGGATAATTGTTTAGAAATTGAGGGTGTTGGTTTTTGTTTATTACTGATTTCTAAGTTGTGAATTTTGTTTGTAAGATCCTGTATTTGCTGTTGGTGCTGCCTCTTCCTCCTTGCCCCCAGTTTAATAAAGATACCCCTCATGAACTCCTTATGGGCATTCCATAATGTAAACTTATCATCCACAGAATTCACATTATCACTAAAATATTGCATTAAATGTTGTTCCAATATTCAGCAACGGTACTTAGCACTATATAGCACCGCTATAACAGCGGTAAAGCACCACTAAAACTAGTGACGCTCTACCGCTAAAACCCACTCCGCCCCAGTGTAAAAGTAGCCTTAAACATAATTATTTCAAGTTTGATGGGGAATTTTATTTACAGTCAAATGCCACAGCTATGGGGGCAAATTTTTCCCCCAGCTATGCCAATCTAGCCATGGGCCTTTGGGAGCTACATTACAATACGAGTAACAACCTCTTTGCTTCCCAAATTATATTTTATGGTCGCTATATCAATGATATAGTAATCATATGGGATGGCTGCATAGACAGTGTGGACCAGTTTTTATCACATTGTAATAAAAACTCATTGGCGCTTTCATTCACCCATGTTACTGATCCAGATAAATTAGCCTTTTTGGACCTAGAGCTCTGTCACGATAGCCGAACTATACATGCCCAAAACTATGTGAAAGTTACAGCTCGCAACTCTTTTCTCCATTACCAAAGTTGCCATCACCTCAAATTGATCAACAATTTTAATTTAAAAGTCAATTTCACCAATTTCATAGAATTTGTAATAATTGCACAAAGAATGTTGACTTCCATACACAACGCAAGCTCCTTAGTAAAACATTTCTTCAGAAAGGATATCCACCCCCCCCCCGGTGTCCATTTACTTTGAACAATACAAAACCCCCTCCCTGAAATCAGTCAGCAATAATGAACTTGAGCCCTTGCGATTTACCACCCAATTTCACGACAAATACAAAATTATGGAGAGCATTTTATCCAATCACTGGTCCATATTACTAGAGGACCCTTTCTTACAGGATACCATTATTCCAAAACCTAAAGTTAAAGGCCAAAAATATAAGAGAAATTGCATCTAGTAAGATAAAACAGTACCCACCTATCCACATCAACTATATTCCTTTGATCCCTTTGGTGGGTATGTTCCAATGCCATAAATAAAAATATGGCTGACCTGTCAGTTTGTAGAGCATGGCCAAAAGCATTTCACAGTTAAAGGTAGGACATTATAGAATTCCATACTGTTCAAGGGAATATGTGGTTTCCATGTGGTCAATTTTATGTAGGTAGATCCATTTGCATTCTTTGTAAGTGTTTTGGTGAGCATAGATGCTTTATTGAAGGGGGGGGGGGGGGGGGGGGGTGGTTCAAAGATAATAAGTAACCACAATTAGTGTACTCAAACACATATATGGTGTTTTTTTTATGTGTATATTTCCATGTTCATTTTGTGTAATACCACAGCTGATGATAGCAATATATTGGTCCCAACTTTGTTCTCTCTTCCCCACATTCTCTTCTTTCTATGTCCTTTCCCTCCCCCACCCCCATGCTTACATGTCCTGGCTTTTTGTTCCAATGTTCCAAAATGAATGTATTTCTTATTAATTAATCAAACAAGACTTTTGGGACTTTGAGTGAGGCAATCGTCTGACAGCTATGAACTATACAATACAACATATTTATTGTCTTGGAATTCATATAGCATTTACCAGAAAATATAAAACCATTTCATACCTACATACCTACATAGCAATAACAGCCATTACATATATATACACATATACACACATACACACACACACACACACACACACACACACACACACACACACGGTATACACATACATAATAGGATTAGATGGAACCAATTCCCATGTATACATAGAATTAATATAGCAACACATTCCATTTACCGATTATAAATTAAGACTACATATGAATTATTTAATTTAGCCAGCAAAGTTCCATATAAGGATATTGTCCTTTTTTCGGTTGCATGCAATAATTGGATATAATAGATAATTTGGTGCATCCTACAATGCCCTAGGCGTTTCATGGTGCAAATCTACTTCTTCATTCTTATTCAGCTGATGCATCCTTATGTCTGAATTTTTTTTCATACAGAACACCAGTTAGCTCTTATTAAAACCCATATATCAATTGAAAGGAAATTTGCCAAACAATTATTACTCACATTGAGTTAAAGTTCACAGGTATGTGGTATAGTAACACAAGGGCCACCAGGTATGTAGTCTGTCCCAGGAACTGAGGTACAGAACCTGCAGATGAGGGTGGAATTCTCCAATTGTGGTGAAATAGAACAGGAAATGGTATGTGTAAGGTCCGTAATCTCTATAAAAGAGAGTGTAAAATGGTAAGTGACTCAAATGTGAGTAATGCTGAGGATGGTAAAGGTCCATACCAAGTGAGGTGTGAACAAATAAGGAAATAATGAAATGAAGGGAACAAGCAGACTTTCTTTCCCTTTCTAAGTGGGGTGTTAACAAGATTTTGGGGGAAGCCCCTGTGACTGGCTTGCATGGTGATGCAGCAGCCAATTTCTTTAATGAAAAAAAATAAAAAAAGTGGCACTCTTGCATAAAAGTTGTCCACAAACAAATAGTACCCCTTTATAAACAAGAGTGACACATATAATCTGGGGTGCTCCAGCTAACTGTCTTTTTCCTCCCAAAATTCTAAAACGATACGTATAGCCTCTGTCCCTTTCACAGAGCTTATACAGTTTGAACCCATAGATGGCATGCTTGCTGGGGAGATATTACTTAATTGCAAGCCTGCTGGTAAAATGTACAAGGGTCTTGTCGATGCAGGTTTTGTTGTGGCATATACACATCTGAAAAGTTTTAGGAAAGGTAATTTATGAGGTCCCAAATTTTGTGGAGCCAATCATAATAAGGGTCACCTCAAAGATGACAGAGGGAATTGTCATTGAAATGCATGAAATGCATTATATACTCATATCTATACCTGGCCATTGCAGCAGAGAACAAGTGCATATGATGAATTGGGTCTATGGACCAGTATGACCGCAATTCATTCTTTTTTGTAATGTCCATGTTAAGGGTTAGGCCCAAAAAATGTTTACATTTAGAAACCATTTTAGGTTTCCAATCAAATGACCTGGCAAGGTATGAATTTGGGTTGGCGTCAATGTATTGTAGGCCATGAGCATTAGTTTGGTCCACAATCAAATTGTAGAGGTCTTCGGTGAAAAACAGCTAAAAAACAAAACAAGGGGCATTGTTACTCTAAGTTTGCTGTTTACACTTGAGCCCTGGGCTGGGCTGTGAATGGTGGATATTTGGTTCTGCTGAATCTGGGGACAGCCAATTAGGGCTTGCAAGCATCTCTGGAAGGCTACTATGGGCTCTACTGGCATGTGCTTGAATTTGAATGGTTGCGTTTGCATTACGCTACTTGTGCTAGCCACCTCACTAGCTTGTACTGCACTTCTAGAGGTCGCTATTTCACCATGAGATACTGCAGTGCTGGTGTCCAAAAGACCAGGATGTACTAGACCACTGGTACTTGCCAGTTCACCAAAGAATAGTACAGATCTAGTACTGGAACCCTGCTGCATATGAGCATAATTACTGTATATGTTTATAGAACCTCAGCAACCTTTGGTCTTACAGTGAAGAATTCCCTTCTCGCTCATTTGTTATGCTCAAAATCCTGTAGGCCTCCGCACTAGAGTACCATTTTTGGGACATTTTGGGTGCTAAATTTACAGGTACCTAGTGGCGAATATCAGAAAAAGAGCTTCTGGGTACCAATTAGGGACTACTTGCTTGCTAGAAATAAAATGAACCTCTAGTGCTAGGAGAGATTGGGCCTGATCTTGCTAACACTGCAGTTTTTTGTACAATGTGCCAGTTAGGGATGAGCCGTACACCCGCCTGTTTGGTTCGCAGCAGAAAATGAGAACAGGCAAAAAATTTGGCAGAACACACGAACACCATTAACCACTTGCTTACTGGGCACTTAAACCCCCCTCCTGCCCAGACCAATTTTCAGCTTTCAGAGCTGATGCACTTTGAATGACAATTGCGCGGCCAAACAACACTGTACCCAAATGAAATTTTTTCCCACAAATAGAGCTTTCTTTTGTTGGTATTTAATTACAGCTGGGAGTTTTATTTTTTGCTAAACAAACAAAAAAAGATGCAAAATAAAAAATAAAAAAAATTATGTTTCATAGTTTGTTATAAAATTTTGCAAACAGGTCATTTTCTCCTTCATTGAAATGCACTGATGAGGCAGCACTGGTGGGCACTGATAGGCTGCACTGGTGGGCACTGATAGGCTGCACTGGTGGGCACTGATAGGCACAGTTAAGGCAGCACTAATAGGCACAGATAAGGTGGCACCGATAGGCACAGATAAGGCAGTACTGATGGGCACAAATAAGGCGGCACTGATGGGAAAAGATGGGCACAGATAAGATGGCACTGATGGGTGGCACAGATGGGTGGCACGGATGGGTGGCACTGATGAGTGGCACTAAGGGGCACTGATAGGTACCACTGATAGATGGGACTGATGGGCACTGATAGGTAGCACTGATAGGTGGCTCTGATAGGTATCACTGCTGGGCACTGATGGGCGGCACTGATTGGCACTGATGGGCACTGGTAAATGACACTGATGGGCACGGATATGTGGCACTGGGGTGCAGCACTGTTGTTGAGGCAGATTGTGGGGCACTGATAGGTGGCACTGTGGGTACTGATGGGTGGCACTGTGGGCACTGAAGGTGGCACTGTGGGCACTGATGGGTGGCACTATGGGCACTGATGGGTGGCACTGATGGGGGCACTTTTTTATTATTTAGGTGGCACTGGCAGGGGGCAGGTGGGCACTGATAAGCTGGCCGTGATCGGCACTGATGTCCCGATCACGGCCGCCGGTGATCGGCTTTTTATTTTTCTCCTCACGCTGTCAGCCCGAGGAGGAAAAGTAGCCGATTACCGGCTCTGTTGTGTCACATGATCAGCTGTCATTGGATGACAGCTGATCACATGATAAGGGGTCGGGATCGACCCCTTGCTCCGATCCGTGATCAGGCGAGTCTCATAGACTCGCTGATCACAGAGCGCGCTGCACGCGCCCCTGAGGGGCGCGCAGGCCGCTCGTGCACGGGACGATGTCAATAGACATAGTCCCGGCAAAGCAGGTCCACGCTATAGCGCGGATCTCTAGTGGTTAAAGTCTATGGGACACGAACATGAAAAATCAAAAGTGCTAATTTTAAAGGCTTATATGCAAGTTATTGTCATAAAAAGTGTTTGAGGACCTGGATCCTGCCCCAGGGGACATGTATCAACACACATTTTTTTTTTAATGGCCGTTTTTTCGGGAGTTTTTTTTTTTTAATGCCTAAAATGAAACAATAATTAAATATTCCTTTAAATATTGTGCCTTGGGGGTGTCTACAGTATGCCTGTAAAGTGGTGCAGTTTTCCCGTGTTTATAACAGTACCACAACAAAATGACATTTCTAAAGGAAAAATTGTCATTCTAAACTGATTGTGGCTGTAATGAATTGTCGGGTCTCGGCAATATAGATAAAACTCATTGAAAAAAAGAGCATGGGATTCCCCCCAGTTCATTAACAGGTCCTTTGGGTCTGGTATGGATATTAAGGGGAACCCCAAACCAAAATTAAAAAAAATGGTTTAAGGATCCCCCCAAAATCCATACCAGAGGGTCTGGTATGGATTTTAAGCGGAACCCTGCACCAAAATAAAAAAAAAGGCATAGAGTTCCCCCCCAAATCCATACCAGACCCTTATCTGAGCATGCAACCTGGCAGGCCAATGGAAAAGAGGGGAGGATGAGAGAGGGCCCCCCTCCTGAACTGTACCAGGCCACATGCCCTCAACATGGGGAGGGTGCTTTGGGGTAGCCCGCCAAAGCACATTGTCCCCATGTTGATGGGGACAAGGGCCTCATCCCCACAACCCTTGCCTGTGGTTGTGGGGGTCTTCTGGCGGGGGGCTTATCAGAATATGGAAACTCCCTTTAACAAAGGAACCACTAGATCCCAGCCTCCCCCCCATGTGAAATGGTAATGGCAACCGATCCGCCTCCATGGAAGGCTCCTGCTCTGTGATGCTTCTTTGCTTGTGAAAGTTCTTATATAACTGAAGGCGGGGCCGCCCAGTGACATAACTGGGTGACCCCGCACCCTCTGATGCCATGGGGACTTTGTGTCAGAGGGGGGCAGGGCCTCCTTGCCAAACTGCCTTGCTAAAGAAGCTGAGGGTAAAGGTGATGGACTGGTCAAGCATGCCTCCAGAGCTAAACCCTATTGCGCATCTGTGAGGCATCCTCAAATGGAAGGTGGAGGAGCGCAAGGTCTCTAACATCCACCAGCTCTGTGATGTCATCATGGAGCAGTGGGAGAGGACTCCAGTGGCAACCTGTGAAGCTCTGGTGAACTTCAAGCCCAAGGGGGTTAAGGCAGTGCTGGAAAATAATGGTGGCCACACAAAATATTGACACTTTGGACTCAATTTGGACATTTTGACTTAGGGGTGTATGTGACGGAACCAATCCCACACTCGAGTGCTTCCGTCTATATACCGCTTCCTAAGTCCTGGAACACAAGTCCAATGGATCTGGCTATAGGAACCCCCATGAGACTAGACGACACCAGTCTTGGAGGACATCAGGAATGACCTTTATTTGAGATCTCACACAAAATATATACAGCAGGGTGACTAAAACCTAACCTAATTAACATGAGCTAATTATCTAAATCAACACTCAGATTAGTTGACTGAGGGATAAGACTTTTCGGCTCCTGCCGAATTCAATTGCAGGTTTATTAGCACAAACAACAAAACAACAATAGATGAAATACTCTTTAGAATCTGTGTCAAGCCAGACTAGACTCATTTACATTATACAAGACAGTCAGGATGGCTGGAGGTGATGATATTAGCATCTAAGAGTTTGTGTCCCAATAGTGTGATTTAGTCTATTGCTAACATGGCATTTACATATCCAGAGTCTGTGTGTCTTGGGGGAGGCACGGACCTGAATTCAAGTAACACCACCTCAGGAGTCCCTAGGCATACAGCTCACAAAGAGTACCGTTCCCCCAAATGCGAGGGCCCATAATCACAAGGCAAGAGACTCGCATTCAGTCCCCTCCAAGAGCCTCGGTCCCAGCTAGGTCTGTCACATTTCTCCCCTTTCGGCAGGAGACTAACACAGGAGGAGACCCCAGACAGGTTGACTCTGAAGTTTGTCAGGGGATCCAGTCCTCTAATGCTGGTATCCACACATTACCCCAGATAAAGTGTCCCAAACAGAGTATTCCTCACCCAGCCAACCTCTGCCTCTCTCAGAGAACATGCCTGATGCTGGGGAGAGGTGTGGACCGATCCTTTCCCCTGGAGTGCCTTTAACCACAGGAGAGAAGACAGGGTGGTTGGGCTCAGTCCGTCATACTGTTGGGCATCTGGGCCTACTGCCCAGAATCCCTGGGGTATACAGGTGGAGACTGAAGTCCCGTCCACCTTTATAGGAAATCTGTCCACTGTTTGTTGTGAGCAGAGGCCAGCAGCGCTCTGTTCCATTGCCAGCAGTTCAGCTGGGCGTAGGAGCTTCCCTACATCATCTGCTCCAGCTAATGGTTGGGGAGAGAGGCTGACTGCCCCAGCTCCCTGGAACTCCAAAGTTGTTGCCGGTGCTGGGCAGAGGTTGGTAGCACTCTGCCCGGTTGCCAGAACTTCTGCTGGTGTTCTGTTAGTGGAGACCACAGGCCCATCCACCGACACCAGATCAAGCTGCAGTTGGGAGATGACGACTGCATCCTCTCCTTGGATCCTGATCTGCAGCTCGTGATAGACTACCACCTCCTCCCCCTGGGTCTCCAGAGGTCTTGGACCCTCTGTCCGGTTGCCATAACTTCTGCTGGGGGTTTGCAAGGTGGTTCCTCCTCTACAGAAATGTCTATTAAATCCCCAGTCTCTGGAATTGCTAAAAGTGTTGGACAGGGGTCTTGGACCCTCTGTTCAGTTACCAGATCCTCAGCTGGAGAAGTTTGTTGTAACTCCATAGATGCTGCTGGCAGAAAATCACATGTCCCTGTCAGTGTTGTGGGAGATAGGTCGGCTACCTCTTCTCTCAAGTAGGCCAAAGCCACTGTGGGTGCTGGGCAGAAGTTAGCAGAACTCTGCCCTGTTGTCAGAACTTCAGGTTTGGGGACGACAATCTCCGGAGTTTCCACTGCCGATTCTCTGGCATGCTGCTGAACGTGTAATAGCAGTTTCCTGTATGCCCTTTCCAGATGCTGTTCCTTCCTTAACAAATGGTCCAGATCAGGTTTAAGCTCTGAGACCCCTGCAAGACCGAGCATAGCCTCTCTATATTCTCGCAGGTTCTCAAGGGTAGGTTCTCCTTCATCGCCAAACACAAAACGATCTGTAAGGCTCTCCCACAGCAATCCAGGGCCTCCAAAGTCATATACCTCAGGAGAGCATTCTGTTGTCTCCCCTAAATATCCTTGCTCTGCGTGCCATTGCAGAGCCCGATAATGATTATCCAGCTCTATCTCCTGCTGGACCAGCCTGTCCAACTCAGTCACCCATTGCTCCTGGGGCCGCTCTCCCAGGAATGCCATCTGCAATGCCCGTTGGTCACTGCCCCGTTGCTCTTGGGTTGGAAAGCACTTGCCCTGTTTTATACCAGCCAGCTGGAGCGCTCCAATGCAGAGCTCCACCCGAATCCGCTGCCTGAGCTCCAGGTATTCATCCTCAGACACAGTCCTGGTGTATGCTGAAAGGATGATCCGCAGCAGCCCCGGGAACACTGATGCCAGGTCCATATCTCCGCTGGGGTGACTTAAGTCTGCTATCCTGATCTTGGATCCCAGTGGAGGTTTGGATGTCCCAGACTGCAGGAAGCAACCCACTGCTTGCCACCAATGAGACGGAACCGATCCCACACTCTGCTTGAGTGATTCCGTCTATATACCGCTTCCTATGTCCTGGAACACAAGTCCAATGGATCTGGCTATAGGAACCCCCAAGAGACTAGACAACACCAGTCTTTGAGGACATCAGGAATGACCTTTATTTGAGATCTCACACAAAATATATACAGCGTGGTGACTAAAACCTAACCTAATTAACATGAGCTAATTATCTAAATCAACACTCAGGTTAGTTGACTGAGGGATAAGACTTTTTGGCTCCTGCCGAATTCAATTGCAGGTTAATTAGCACAAACAACAAAACAACAATAGGTGAAATACTCTTAAGATTCTGTGTCAAGCCAGACTAGACTCATTTACATTATACAAGACAGTCAGGATGGCTGGAGGTGATGATATTAGCATCTAAGAGTTTGTGTCCCAATAGTGTGATTTAGTCTATTGCTAACATGGCATTTACATATCCAGAGTCTGTATGTCTTGGGGGAGGCACGGACCTGAATCCAAGTAACACCACCTCAGGGGTCCCCAGGCATACAGCTCACAAAGAGCACCGTTCTCCCAAATGCGAGGGCCCATAATCACAAGGCAAGAGGCTCGCATTCAGTCCCCTCCAAGGGCCTCGGTCCCAGCAAGGTCTGTCACAGTGTACTCACGTTTGTTGCCAGTGGTTTAGACATTAATGGCTGTGTGTTGAGTTATTTTGAGGGGACAGCAAATTTACACTGTTATACAAGCTGTACACTCACTACTTTATGTTGTAGCAAAGTGTAATTACTTCAGTGTTGCCACATGAAAAGATATAATAAAATATTTACCAAAATGTGAGGGTGTACTCCCTTTTATGAGATACTGTATTTATTTGATGCTGGATTATGCTCGCAGACTAAATTCTTCCGTGTTCACTTCCCATAATTTTTCATGACTTTTGCGAGCTACTGTAAAACTTTTAATGCAATTCAAGGAATATTGCAGTACTGCATTTACTTATAGCAGAAAATAAATGAATGGCATATGGTCACAAGACACTGGTAACAATAGTGTTAAATATAGGAAATCATATTTTTTTAAGATTGAAAGGATATAACTTGGATAGTTTCCATTACATTTATCCCTGAGGTGATGTACAAAGAAATAAAAAACAACTCTTATAAAATATACATGACAAATAATGAAAACTAAGACCCTGCCTATATATATGCTACAAGGCAAATCCATACAATCAACATCTATACCTTAATATAAATCCTATTATGTAACAATATCTATTTGTAACAATTTAAGATTTATGTACAAACAAAAATTTGGAAATTATACCTCATAAATAGTATTACATAAATATTATATATATATATATATATATATATATATATATATATATATATATATATATATATATATATATATATATATATATATATATATATACAGTATAAAAGAGTTTATATTTCTCTGAATTAGTGGCAGAACAGGGAGAATTCATTTGAAATACATTTGGGTTCAATGAGAATGCAAAATGATGGTTGATTTTGTTTCTGAAGGGTGAAATAAAAAAAACAGACAGATAAAAATAGTTAAAAAGTTAAGGTGATAGTACACGCATAGAGATCAAATGCATGAAAAATGACTAAAAATCACTGGTACAAAGAATACACAAAAAAAACATTTTTTACCTAATCAGCTCACTAAATTAAATTAAGAGTTTCCATGTTACTAAGATTTTGTCAATTTAACTGAAATATCTCTGCTTTTATCTCATTCCCACTGTCAGTGTCATGACTGCAATCATATGCATTTAGAAGACATTTTCAAATACATATACATGCAGCAAATGAGTTTTAAAGGATGACACTCAAATCAGTATTTACCTGCATTTAGCTGTGGTCAGATAAGCTGAGTTTGGAGAAAACAGATTCCTGCATCGAGGATGAGATTAGAAACTCTAAACGCATGTAAATGTGGCTAAACCCACTTTAAATTAGGAATATCTAAAAGCATGAAAAAGTCACATGTAAAATATAAAAGTTTTTTTATACTTCTCTGGCAAATTCTCCCACATTTAGAAAAGCTAAACACAAGAGTGTCTGGATGTAGCCTTAATATGAACCAGGCTACCACTATAGGTAAAATAATAAAAAAAATATAGCCTGTATGCTGAATACAGCACTGTATCAAACAACAGATGTGAAAATATTTGCAGATCTCTCAAACAAGTATTTAGTCATTACTTTGGTGTTGTGAAAATATACTGCCTGAACAGGAGAATAAGTCAATGTAAAACTGTTATACACATCAAATATGGCTTGCAAAACTCAGTGCCAAATATATTTGATAATGAACACTTTTTCTAGGTTTTTTCTTAAAAAGAAAATGCTAATAAAATTTTCACTTTCATACCCAAAGCTGCAACACACTTTCCAGTTCTCCTTCCTTCTGGTCTGTCATGTGGAAGGGTACGTCTTGTGGCACCCTCATCAGTTCCTGGTGATATGAACACTCTCAATGGTCTGTCAAATGCATGCATCAAAGAATCCCTTATAGAATCCCCACAGGGTCCCTTGAGCTTAAAGCAGGAACACTAGATGTGGAAGACAAAACTGGTTGGTTGTATGAAGAGTGGATTACAACTACAAAATGGCCAGAAGTGAGGCTGAAGTCATAGTTTTGTAAATCTTTATAGTAGGCTTACTGATTTAAAATGAAATATTCAAATTTTTGTGACTGGTTCTTCTTGGCTATATTTATTTTATTGTATATATATATATTTTTTTATAATTGGCATTAAAATATTAGCAGTTGACATATGGTTATGTTGTTGTGGAAAAAAAATCATGAGTGATCATTAACTTGTTGGTATAGCTTACAGGCTAAATAGACAGAATTGAATTACATGTCGACCAAATATGACACTGTGCTGTGAGTCACATTAGAAATAAACATTAGGTAGGTAATACTTATAAACATTGTTTATAAGTATTAAAAATATTAAGATGTTATTTTTATTGATCAATATTTAAATCAAATCAAAATGTATTTAAAATCTGTGCCCTTAGTTACATAATCTACTAATTTTGTTAAAAAATGCTTTAACTACAGTAAATTCAACAAAATCTAATTGATTCGGTGGGAATTAACAGAAGGTTGGCGGCATTAAACCTAAGATTGCACCACCAGGAGTGAAACTGGTTATCATTAATAAGACTCATAACAGAACTGTCAAGCAAAATTCTATTTCAGTCGTTTGAGATGCCCACCAGTGTCAGACAATCTGGCAGCTAGTAGAATTAATTTCAGCAGAAAGCATTCCTGTTGTGCTTTGTATAAAATTGAATTTTGCTATTATTGCAACATTTTGGGGGTTTATTGATAGTGCTGTTTCTATACCTCACAATGCATGCAAACCCTACCCAGGTGGCCCAATAAAATGACCACATTGGAGGAAAATTCTTCCTACAGTTTTCAAAGAAACCAGAATTCAGCCCAGAAAATGTTTACTTTTCCTTGGTGGAGAACATTTGAAATGTAATGTTGGCCATAATGTAAAAGTGTCATCCTTTTGTGCCTTTGATGGTGTTATAATTTCTTTGAATCAGGAACTTCTACACTTGTACCTGTTGTGGAAGCCCCAGATGGTTCATGCTTAAAATGATAACAAAGGCTCAATTTTTTTGAATTGAAATAGTTACCTGCTATGTGCAGTGGTTTTGCACAGAGTGGTCCTGATCCTACTCTCCGCCGGTGCTCCTTCTCCCTCCTCACTGGCTGTGATTAACAGCAGCAGGAGCCAATGGATCCTGCAGGGTCTCGTCCAGGCATAGATTTCAAATCATACAAAATAATTCTCCTGCGCTTGGGTGATAGGTCTAAAAGTATGTAATGCAAGCAACCCTTTATGTGTGGAATGTCCCTGGTCTTGCTGACCTCCTCAGAACAATGGGTGTTCTCGAAGCTGAAACATATAAAAAAAGGAAAGGAGGGTGCACAATCTTGTGCATTACCAAAGATAATTTTAATAAAGGTAAAATAGCAATGATTATACTCACATAAAAACATGGTATACAAGCTTAACAACGCAACAGCAATAGCGAGCAGTGTATCTATGGTCTGCAACTGGAACTGAAGATCTTGGAGGACCAGGGGGTATTGCACAGTGGCTTACACATTTTGAGGGAGGGCCCTCTTCCTCAGAGCCAAAGCGATGAATGACTGGCCTATGTACATGCTCATATGATAGCAGATCCTACCATCCACACAGGCCCCACCTTCCCTGTGAATGAAGGGAAGGTGTATATCACTAGCAAGTATCTCAGGCCCACCTTTTCATAGTGCAGTTTCTGCGTGGGGGTATAGCATAGTGGCCTCATATCACATGTGGGGAGCAGTATGAAAACCAAAAATCATATAAGTGAAGCTTTGTATTTACTGGATATTTGTCTTAATGATGTAATCCAACCTGTGATGCTGATGGATGGTGTGCTCTGCGTCTACCATGTGGCAGAAAGGGCCCAGCAAGATGTCCGTCACACTGGATGTGGGACATGCATACTGCATTAGAACCAGGAAGTGTGTGTGGATTTGCGTTCCATCTGCTACTTCCAGTTGTCGCCACGTCACTTGCGGTCAGTGTAAATTTTTGCTTATTAAAAATCTTACAAACATAATAAAAACATATTTACATATATACAAAATAAATAAAAAAATATATCTAAACAAAAATACCTTACACCAGCATAGAAACAGAAAATGGCTTTTTTTTGCAATAAAAAAACATAAAGAAAACTAAATATACCAACCAAGACACATTTTCATATTATTATCACGATATAACTAAACAAAGTCCTTACCTCCACCTAAACACACTGTCAGGCTACAAAACAATTACACATCTATCTCATACATGCAGCCTTTTTTCAAAAATCTGATCTTATATAAAAATCTAGGGGACGTGAAAGGACAGAAAGAAAAGCCACACACCCAGAGACTGACAGACAGCAGATACGGAGACCTGACATTTCTCCACTTCTTCATCCAGGCCTCCAGCCCCCACCTTTCCTTCTCAAGACCCCGAATCTTCCCAACCTCACCCAGGATATTGTGCACCACCACCTCGGCAGGAAGGACTTTTTTCCAAATGGAAACCTGACACTGTGCATTCCATGTGAAGAAACAAACTACTAAGCTAACTAGAAAAAGTGTCTCAAAATCAAAATCTCGATGTGTCTCAAAGGCCACTCTGCATAACTGAAGCGGCAAAGGAAAGGGATACCCAGAGCCCCACCCACTCGCTTATAGATTGCTACATTGAAGAATCACTGAAGCAAGAAATTGTCTATTGTCTCCTCTACCTCACCACACTCCACTCTTGGACAACCATGGTTCTCCGCAGAGTGATGCTTCAGGTTGGCCTTCACATAGAGTCTGCCGTGGAAAAAGCGGCAAGCCAAATCTCAAAACTTTAAAGATTGAGCAAACACAGACCCTCCCTCATATCAGGGCCTGGGGAATCCCTCAAAGCCAGTGGCTTGCTAAAGGCAGATTCAACAACCCCTCCCCTCCAGGGCCTTCCTAGGAAGATACTTAATTTCCTCTGCCATCACTTGCTACTGCTGAACCATTTTCAGGCATGGAGCAACATAAACCAGGACTGGAAAAAACAAACTCACCCAGGTGGTTCCTCTGCCAGCGTGTTAGCAAAATTATGTTTCAAAAACATCAGAGAAATAAATACCACTGGGTTGACCATACCTAGGCCACCCATCCACCTGGGAAGGTAGGTTACAGACCTGTTAACAAGATTCAGTTTGTTCCCCCCATAACAGTTGGAAGAAACAGCTGTAGATCTTTTCATGGCATCAGGATCCAAATATACCGAGACATCTCTCCTGCTACACTAGACAGGAGACGCAGAAAGAATTCAATATCGCTGGGGCTTCCCATTCAAGATCTTTGTGATGCACAATGGTTCAACATACACACATGGGCGTCCGCAGAACTTTTTCCAAGGGGGGGCATAATTTCAAGGCCACTCATGCTCCGCCCCTTTTTGACAATCTCATGAAAATCTTTCCACTGGTAATACATATGTGTTATATAACAGATAATTCATCTTCACTTTGTATTGGAAGTTACTCTGGCGGCCGTGTTCCATGCCCATATAGCCTAGAGAATGTACATCTTTTTACATTGCAATACATCTGTTGTAGCCATATTTGGATCTCATACTTTCACTGTATTGGCTGTTTTCATCAAGATAAAAATATGGCAACAACAGATGTATTGCAATGTAAAAAGATGTACATTCTCTAGGCTATATGGGCATGGTACGCAGCCACCTGAGTAACCTTGCGGATGCCCATGCTTTCAAAAACCAGCCCTGGAAAAAATTTCATACCAGCCTCACAGCATTATTATACCAGCCCAACAGCATAACATCATTATTTTATTGTTCATGAAAGGGAAAAACCATGCATTTTAAAGCACATTTGATGAAGAGAGTATTAGATATAGATATGAAATCACATAGGGCTTTATATATATATATATATATATATATATATATATATATATATATATATATATATATATATATATATAATATTCAAATTCCAGTTAATAGTGGTAAGTGATCAATCATCAAGGGGGACCCCAGAAACTCAGAACGTTGGGGGGGGGGACCACCTTCTGCAGAAAGAATACTCGAAGGTAAGGGGGGTGGGTTACTAATATAAGGAGGAAACCCTTTATATCAGTGCCCCTTACATTATTGTATTCACTCCCCCCTTACATCAGTGACCCCCCGACTGGCCTGGCGGTGCTTTCACTGACCTCCTCTCAGGTGCACTGTGCAGGCCTCAGTCAGTCGGCTCCAGCTTGGAGGTTTTATCCTTTAGTCTCCTGTCCACAGTCCACACAAGTCTGACTTCTCCCATGACCCCCATCCTGGCGGTGCTCCCACTCTTGACTCCTCTCCAGACTCCCTCAGAGACTGCAGACATGCTACAGGAGATGGACAGAGATTGCAGACTTGATGCAAGAGCTCAATGCAGCCTCACCAGTGCCCATCAAACTCAGCCTCACTGTGCCCACCAATAGTGATGGACGAACTTCCGACGGGACGTTTCGCGAACGCGAAACGCGAACGGACACAAACGTTCGCGAAAACGACCGTTCGCCGCGGGCTCCATTGACTTCAATGGGAGGCGAATTTCGCAAACCTTTAGGTCGAATTTGCGGCCACGGGGTAATTATTAGGGGGTAGCACGTAGTCCCACCACCTGGACAATAGCATAATACATGTATGAGGTGAATTTGGGATCGATAACTACAAGCATTTTTTTTTTATTTGGGAAATTGTTCTGACAATTCAGGACTATGGAGCTAATGAAGGCAATGGAGGAGAGGGAAGGTCAGGGACCAGGGTAGGCAAACAAGAGGGTGCAGGAGATACAGAGCACTGACAGCAGCACCGTAATACAGAGCACTGACATCAGCACCGTGACATACAGCGCTGACAGCAGCTCCGTGACATACAGCGCTGACAGCAGCTCCGTGACATACAGCGCTGACAGCAGCTCCGTGACATACAGCGCTGACAGCAGCTCCGTGACATACAGCGCTGACAGCAGCTCCGTGACATACAGCGCTGACAGCAGCACCGTGACATACAGCGCTGACAGCAGCTCCGTGACATACAGCGCTGACAGCAGCTCCGTGACATACAGCGCTGACAGCAGCTCCGTGACATACAGCACTGACAGCAGCTCCGTGACATACAGCGCTGACAGCAGCTCCGTGACATACAGCGCTGACAGCAGCACCGTGACATACAGCGCTGACAGCAGCTCCGTGACATACAGCGCTGACAGCAGCTCCGTGACATACAGCGCTGACAGCAGCTCCGTGACATACAGCGCTGACAGCAGCTCCGTGACATACAGCGCTGACAGCAGCACCGTGACATACAGCGCTGACAGCAGCTCCGTGACATACAGCGCTGACAGCAGCTCCGTGACATACAGCGCTGACAGCAGCTCCGTGACATACAGCGCTGACAGCAGCTCCGTGACATACAGCGCTGACAGCAGCTCCGTGACATACAGCGCTGACAGCAGCTCCGTGACATACAGCGCTGACAGCAGCACCGTGACATACAGCGCTGACAGCAGCTCCGTGACATACAGCGCTGACAGCAGCTCCGTGACATACAGCGCTGACAGCAGCTCCGTGACATACAGCACTGACAGCAGCTCCGTGACATACAGCGCTGACAGCAGCTCCGTGACATACAGCGCTGACAGCAGCACCGTGACATACAGCGCTGACAGCAGCTCCGTGACATACAGCGCTGACAGCAGCTCCGTGACATACAGCGCTGACAGCAGCTCCGTGACATACAGCGCTGACAGCAGCTCCGTGACATACAGCGCTGACAGCAGCTCCGTGACATACAGCGCTGACAGCAGCTCCGTGACATACAGCGCTGACAGCAGCTCCGTGACATACAGCGCTGACAGCAGCTCCGTGACATACAGCGCTGACAGCAGCTCCGTGACATACAGCGCTGACAGCAGCACCGTAAGCAGCCCCAGGAGGAAGTCAGCACAGCACAGGGATGGTGTGATCCCCTCATAATAAGAACCCCCAGGAGGAAGTCAGCACAGCACAGGGATGGTGGGAGCCCCTCATAATAAGAACACCCAGGAGGAAGTCAGCACAGCACAGGGATGGTGGGAACCCCTCATAATAAGCAGCCCCAGTAGAAATATGACACCGCTCAACCTCTTCAAAGAGGAGGGTAGGGGCATATAGTACGGTGTGCTTTTTTGGGTCAGGGAAGTGAGCCAAATGAATTAAGAAGGTCTGTGTGCTTGATTCCAAAAATTGTTTATAGACATATACATGGTCTACTGATCACATGTGTTGAATTCCTCCGAGATCCATGCCTCATTCATTTTTAGAAATGTGAGGTAGTTAACACTGTGGTGAGCTAGGCGAGTACGCTTATCGGTCACAATCCCCCCTGCTGCGCTGAACGTCCTTTCGGACAGGACACTGGATGAGGGGCAAGCCAACAGTTCGATTGCAAATTGGGCAAGCTCTGGCCAGAGGTCAAGCCTGCCCACCCAGTAGTCTAGGGGTTCATCACTCCTCAGAGCGTCCACATCGGCCGTTAACCCAATGTAGTCGGACACCTGACGGTCTAGGCGTTCCCTGATGCTGGATCCGGATGACACCTGTCGATGGGTCGGCTGAAAGAATGACCTCATATCCGAAGTCACCAACACATCTTCAAACCGGCCTCTTCTTGCAGGCGCTGTTGGATTGGTACCCGCAAATCCTTCTCTGGGAGTGGGAATTGCTCCTCTGCCAGCGCACGCAAAAGCAGAATGCAGCATTTCTCGAAGCAAGGCCTGGAAGTGCTGCATTCTGACAGCCCTCTGCGACGGCGGTAACATTTCCGCCATTTTGTGTTTGTACCGGGGGTCTAAGTACGTTGCCACCCAGTACTGGTCCTTGACCCTCATGCTTTTTATACGGGGGTCCCTATTAAAACACTGGAGCATGAAGGCCCCCATTTGCACTAAAGTGGAAGCGGTGTGGTGGCCTGGCTCCTGCTCATCATCCAGGATAATGTCGTCCTCTTCATTCTCCTCTCCCCATCCTCGCACAACAGGGATCCCAGAAAGGTTTAAAGCATGCTCTTCTTGCTCCTGCTCATCCGCCCCGGCACCATCCTCCTCTGACTCCTCATCAGACTCCTGTTGTTGACTTGTCTCAGATAGAGTAGCCCCCCCTGGGAATTCATCCAGCATTGCGACTTCCTCATCTTCCCGCTCCTGCTCCTCCACAGCCTGATCAATGACACGACGCAATGCACGCTCCAGAAAGAAGGCATAAGGTACCATGTCACTGATGGCGCCATGGCTGCGACTGACCAGTTTGGTGATCTCCTCAAATGGCCGCAGAAGTCTGCATGTGTCGCGCATGAGCAGCCACTGGCGCGGTGAAAAAAAACCCAGCTCCCCAGAACCGTTTCTTTCGCAGAGTTCATACAGGTAGACGTTAACTGCACGTTTCTGCTGGAGCAGCCTATCAAGCATATAGAAGGTTGAGTTCCATCGCGTCGGGCAATCGCAAATAAGACGTCTGACCGGCAGATGGTGTCGCCGCTGAATGTCAGCAAGGCGAGCCATGGCCGTGTAAGATCTTCTGAAATGGGCCGAGATTTTCCTTGCCTGCCGCAAGATGTCCTGGACCCCAGGGTATTTGACAAGGAATCGCTGCACGACCAAGTTTAAGACGTGTGCCATGCACGGCACGTGCGTGATTTTGCCCTGTTTCAATGCGCTAAGCAGATTGGCACCGTTGTCACACACCACTTTACCAACTGTCAAATTGAGCGGTGTTAGCCACTCATCTGCCTGTGAACGCAAAGCTGAAAGGAGTGCCGGGCCAGTGTGGCTCTTTGCTTCCAGGCACAACAGACGCAGCACGGCATGGCAACGTCTCACCTGGCATGTGGAATAGGTTCTGGGGAGCTTGGGCGGTGCAGTGGAAGAGACGCTAGCAGCGGAAAAGGAGGAGGCAGCTGAGGAGGAGAGGGAGGAGGATGGAGTAGGAGGAGGAGAAGAAGAGTCAGGCCTGCATGCAATCCGTGGCGGTAAAACCAAATCTACACGGGTGCCACGGGTTACATGCTTGACGGCCGTCAGAAGGTTCACCCAGTGGGCAGTAAAACTGATATACCTTCCCTGCCCGTGTTTGCTAGACCACGTGTCTGTGGTCAGATGTATCTTGGCACCGACACTGTGTGCCAGAGATACATTCACTTGCCGCTGAACATGGCCATATAGCTCTGGGATGCCCTTCTCTGAGAAATACTTCCTTCCTGGGACCTTCCATTGTGGTGTTCCAATGGCCACAAATTTGCGAAAGGCCTCCGAGTCCACCAGTTTATATGGCAGTAGTTGGCGGGCTATGAGTTCTGACAAGCCAGCCGCCAACCGTTGGGCAAGAGGGTTATCCGGCGTCATCATTTTTTTACGCTCAAACATTAGGCCCACGGAAGCCTGCCTTTTTGCAGAAAAATGTGAGCTTGGCGTGATGGAAGGTGGAGTGGAGGACAATTGTGAGGAGAGAGGAGAAGGAGAAGTAGAAGACGAGGCTGGACGGTGAGAGCCTGCAGTGTGGCTTTGTGTGTTCCGTTGCTCCCACTGGGCTCGGTGATGGCTGCTCATGTGCCTTCTTAAGGCGGTCGTCCCTAGGTGAGTATTGGGCTTACCGCGACTAACGCGTTGACTGCAAAGATTGCAGATGGCAACGCTATTGTCAGCAGCGGACACGTTAAAAAAAGCCCACACTGCGGAGCCATGTGCCGGTGTCCTGGGAGCGCCAGATGTGACCGTACATGGTCGATGACTCGCTCCTGATACATTTGCAGTCTGCTTTGTCCCTGCTGTGCAATGTAAGTCATTGCTGCTTCTCCTCCCTATCTGCTGGTCCATATCTCCCTCTGAACTCCCCTCCTCTTCCTCTCTTGTGGGCACCCACGTGACATCACTAGACACGTCATCATCAACGTCACCTTCCCCACCGCTATAAGTAGAGTAGGCAGCAACACCGGGGACCAACCTCCTCCTTGGGCTGATCTGGGTACTGGCGTCAGACTGCTGAGTAGCGCTTGTTGCTACCTCCTCTTCCTGATCCAATACCAAGAGTGGCTGCGCATCAGAAATGTCCTCTTGATATGGATCGGAAAATAATTCCAGTGACTCAAGCGGAAGGTATGTGGTGGTGGTGGTGGTGGTCGTGTTGTTGGTGGTAGTGTCTTTGGGGGTGCACATAGCAGAGAGTGAAGAAGAGGGTGCAGATCGAGAGGATGAGGAGGGTGCAGAAGAGTAAGGCTGAGCGAGCCACTCAACCAAGTCTGGTGCATCCTTTAAAGTAATTGAACGCACCTTCTGCAACTTCCCACTTTGGCTCAAGCCTGTTGCTCCTGCCCTACCCCTACCACCCCTGCGGAAGGGCCTGCCTCTTCCTCTGCATGTCATTTTTTAAATGACCCTGTGACAAAACTCTTAGTCCCTATACCGCTGAAGGACTGCTGCAGTATAGGTGAGCGGTCAGCAGTGGTGCACGTCAACCCTATCTATTGTGGACCTATAGCGGTCCTTACAGAACAGCAGACTGTACCGCACTCAAGCCTATGTACCGTAGCACCCTATACCAAGTTACCAGTCCTTATAAGAACTTTTGTGGACCAAGCAGGTTGTGTATTAGTGTTTAGCAGACTGTACGTCAGTCCCTATACCGCTGAAGGACTGCTGCAGTATAGGGCAGCGGTCAGCAGTGGTGCACGTCAACCCTATCTATTGTGGACCGATAGCGGTCCTTACAGAACAGCAGACTGTACCGCACTCAAGCCTATGTACCGTAGCACCCTATACCAAGTTACCAGTCCTTATAAGAACTTTTGTGGACCAAGCAGGTTGTGTATTAGTGTTTAGCAGACTGTACGTCAGTCCCTATACCGCTGAAGGACTGCTGCAGTATAGGGCAGCGGTCAGCAGTGGTGCACGTCAACCCTATCTATTGTGGACCGATAGCGGTCCTTACAGAACAGCAGACTGTACCGCACTCAAGCCTATGTACCGTAGCACCCTATACCAAGTTACCAGTCCTTATAAGAACTTTTGTGGAACAAGCAGGTTGTGTGTTAGTGATTAGCAGACTGTACGTCAGTCCCTATACCAATGAAGGACTGCTGCAGTATAGGGCAGCGGTCAGCAGTAGTGCACGGCAACCCTATGTATTGTGGACCGATAGCGGTCCTTACAGAACAGCAGACTGTACTGCACTCAGGCCTATGTACCGTAGCACCCTATACCAAGTTACCAGTCCTTATAAGAACTTTTGTGGACCAAGCAGGTTGTGTGTTAGTGTTTAGCAGACTGTGCGTCAGTCCCTATACCGCTGAAGGACTGCTGCAGTATAGGGCAGCGGTCAGCAGTAGTGCACGGCAACCCTATGTATTGTGGACCGATAGCGGTCCTTACAGAACAGCAGACTGTAACGCACTCAGGCCTATGTACCGTAGCACCCTATACCAAGTTACCAGTCCTTATAAGAACTTTTGTGGACCAAGCAGGTTGTGTGTTAGTGATTAGCAGACTGTACGTCAGTCCCTATACCAATGAAGGACTGCTGCAGTATAGGGCAGCGGTCAGCAGTAGTGCACGGCAACCCTATGTATTGTGGACCGATAGCGGTCCTTACAGAACAGCAGACTGTAACGCACTCAGGCCTATGTACCGTAGCACCCTATACCAAGTTACCAGTCCTTATAAAAACTTTTGTGGACCAAGCAGGTTGTGTGTTAGTGTTTAGCAGACTGTGCGTCAGTCCCTATACCGCTGAAGGACTGCTGCAGTATAGGGCAGCGGTCAGCAGTGGTGCACGTCAACCCTATCTATTGTGGACCGATAGCGGTCCTTACAGAACAGCAGACTGTACCGCACTCAAGCCTATGTACCGTAGCACCCTATACCAAGTTACCAGTCCTTATAAGAACTTTTGTGGACCAAGCAGGTTGTGTATTAGTGTTTAGCAGACTGTACGTCAGTCCCTATACCGCTGAAGGACTGCTGCAGTATAGGGCAGCGGTCAGCAGTGGTGCACGTCAACCCTATCTATTGTGGACCGATAGCGGTCCTTACAGAACAGCAGACTGTACCGCACTCAAGCCTATGTACCGTAGCACCCTATACCAAGTTACCAGTCCTTATAAGAACTTTTGTGGAACAAGCAGGTTGTGTGTTAGTGATTAGCAGACTGTACGTCAGTCCCTATACCAATGAAGGACTGCTGCAGTATAGGGCAGCGGTCAGCAGTAGTGCACGGCAACCCTATGTATTGTGGACCGATAGCGGTCCTTACAGAACAGCAGACTGTACTGCACTCAGGCCTATGTACCGTAGCACCCTATACCAAGTTACCAGTCCTTATAAGAACTTTTGTGGACCAAGCAGGTTGTGTGTTAGTGTTTAGCAGACTGTGCGTCAGTCCCTATACCGCTGAAGGACTGCTGCAGTATAGGGCAGCGGTCAGCAGTAGTGCACGGCAACCCTATGTATTGTGGACCGATAGCGGTCCTTACAGAACAGCAGACTGTAACGCACTCAGGCCTATGTACCGTAGCACCCTATACCAAGTTACCAGTCCTTATAAGAACTTTTGTGGACCAAGCAGGTTGTGTGTTAGTGATTAGCAGACTGTACGTCAGTCCCTATACCAATGAAGGACTGCTGCAGTATAGGGCAGCGGTCAGCAGTAGTGCACGGCAACCCTATGTATTGTGGACCGATAGCGGTCCTTACAGAACAGCAGACTGTAACGCACTCAGGCCTATGTACCGTAGCACCCTATACCAAGTTACCAGTCCTTATAAAAACTTTTGTGGACCAAGCAGGTTGTGTGTTAGTGTTTAGCAGACTGTGCGTCAGTCCCTATACCGCTGAAGGACTGCTGCAGTATAGGGCAGCGGTCAGCAGTGGTGCACGTCAACCCTATCTATTGTGGACCGATAGCGGTCCTTACAGAACAGCAGACTGTACCGCACTCAAGCCTATGTACCGTAGCACCCTATACCAAGTTACCAGTCCTTATAAGAACTTTTGTGGACCAAGCAGGTTGTGTATTAGTGTTTAGCAGACTGTACGTCAGTCCCTATACCGCTGAAGGACTGCTGCAGTATAGGGCAGCGGTCAGCAGTGGTGCACGTCAACCCTATCTATTGTGGACCGATAGCGGTCCTTACAGAACAGCAGACTGTACCGCACTCAAGCCTATGTACCGTAGCACCCTATACCAAGTTACCAGTCCTTATAAGAACTTTTGTGGAACAAGCAGGTTGTGTGTTAGTGATTAGCAGACTGTACGTCAGTCCCTATACCAATGAAGGACTGCTGCAGTATAGGGCAGCGGTCAGCAGTAGTGCACGGCAACCCTATGTATTGTGGACCGATAGCGGTCCTTACAGAACAGCAGACTGTAACGCACTCAGGCCTATGTACCGTAGCACCCTATACCAAGTTACCAGTCCTTATAAGAACTTTTGTGGACCAAGCAGGTTGTGTGTTAGTGATTAGCAGACTGTACGTCAGTCCCTATACCAATGAAGGACTGCTGCAGTATAGGGCAGCGGTCAGCAGTAGTGCACGGCAACCCTATGTATTGTGGACCGATAGCGGTCCTTACAGAACAGCAGACTGTACTGCACTCAGGCCTATGTACCGTAGCACCCTATACCAAGTTACCAGTCCTTATAAAAACTTTTGTGGACCAAGCAGGTTGTGTGTTAGTGTTTAGCAGACTGTGCGTCAGTCCCTATACCGCTGAAGGACTGCTGCAGTATAGGGCAGCGGTCAGCAGTAGTGCACGGCAACCCTATGTATTGTGGACCGATAGCGGTCCTTACAGAACAGCAGACTGTAACGCACTCAGGCCTATGTACCGTAGCACCCTATACCAAGTTACCAGTCCTTATAAGAACTTTTGTGGACCAAGCAGGTTGTGTGTTAGTGATTAGCAGACTGTACGTCAGTCCCTATACCAATGAAGGACTGCTGCAGTATAGGGCAGCGGTCAGCAGTAGTGCACGGCAACCCTATGTATTGTGGACCGATAGCGGTCCTTACAGAACAGCAGACTGTACCGCACCCAAGCCTATGTACCGTAGCACCCTAGACAGACCAAGTTACCAGTCCTGATAAAGAGCTTTGTGGAACAAGTGAGTTGTGAATGATTAGCAGACTGCAGCAGAAGGGCAGCAGTCAAGTATAATATTCTTTCTATATTTGGAAGAAAGAATATTATACGTGTACAAGCCTATTACCGTACCACTGATACCAGTCCTGAAAAGAACCTTTGTGGAACTAATAGTAACAGCAAGTCTTTAAAATTATCCTCACTGCCTGACACACTGCTTCCTGCCTGTCCCTATACAAATTGGCAAAAAAGAGTAGGCTGGAACGATTAGCTGGAACAGCTCTTTTGTGGACCTGATAGTAACAGCTAATGATGATGATGATGATGATGATGAAGAAAGACTAATCTGGCTGAGCTGTCCCTAAAATAGCAGCATACAGCGCTCTGTCCCTTTATCTAAACTGACAAAAGAAACTCAGGCTGCTGACCTAACACCTATACCAGTCCTGAAAAGAACTTTTGTGTACCAAATAGCTAGCGTTTTCTCTGTCCCTACTCCACACAGGATCCTTTCCCTACAGTGACAGAAGAAAGAATGTAAAATGGCCACCGGATCGGGTGTATTTATAGGTTAGGGGGAATGTCCAAGTGTCCATGAGCTGTCATGTCTCAATTGGTTGTCCTGTAACACATGATAAACGTGTCACGAAAGGTTAAAGTTCTTGTATACATTAAACACGTAAGTCCGCCGGGGCGAACGACGGAAAAAGGCGTTCGAACCCGCGGACGGCGAAAGTCGGAAATTCGCCGCGAAACGACCGCCGGGCGAACCGTTCGGCCATCACTACCCACCAATGCAGCCTCACTGTGCCCACCAAATGCAGCCTCACTGTGCCCACCAAATGCAGCCTCACTGTGCCCACCAAATGCAGCTTCACTGTGCCCACCAAATGCAGCTTCACTGTGCCCACCAAATGCAGCTTCACTGTGCCCACCACATGCAGCCTCACTGTGTCCACCAAATGCAGCCTCACTGTGTCCTTCAAATGCAGCCTCACTGTGTCTATCAAATGCAGCCCCTCCTGTGCCCCATGTCCCAGTCTGCAGTCCCTGTCTGTGGGAAGGTGTGTTGTTGATGCTCGGTACAGTACCTTGCATGCCAGCAGGATATCCATGATGGCCAGCAGCAGGCAGGGTCTGTTCTCGTTTTGGATGGGGACGGTGCTCCTTCCAGAGGATCTGTCTGCTGTGAGATGGAGTGGTCCCTGGCCACCTGCACCTTCAGCCGTCCTCATTTTCTGGCCCCAGTCAGCCTGCCCTCTGGTCCTGGGGAAGTGGAGAGCACTGAGTGGGAGTTGGAGAGAAGGGGGGAGCAAAGAGTACTGGCAGGGTTGGAGAACACATGGGTGGGGGAAAAGAGCGAGGGGGAGTGGAGATCACAGGGGTGGGGAGCGGAGAGCGCTTGGGGGGAACTTGAGAGCACTGATGGGGCCAACAGGAACAGGGGTAGAGAGCAAGGTAGGCTGAGAGCACTGGGGGGCTAAGAGTGTGGGGGAGTGGAGAGCAATGGGGGGGAGCTTGAGAGCACCAGTGGGGGCCAGAAAGAACAGGGGTTGAAAGCACGGGGGACTGGAAAGCACTATGTGGGGTGGAGAGCACATGGGTGGGCGCAAAATGCAGGGGGAGGGGAGAGTACAGGGGTGGGGAGTGCAGAGTGCTAGGGGGGGCAAAAAGAACAGGGGTGGAGAGCATGGAGGGTAGAGAGCACTGGGGGGGCTGGAGAGCACCAGGGGGGCAGAAAGAAAAGGGGTGGGGAGTAAGGAGGGCTGGAGAGCACTGGGGTGGGGGCTGGAGAGTGATGGGGAGAGCTGAAGAGCACTGGGGGGGGGGGAAGAACAGGGGGGAGCATTGGGTGGAGTGGAGAGCACTGAGGGGAGAGCACTGGGGGGAAAGAACAGGGGGAGAGAGGAGAGCACTGGGGGGAGAAAGCACTGGGGGGAGTGGAGGGCACGGGGGGGGGGAGAGCACTGGGGGTAACAGGGGCGGAGAGTACTGGGGGGGAACGGGGGGGAGGGCACTGGGGGGGGACAGGGGGGAGAGCACTGGGGGGGAAGCACTGGGATGGTGGCTAGAGAAGGATGGGGAGAGCTGGAGAGCAGCAAGAACAGGGGAGGAGAAAACTGGGGGGGGGGGGCAGGAGAGTGTTGTGGTGGTGTAGGAGAGCACTGTGGGGGTGGCAGGAGAGTGTGGTGGTGATGGAGACCACTGGGGGGGCAGGAGAGTGTGGCGGTGGAGGAGAGCACTGGAGGGGGTGGCAGGAGAGTGTGGTGGTGGAGGAGACCACTGGGGGGGCAGGAGAGTGTGGTGGTGGAGGAGAGCACGGTGGTGGAAGAGAGCATGGGGGGGGCAGGAGAGTGCGGTGGTGGAGGAGAGCACTGGGGGGGCAGGAGAGTGCGGTGGTGGAGGAGAGCACTGGGGGGCAGGAGAGTGCGGTGGTGGAGGAGAGCACTGGGGGGGGCAGGAGAGTGCGGTGGTGGAGAGCACTGGGGGGCAGGAGAGTGCGGTGGTGGAGGAGAGCACTGGGGGGCAGGAGAGTGCGGTGGTGGAAGAGAAGAGCACTGGGGGGTAGGAGAGTGCGGTGGTGGAAGAGAGCACTGGGGGGGGCAGGAGAGTGCGGTGGTGGAGGAGAGCACTGGGGGGGGCAGGAGAGTGCGGTGGTGGAGGAGAGCGCTGGGGGGGCAGGAGAGTGCGGTGGTGGAGGAGAGCACTGGGGGGGGCAGGAGAGTGTGGTGGTGGAGGAGAGCACTGGATGGGGTGGCAGGAGAGTGTGGTGGTGGAGGAGACCACTGGGGGGGCAGGAGAGTGTGGTGGTGGAGGAGAGCACGGTGGCGGAGGAGAGCATGGGGGGGAGGAGAGTGCGGTGGTGGAGGAGAGCACTGGGGGGCAGGAGAGTGCGGTGGTGGAAGAGAAGAGCACGGGGGGGGGGCAGGAGAGTGCGGTGGTGGAGGAGAGCACTGGTGGGGGGGCAGGAGAGTGCGGTGGTGGAGAGCACTGGGGCGGCAGGAGAGTGCGGTGGTGGAAGAGAAGAACACTGGGGGGTAGGAGAGTGCGGTAGTGGAAGAGAGCACTGGGGGGGCAGGAGAGTGCGGTGGTGGAGGAGAGCACAGGGGGGGGCAGGAGAGTGTGGTGGTGGAGGAGAGCACTGGAGGAGGTGGCAGGAGAGTGTGGTGGTGGAGGAGACCACGGGGGGGGCAGGAGAGTGTGGTGGTGGAGGAGAGCACGGTGGTGGAGGAGAGCATGGGGGGGAGGAGAGTGCGGTGGTGGAGAGCACGGGGGGGGGGCAGGAGAATGCGGTGGTGGAGGAGAGCACTGTGGTGGAAGAGAGCATGGGGGGCAGGAGAGTGCGGTGGTGGAGAGCACTGGGGGGGGGGGCAGGAGTGTGCGGTGGTGGAGGAGAGCACTGGGGGTGCAGAAGAGTGCGGTGGTGGAGGAGAGCACTGGGGGCAGGAGAGTGTGTGGTGGAAGAGAAGAGCACTGGGGGGGGCAGGAGAGTGCGGTGGTGGAGGAGAGCACTGGGGGGGGGGCAGGAGAGTGCGGTGGTGGAGGAGAGCACTGGGGGGGCAGGAGAGTGCAGTGGTGGAAGAGAAGAGCACTGGGGGGTAGGAGAGTGCAGTGGTGGAAGAGAGCACTGGGGGGGGGCAGGAGATTGCGGTGGTGGAGGAGAGCACTGGGGGGGCAGGAGAGTGTGGTGGTGGAGGAGAGCACTGGGGGGGCAGGAGAGTGCGGTGGTGGAGGAGAGCACTGGGGGGGCAGGAGAGTGCGGTGGTGGAAGAGAAGAGCACTGGGGGGGTATGAGAGTGCGGTGGTGGAAGAGAGCACTGGGGGGGCAGGAGAGTGCGGTGGTGGAGGAGAGCACTGGGGGGGGGCAGGAGAGTGCGGTGGTGGAGGAGAGCACTGGGGGGGCAGGAGAGTGCGGTGGTGGAAGAGAAGAGCACTGGGGGGGTAGGAGAGTGCGGTGGTGGAAGAGAGCACTGGGGGGGGCAGGAGAGTGCAGTGGTGGAGGAGAGCACTGGGGGGGCAGGAGAGTGCGGTGGTGGAGGAGAGCACTGGGGGGGCAGGAGAGTGCGGTGGTGGAAGAGAAGAGCACTGAGGGGGTAGGAGAGTGCGGTGGTGGAAGAGAGCACTGGGGGGGGCAGGAGAGTGCGGTGGTGGAGGAGAGCACTTGGGGGGCAGGAGACTGTGGAGGTGGAGGAGAGCACTGGGGGGGGCAGGAGAGTGTGGTGGTGGAGGAGAGCATGGGGGGCAGGAGAGTGCGGTGGTGGAAGAGAAGAGCACGGGGGGGGGGGGCAGGAGAGCGCGGTGGTGGAAGAGAGCACTGGGGGGGGCAGGAGAGTGCGGTAATGGAGGAGAGCACTGCAGCCCCCCCCCCCTCGATCCTCCTATCCAGGCACTGTAGCAGGGATGGGCATCTACTCCTCTGGATCACAGCGCTGGATGGCTGTGTTCGGCGGCCGCTCTGTAACACAGTCCCGCCCCCCCAGACCGGCTCATGTGATAGGCGGAACGTTGATTCTCTCTACTATCACATGTGCTGGTCTGGGGGGGCGGGACTGTGTTACAGAGCGGCCGCCGAACACAGCCATCCAGCGCTGTAAACCAGAGGAGAAAAAAAAATGCAGCATGGCGGCGGCGGCGGTGGCAACACCTTGGGGATTCCAGGGGGGGGCACTTGACCCCCCCTTGCCCCCTGCTGCGGACGCCCATGCATACACAGTATACAACATAAAAGAAGGAAAAGAACTTCTGGTTAAAGTGGTGGGCCAGCTGAATTTTTTTTTTTAAAGTCAGCAGCTACAAACACTGTAGCTGCTGACTTTTAATAAGCACACTTACCTGTCCAGGGTGCCTGTGATGTCAGCTGTCCCTCGGTTCTCAGGTCCGCCATTCTATCTAAGGGAAACAGGCAGTGGAGCCCGTTTGGAACATTTTAATGTCATTTTGTCTTTTAGGGTAGCTCTCCACTTTAAGCTGGGCCTGTTTGAGCCAAAACCTTCAAATCAACCTCCTGCAACCCTCAGATCATCACCCATTTGGTCCACTCCTTCATCACATCGCAATCAAAGAGACCAAAGAAGATGGCGTCAATCCTTCCAGGATCAAGTAGCAAAACACTCCACAAGGCTAATGGTTCTGTTTTGTCTCCCAAATCGTTTTGGCATTCCACCAGTTTTTATGTTGTAGTTTCTACCACAAGATTGCATGAAGTGTTCTTGATAGACTGACTTTCTTCATTCCGTCTATAAGGCGAGCCTGCCTTAACAATTATCTACCTGAGATTGAAGTGACAGCGATAATAAGGTCGCTTTGATTTATTTTCACCTTAACATCTATTTTGAATCAGGAACTGACTATGACCCCATATTTTATAATTCAGCTCTGAACATGGCCTCTGTTACTACATTGAAATATCTGGGTCATCTTGCAGTCAATCTATGGAGACTTGTGCCTTATACATACCATGAATAACTTCACCAACATTTTGGAAGCTCATGTCGAGCAACTCTAATGACTTTTTTTTTTTTTTTCTCAGAAGTTCTCAATTACATTAACTTTATTCTCTGACCATTCCATTTAGGACCTCTTATGCCCCGTACACACGAGCGGACTTTTCGACATCCAAACTCCGACGGACTGAGTCCGTCAGACTATCCGATCGTGTGTGGGCTGCAACGGACTTTAGCTTCGCTAAAGTCTGACGGACTTTAGAAATGAAGCATGCTTCAAATTTTCCCGACGGAACTCCGCCGGACCCGGTCCCCTTCGAATAATTCGCTCATGTGTGTGCTACTCCGACGGACTAAAACCGACGCTAGGGCAGCTATTGGCTACTGTCTATGAACTTCCTACGTCGAATACAGTCGTACGTCATCACGTTCGACTCCGTCGGAGTTTGGTGTGATGGTGTGTGGTCAAGTCCGTTCGGTCGAAAAGTCCGCCAGAACTCCGTCGGAACTCCGGCGGAACTCCTTTGGAGGTCTGTCAGACTTAATCCCTCTCGTGTGTACGGGGCATAAATCTACGTAATTCTTTCTACAGATTTGTTTTTCTTTTTAGGTTGCAAACTTGTTCAGTTTATGCTTGGTTATCAATCCCTACATAAGTTTAAAACACCTTAGCTCTTTGTGTAGTATTTAGATTTTCTATATAAACATGCACATTTATTCCTTAAAGCAGAACTCTGGGATTTTCAAAAAAATCCCCCTTTATTACCCCCCCCCCCCCCCCCAAACACTCAACAGTTATCACATTTGTGAAATTTCTTCCCATTTAAGAGAATTGACTGATTTAATTTTCACTCAGCCAGTTTTCTGATTTAAAAAAATGCAGCATCTTTTCTGGCAGGGAGGATCTCTTAGAACATTGATTGTATCATATCCTCTTCTCTCTCTCAAACTGTAATCAGCCATGAATACTTGGGCTGGGAGTGAATGTGGGAGGTACACTAGGCTTGTACATGTAAATGTGAACTCGCCTACTTCAACATAAATCACACCCCTCATTCTGCAACCAGCAAGCCATACATAACACGTGGTATGATAGGTTACAACCTTATAAATGCAAAGCATTTTAATGAAAATGTTTATTAATAAAATATTAATTTAATAAATACATTTTAATTAAATTAAAGCGTGAGTCCGCCGGGAGTTCCACCGTTTTTTTTTTAAAAGCCAGCAGCTACAAATACTGCAGGGGAGGATTCCAATGAGCGGAAGGTCCACTTTAAGGTGGACCTCCGCTTTAATACATTTAATGCATTTAATTTAAATGCAAACCAGTGCAGCTTATATGTGTCCACCAGTGTTGAATGTCAGGGACCACCAGTGACAAATGTTTATTGACCACCAGTGCAGCATGTCAGCGACCACCAGTGATGCTTGTCAGGGACCACCATGACAGAGACCACCAGTGCCAAATGTCAAGGACCACTAGTGCCGTTTGTCAGGGACCACCAGTGCCGAATGTCAGGGACCCCAATTTCAGGAACCACCAGTACCACTTGTCAGGGACCACCATGTCAGGGACCACCATGTCAGGGAGCACCAGTGCTGATTGTCAGGGATCACCAGTGCCGCTTGTCAGGGACCACCAGTGCAGCATGTCAGGGACCACCATGTCAGGGACCACCAGAGCTGCATGTCAGGGACAACAATGTCAGGGACCACTAGTGCAGTATGTCAGGGACCACCATGTCAGGGACCACCAGTGCCGAATGTCAGGGACCACCATGTCAGGGAGCACCAGTGCTAAATGTCAGGGACCACCAGTGCCACTTGTCAGGGACCACTATGTCACCACCCTGTCAGGGACCACCAGTGTCACTTGTCAGGGACCACCATGTCACCTCCATGTCAGAGACAACAATGTCACCTCCATGCCAGGGACCACCATGTCACCTCCATGTCAGGGACCACCATATCACCTCCATGTCAGGGACCATCATGTCACCTCCATACCAGGGACCACCAGTGCAGAGCAGGATTATCATCAGTAATTACTTGTATATACACAGCAGGGATCTCCCGCGGTGGCAGGTATAGTATATGAGAATGCCACTCACTGATGCCCCACCGCTGTTATTATGATTGACAGTGCACTGCTCCTATAATGGAGGGGAGTGGGAGATCAGCGAGCGGCATTCTTGTACACCATACCTGACACAGTGGGAGAGCCCTGCTGTGTCATACAAGTAATTACTGATGATAATCCATGCTCTGCATGGAGATAGCAGGCGGGGGTGGGGCGGCGGGGACAGAATGAGGGGCAGAGACTTCAGGGAGCAGAGAAGGAGGGAGGAGAGGGGAGAAGGAAGATACCTCGTCCATGGGCGGCACAGATCGGAGGATGTGAGACCCCCTCCACCCACAACATCTCTACTTCCTTCCTGCTCGGCTTTACAGAGGACTACAATGTGGCGTGCCAGACCGCTGGCTGAACTGAGGATAGGGATAGAAGTCAGCGGTCTTGCAAACAGGTAATCCCCAGGCAATAACGTTTTTTCAGCAAGTTCAGCAGCAAATTACAGAGGAACTACAGAGTTCAGAAGAACATGGATGGCAAAGTTGGTGAAAGTAGGAGATCAGCAACAAGGACATGGAAAATATTGATATAAATAAATATATTTTATATAATCACACACATAGGCTGGAGTTGATGGACTTGTGTCTTTTTTCAACCTCGCCTACTATAACAAAAAAAACTTGTTTGGAGTTCTGCTTTAACAATTCTATTGTGCTTGGCATATCCCCGTCGCTGGTTTGTCCCACTACTTTTTCTTGAAGCCTGGTGCCGCCCCTTCAAACATTGGGATGGTAGGTTCAGGACTTTTATGTTCTCTTGTTCATTATGCATGGTCAAGTCACATGTTGTCACTTGACCCCCTTATTTTTCATTTTTATTATTTTGCCCTTAAGGCATGGATTATATATAAATTATTACTTGAAAGACCCAAGTCACCATCTCATTCCCTTCTACCTATATGGAATTGTATAACTTTAAAATACTACAATTTATTCATACAATGTTGTTGTTATTTTGCTACAAAGCGCATTTGATTCTTGTCATGGTGGAGCTGTCTGCAAGCTAATTTTATACTATATTGATCAATTAAGTTATGATTGTTTTATCTATAGGCTAACCACATGTATATATACCAACTCTAGCTTGTATTTTCCCTTTATTAATGGGTCATAAAATATTTACACACAATGTTCAAGGGTTTAATTCTCCGCATAAACGTAAAAAAAAAAAAAAAAGGACTTCCACCATTATAAGAGACATAATCCTTTTACAAGTAACCCATTTTTCATATTCTAATCACCCAAAATATTTCAACAAAACTTACAGCCAGCTCCATTATACTACTTTTTCTACCAAATCCCATGGTGGGGCTATTTTTATTCACAACTCTATAATTTTCGGCATCCAAAATATATATAAAGATGCTGACAGCTGCTTTATAATTTTAAAGGATACTATAAACGGTCACTCACTGACAATCACCTCAGTATACGCCCCGAACAATTCACAATCCTTTTTTTACAAGGTTCTTTGAAAACACTAGACCACTACAACTCTCCACACTTACTATTAGGAGGTGATTTCAACTTGGCTGCACACCCAGCTATTGACAAAAGCAGGGTGGCCCCTTTGTCAAAAGCTTATTCTAAATCAATCTCTTAACAAATTTCAATTGATAGATTCTTGGAGAGCTCATAACTCTGGGGTGAAGGCTATACCCATTACTCTAATCCAGAATTTTCACATTTTCGAATTTCCGAAAAAAAAAAAACGGAAACCTGCGTTACATCAGAGGGGGGCGGGGTCATATAAGAAACATCAGGTCGCCGGGCTACCCGCAGTGTCTCTGACAGTGGAGACAGTGGATGCATAGATGGACTGCGGTGGCTTGAGAAATTATTCGTCGCTGGATCAGATCAGCCATCGCTGGAGAGATGATCATCCATTGCTGGATAGCAAGAGTGGATTACCACCGCTGGAATCTTTTTTTTATTTTTTTTATTTTTACCGTATATACTCGAGTATAAGCCGAGATTTTCAGCCTCTTTTTTGAGGCTGAAAGTGCCCCCCTCGGCTTATACTCGAGTCATCGCTGTCTGCCCGCTCGATCAGCGTGTCGAGCAGACAGACAGCGGCCATTCTACAATTCAAAAGCCGCGCCTCCGGCTCCGCCTTCGCCTGTGATAGGCGGAACACTGAATTTCCCAGCAGCCTGTGTTCCGCCTATCACGGACATCGTATCATCCTCGTACTACGGACGAGGATGATACGATGTCAGTGATAGGCGGAACACAGGCTGCTGGGAAATTCAGTGTTCCGCCTATCACAGGCGAAGGAGGAGGCGCGGCTTTTGAATTTTACAATGGCCGCCGAAGAGGGCACGGGACGGAGGCAAGGCAAGGCAAGGCAAGGCACGGCACGGCACGGGACGGGACGGAGGCAAGGCAAGGCACGACGGCAAGGCACGGCACGGCACGGGACGGAACGGAGGCAAGGAGGCAAGGCACGGGACGGAGGCTCGGGACAAAGGTAGGCTGGACACACACACACACACACACACACACACACACACACACACACACACACACACACACACACACACACGGATGGATACACACACACACAGGGATGGGTGGATGGATGGAGACACACACAGGGATGGGTGGATGGATGGAGACACACACAGGGATGGATGGATGGAGACACACACACACAGGGATGGATGGATGGATGGATGGAGACACACACACACAGGGATGGATGGATGGATGGACACACACACACACACAGGGATGGATGGACGGACACACAGGGATGGACGGACACACAGGGATGGACGGACACACACACAGGGATGGACAGGCATGTCTCACCCTCGGCTTATACACGAGTCAATAAGTTTGCCAGTTTTTTTGGGGGTAAATTGGGGGCCTCGGCTTATATTCGGGTCGGCCTATACTCGAGTATATACGGTAATAAAGGAATTTTTCAAAAGTGTGTTTGTCTTATTTAACTATTTTTCACACTTTCTTTGTGAAATGGTAGGGATACTTTTGTACCCCCTTACCATTTCAAACAGGGGGGGCAGGGACCTGGTGGTCCCCTTGTGAAAGGGGGCTTCCAGATTCTGATAAGCCCCCCACCCGCAGACCCCCACAAGCACCGGCCAGGGTTGTGGGGATGAGGCCCCTGTCCCCATCAACATGGGGTATGGTATGGATATTTAGGGGGAACCCCACGTAAAAATTAAAAAAAAAATTTGACGCAGGGTTTCTCTTAATATCCATACCAGACCTGAAGGGCCTGATAATTGAATTTGGGGGAACCCCACGCTTTTTTTTTTTAATCAATGACTTTCAGTGAGTGTTCTCTGTATTACAGGAACCAACAATTCATTATAGCCTCAAGTAATTTTAAAGGACTTTTTTTCCTGCAGAAATGACACTTTGTGCAGGGACAGTTCTAAGCATGGGAAACATGCGCCCCTTCACAGGCATACTATAGACACCCCCCAGGTATGAAATTTAAAGAAATATTATACTTTTATTGTTTCACTTTAATCATTATTAAAATCACTGCTCCCGAAAAAACAGCAGTTTTTAAAACTGTTTTTTATATTGATCCATGTCTCCTGGGGCAGGACCCAGGTCCCTAAACACTTTTTAGGACAGTAACTTGCATATTAGCCTTTAAAATTAGCACTTTAGATTTTGGGCTCTAAAGTTCACATGAATTTTAGGTCTCTTCGCAGGTTCTGGTGCGAACCGAACCGGGGGGGGGGGGGGGGGGTGGGGGTTCGGCTCATCTTTACCAGTCATTTTAGAAGTGCGAGAGTGATCTTGGAACCACTATATCCTAGGAGGATTGGCAATACATGTAATCCATAAATATCACCTGCTTGATAGCAATAACATCCACAGAGCATTACCCAATGACACATGGTGTTGACCAGATTATCACACCTTCACCTCTCACACTCTTGACATTGCTTCAGAGGCTGAAATAGTAGGCGGACTTGACCTATGCTAAACAAATTCTGACCAAAATTTTCAATTTAACACATACCCTATAGACGATTGGTTCACACTACTTCATTTAAAACGTCCCTTCCTTATCAAATTCCAGTTGTAATGGTCTAGTTTTGTACTACTGACAGCAAAAAAAATAAAAAATATTGCTAAAGATTGCTAATGAATGGAAGAAAAATATTAGTACAATGTACAGAATTTTAAAAGGGTATTGCCTTATTCTTTGAAATACTTGCAAGCATACTTACCAATGCCCACAAAAATCTGTGGAATTTCTGGATCCATAAGGACCATATATCACTTTAATCTGATTTATATATGCTTATATTCCTTATAACATATTCATTTGGAAGCCCTCTCTTTCCATTTATCACCCCTCTACCCCTACCCTTCCCTTTCTTTTCCTCCATTCCTTGCACAAACTCTTTTTTTCCTCTTTTATTTTGGTTTCTTGTTAGTATTTTTTCAGTTGATGATATGCACTTGTGCCTTGGACAATATTGGAAATTACAAGACTTATGTTAAAAATTCAATATTTTTTTAAATTAAAAGACAATGCATTAACGTCACAGCCAGGCAACTAGTATTTTCAGAAGGAACATAAATGTAAGTATCTGTTTATTTCTCAGTTCCTGTATTGAAATATTAGGAGAATATAATTGAAACCCTGCAACAGAAATGATACATTTTAAGTGGTAGTATGTTAGCTATAACAAATTATTTTAAACAAAAAAAAAAAAAACTGATACAAACTAATAAAACTATACCACTATAATACTGTTATATATATTTCAAACCTGCTGTACTGATATATACTGTATATATATTTAAATTGTCCTCTATAAATTTGTCATGTTATTCAGATTATAGGCCAGCATGATCTTGGAGAAATATCAGTTGATATGCTTTGTAGACTTGCACCAGATGGACAAGTAAAGGTTGCTGTGGGCCATATGCTCATAAACTGGTCCAGGTAGACCTCTATGTTCTTACATAGGAAAATTTAAAACAATCAAATGATATTCATATGTCTGTGACAAAAAACATATAATAATTTTTATTATGTAGTTTCCGTAAAGAGAACATATCAAACCATAAGTTATTAAAAGCTGATAACAAATGAAGAGTAAAAAAGAGTTCATGCACATTTAAACTCCTGTTGAAATGATTATTGCTAGGAACAAATATATATATTTTTGTTACATGGGAATAAAGCTCCATTACAAAGCAACTTAAATAGTTGTGTTCATTAATTTTATGTATGTAAATACTGATGTAAATATTTTATAGTGATTTTCAATATATTCCATTTTTTTGTGTATATACACTTACATATCTCTATGAACATCTAAACATTTTTGCATAATATACTGTATATGTTTTTACTAGATGGTTGCGGCACAATTATTTCTGATCTAACGACTGATCTAGTGGAATTTTAGTTAATTTGTGTTTTCACACTGTTTCCAATGTGTTCATACAAACCACACAATGCGTAGGTGGGAAAAGAAATGCATTTTCTTCACGATCCAGGCTAAACTAGAGGAAGTTTACTTAGACAGAGCTAATAAATATGAATAGTCTTGGAGCCCTTGGGTTGTACATTACCTCCCCTCCAATTTTGATGAGTACCTCCTACACTCGTGATGTTCTACTGCTGTAAGTTGGCTTGGAACCTCCTCCCCTTTCCTGGTACTTCCCATTGTCCCTCCTTCTTCCCCCTTTTCTTCTTCCCCTTGTCTTTCCTGACTCTTTCTCTTGCTCTCATCTACTTACTACTTTACTCCTGTAACATAGAGGCTGTCTGTTGATGATGGACAACCTCCTATTGTTCTGCAGTACAGGGATGAGTCACCAAGATGTCATATTGCTCTATCTCTTTTCCCCGATCTTTGTTGAGGTCCCGATGTTTGGTTTTTAGTTCCTGTACTTATCCTAGGCTTATAGGCCCCACCTGTCTTGTAATGGTAACTAGCATTCTTTTTGATACTAATGCCCCTTAATTTATCTACGCACATCACTATTCTAACATGCTCATTAATGGTAATTTGGACTGTATTGTTGTTAGATTTATGTTGCAGTATCATGTCCCATGTGCCCCTGCGTGGGCCTTTAGTCAAGGTATCTCCCTAGTCTGAATTGCAAGATAGAAGAGTCAGCCAATTGATAGTTTTATTTTCTTAGCTAATTAACAACACTTTCAGAGAAAATTTAAGAACAGTCCTGGATGACTCTTGTCACTGTAAAAACATTTATTGCTATTTCTGCCAGCCACTATTCTAACCATTTCCCCCTTTGCCTATGGTAGCATGAGTAAAACTAAATGAGGCACTGACACTGGCACTGGTTTGTTGTTGTTGCAACCATATCTAGCTCCACCTTTCCTTCTGCTACTTAAAAAATAATTTCAAGTGTATCAGAAAAATGAATGGCAAACAAAGCTAGTCAGTTTGATTGGTAGGTCATGTCAATCTCTTTTTAATATATTTTGCATACACAAACAATTTTATGTCAGGTGACATTGCTTATAATTAAAAATACTTTTTCATATTTGTGCATGGTATGCAATTATTTTACTGTAGTAAATGATTCTGAAGGAGTAAACCCAGTACTAGACACATTACCTGACAATCCTTGTAAACAGAAACTGTTGTTGTGTAAAAATATAAGGGCCAATAGACTAATTTTTGGGTTTCTCCATGTCTTTTTTAAAATGTACAAATGTATAGATGTTGGAGGATGTACAATTGTATGACATTACCTCACAACACTTGCAAACAAAAGTTATTTTATTGTCAGAGTGGCACAATGCATTGAACAACAATTTGAATATCTGCCTATTTTTAAATTTCATATATTCATGTAATAATATTGCATTATGTACAGTACTAAATTACCTAAACGTATTGTAAATTCAGAAGTACAAGAAATGCTAAATAACTATCTAGACTTGTAGTGATTTTTGAACATTGGCAGGAGTGGCCACAAATGTTGAACATTGGCAAAGTGTTCTTCCTCCACTGTAGATCCTGCACAAACTTTCTGTTGTGTTAAACAATATGGAAAAAAACAAAACATTGAGAAGCATGTTCCAGTGGGCCAGGGTGATTAGTATTGTCTTTATAAGGATAAGGATCATTATTGTCATCTTAAGGTTTTAAGCATAAGTACTTTCACTAGACGCATTGTTCTCTTTCATGCTATTAAATCATTGCCTTGTCATAAGATTAGTGTTCAAACGGCCAACAAATGCAGTTGATTTTTTACGATATAATTTACATTGCTAATATACACATGGACATGGCATAAGGAGTTTATTGAGAATCTTCATCAGCATGCCATCCATTGTTCTAGTTACTTGGCCACAGACAGAGAGTTATCCATTTGTTTTAGTTCATGCACAATCCCTTTTCAGAGAGTATTTGACAAGCAATGAGGAGGGCTTAAAACACCTTCTCACCACCTGACATACACTTTACTTTAACAATTTATACTGTCAAATCTTTTGTATACCTGCCAACAGAAAAGCATTGGTTTTAAGTGTGTTAATAGTTGTGCTTACTAATAGATTCTGTTACTGTTATTTTCACCATAAAGAAGCAAAAAAATAATTTACATCCATGATGCGCATTACTAAATATTAGATGAAACTGGCCACAACAACAACAAACACCTTAAATTTTAAATGCTTCCTTATCAAAACATACTTTTTATGTTTACACTTTTTTGTATAGACCCATGAAGGTCTAAAACGTATATAGAGTGTGCAGTTAAATAATAAAAAAAGGGTGATTTGTGATTTCCCTGCTTTGTCTAAAAAAAAAAAATCTCTTTTTAAACCACACCAAACCTAATTTTTGTTGGTGATATTCTGAATTCACTTAATATTTTATTAGCTATATATATTGAAAAAAAACAATATTTTCGTCTTTCTATTTTAAAAGAAATATAATTGAAATCTATTGAATTTTGAAATTAATTTAAGCCAACATGTATTCTGCTACATGTCTTTGGTAAAAAAAATCCCGTTAAGTTTATAATAATTGGTTTGTGTGATCACGGACATATGTACGCAGATGATCATGTACAGACGTGCGCAGGTGATCACGTACATATGTGTGCAGATAATCATTGGGACATGTGATTTTACTGTTAAATCTGTGGGGGACAGGTGTTTTTACTATGTGGGGACGTGTTTTGGGGACACGTGTGTGTTTACATTGTGTACGTTTTACATGTGTGTTTTACATTGTGTACATGTATGTTTTACATTTGTGTTTTACACTGGTGATCAGTATGTAAAAAGTTGTAAAAAACAGCTCTCTGTTTACATCACATGATGGCTGTGATTGGACAGGACCGTCATGCGATCAGGAGGGCCAATCACAAAGTCCTCCTACTGATCAGAGATGCGCCATGTGCAGGTGACACGAGCGTATCGGGATTGCGCTGTGCGAGTGTGATCCACCTCCTTCTGAGGGACATTCCTGAATGTCCACTCAGAAGGAGAGAGTGCTCCACCCAGCTGTTTATGTGCAATGGCCGGGTGAGAAGTGGTTAAATGACATCTACCTTCATCCACTTACTTTAGAAGCATCAGCAGGTGAGCTCAGGCAGCACTTCCAAAGGCGGACAACAGACACAGTCAGAGTCTGAGACAAAAACCAGTGAGACTGTCAAACCCACAGAAGTACACAGCAAAGCAAGGGAGCCAGGACAGCACATCCAGAGGCAGACATGAGACTCAATCAGACTCTGAGGTCCTTTACCTGGCAGGAATGCAGAGAGAGAGGGAGATAAACCCTCACAACTGCAGACCTCCAAGACCATTTACACTGTCTTGAAGGTCTGGCCCATCCTGTGCTGTCCATCTCCCTGCACCCTGTGTGTCAAGGACATGGCGGTCTCGGTACTGGTAATGCCGTCCTGAACACTCATGGATGCCCACAGAGAGTCCCAAGACTTGCACGAGTATGCAGCGTGCATCGGTGTGCATCGGTGCATACTGGTGCATACTGGTGCATATCGGCGCACGTTGGCACATACTGGTGCACATCTGCTCACATAAGTGCATACTGGTGCACATCGGCATGCATTGGTGCACACTGGTGCGCATCAACGCTCATGTATGCGCAATATTGCGCGTGCGTGATGGTGCACAACTATTGTGACTAACGCTGGTGCCAGTGGCCCTATTTAAGCCAGCCTGCAACTACAGGACCTTGCTGGATTATCTCCTCAGCTGACTTGTGTACCTTGACCTTGCTTCCTGATCTGAGACACAAGTTGTGACCCGGCTTGCCTTCGACCTTGTTTCCTGATCTCCTAGTCTGACCCTTGGCCTGTTCCTGGACTCTGCTTCTGCTTCCTGATCTCCCGGCTTGACCTTTGGCTTGATTTTGGACTCCTGTGTTTGACCTTGGCTCGCCCCTGAGTATTCTTTGGACTGATCTATCTGTGCATGACTTCTGGCCTGGCTCCTGGTTTCATCTGAACACAGCAAGTTCAGCTCCGCCTGCTCCATCCACCCCGCAGTAGCTGAGCTCATCTAACTACAAGCAAGTACCCGGCCACCTGTGCTTCTTCGGGCACTGTGCTTCCTGTTCCCAACTTCAGGAACGTGCTGCACCTAGCTGCAAGGGGAGCCCTCTTAGCATCTCGATCTCCATACACACTCCTGACACTGTGACACCATATACAGCCGCTCTAATGCCCTGTACACACGGTCAGACTTTCTGACGGAAATTTGCGATCAGATTTTGTTGTTGGAAAATACAATCATGTGTGGGCTCCATCAGACTTTGTCTGAATTTCCGACACACAAAGTTTGAGAGCATGATCTAAAATGCTCCCACAAAAAAATGTGATCTTTTAAATTCCAATCATGTGTAGACAATTCCGATGGAAAAAGTGCCATGCATGCTCAGAATGAATTACGAGACAAAAGCTATTGGCTACTGCCCTCTTTATAGTCCCATTGTGCATGTTCTACATCACCGCATTCTGAACGATCGGATTTCCGACAACTTTGTGCGACCGTGTGTATGCAAGACAAGTTGGGGCCAAAATCCATCGGAAAAAACCTGACAGATTTTGCGCGTGTACTGGGCATCAGACTGACAATAAAGCCAGAAGACCAGTGCGCTACATATATAAAGACAGGGAACATAAAACAAGGAAGAGAAAATTATGAAATTGCAGAGCTCTTATAATACCACACCTGTACAATATCAATGCTACATCATTTTGCCCGCGGCCTTGGCACAAAAAGGCACCCAGTTTTTAGAAGGATTTACCTTCAGCATTCAGGGTCTTCCAACTCCATGAGAGGCTGAATATGGAGGGGTAGGTTCAGCGGAGGGGATGCAGCAAACAAATTACATATCAACTGCAATCAACAGCTGGCCTGGAGCAGACCAAAAAAGAAGAACATCATAGTTGGGGAAGTGGCTGTCTTTTATTTAACTAGATACAGGTGGTCATGTGGGGTTCTGGAGGAAGCGTTAACCTGTTGTGTGCTGACGTGAGGTGGGCCAGGAAAGTGGATTTACACTATAAGTGATTTAAAAGCTAATTGTTAAAACTGAGACCTAAAAATTTCATTTTTTTCAGAATAAGCACCGAATAATACTCAAATCATGAAATCTTTTTAGCTAGATCTAAAGTGTTATTTTTCTATTATTGCTGTTGCAATATCTGTAAGTGACCTCTTGTTTTTCTCATGTTTTGGAAATATTTAAAGGGCTTTTATTAGAGACACAATAGTGCTTGAGAGGAATAACATTTCATTAAGGACATAGATTTTACAATTTACTTTTGTCTATTACTTAGAGTAACCTGCATTTGAGAATATGTGGAGATATGAAACCTACTCATCTTAAAAATGCCTTGTCAAAGCAACTGAAATGAAAAACACCAAAGCAACACGTCTTGTCAAGAAGTGAAATGGAATGAAATGTACCTTTACTTGTTATCTTTATAAGCTGTTAGTAATGAAAGGTTTGTTCATTTTCTTTTATTTAGTGTGCATTGGAAAAGTAGTTTTAGAGCGGAAATATTTTGATAGTTTGAAAGTGCAAATTTAGCACTTTGGAAACATCAGCGATTCACTGAACAGATGTTTCAACCTTTTCCTCATTATTAGCAGTCAAATTATCTTTTTATAGCAATATACTTCATATAGAATGGGTTTATAATATTGCCAGTTTCCTACCTGTTCACCTTGGTATTTATGTCCTTTCACTAAATGACATTTCTCATTACTAAAAATTTTAGGTATTCATTTTTTTACATTACCTTTAATTGGTTTTGGGAGGATTCGCTGATTTAAAAGGGCATCTATATGAGATGGTCTTAGCTAGGATCAACTTTTCTGCATGACATATCTGATATCTAGTGTCAGTAATTATTACTAATGCTTATATCAGGCATTCAAAGCTCAGAAGCCTCTAAGTAGCTACACCAGCTACAGTAGAATACTTTATTTGGTAAGTACAGTATAAGGTATAATGTAAAGTTTTCCAGGCCAACATGCAGAAAGTTTAAGCTAGACATGTGCAGTTTGATTAAAATTCAAGCTAATTTTCTTTTTTTTTTGCAAATAACTTTTTATTCATTTAATACACTTCACAAGCTAATTTTCATTTTTTGGAAATTCAAATGTATTCGAATTTGCGAATTAGAGCAGTACTGAATTTAAAAGACGAAATTCAAATTCAAATCCAAATCGGTTTGAATCGTTTTTGAATCAATTAGAATAGTTTTCAAATCAATTTCGAATAGTTTTTGAATTCAAATAGTTTTCCCATTTCTAAAGAGCCTAAAATTTAATAGGAATTAAAGAAATAGAATAGAAAAGAAATAGAATAGAAAAGAATATAACAGAAAATATAGAGTATAGAGAATATAACAGAATATAATAGAGTACAACAGAAAAAAATAGAATAGAAAAAAAGAACAGACTCAAATAAAAACTAAAAGAATAGAATAGAATAAAAAAATAATAGTATAAAATAGAATGATTATAACCATCTTCTGAAATTCAAATTTCAAATAGAATAAATTAGAATTTAAATACATAAGAAAAGAATATAATAGAATAGACTATAATAGAATAGAAAATAATAGAATAAAAAAACATAGTATAGAAAGAACATGACCATTTCCCAAAATTCTGATAGAATCAATTTGAATTTGAATAGAATAGAAAAGAATATAGATTAGAATAGAATAGAAAATAACAGAATAGTATATAAAAAAACAACAGAATAGAATAGAAAGAAAATAACCATCTTCTGAAATTTGAATTTCGAATAGAATACATTCAAATTTGAATAGAAAGGGATATAATATAATAGATTAGAACATAAAATAATAAAATAGAAAAGAATAGAATAGAACAAACAAATAGAAAAATAATCAAATTTAAAAACAATAGAAGGGTTTATAATATTGCCAGTTTCCTACCTGTTCACCTTGGTATTTATGTCCTTTCACTAAATTACATTTCTCATTACTAAACATTTTAGGTATTCATTTTTTTTTACATTATCTTTAATTAATTTTGGGAGGATTCACTGATTTAAAAGGGCATCTATATGAGATGGTCTTATCTAGGATCAACATTATTGCATGATATATCTGATATCTCGTGTCAGTAATTATTACTAATGCTTATATCAGGCATTTCAAGCTCAGAAGCCTTTAAGTAGCTACACCAGCTACAGTAGAATACTTTATTTTGATAAGTACAGTATAAGGTATAATGAAAAGTTTCCCGTGCCAACATGCAGAAAGTTTAAGCTAGACGTGTGCAGATTGTTTCGTTCAAAATTGAAATTCAAGCTAATTTTCATTTTTTGGAAACTCGAATGTATCCAAATTTGCAAATTATAGCAGTACTGTATTTAAAAGAATCTGAAATAATGAAAAAAAATTTAGACAATGTTTAAATTTGATTTGCATAGTTTTCTAATTGATTAGAATAGCTTTTAAATCAATTTCAATTAGTTTTTCAATTCAAATAGTTTTCCAATTTCCAAAGAGACTAAAATTTAATAGAAAATAAAGAAATAGAATAGAAAAAATAGAATAGAATAGAAAAAAATAGAATAGAAAATAATATAACAGATATTAAAATAATAGACTATAATAGAGTAAAACAGAACAAAATAGAATAGAAAATAAAATAACAGACTCGAATAGAAACTAATAGAATATAGGGGCGTGGCCTGGCGCACCGGGGGAATGGCTGTCTGAGAACGGAGCTCCCGGAGACCCCCAGCCCGATAGCGGTATCCCTGGCCGAATGCACATCCCACTATGAGCAAACCGGCAAGATACAACACCGGGACCAGATCTCGCCAACAATCCACCCGTCCCAGACACACAGCATCCAGGATATATTCCTCATGCAGGCCCGCTCTGGCCACAGCACACCTCACAAGATGACACAGGCATGAGGGGACAAGGAAGAGCTGAGCGACGGCTCTCAGTGCACTGCAGACGATCTGGTAAGTGGGATAAGTAATCCTGACCATCCCCTTACGCTGGGTGATATGACAACCATTGCCTCAGACATTAAGAACACACTCTTTACAGCGATCACAGACCTAAAGGCTGATCTCCTGTCTCTAAATGAAAAAATGTCCACCCTAGAGAGAGCTGAGCATTGGAGAGATAAAGCAGTACACAGACTGGAAGCAACGGCAGTCTCTCACGCTGCTCACCTGATCACTATAAACAGACACTTAGAGGACCTTGACAACAGGGGCAGACGTTGCAACATCAGGGTGAGAGGGGTCCCTGAGACGGTGGGTCCTGACCAACTACCCTCTGCCTTACGCTCCATATTTAAAAACATTTATTTTGAGGGGACAACAAATTAAGGCTGCGTACACACGGGCGGATTGTCTGCCCAACTAAGTTCGGCAGACAATCCGACAGACAGTCCATTCAAAATTTGCATGAACGGACTTGACCACACACGATGAGCAGACAGTCCGCTGAAAGCGTGCGTGATGACGTGTACAGCGCGTACGACGGGACTAGAAAAACGACGTCCTATACACTGCAATGGAACCTTCGGCCGTGTAAACCCTTTCTGAGCATGCGCCATACTTAGTCCGTCCAACTTGCCTACACACGAGCGGACTGTCCGCTGAAACCAAGTTTGGACGGACAAAACCAAGTTTGAACGGACTGTCTTACGGAAATTCCGTAAGACTTTGTTCGTCAGACTGTCCGCTGAAAAAGTCCGCTGAAGCCCACACACGAGCGGATTGTCCGCTGAAACACTGTTCAGCGGACTAAGTTGGACAGACAATCCGCCCGTGTGTACGCGGCCTTACACTGTTATACAAGCTGTACACTCACTACTTTACATTGTATAAAGTGTAATTTCTTCAGTGTTGCCACATGAAAAGATATAATAAAATATTTACTATTTGATGGGTGTACTCACTTTTTGTCCTACAGAGGTCATTTCCTGTGAGTGTACCCTTAGGGATGGTTTTAATTGCCAGTACTTCAAGACATCTGATATCATCATTATGCGTCTGATGGAAATGCAGTGGAACACTATGTTCTTCATTTCCTTTTTTAATAAACCTGTGGTGATCACCAACTTTTGCACGTAGGGAGTGAATGGTGCGACCCGCATACAATTGGTTGCAAGGACACCACAGAACATAAATGACGAAATTGGTTGAACCTGTTATGAGCTGTTTGATATGAAAAACCTTGCCTTTGTTAGTATTAATACTTGTAGTGTCATGTGTAATGAACTAGCAGGTCAGGCGTCCCCTTTTCTTGCATTGAAAAAAGCCTGTTCTATTGTCAAAAAAGGACCTAATGTCCAATGGGGGTGTTTTGTTTGGAGCTTGTAATTTACTAGGTGCCAAGATATTTTTCACTGTACTGTATTCTTGAAAGTAATCCGAGGAGCTGTCGGCAGTACTGAAGCTAACTGCTGTTCTAACAGAAGAATTTTATAATGTTTTTGAATAATTTTTTAAACTGATCTATATTAATTGTTGAAAGTTGACACAAATCTTACAGTACTATTCACCTTTTTTTCAGTTATAGTCTTCTGTTTGGATGGAAGATTCATATGCGACATGAAGGCATCCTGAACCACCCTAAACCAATTCTAAAGGGTAAACTTTTTCCTCAAACTTCTTCTTCAGGGTAGCCCCCTGTGATGTAATCATCAGTTTTTGAGAAATTCCTCCTCAACCTGTTAAACTGCCCACTAGGGATATTCTTCCTCCATGCGGGGTGATGACAACTGGTAAAATGGAGGTAGGAATTGCCACTAGTGGGTTTGATGTGATTTTTGATGATAAAGTTTTCTTGATCATGAGTCAGCACAAGGTCCAAGAACACCAACTCCTTGGGATCAAGCACATGTGTAAAAGACAATCTGTGCGAGTTGGCATTACAATGGGCCACAAAGGAGGAGAACACATCAGGGCCAGCACTCCAGATGAGCAAAATGTCATTGATGTACAGTATCTACCATAAAACACAATGTGTTGGCGAAGGGGTTTTTGGCCCAGATGTACTTCTCCTCCCAGTGGCCCATGGTGAGATTGGCATATAGAGGGCCAAAGTTCGCCCCCATAGCCGGGCCACTAATTTGCAAATAAAACTAATCGAGAAACGGAAAATAATTATGACTTAACCACTTCCGCCCCAGAAGGATTTACCCACTTCCTGACCAGGCCATTTTTTGCAATACGGCACTGTGTTACTTTAACTGACAATTGTGCAGTCCTGCAATGCTGTACCCAAACAAAATTGATGTACTTTTTTCCCACAAATATAGATTTCTTTTGGTGATATTTGATCACCTCTGCATTTTTTATTTTTTGTGCTATAAACATAAAAAGACCGACAATTTAGAAAAAAAATATATATTTTTTTACTTTCTGCAATAATACATATCCAAAAAAAATATAAAAAAAAGAATTTGTTCATCAGTTTAGGCCAATATGTTTTCTGTTACGTATTTTTGGTAAAAAAAAATTGCAATAAGCGTATATTGATTGGTTTGCGCAAAAATCTACAAAGAATCTAGAATACTAGAATCTACAAAATAGCGGAAAGATTTAGGGATTTTTTCTTTTTGTATTGTTTTTACTAGTAATGGCGGCGATCTGCAATTTTTAGTAGGATCACGACATTGCAGCAGACAAAACTGATCCTAAGTGACACTTTTTGGTGACCAGTGACATGCACTGAAAATAAAATGCACTGATCAGTGTATAAATGGAACTGGCAGGGAAGGGGTTAACACTAGTGGTGATCAAAGGGTTAAGTGTTCACTAGGGAAGTTCTTTCTAACTGTCAGTGGGATGGGCTCACTGGGAGTAGAGAGAAATCGCTGTTCCTTATCGCTAGGAAGAGCTGATCTCTCTCTCCTCCCCTGCCAGAATGGGGATCTGTTGGGGACTTGAACCGGATGGCTGGCTAGCCCCCACTTGGAATTCCAGGAACATACAATGACACAACAAGTGGATAATGTTCAAAGCTGTTCATTTATAAAGGGGGAGATCCTTTGGCTTTAAAAAATAAAAGAAGGATGGATTTCAATACATTAGGGATTAGTTAGAGAGAAAAAGGATGGCAATTCTAAGAAAAGGAGTTTACCTCCATATGAAGTGCAGTCTCATAATGTTTTCAGTAAAAGGTAAAGGTTGGAATGTTCTTATAATAAACCAGCCACACTGATCCATTAACCTAAACATTTCTAGCAAGTAAACACATTCCAATTCAAACTCAGATAATACAAATGAGATGAAAATATACAGAATAGAAACAGCATACACACATCATTAACCCTTCAATCCCCTCTTTTTCATAAATATGATCATTTCCTCCACATTATTTTGGTAGTAAGCTTGCCCAGGCTTTGTTATCAGCCTTATTGATAATTTCATAAATTTTCCTCTTTATCATACAAACCAAATAGCAGTTCTTACTACCTCACTTCCTGTGGGTGACCAACCTGTGAATTATAGTCTGGCATAGGTATAGGCAGAGCAAAGAATTTGCATCATCTTTAGGGACAAACACTTTATAATGTCCCATACAATAAAAACTAGATATGTTGCTAAATATCTTGGTGTGACACACTGTACCCTATGAAAAAGACGTTACCCAATAGTCCATAGGAATATGACATTTTCTAAATCAATACCATTCAGGACTCCAAGAATGGTTCCCCCAGGAGTGTGTCACACCAGGCTCTTTTCTTTCTGTTATATAAACTAGGATTATAGGTAAATACATTGGATGTGGTGATATTGAAAATTACATAGATTTCTTGGTTAGATAATGAGGTGTTAGTACAGGAACTAGCTATAGGTACATTGGTGTTATTATTTGCTCTTTGAAAGTATGGGCCTTATTATTTACTTTAGGAGTTAAATACTTATCACATACATATGCAACACGAAGATATGCGTTATTGGTAATTTCTGAATCATTGGTTATGAATACATTTGAGTCTGTGCCTAATACTCCTAAAGTGTCATGTATTGCAGTGATCATCAACCCTGTCCTCAGGGCCCACTAACAGGCCACGTTTGCAAGATAACTGAAATACATCACAGGTGATATAATTTGCTGCTCAGTTATTGCAGTATTTTAGTCTGCATCTCCCCAAGGTAATACATAAAACCTGGCCTGTTAGTGGGCCCTGAGGACAGGGTTGATGACCACTGATGTATTGCATATGTCTTTGGTCTTTTTTCTGCATTTGGTGTAACTTGTCCATAGTGTTATGAGCAACAGTGTGTGTCATGAGCAATTTTGACTCATTTGTACTGTAATGCCCTGTACACGCGGCCGGTTTTCCCGTCGGAATAAACTCCGGGTTTTTCCGACGTAATTCGGCTGAATCTATCTTGGTAAACACAATCACACCAAAGTCCGTCCGTCAAGAACAAGGTGATGTACAACACATAAGACGGGACTAGAAAAAGGAAGTTCAATAGCCACTGCTACACCCTTTGGGCTCATTCTGCTAATCTCGTGTTAGTAGAAGTTTGGTTAGAGACGATTCGTGCTTTTCAGACTCCTGCTTTTTCAGATCGTTTTACTGCTGTTCAGTTTGTGCTTGTGGGTTTGGATCTGGTTTTCAGTACTTGCAGTCAGTTCGTATCTGTTTTTCAGTGCGTTCTTGTCCGTTCGTTGCTGATTTTCAGCTCACTCTTCACAGGCCTTGCTGTTCATCAGTGCATTCTGTTAAGTTCATCCTGACCAGCCGGCCATTTTGAAACCATGTTGCGGGTACATACTCATCGTAAAGTTCATACTGTGTGGGGGCTTGGGGTTTATACTTTGACCCAAGTCCAGTCCATGAACAGGGTGGGGAGGAGTTCATGGACCAAGAATTGGTTAATCCAGCATGACCAATTCTTGCACATGCCTTTGCTTCATGAGATCCAGGAGAATAATCCTGATTATTTCAGGAATTTTCTCAGGACAACGGACCCCGTTTTTCACCGTCTGTTGGCTTTGCTCACTCCTTATATTATGAAACAGGATGCCTGCATTTCGCGAGCCATCATTCCGGAGCAGAGGCTAGTCACCACCTTGCGGTACTTGGTGACTGGGAGAAGTCTACGGGACCTCAAGTTCTCTACAGGCATCTCACCCCAGGCTCTGGGGATCATTATTCCAGAGACCTGTTTTGCCATCATTCAGGTCCTGCAGAAGGACTATATTAGGGTAAGTTTTATCCTTTAACGTCACATTATATGTATTTAATGTTTGCTAATGTATTGTATTTATTTCATCATTCCCTAATTATCACGATTGGAATATGCTGTGAATGTCTCCTTTATCCTCATGCATGCTGTAAGCTTTTAATGCTCCTTTTTTGGCCTTCATGCATATTTGCCTTCACTAACCTCCCCAGCATGCTATCCCGGGCCCATATACACCTATAGCCTAGTCACTTAACAATGTATTTTGTCAGCTCCATTGTAGAGCTTTACCCAAATCACCCCCTAAAATGTGTATTAATGTTATGTGTGTCCTTAAATTCATTTATAACCCTCCCCCCTTAAAAGGTGGACACATGTTATGTATGTCCTTATATTCAGGTGCTGGAGGCTTTTTTTTGGCTCCCAAAGTCACCTCAAACCCTCCCCCCCTGAAATTTTTACAATGAGCCATCGGGAGGGGGGGGGGGGGGATATGATAAGTGGACCTTAGATTTTTGTCTGGAAATACTCCTTAAAAAAATGTTATACTGATATTGGACAAGAATGCCTGTGTCTAATTTGCTTGCAATGTTATGTGCAAAAGTACTTATATTTTTTTTTTCTGCTTTGACTCCACAGTTCCTTTCAATGCCACAGGAATGGCAGACTGTGGCCTCCCATTTTGCAAACTGTTGAGACTTTCCCAACTGTGGAGGGGCTATAGATGGAAAGCATGTCCACATCATGCCACCACCCCATTTGAGGTCTTACTATTATAACTATAAGGGGTTTAATAATATAGTGTTAATGGCGGTGGTGTCGGCACAATATGAGTTCCTCTATGTCGACGTGGGGAAGAATTGCTGGATGTTGGATGGAGGAGTCTTCGCCCAGAGGGAGTTTTACCAACATCTCCAGAACGGTGGCCTGGCATTGCCACCTGATGTGGACCACATGGAAGGACTCCCATTCATCATTTTTGCTGATGAAGCGTTTGATCTGGGTGAGCATCTGATGAGGCCACTCCCCCAAAGGACCCTCACACTGGAGAGGAGGGTTTTTAACTACCGGCTGCCCAGAGAGAGTCATTGAGAATACCTTCAGGATAATGGCCAGCCAGTTCTGCCTGTTTCTGACAGAAATCCATATGGCGGACTACAAAATCAACCATATCATCCTATCCTGCTGCATATTGCACAATTATTTAAGGAAAAATGCCCAAAATTATATAGCCTCAGTTGGGTCTGAGGCCGGACTTCCTGTTAATCCCCTGATGGGCCTGGATACTGGCTGTACTGGCTTGGCCCCCCAAAGCGCCCGTGAAGTTTGGCAGAAATATGTCAACTATTTTATGGGTAGGGGAGCCATTGCTATGTCAGACAATGTGTTTGTTTTTGGATGTCTCTTAGGTTCTCCTAGTGCACTTGTAGTGCCAAGCAGATTTTCCTTTAGTAAATAAGCTCCATTGTCACTGTAAACACAAAATTACTTCAAAAACTGGTACTGACCATTGAAAGAAGAAGTCACACATTGACATTGATGAGCAAAGTTTTTACATTCACACATGTGCATGCTAAAATTTTTGGGTAAATTTATTTTTGTTTTTTTTTCTATTTTTTTACATTTTTTTGTTTCATATTCAAAATAGGCATGTTTAATAACATAACATACAAAACTCTGGAACTTATAAAGTTCAACAAAGAAAACAATATGGAAATATCAGACATCATAGTATGTCCTAAATGTCTGGATATTGCCTTTATCAGATGGGCTGATGTCCCCCTATAAAAGCCAAATTTTGAAGATGCACACAATTTGGGAGTCGAAATGGGTATTTACCTGATCCCATGCCTAATGTCAACATGTGCTATCTGCTATCATGGGGGATCAATGGACATGTTCTGGGGGTGCAACCCCTTCCTCTCACCTACTTCATTTGAGAGGAAGGGGTTGCACCCACAAAATGCATACATTGAAATCCCCTGATGGCAAATAGCACATGTTGACATACTGTGTGCATCTTCAAAATTTGGCTTTTACTAATTACAAAAAAATTGTGTTTTTAGAACAACAATTGTTAAAATGGTTGCACTTTGAAGATCTTTTAAATTCTCCCCAACACATCAATCATGTTCTTCAATTGTTGTTCAACTAAATTTTGTTCATTTCTTATGATGTTCATTTCACGATTCCATGTCATGATGTCCTGGATTAGGAGTCCTGGATTAGGAGTTGTGCACTTGCACTTGTGAATTTTTGAGCTTGCTCTTCCACAACCAGCAAATCACCTAACAATTTGGGGAAAAACATGTACCGTATTTGCCGGCGTATAAGACGACCTTTTACACTTAAAAAAACTGGCCGGAAATCGGGGGTCGTCTTATACGCCGGATCAGCCCCTCCGATGCCTGCTGAGGGTTCGGTAATACTGTATGTAGCTTCGGCTACATACAGTATATACCGCTGAGCCAATCCCAGCGAGCAATGTATTCAAATGAATACAGAGCCTGCTCGGATTGGAGCAACAACCTCTGTCAATCCGAGCAGGCTACTCTGTAGTCTGCTCGGATTGGCTTTGAGAGTCAGAGGCGCGGGCTGATGATGATACAGCCTCTGCCAATCCAAGCAGGCTTTGTATTCATTAATAGAATACATCGCTCGCTGTGATTGGTTCCAGCAAAAGCAGGAAGAAAGATATGGCGCCAGCTCCTGCTTCAGCAAGGACGGACGGAATATCAAGCGTCGGAAGCCTTGGAAGGGGGTCGTCTTATACGGTAAGTACAAGAAAAAAATGCTTATACAACAGTAAGATTAGGGGGTCGTCTTATATGCCCGGTCGTCTTATACACCGGCATATACGGTATTATAAATATGCAGGCATACATATATTACCTGAAGCTGGGGTGTCAGACACTCACCTATTGTGGTGACAAGTTCTCCCACTTCTTCCACCTCTCCTTCCTCCAGATCCTTGGAGTGTGTTGTTTTTGGGAGTTCCCTTTCTTTGTCAAGTGGAAGGTTCCTGGTGTCCTCTCTTGAGTGGTTTCCTCCAAGTCTTTGGTCCCCTATGAGAATGAAACAAAAGGTATACTTTAGCACATAGATATTTAGGCATGACCAAATGTATTTAACCAGTATCTGCCCAGAACATCATATTTAATGAGAGAACAATGTTTACTATGACTGATTACTGTGCCCACTAACCGGAAACTTGCCATTTTAAAATGTCCTACAGTAAAGAAAACCACATGGCGCAGTATGCAAGTGAAAATATAGAATCAGAACACACGACAACTACTTACTTTTTCTAAGCACTTTCTTGATCCTTCTATACCGATCCAGCTGCTGCAGTTTCTGTCCTAATCAGCATTTACTTATTTGCTCCTTGGATCATCGTATCCCAAAATTTGTGTGCAGAGTCTTCACAACCTTTGTCATGATTTTGTCCTTTCTCACATACGGGTTGGTGTACGGTCCATTCTTGCCATCATAGTCATTCCTCCTCAAAATGTCCACCATCTCCACCATCTCACCAAAGGACATATTTGAGGCCTTAAATCTTCGCCTCCGGGATCGGGATATTCCTGCCTCAGGGCTATCCGACTCGTTACTCCAATTAACAGACATCTGCTCTGTCTCTGCCTTGTTGCTCCTACTGCATGCCAAAGTGAAGGGGTGAGGAATAGACTAAAAAGAACGTCAGGGGCGGGCGACGCATGTGCAGTGTATATAAAGTAACAGGCGTGTCGTAAGTACGTTCGGTGTGCTGAGGAAGGAGGTGTGCTGACATTAGTGTTTTTGTCTTGTGTATTGTCTTACAGAAAATATGAAAATATGAATTACTTTTGGTTGGACTGCTGTTCTGGTCACTGTGATCACCGTTGTCTGTGGTCAAAATGGGAATCCAGATCCCTTGACTTTATTCAGTTGCTTTATCACTACCACATCTCCTGGTTGGAAAGGGTGTGTTGCTTCCTGTGAAGGCAGAGGAAAAGAGACAGATACGTCACCATAGATGCCATTCAATTTTCTACAATACTGTTCTTGAATCAACTCCAAATCACCTGTTACCATAATAGGTGGGCCTCTTGCCCAGGGTGTTGGAAATGGTCTCCCCATAATCACCTGGGTTGTTGAGGGCATGTGGCCTGGTATGGTTCGGAGGGGCACTCTCTCTTCCCCCCTCTTTTCCTGCGGCCTGCCAGGTTGCATGATCAGATAAGGGTCTGGTATGGATCTTGGGGGACCCCTACACTATTTTTATTGTGGCGCAGTGTTCCCCTTAAAATCCATACCAGACCTGAAGGGTTTGGTATGGATTTTGGGGGCGACCCCTATGCCATTTTTAAAAAAAATATTTGGCGCAGGGTTCCCCTTAATTTCCATATAAGACCTGAAGGGCCTGCTATGGGTTTTAGGGGGAACCCCATGCATTTTTTTTTTTTTTTGATTCGTGGTTACCCTTGATATTTATTTTTATTGTTTCACTTTAAGTATTAAAAAAATCACTGCTCCCAAAAAACGCCCTTTTTAAAAAAAAATTTGCATTGATACATGTCCCCTGGGGCAGGACCCAGGTCCCCAAACACTTTTTATGAACATATAAGCATTTAAAATGAGCACTTTTAATTTTTCATGTTTATGTCTCATAGACTTTAACAGTGTTTGTGTGTTCTGCCAAATTTTTTGCCTGTTCGCATGTTCTGCTGCAAACTAAACAGGAGGGTGTTCGGCTCATCCCTATTCCTGATACATGTAATGTATCTTTGTACATAATCTTTGCACAGATTGAATACGTTTTGTATACAAAGATCTGCAGTTAGGACTTTTGTTATTCCCTCATAGCCTCTGTTTCCTATTCCATGGTACTGGGAAATAAAAAGTGGGGCACTACTTTGAGGTATGTCTACCCTCCCCTCTTTGGCAATGACCCCTTCTGGAGTGATTTCCAAATCTTGTGAAGACCAATTCAGAAGATTTTCCTTTGTTGCAAAAGTCTGCAGTGTCTGTAACCTATGCTCTGTGGTAGAATGGAAGAGGACAGGGCAACCATGTCTACTGTTCTAAGGACAGATAAAGCTGCCTCTTTTGCAACACGATCTGCTAGTGCATTTCCCATTGATACAGGATCTCTCTTGTTTGTATGTGCCCTACAGTGAATGATGGCTAGCTGTAAGGGGAGCTTAATGGCTTCTAAGCCCACGTACACACGGTCGGAGATTTTGGCAACCAAATCCGTCGGATTTTGCCCGTCGGATTTAGTCTGACGGATTGTGTCCGAAACTGTTGTATACACACGGTCGGGCCAAGTTGTCTGATTTCGCAGGTGGCCAAGAACGCGGTGATGTAAGCCGTGTACGGCGGGACTAGAAAAAGGAAGTTCAGCTCCATGTCCAGCACCCTTTGGGCTCCTTCTGCTGATCTCGTGTGTATCGCGTGTTAGTAGAAGTTTGGTGAGAGACGATTCGTGCTTTTCAGATTTGTGATTCAGATCGCTACAGCTCTTCAGTTTGTGCTTGTCGGTGCGTATCTGATAATCAGTGCGTGCAGTCAGTAAGTATTTGTTGATCATTGTGAACTATATCTTGGTATAGTACGCTTTGAAAGGCAATTCTTATTGTCTGCTTGCTTCTGCTATTCAGGTCGTTCTTTCAGGCTTTGCTGTTTATCTGTGCTTTCTGGTGTCCGCTCTGACCAGCCGACCGTTTTCTAACCATGTTTCCTCTACGTACTCGTGCTGTGCAGGGGCTTCGTGTTGGGGTTGCTACTTTGACACAAGCCCGGTCCATGAACAGGGAGGGGAGGCGTTTGTGGCCCAAGAATTGGTTGCGCCAGCGTGACCAGTTCTCGCACATGCCTTTGCTCCGTGAGATCCAGGAGAATAATCCTGATGATTTCAGGAATTATCTCCGGATGACGGACCCCATTTTTCACCGTCTGCTGGCTTTGCTGACCCCTTATATCACCAGGCAGGATACCTGCATGCGGCAAGCCATCACTCCGAAGCAGAGGCTCATCGCCACGTTGCGCTACTTGGCGACAGGGAGAAGCCTTCAGGACCTCAAGTTCTCTACAGGCATCTCCCCCCAGGCTCTGGGGATCATTATTCCAGAGACCTGTTCTGCCATCATTCAGGTCCTGCAGAATGACTATATGAAGGTACGTTTTATCCTTTAACATCACATTCTATGTATTTAATGATTGCTAATGTCTTGAATTTCTTTCCTCATTCCCTAATTACCATCATTGCAATATGCTCGAATTTAGATGCTCTGCCCCTTTGTCCTCAGGCATATTTGCCTCACTAACTTCACCACCATGCTCTTCTTGGCCCCTAAAACTATAGTCTAGTCACTTCACAATGTCTTTTGTCAGCTCCATAGTATTGCTTTCCCCTAAACACCCCCTAAAATCTCTACAAATGTGATGTGTGTGCTTCAATTCATGCAGAGTGACATTTTTTTTTTTGGGGTTGTGCCAAACTCATTAGGAACTCCCCTCCCCCCAACTGCTAGGCCAGCTGATAGCAATCCTCTATCTGTTGACTTTACCAAACCCAATACACACTATACCTACCTTTTTGATGCTCACATTTATGGATGAATTCACCTAAGCATGTAGTGTAAGGGCCTGCCTCAATACTTTAACCTCTTTTTTTTTTTTTGCTTTTAACCTATTAATTATCTGGATATGTAATAGCAGAATGTCAAAAAGTGCTTACATTTTGATTAATTTTTTGTATTCTGACACCTCTTACCTGTCCGGTGGGCTGCCAATAGTGTAACTAACGAGGGGCTTCCCAAAGTATCACACATTATTTAGCCTTTCAGCTCTCAATCAAGTGGAGAGGGTTACCTGTCCTAAAAATCCCCCCCTCATTTTTTAGCAAGGGCCCATCAGATGGGGGGGGGGGGGGTGATGACTCTCATAAGGGGACATTCGACTTTAGGCTTTAAATACTCAGTTCACAAAATGTTTAACGAATTTTGTCACAAAATGTTTGTGTCTAATCTGCTTGGAATGTTGATTGGTCAAACTAATAATTTTTGTTCTTGTTTCACTCCACAGTGTCCTTCAACGCCACAGGAATGGCAGACTGTGGTCTCCCACTTTGCTAGTCGTTGGGACTTTCCCAATTGTGGAGGAGCAATAGATGGGAAGCATGTCTGCATCGTCCCACCACCCAACTCGGGGTCATACTATTTTAACTATAAAGGGTTTCATAGTATCGTGATGTTGGCGGTGGTGTCTGCGACATATGAGTTTTTGTATGTGGACGTGGGGCAAAATGGACGGATGTCGGATGGTGGAGTGTTCTCACGAACGGAGTTCTACTGGCGTCTCCAGAGTGGCAGTCTGGGCTTGCCACCCCCAGAGGAGAATCAGGAAGGACCCCCGTTCGTCTTCGTCGCGGATGAGGCGTTTGCCCTGACGAACCATCTGATGCGGCCTTTCCCCATGAGGACCCTCACCCCAGAGCAGAGGATTTTTCTAGAAACATATTTTATTAACAAGCATCATAACAGTTACACAGTGTAGTTCACTTGTTGGTGTGCAGAATTACAGAACATTTTGCGACAATGTATCAAGTACTTTGCATATACAACGGGTGTCAAGACCCGAACAGTAAAGTAGAGTAGGCATGAAAAGATACATTACAAATGCACAACAAATATGAGAACAGGAAGGTAATAAGATAATAGAAACTTCAGAACGAGGGAAAAAACCTTCCTAAGTTTGTGGGTCAATCCCAGGTAGGGATTGTTGGCCTGTGTAATAGACAATTTTCAGTGAGGGGGACATATTAGGAGAAGGGGAAGAAAAGCAAGAGGTGTGAAAGTAAGACTGGGAGAAACAGGGAAGGGGAAGGGGAGTGAGACAGGAGGGAAAGGGCTGGCCGACCCACCCAGGCACGGGGGCCTACAAAGAACAAGAGTTCGGGTAGTATTGAACATGCTATATCAGCAGTCCAATGCATCTAAGTGGACATTAACAGGCAAAAAGTGATCAGCCCATGGTTGCCAGATTTTATTATGCTTGGGGAGATGGTCAAGGAATTTGGCTTCAGTCCTACTGTGGATCATGGCCTGCGTTACCCTATTCTTAACGGCAGGCAGGGGTAAAGTTGGGGTTTTCCAGGCGTGTGCTATGGTTTGTTTCGCTGCAGTTGTAAGCTGGAGAAAAAGTTTCAATTGATTGCGAGTGCAGCATTCAGGAGACTTATTGAGTAGAGCGAAGACAGGGTCTGGCTGTAAAGTTAGTTTGAATAAAGTGGATGCCATTTGGAACACTGCTACCCAGAATTGCTGGGCTACCGGACACGTCCACCAGATGTGCAGGTGGGTGCCAGCAGTGTTACAACCCCTAAAACAGAACGCCGAGTATCCTGGAACGTATTTGGCGATTCTAGCTGGCACTAGGTACCAACGCATTAATACTTTAAAATTGGCCTCAGAGGCAACAACATTTTGAGATGCGTTCTTGGTATTAGTCCAAATCTCGCTCCAGGCGTCAACGTCTAGGTCTATAGACAGATCGGCCGACCACCTCGTTGCGTATGGTGGGAGGGACAGGGGGGGGGGAAATTGAGGTGAGCATATAATTGCGATATGACACCTGGGGCATGTGGGTCTGAGTTGCATATTTTTTCAAAAAATGATATGTGGTGTTGGGTCGGGCTGGGCTTAGGGAGAGATTGTAAGAAGTGTAGAATCTGAAGGTAACGGAAGTATTCCACACTGGGAAGGTGATATTGTTCCTGGAGTTCATGGAATGTTTTTGGCGATCCGCCCCTCAAGAGGTCTAAGACTCTGGTTATGCCTGCTCCGAACCAGGTTGTAAAAAGGCCTGGTTCAGTGAGAGCCGGGGGGAAGAGCGGGTTACCAAAAATAGATAACAATGGAGTATGCGTGGATATGAGTGCGGAGGATTTACGAGAAGCGTCCCAAATTTTCAGGGAATGCACGTAACTGGATTTGTGAGGGGGCCTCTCTTGGAATGGGGTAACCAGAGTAGGTTGGAAATGGCAACAGGGTGGACATCTACAGCTTCAAGGCTAACCCACAAGGGAATTTCTGATGTAGCATGGTAAAGAGCTAGTTGGGCCACTTGAGCTGCTCTATAATACTGTAAGAAGTTGGGCACCCCTAGGCCGCCCTGTGTCTTGTGGCAGAAGAGAACAGATCTAGCAATCCTCGGTCTGGTCGGCTCCCAAATATATTTAAAGGTTTTATTTTGCATGATACGATGGAAATACGGGGGAACCGTGGTGGGGAGAACTCTGTAGAGGTAGAGTAATTTAGGTAGAAGGGACATCTTGACCGCTGTAATTCTACCCAGCCACGAGACACAAAGCGGCTGCCAAGAAGCCAAGATACTCGTAAATCTCTTGAGTAAGGGAAGGTAATTTGTACGGTAGAGGGAGGACGGGTCGTTCGTCAATTGGATGCCTAGGTAAGGGATGGAGGATGAGGACCATAAGAAAGGGAAATTATTTTGTAGCCGTTTAAGGTCATCTGTTGGCAGGGACACATTGAGGGCCTTGGATTTAGTTTGATTGACTTCTAGGCCCGATATAGTAGCGAAGCTATCTAGAAGCTTACAGAGGTTAGGTAAAGTAATGTGGGGGGTTGTGACGAAAAGTAGGGCGTCGTCGGCAAACAAGCATAACTTATGTGATGTTGAAGCTAACTCGAGACCGCGTATATTGGGGTGTGCCCTAATCAGAGCCGCCAGGGGTTCTATTGCTAATGCAAATAGGATGGGGGAGAGGGGGCATCCCTGTCTCGTCCCCCTTTGAATGGGAAAGGGCGATGAGCGTGAACCAGCATATCTAACGTAAGCTTGGGGATGGGCATACAAAGCGTTTATCCAACTTAGAAAATGGGGGCCGAAGCCCCAAACGTTGTAAAATATAGTGAAGGTATGGCCAGGATACCGTGTCGAACGCTTTGCGTATATCAAGCGAGAGCAAATGCATAGGGATGTTTCTCGATTTTGCTATATGTTGGAGCAGAATCACATGACGGATATTGTCACTAGCTTGCCTCTGGGGAATAAATCCCACTTGGTCTTTATGGATCAATCTACCTATAATCGGGTTCAGGCGTAGGGCCAAGACCTTGGCAAGGATCTTGATGTCCACGTTGAGCAGAGAGATGGGCCTAAAATTGGACCAAATTGAGTGGTCAGAATTGGGTTTGGGGATCATGGTGATAATGGCTGTCAATGTGTCCCTGCCCAGAGACTGACCCTGGAGGATAGAATTAAAGGAGTGTGTAAGGATTGGGGCTAGCGTATCAGAGAATTTTTTGTAGTAGGCTGCAGGTAATCCGTCGGGTCCGGGACGCTTATGAGGTTTGAGAGATTTGATGGCCGCCAATACTTCAGATAAAGCAATAGGGGTTTCGATTGTGTCGAGATTTGTAGGAGATAGCTGGGGTAGTTGTAGAGGGCAGAGCAGGGCATCAGCTTGAGAAGTAGGGAAGGATGATGTGGCTGCGTATAGCTTTGACAATTGAGTGGAGAACTCAGTGAGAATTTTAGCGGGGTTACTGGTGGGACCTCTTTGTGATATTCGAAGTCTTATGGGCTTATATGATTTCTCGGGGTTCTTTAAACGCATCGCCAAAAAAGTATCGGGCTTGTTGGCTTTAATGTAAGCAGTGTGGGAGGATCTACGGAGTTGCTTATCAGCTTCTTCAGTTAAAAGTAGGTCTAGCTCTAGTTTAGTTTTCTCGAACGCCAACCTATTAGAAACCGTAGGGTCAGATTGGAAAGAGAGATAGTGTTGGTGGAGGGTGGCCTCTAGTTGGGAGGAACGCTCTTGCCTGATCTTCTGGAGCTGTGAGGCGACAGAGATACACGTGCCCCTAATAACCGGTTTGTGAGCCTCCCAGAGGAGAGTGGGGGAGATACCTGGGGTGGTGTTGTGGGTGAGGTATTCCGTGAGGGCTACTTGGATATCTAGACAATATGATTGGTTGGAAAGGAGAGTTTCATTCATGCTCCATTCTCTGCTAACGGGAGGAGGGATAATGGAAGAAACAGTCGTGATTGTAGAGCAGATGCTACAGGTATAAAGATATGGTCTATTCTAGAGAAGGACTTATGGGGATTAGAATAGAAGGTATAGTTTTTCTTAAGGGGATTACATTCCCTCCAGGTGTCTACCAGTGCCGCCTTTTGAAATTGTTTGCGGAGTTTCATGGAGGGGGCCAGTTGTTCCGGGGAGTAGGGTGACCTATCGAGGTGTGGGTAAAGAACTTGATTGGAATCACCGCACATAAATAGGGCACCGACGTGGTGTGTTCGGATGACCTGAAGGAGGTGGGAGAAGAACGGGTTGGGATTCGTATTAGGAGCGTAGTAGGAGACTATTGTGACAGCCGTGTCCTGGAGTAGACCTGTGAGTATAAGGTATCGACCCTCAGGGTCTTTAATTTCGGTTCCGGGGGTGAATAGAAGGGTATGGTGAAAGGCAAGAAGGACCCCTCTGTGTTTCGTGTCTGCGGAGGCTGTAAAGACCTGAGGATATTTGGAGTGAAAGAATTTGGGGGTAGTGTGCTTAGAGAAATGGGTTTCCTGAAGGGCCACTATGCCGGCCTTCAGGGTAAGAAACGTGCGAAATGCCTTGACCCGTTTTTGTGGTGAGTTAAGTCCTTTAACATTTAAGGACAAAATGTTCAGGGGGGCCATTGCGTGAGGGAAAGAGTATGTTCGGGGGACCCGTTAGGGCCCGAGTGGGCCGACCAGCCAAGAAGAAAGAAAGGGAGGGGAGGGGTATAGCAGAGGAAAAGAAAAAGTAAGAGCAGGAAAAGTTTGTGCAGGGAGGGGGGAAGAGGTGTGAGGCGGTGCGAGCAAAGGCACACCGCCCAACAAATTGGTGTTGCGGTCCGCCCGACCAGAGGGCGGGCAGGCGGAGTGTGCATCAACAAATGGGGGGAGCAGTGACTGCTCACCGCCGCGTACCCGTTGAAGTAACATTTAACAGTATAGTTAAAAAACAAAACTTAATAACAACAAACTCTACCAGATGAGTGTGGCAGTTCAAGTATACATAAAAGAGGTGTAAAGGGGTTTCAATCACAGTAAAAAGTGAACCGTGAAGTAACAGTATGGGGGGTAAAAATAGATCAAAAATTATATATATATAAAAAATATATAAAAAGAAAAAAAAAAAAGGGGGGGGGGAGGGGGGGGGGAAAGGGAAGTATATGATTCGCTTTACGATATAGCTGTGGAGAAACTATCATAAGAATCGTATGGTTGGTAGAGATGTACATGCTAAAACAAAAAAACAAAAAGAAAAAGAGATAAACAGAATACTGTGAGAAGATCAGGGTTTGCAAGTCCCAAGAACTGACGACTCAAAAAAATGAGGACGCCAAAGCAAAAAGTAGGGCAAAAAAGCTGGTAAGAGCGTTTCTCAGCGGGGAATAAAGACCTTCGGGCTAGGGAAGCCTACACTGGAGGAACGTTTCGGGGTGTCCCGCTTAGCAGAAGAGGAGCTTGGAGTAGCTTGACGATTCCGTCTTGGTGTGGCTGCATAGGAGTAGGGAGCAGGACGAGCTGGAGTGCGTGGGAGAGATGTGTCTCGAGGTTCAGGTGCCACAAGGTGGAGAGATTCCAATAAATTCTGTAGGGCTTCGGATGAAGAACAGGTATGTTGTTGACCTTGAAAGGAGAAGTGGAGCGCAAAAGGGAAGCGCCAAGCATATTTTATCTGATGTTGCATCAATATTTGGAGCTGCGGTTTCATGGCACGTCTCTTTGCAATCGTCGAGGGTGCAAGATCGGTGAAGAGCTGATATGCGTGGCCTTGGAATAGCAGATCTTGTTTGTTTCGTGCGGCCGAAATCAGTTGCTCTTTCGTTCGGAAGTAGTGAAGTTTCACTATGATATCTCGGGGAGGGCCTTCGGGTTGACGACGCGTTAAGGCTCTATGAATCCGATCGAATTCAAGACGTTCGATCGGGATCGACGGGGACAGTTCCTGAAAGAGAGCGGTCGTAAAAGACTGCAAGTCGTCTACCATCTCGGGGATGCCACGAAGGCGAAGATTTGATCTCCGTGAGCGGTTTTCTGCGTCCTCTAAACGGGATAGGAGGACCGCGTTGTCATCTCGGAGGCTTGCTTGGTCACGGACCAATTTTTGTATTGTGAGTTCCGTGTCGTCTGCCCTCGTTTCGAGGTCTGCTGTGCGCTGGCCTAGGTCACGGATCTCACGGGTAAGTCTGTCTGTTATTTGGTCGGATGTGGCTTTGAGGGCTTTGTGGAGCATGGTCTCCATGTGTTTCAAGAAGTCTGCTTGGGACATACCTGTCTGTGAGGTAGGTTGCGGTATGTTCATACACTCCGTGGAGGTGTCCTCCTCATCGCTGCTCCCATGATGTTGCGGGCTGGTAGTGAGCTGGGCCGCCGCTGAGGCCTTCGTCGCCAATTTGGAGGAAGCACGCGCCAGTGCTTCTTTGATTGGTTTCGGCTTATTTTTGCCCCGGTGGCCGGTCAGAACCATTCCGGGAGAAGCACAGGGCGGTCCGCTACGTGGGTCCTCAAAGATCGAGGTGATTGCCGACTGGGAATGCAGTGCTATGGCTCGGGATTGCGGCGGTGAGAGCGGAGCTCTAACGGGATGCGTCCGTCATGGTGAGCTTCGCGCATGCGCCCCGCGAGCAGAGGATTTTTAATTTCCGCCTGTCCAGAGCCCGAAGAGTGGTGGAGAACACTTTTGGTATACTGGCCAGCCGGTTCCGCCTTTTTCTTACGCCTATTCACATGGCAGAATACAAACTGAATCACATAGTGCTGGCGTGCTGTGTTCTGCACAATTATTTGAAAAAAGTTTCTGCAAACTATGCGGTCTCAGTTGGCCAATAAGAAGCAGACTTGATGGACAATGCAGATAACCTCACGGGCCTTCAACATGCTCATCCTGGCTTGCCCCCCCAAAGCACCCGTGAGGTTAGAACCCAATACATGGACTACTTTGTGGGTAAGGGGGCCATTGACATGCCAGACAATTTCTGAGCAGCATTTTAAAATTACATTTTTATATGAAACTCCTTCATTTACTGCTTGGCTTGGTTTTACGTGTCTCCTAGGTATAATTAGGTTTGATAAAGTTGTGCCTTTTTCACCAACAGTGCAAACCCAAGTTCTGTGCGAGATGAGGGGACAGTCTCTTCTTCAGATAATGTTATTATGTTGTGGGTCTGCTACACACACACCTTTTTTTTTGTTAACTAATGTATGTAGTGCATTAGTGACCCAAATCGTGCTCATTTTCAGCACCATGGCAGGAAAATGTCATGATTGCCAAATTTACACATCACTGTGGGTGTTTTTCTAGTAAAGGCACATCCACTATGCACTACAAGTGCACTGCAAAAGTACACCTGAAACTGCCCTGGGAGTGCAAAGTGGAGTTGCCTTTAGTAAATCACACTCCTTCTCAGCACAAACTTAAATTGTACTCCAAATACATTTTTGGTGCCATGAAAAAAAAAGCCACACATTGTTGCTAATTGAACTGTTTAATCCAACCACATTCACATGTGCGTTTTGAAAAGGTTTGTACAACCAACCTCGAAATTGTGTTTTTTCAAAAAAGAGTTTTTTTTAAATTTTGTATAATTATTGTTTTGGTGTAAACAGGCATATATCTAACTGTAAAATACAGAACACAGGAACATACAAAGTTCCACTTTGAAAAGTGAAGACAATATCAGACATGAGTATGTACAAACTGGCCTGATCTTGCCTTCATCACATGGGGTGTCACCCCTGAAAAATCCAAATTTGGAAGATGCACACAGTGTATCAACATGTGCTAGCTCCCATCATGGGGGATCAATCTACATGCTTTGGGGCTGCAACCCCTTCATCTCAGACACTAAACATAAAACACATACATTGATCCCCCATGATGGGAGATAATGCATGTTTCCACACTCTGTGCATCTTCCAAATGTCGAATTTGGAGAACTACAACATTTTGGTCTTAAAATTCAAAAAATAAGACCCTATCTAGTTTGGGGTGTTTCACACTCTCCCCAAAACATCAATGATGTTTTTCCAATTTAAATTAACATCATTGATGTTTTGCAGGATATGTTCCCAATACCCATTGCACCCCATTATCTCCCTGATCTGGGCACTTTCACTGGTAAAACGGAAATCTTCTTCCACATCGCCTATAAAACAAAAGAAAAAAAAACATGTAATTTAAATATGGTGACATACATTGATTGATTGACACTCACCTGTTGTGGTGACAATTTGCACATCCTGCAGGATCTCTCCTTCCTCCTCCTCCTGCTCCTCTGTTTGTTCTTTTGGAAGTTGTCCTTCTTTGTGAGGGGTGGGGTCCCTGGTGTCCTCATACTTGCCAAGTCTTCTCTCCCCTATGAGATTTGTAAAAATTAAATAATTATCACACAGAGGGCATAATTAACAATATGAAACATTGTTTGGAAGTGTTGTTCAATTGTTTATTTTGACTGAGCTTCAAGGTCATAACCTTATTGGGGACACTGTGTTCAGCTGGAATACTTATCTGCATAACGATGTTTCCTACGAACAAATGAAACCATGAACTTGAAAGTGGCCATTTTAAAATGCACAACATGAACTCAAAGCACATGGAGCAGTATGCAAGCAATAATAATCATATGAACACACAACTACTTACTTTTGTCCAGAACACACTTGATCCTTATGTACTGCTCGTGCTCCCTCAGTTTCAGGTCTGACCAGCGTTTTCTCAGTTGATCCATAGATCGGTGTACCCCAAAATTAGGCAGAAGACACTTCACAACTTTATTCATGATCTTGGCCTTTCTGATATTTGGGTTTGGGTAAGGTCCATATTTCCCATCATAGTCGGTCATGTTCAATATGTCCACCATCTCCAACATCTCTCCAAAAGACATATTTGCGGCCTTAAATCTTGTCTTCCTGGATTGGGACGTTTCAGGCTCCGGCCTTTCCTCACCCTCCTCCTTGTTTAGTGTAATTATTATTGCACACCTGTGTGCTCTCCCCACTGCGCTGGAAGCGAAGGTGCGGGGAATAGTCTGGAAAGAACGTCAGGGGCGGGCGGAGTTGCACGCATGCGCACTGTATATAAAACGTAACACGCATGTGTCGTCCGTATGATCTGTGAACAGAGGGAGAACCCGAGGCGACGAACGCGCAAAGGTACAATTTTAAACTTGGCACATCACTAGGCTACACTGCTTCTAGATTGAGGCCTGCATTAGTGGAGTTTAGCCTGACATTAGGGTTTGTCTTGTGTTGTGTCTTGCAGACATGGACGGGTTTAATGACTACAGCTTCCTCCCTCTATTCATCGATAAATATCGAGACATGCCAGTCCTGTGGCAAAACACCCATCCTTTTTACAGTAGCAGAGCAAAGAGGCAGGCAGCAATAATGGAACTGGTTGAGTTTGTGAAGCCGGTGGTCCCCAGGGCAGATGAGAAATATATCAAAAAGAAAATTGGGAACCTCAGGAGTACATATCTGAAGGAGAGGAATAAGGTGGTGAAGTCCATGAAATCTGGAACTTCAGCAGCTGAGGTTTATGTTCCCACCCTGTGGTATTATGACAGGATGAATTTTCTGTCACACCAGGCTGAGGCCAGACAATCACTCTTCCTTCCACGCATCCTATGCTCCATTCCACACCCGCTGAGTCTTCCGACGCCCAACCTGGGCCTTCCACTCAGGAAGAACTGGAGGAGCCCAGCTTGAGCCAGGTATAGTATTGTTGTACATATTTGTGGAGTCAAAATGAATGATGTTAACTTGATTTCTGCTCCCTAATTGGTGAGTTTTGAAAGTGTTTCACATATCAATAGACAGTAGTGGCCAAAACCTTTGGGACAATAAATAAAAATGCTGGGCTCAGAATGATAGTCTTTTCTATTGGTTAACAATTTGCAACAGTGTTGATGTAAAAATTGTGTGTGTTTGATGAACCAAAAACTCAAACTATGTCCCTTTTTCATACACAGGAAGAACTCAGCCAGGACCAGGAGGGTGTGGAATGCAGCAGCCAGGAGGTGGCTGTGGAAAGTGGCAGCCAGGAGGAGGCGGGGGTAAGCGGCAGCCAGGAGGTGGGCAGCCAAAGGAGCCTCACCGAATGCCAGGTCCCTCCCCTCCGCCTTCCATGCAAAAGGGCGAGAAAGGGGGGGAATGTTGAGGAGTTGAGGCTGATTGGTGAGGCTTCTGCGGCACTACAAGCAAAACCAACACACCAAGAGGCCTTGGCTGCCTTGATTGTGTGCAAGCTTGAGAAAATGGAGCAGAGGCAACAGATCTAGTGTGAGCAGGTTATTCTCCAAACCCTCAACACGGGTCTGTTGGGCCAAATGACATGAGAATCACACTTGTGTAATTTGGCCCATGCCCCTGCTCCTCCTCCTCCTTCTGCCACACCTCCAGCACCACAGCCACAGCCTGGAAGGAAGCGTGTAAGGAAGACCAGAGTGTGATGACCTGGGTTCAGTCTGGTCTGACAGAAGATTCATCCTGTTGTAGTACCACAGCCTGGGAACATAGATGTCATCTGCTGCTGTTCCGGGTTTCATGGACTTCAGGACCAGACTTCTCTCCCTCAGATATGTACTCCTCAGGCCACCAATTTTTGCGTTGAAATATTTGATGTGTGCCCTGGGGGCCAAAGGCTTCACAAATCTCCCCAGTTTCAACATTGCTGCTTCCCTCTTTATCTGTTACTGACACCGAAATAAAGGTAATTTTTGTTTGGATGAAATACTTGCGTATGTGTTTTCCTTCCAAAAGGCCAGTTTATTTGTGAGCAGGCAGGTACATTTCCAAAGAACAAAGTGAAATAAATAACAAGGGGTGTTAACACTAAACAACCTCCTGTAGATTAAAAAATAAAAACAAAATCTCAAAAATCAAATAATGTTGTTGTTGTAAGTTTACACAAAAAAAAAAAAAATAAGGATAAATGAGCAAAGTGTCTTTAAAGGAGATTTTTAGGGAATCCCCCCCCCCCCAAAAAAAACATCCCAAAAATAACAAAAACAAATCAAACATTGTGTAGATGTGATGCAAACTAAAATTGTATTACTGAAATGGTAAAAAAAGAGTAATGAAATCCGTTCGGGAGAAGTGTGTGTGACTATAAGCATCAAAAGAAGTTGGTTCTTGCAGCATTGTAAAGAACAAGAATGAATGATTTTTTAACATTGCAGCGTGACGAATGTGCTATATCGCTTACGAGCAGTAGTTTTACCTGGACGAGCGCTTCCGTGTCGGAATTTGAATGTGAGCATGCGTGGCACTTGGTCCGATGAAAATGCTCTACACATGATCGGATTAGGTCCGTCCGGCCCAGTTGGTCGGGAAATCTTTCCAACATGTTGGAAAATTGGGTCGGACGGAGATTCGGACGGAATCAGTCCGATGCATACCACACACAGTCGGATTATCTGACGACACGGTCCGATAAGACTCATTCCGACAGATTCTCCGACCGTGTGTACAAGGGCTAAGAGATCATTTATAAAAGCAGAATGGGAAATTGATTTGCCATCTGCTGCTACAAAGCCTCTCTGCTGCCAGATTCTACCAAAATCATGGACAGTACCATGAGCATATTTGGAATCTGTGTAAATATTAGACATGTGCATTTGTTTTCGTCCGAATGCATTTTTGTCCGAAATTTCAGGTATTTTCGTTTTGGTTTTGACAAACGATAACGAAAGTGCAGAATCCGAAAAAGGAAACATTCAACATAACTAAATGCTTTATTTTCGTTTTCAATGTTACAATAGTTCGATATAGAATCGGAGATTCGACGTGACTCTGACAATAACAATCTGTGTCTATAGAACCTGTGGTCAAATGTGCCTAACCTTAGGAGACACTGTGGGTTCCCGGCAGCCTGACGTTTCTTATATGCGGAGGGCGGGGCCACCCGTCACCTGACCCCGCCCCCTCTGGCGCGATGGGGAAACCCAGGCTTCCCCAGTGACGTATGGGTGACCCCTCTGATGTAACGCAGGTTTTCGTTACAGGTGACGCATATAAGAAACGTCAGGCCGCCGGGAACCAGCAGTGTCTCCTCCGTGGAGACAGAAGATGGATGGATTCGCTGCGCTGGATCAGATCAGGCATTGCTGGAGAGATGATCATCCGTCGCTGGATAGCAAGAGTGGATTACCACTGCTGGAATCTTTTTTTATTTTTTTTTTATTTTTAATAAAGGACTTTTTCAAAAGTGTGCTTGTCTTATTTAACTATTTTTTACACATTCTTTGTGAAATGGTAGGGGTACTTTTGTACCCCCTTACCATTTCAAACAGGGGGAGCCGGGATCTGGGGGTCCCCTTGTTAAAGGGGGCTTCCATATTCTGATAAGCCCCCCTCCCGCAGACCCCCACATCCATCGGCCAGGGTTGTGGGGATGAGGCCCTTGTCCCCATCAACATGGAGACATGGTGCTTTGAGGGGGTCACAGACCCCCAAAGCATCCTCCCAATGTTGAGGGCATGTGGCCTGGTATGGTTCAGGGGGGGGCGCTCTCTCGTCCCCCCTCTTTTCCTGCGGCCTTCCAGGTTGAGTGCTTGGATAAAGGGTCTGGTATGGATATTTAGGGGGGCCCCCACGTCAATTTTTTTTTTTAATTTGATGCAGGGTTCCCCTTAATATGCATACCAGACCTGAAGGGCCTGGTAATTGAATTTGGGGGACCCCACGCTTTATTTATTTATTTATTTATTTTTATCAATGACTTTCAATGAGTGTTCTCTGTATTACGGGAGCCGACAATTCATTATAGCCGCAAGTGATTTTAAAGGACTTTTTTCCTGCAGAAATTACACTTTATGCAGGGACAGTTCTAAGCACCAGAAACACGCGCCCCTTCACAGGCATACTATAGACACCCCCCAGGTACGAAATTTAAAGTAATATTACACTTTTGTTGTTTCACTTTAATCATTATTAAAATCACTGCTCCCGAAAAAACTACAGTTTTTAAAACTTTTTTTTGCATTGATACATGTCCCCTGGGGCAGTACCAAACACTTTTTAGGACAGTAACTTGCACATTAGCCTTTAAAATTAGAACTTTAGATTTTGAATCTTCTTTATACATTAGACAGACACCATAAGCCTTCAAAGACAGATTCGACCATAATTCATGTGGATTTTCAGACGAATGCAATTATTGAATATAAAACGAAATAAATAAAAACAAATTTCGGGAGTAACTAAATAAATAAATTTTTTGGACGAAAACGAAATTCCGAAACGAAATATTTTACTCTGTACATGTCTAGTAAATATTGACTTCTTGTCCATAAAAAAGTTGGCAAGTTCTTGTTAATGTCACTAACTCCATAGCCTGTGCAGGCGGGACATCAAGAGGTTTGCCTTCCAGAATAATATCAGGGAGCATAACCACAGAGTAGCCTACATGATACATGTTGTCATAGGACCTGGAACATGAACCATCCACAACAACATCAAGTGCATTAGGAATGCATGTGGACATGATCAGGCCTTGGTGAAGTTACAGAGTATATAAGTTACATACAGTCATGTTGTTCCAACACCTCATCATCCTCTCCCTTCAGCATGGCATTCGGAATAGGACCCGGTCCTGAGGTGGGTGAAGCAAAACTGTTGGTCAGAGCTGCAATGGAGAGGAGAATAACCTCATATCCAGTGAGCCTCTGAGCGGGCATGTGTTGAATGTTCACATTCTTAAGTAAAAGTAATACCTGGTGGGAGGTATGTAAATGTGTAGCATGTCCCAGAGTTACTGTGACTGACATCCAAATACCCATGTTGCAGGTCGCTAGGGTGTGAAGACATGCCGGGATGCCTTGTACCAGAACTAGAACTAGCTAAAAGTGGGTACTCACAAAATGCAACTGACAAAAGGTCTTAAACATAGTGCAAGGACGTGGACAGAACACGGGGTACAGCTAACGTGTTTTGGGGGTGCACTCCCTTCCTCAGAGCTAGGCTACAGGCTAGGCCTAGCTCTGAGGAAGGGGGTGTGCCCCCAAAATGCATTAGCTGTACCCCATTTTCTGTGCATGTCCATGCACTGTGTTTATGGCCTTTTGTCAGTTGCATTTTGTGAGTACCCAGTTTTATAAAAAAAGTCTTATTATTAACTACTTGCTGACCAGCCGCCATCATTTTACTGCGCCCAGTCGGCATGATCCCATGAGCTATTGTATTATACACTCACTGGATTTAGATAGCAGGGGAGTTCCTGCTGCCCATTGGGGGTGCTGATGCTCGTGGTCGACGATCGCGGCACGAGAGGCAGAACAGGGACAAGTGTGTATAAACACAGAAATCCCTGTTCTGAGAGGCATGACAGATTGTGGCTTCCTATTAGCTAGGAGCCACAATCCGTCACTTCCTCTAGATCAGTTCCCTCCCCCTAAGTTAGAAAAACAAACAGGGAACACAGTTAACTCCTTGATCGTCACCTAGTGTTAACCCCTTACCTGCCAGTGATATTTTTACAGTAATCGGTGCATTTTTATAGCACTGATAGCTGTATAAATGCCAATGGTCCCAAAAATGTGTCAAAAGTGTCCGATGTGTCCGTCATAATGTCGCAGTTCCGATAAAAATCGCAGATCGCCGCCATTACTAGTAAAAAAAAAATATAATAAAAATGCCATAAAACTATTCCCTATTTTGTAAACATTATAACTTTTGCGCAAACCAATCAATTTACACTTATTGTGTTTTTTTTAACCAAAAATATGTAGAAGAATATATCTTGGCCTAAACTGAGGAAAAAAAACTTTTTTTATATATATTTTTGGGGGATATTTAAAAAGTAAAAAATATAGCATTTTTTCTAAATTGTCACTCTTTTTTTGTTTATAGCACAAAAAATAAAAAATGCAGAGGTGAACAAATATAACCAAAAGAAAGCTCTATTTGTGAGAAAAAAAGAACGTCAATTTTGTTTGGGTACAAGGTGGCACAACCGTGCAATTGTCAGTTAAAGTGCCGCACTGCTGAATCACAAAAAATGGCCTGGTCATTCAGCAGCCAAATCTTCTGTGGCTGAAGTGGTTGAGTTATCTCTGGTAATGCACTTGGTGTGCGCGCCTTCCATCTCTATTTTTCTTGTAGTTCCTTTCGGATTACCCCATCTGAGGATGGCAGCATCCATTTAGTTTTGGGATACCATATATACCTTTCACACCACCATTTTATCTGACATCTGTTAATCCACACCTTGGAGGACCTATTAGCGCTGAAAGTGACTGTGTTGTTTGATGTGTGAATCTGCTTGGCTTATATTCACCAAAGGTTTAGTGAGTCTTGCTTAAAATTCAGAAAATGTTGTTGTAAAATCATGGCTATTTGTAGAACTAATAGGCAGATTACTGTAAAAAAAAGTGACATGTGCCAGGGCAGAAAAGGGCTTGATTGGCCAAAGAGCAACAATTGTAGTATAAGTACAGTCTCAAAACTATCCCTCATCTCCCTATACTGTTTTGAGTTTTCCCTATGCTTCCATTGTATTGTAACAAATTTCCAATTCACTGACACATTGGCTATGCTGTGTCACCCCCTTTATAGTAAGGAAACTGGTTTAAATAAACACTCCCTTTAAAGCCTGCCAGCCATGAAAATAATTATAGTTCAAATAATTCTCCCAGGGAATCTGCATATAAACTTGACAGGAACCACAAATCTCGAACCTGGTGGATTCACGTTGAACTCTTGGTAGCAGCGAAACTCAAATGGTACCCCTAACTATATTCCTATATGGAACAGCTATTAAAAAAAAACTCACTTTTTACTAACATTCATTAGTTTTGGTCTGTTTCAACTTCATCTTGCAAAACAGGGTATATTCATGAACATGAATACTTATGTTCTGTGTGCAACTGGGATTTTATAACATGAATAATATATCCTTTAGGTATTAAGCTATTATCATTAATTATTGGTAAGAGGAACATTGTAAATAGTAGGGATTTTCATTGCTAATCCTTTTAACATCTCTTAGTTCTTTTGTTTTCTTTGTAGTTAAAAATAAAAGCCTGTAACTCTTTTTAAATGTTTAATCTAAGGTTAATATATGTTTTGTGTTTGAAGAACAGACACTGTAAAAAAAATCATTATAACTATACTCTGCTTAAAAAAATATATGCACTTGCTTACAGTGCATATGAAATAGAGCATCAAGTCTAGTTCAACTGGAGCTGTAATTGTCCTATTTTTTTAATAATTAAGCCTTTGGGCTATATTTCTAGCATACTGTATTTTGTTATAATAGTTTATAATGTCCTTGTACTGTATATTTATGATTGCTTAGTTTAGTTCTACACTCATTAAAATGTTATTTCTTTCCAAATCTTAGTTCTGTCTTCTGAAAGAATGAGCAATTTTTTTACCTCTTATTTTTTATTAAGAGACTCCATTGAGGAGTAAGTCATTTGTCTAATTTCAGAACTCTTGGTGAGTAAGTTTTGTTTTTCAGAACAACGTTAATTCATTGAGCATGGTCTGTACAGAAAGCAAGAAAAGTACTGTATATAGCAGGAATTGTCATATGTTACAGGAATGTATATACAATGCTGAATTATTTTCATATATCCTTGCAATAGTGTTATCATTGGTAAACTGCAAATATTTTGAGGATAGGGACATGTACATCTGAGGATAAGACCCAAGAGTTCCTCCAGACCATACTCTTTCCAATGCACCAGGTACTGTATGTGCCCACGGAACCTATGGGAGTCAACAATGGACTGTACTTCATACTCCTCAAGGTTCTCAACCTGTACAGGGTAAGGACGAGGCACCGAGGTGGTAAAATGGTTGCAGACCAAATGTTTTAATAAGGAGACATGAAATACATTTGACATACACACATTAGAAGGAAGGTCTAATGCATAAGCCACTTGGTTAATCCTGAGAAAAATACAGAAAGGCCCAATAAACCGAGGTGAAAACTTCAGAGAGGGAACACGAAGTCAGAGGTTGCTAGATGACAGCCAAACCCTGTCCCCAACCTGGTAGGAAGGTGCAGGCAGGCACCTGTGGTCAACATGGAGTCTGTACCTATTATTAGCATGAGGCAAAGCCTTCTGGACTTGTGTCCAAGTGGAATAAAGACCATGGAGATGCTCCTCTAATGCAGGAATACTCTGCGGAACAAATGATTCAGGCAAAATGGAAGGTTGCAAACCATAGTCCGCCATAAACGAGGACAAACGGGAAGCAGAATTCAAGGCACTATTGTAAGCAAACTCCGCCCACGGTTTGACAAGTTGTTATGATGGTCAGAAATAGTCAGATGGTTAGATTGGCTTGTTCTGCTGCCCCATTATACTGTAGGTGATACGCAGAGGAGAAAGCAAGTTAAATTCCCAAATGTGCATAAAAGGCTCACCAGAACCGGGACACAAAATGACTACCTCAGAGACAATCACCTTAGGTAGCCCATATAAGCAAAAGATCTCCCGAGCCAAAATGGAAGCCAGTTCCTTAGAAGTGGCCAACTTCTTAAGTGGAATACAATGAGACATTTTCAAGAACCGGACAACCACCATAAGGATAATTATGTTGCCCTGGGAGTTGGGTAACTCCACAAAGAAATCCATAGGCAGGTGGGTCCAGGGCCTCTCTTCATTGGGTATGGGTTGTGGGAAGCCCACTGGAAGGTGTTGTGGAGTACACATGGAACAGGCATCTACAAATGCACGTAGACTAGGCCACCAAAATCGTTGGGAAATGGCCCAAAAGAGTTGATTCTTCCCAAGGGGGCCAGCAGCCTTGGGAGAATGGTAAGTCTGGAGCACGGCAGTATGGAGACTCTCTGGGACAAAGCAGCTAACACAAGGTTTCTCAGGAGGAGCATGAACCTAAGCAGCAAGAATTTTGTCACCCAAAGGAGAAATGAGACTGGTGCGAACCATAGCCAGAATATGATCAGGAGGAATCACAGGAACCGGAACCGACTCCATCTTGGAAGTGGAGGAAAATTGTCATGACAAAGCATCAGCCCTCACATTCTTAGTACAGGGTAAGACGGAGACAATGTAATTGAAATTAGACAAGAAAAGAGCCCATTGCGCCCTTCTGAAAGAAAGGCGTTTAGTCTCAGAGAAGAATGTGAGATTCTTATGGTCAGTAAGAATGAGAACCCGCATAGTGGTACCTTTGAGGGATGTCTGCATTCTTTCAGGGATAAAATGATTAACTAACAGCTCTCTGTTAGTGATGGCCGAACGGTTCGCCCGGTGGTCGTTTCGCGGCGAATTTCGGCTGTTCGCGATTCGCCCGATCGACGGACTATTGCCACCGTTCCCCCGGCGGACTTCCGTGCTTTCTGTGAAAAAGAACTTTGACCTATGATGACACATCCATCATGGGGTACAGGACAGCCAATTGAGACATTACAGCACATGGAGACTTGGACATTCCCCCTAACTTATAAATACACCCGATCCGGCGGACATTTACATTCTTTCTTCTGTCACTATAGGGAGAGGTTGCTGTGTGGAGCAGGGAGAGATTGCAGTGACCCAAATCGCTAGCTATTTGGTACACAAAAGTTATTTTCAGGACTGGTATAGGTGTTAGGTGTATATAGGTTTGCTGTGCTACTGATTGTTACAGCAGCCTGAGTGTATTTTGTCAGTTTAGAGAAAGGGACAGGACGGTGTGTGCTGCAGGGAGAGTCAGTTTAATCATTAGCTGTTACTATCAGGTCCACAAAAGTGCTATTCCAGTAACCAGTTATTGTTCCAGCAGCCTCTGTTTTGTCAGTTTATATAGGGACAGGCAGGAAGCAGTGTGTGAGGCAGTGAGGGTCAGTTTAATCAGTAGCTGTTACTATCAGGTCCACAAAAGTGCTATTCCAGTAAACAGTTATTGTTCCAGCAGCCTCTGTTTTGTCAGTTTATATAGGGACAGGCAGGAAGCAGTGTGTGAGGCAGTGAGGGTCAGTTTAATCAGTAGCTGTTACTATATTAGGTCCACAAAGGTTCTTTTCAGGACTGGTATCAGTGGTATCGTAATAGGCTTGTACACGTATAATATTCTTTCTTCCATATATAGAAAGAATATTATACTTGACTGCTGCCCTTCTGCTGCAGTCTGCTAATCAGTCACAACCTACTTGTTCCACAAAGGTCTTTATAAGGACTGGTAAGGTCTAGGGTGCTACAGTACATAGGGTTGAGTGAGGTACAGTCTGCTATTCTATAAGGACTGTTATAGGTCCACAATACATAGGGTTGAGGTGCACTACTGCTGACCGCTGCCCTATACTGCAGCAGTCCTTCATCAGTATAGGGACTGACGTACAGTCTGCTAATCAGTCACACACAACCTACTTGTTCCACAAAGGTCCTTATAAGGACTGGTAACTTGGTCTAGGGTGCTACAGTACATAGGGTTGAGTGAGGTACAGTCTGCTATTCTATAAGGACTGTTATAGGTCCACAATACATAGGGTTGAGGTGCACTACTGCTGACCGCTGCCCTATACTGCAGCAGTCCTTCATCAGTATAGGGACTGACGTACAGTCTGCTAATCAGTCACACACAACTTACTTGTTCCACAAAGGTCCTTATAAGGACTGGTAACCTGGTGTAGTGTGCTGCAGTACATAGGGTTGAGTGAGGTACAGTCTGCTATTCTATAAGGACTGGTATAGGTCCACAATACATAGGGTTGAGGTGCACTACTGCTGACCGCTGCCCTATACTGCAGAAGTCCTTCATTGGTATAGGGACTGACGTACAGTCTGCTAATCACTCACACACAACCTACTTGTTCCATAAAGGTCCTTATAAGGACTGGTAAGGTATAGGGTACTACAGTACATAGGGTTGAGTGAGGTACAGTCTGCTATTCTATAAGGACTGGTATAGGTCCACAATACATAGGGTTGAGGTGCACTACTGCTGACCGCTGCCCTATACTGCAGCAGTCCTTCATCGGTATAGGGACTGACGTACAGTCTGCTAATCACTCACACACAACCTACTTGTTCCACAAAGGTCCTTATAAGGACTGGTAAGGTATAGGGTACTACAGTACATAGGGTTGAGTGAGGTACAGTCTGCTATTCTATAAGGACTGGTATAGGTCCACAATACATAGGGTTGAGGTGCACTACTGCTGACCGCTGCCCTATACTGCAGCAGTCCTTTATCAGTATAGGGACTGACGTACAGTCTGCTAATCATTCACAACCTACTTGTTCCACAAAGGTCCTTATAAGGACTGGTAAGGTATAGGGTACTACAGTACATAGGGTTGAGTGAGGTACAGTCTGCTATTCTATAAGGACTGGCATAGGTCCACAATACATAGGGTTGAGGTGCACTACTGCTGACCGCTGCCCTATACTGCAGCAGTCCTTCATCAGTATAGGGACTGAGAGTTTTGTCACACGGTCATTTAAAAAATGACAGGCAGAGGAAGAGGCAGGCCGTTCTGCAGGGGTGGTAGGGGTAGGGCAGGAGCAACAGGCTTGAGCCAAAGTGGGAAGTTGCAGAAGGTGCGTTCAATTACTTTAAAGGACACACCAGACTCTTCTGCACCCTCCTCATCCTCTCGATCGGCACCCTCTTCTTCACTCTCTACTATGTGCACCCCCAAAGACACTACCACCAACAACACCACCACCACCACATACCTTATGCTTGAGTCACAGGAATTATTTTCCGATCCATATCAAGACATTTCTGATGCGCAGCCACTCTTGGTATTGGATCAGGAAGAGGAGGTAGCAACAACCGCTACTCAGGAGTCTGACGACAGTACCCAGATCAGCCCAAGGAGGAGGTTGGTCCCCGGTGTTGCTGCCTACTCCAAGATCTCTACTTATAGCGGTGGGGAAGGTGACGTCGATGATGACGTGTCTAGTGATGTCACGTGGGTGCCCACAAGAGAGGAAGAGGAGGGGAGTTCAGAGGGAGATATGGACCAGCAGATCGGGAGAAGAAGCAGGCGGAACATAGATTGCACAGGAGGGACAAAGCAGACTGCTAATGTATCAGGAGCAAGGCATCAACCATGTACCGTCACATCTGGCGCTCTCAGGATTCTGGCACATGGCTCCGCAGTGTGAGCTTTTTTTAACGTGTCCGCTGCTGACAATAGCGTTGCCATCTGCAATCTTTGCAGTCAACGCATTAGTCGCGGTAAGCCCAACACTCACCTAGGGACGACCGCCTTAAGAAGGCACATGAGCAGCCATCACCGAGCCCAGTGGGAGCAACGGAACACACAAAGCCACACTCCAGGCTCTCACCATCCAGCCTCGTCTTCTACTTCTCCTTCTCCTCTCTCCTCACAATTGTCCTCCACTCCACCTTCCATCACGCCAAGCTCACGTTTTTCTGCAAAAAGGCAGGCTTCTGTGGGCCTAATGTTTGAGCATAAAAAAATGATGACGCCGGATAACCCTCTTGCCCAACGGTTGACGGCTGGCTTGTCAGAACTGATAGCCCGCCAACTACTGCCATATAAACTGGTGGACTCGGAGGCCTTTCGTAAATTTGTGGCCATTGGAACACCACAATGGAAGGTCCCAGGAAGGAAGTATTTCTCAGAGAAGGGCATCCCAGAGCTATATGGCCATGTTCAGCGGCAAGTGAATGTATCTCTGGCACACAGTGTCGGTGCCAAGATACATCTGACCACAGACACGTGGTCTAGCAAACACGGCAGGGAAGGTATATCACTTTTACTGCCCACTGGGTGAACCTTCTGACGGCCGTCAAGCATGTAACCCGTAGCACCCGTGTAGATTTGTTTTTACCGCCACGGATTGCATGCAGGCCTGGCTCTTCTTTTCCTCCTCCTCCTCCTACTCCATCCTCCTCCCTCTCCTCCTCGGCTGACTCCTCCTTTTCCGCTGCTAGCATCTCTTCCACTGCGCCATCCAAGCTCCCCAGAACCTATTCGACATGCCAGGTGAGATGTTGCCATGCCATGCTGCGTCTGTTGTGCCTGGAAGCCAAGAGCCACACTGGCCCTGCACTCCTTTCAGCTTTGCGTTCACAGGCAGATCAGTGGCTAACACCGCTCAATTTGACAGTTGGTAAAGTGGTGTGTGACAACGGTGCCAATCTGCTTAGCGCATTGAAATAGGGCAAAATCACGCACGTGCCATGCATGGCACATGTCTTAAACTTGGTCGTGCAGAGATTCGTTGTCAAATACCCTGGGGTCCAGGACATCTTGCGGCAGGCAAGGAAAATCTCGGCCCATTTCAGAAGATCTTACACGGCCATGGCTCGCCTTGCTGACATTCAGCGGCGACACAATCTGCCGGTCAGACGTCTTATTTGCGATTGCCCGACACGATGGAACTCAACCTTCTATATTCTTGATAGGCTGCTCCAGCAGAAACGTGCAGTTAACGTCTACCTGTATGAACTCTGCGGCAGAACAGGTTCTGGGGAGCTAGGGTTTTTTTTCACCGCGCCAGTGGCTGCTCATGCGCGACGCATGCAGACTTCTGCGGCCGTTTGAGGAGATCACCAAACTGGTCAGTCGCAGCCATGGCGCCATCAGTGACATGGTACCTTATGCCTTCTTTATGGAGCGTGCATTGCGTTTTGTCATTGATCAGCTGTGGAGGAGCAGGAGCGGGAAGATGAGGAAGTCGCAATGCTGGATGAATTCCCAGTGGTGGGTACTCTATCTGAGACAAGTCAACAACAGGAGTTTGAAGAGGAGTCAGAGGAGGATGGTGCCGGGGCGGATGAGGAGGAGCAAGAAGAGCATACTTTAAACCTTTCTGGGACCCCTGTTGTTGTGGGTGGATGGGGAGAGGAGAATGAAGAGGACGACATTATCCTGGATGATAAGCAGGAGCCAGGCCACCACACCGCTTCCAGTTTAGTGCAAATGGGGGCCTTCATGCTCCAGTGTTTTAATAGGGACCCCCGTATAAAAAGCATAAGGGTCAAGGACCAGTACTGGGTGGCAACGTACTTAGACCCCCGGTACAAACACAACATGGCGGAAATGCTACCGCCATCACAGAGGGCTGTCAGAATGCAGCACTTCCAGGCCTTGCTTCGAGAAATGCTGCATTCTGCTTTTGCATGCACTGGCAGAGGAGCAATTCCCACTCCCAGAGAAGGAGTTGCGGGTACCATCCAACAGCGCCTGCAAGAAGAGGCTGGTTTGAAGATATGTTGGTGACTTCGGATATGAGGTCATTCTTTCAGCCGAACCATCGACAGGTGTCATCCGGATCCAGCATCAGGGAACGCCTAGACAGTCAGGTGTCCGACTACATCGGGTTAATGGCCGATGTGGACGCTCTGAGGAGTGATGAACCCCTGGACTACTGGGTGGGCAGGCTTGACCTCTGGCCAGAGCTTGCCCAATTTGCAATCGAACTGTTGGCTTGCCCCTCGTCCAGTGTCCTGTCCGAAAGGACGTTCAGCGCTGCAGGGGGGATCGTGACCGATAAGCGTACTCGCCTAGCTCACGACAGTGTTAACTACCTCACATTTCTAAAAATGAATAAGGCATGGATCTCGGAGGAATTCAACACATGTGACCAGTAGACCATGTATATGTCTATAAACAACTTTTTTAATCGAGCACACAGACCTTCTTTCTTCATTTGGCTCACTTCCTTGTCCAAAAAAAGCACACCGTATTATATGCCCGTACCCTCCTGTTTGAAGAGGTTGAGCGGTGTCATATTTCTACTAGGGCTGCTTATTATGAGGGGCTCCCACCATCCCTGTGCTGTTCTGACTTCCTCCTGGGGCTTCTTATTATGAGGGGCTCCCACTATCCCTGTGCTGTGCTGACTTCCTCCTGGGGCTGCTTATTATGAGGGGCTCCCACCATCCCTGTGCTATGCTTATTATGAGGGGCTCCCACCATCCCTGTTCTGTGCTGACTTCCTCCTGGGGCTGCTTATTATGAGGGGCTCCCACCATCCCTGTGCTGTGCTGACTTCCTCCTGGGGCTGCTTATTATGAGGGGCTCCCACCATCCCTGTGCTATGCTTATTATGAGGGGCTCCCACCATCCCTGTGCTGTGCTGACTTCCTCTTGGGGCTGCTTATTATGAGGGGCTCCCACCATCCCTGTGCTATGCTAACATCCTCCTGGGGCTTCTTATTATGAGGGGCTCCCTCCATCCCTGTGCTATGCTGACATCCTCCTGGGGCTGCTTATTATGAGGGGCTCCCACCATCCCTGTGCTGTGCTGACTCTCTCCTGGGGCTGTACCACTGCTGTGCATATTATGAGGGGCTCCCACAATCCCTGTGCTATGCTCATTATGAGGGGCTCCCACCATCCCTGTGCTATGCTCATTATGAGGGGCTCCCACCATCCCTGTGCTATGCTCATTATGAGGGGCTCCCACCATCCCTGTGCTATGCTGACTTCCTCCTGGGGCTGCTTACGGTGCAGGTGTCAGTGCTGTATATCACGGTGCTGGTGTTAGTGCTTTATGTCACGCTGCTGATGTCAGTGCTCTCTATCACTGTGCTGCTGTCAGTGCTGTATATCGCAGTGCTGGTGTTAGTGCTTTATGTCACGCTGCTGATGTCAGTGCTCTCTATCACGGTGCTGGTGTCAGATGACTCTATCACGGTGCAGGTGTCATTGCTGTATGTCACGCTGCTGATGTCAGTGCTCTCTATCACGGTGCTGCTGTCAGTGCTGTATATCACGGTGCTGGTGTTAGTGCTTTATGTCACGCTGCTGTTGTCAGTGCTCTCTATCACTGTGCTGGTGTCAGATGACTCTATCACGGTGCAGGTGTCATTGCTGTATGTCACACTGCTGGTGATCATCTCCTGCACCCTCTTCTTTGCCTACCCTGGTCCCTGACCTTCCCTCTCCTCCATTGCCTTCATGCGCTCCACAGTCCTGAATTGTCACAACAATTTCCCATATAAAAAAAGAATGCTTGTAGTTGTCGATCCCAGATTCACCTCATACATGTGTTATGTTATTGGCCATGTGGTGGGACTATGTTTGCACAGCTATTAATTATTTTGTGGCTGCAAATTTGACCTGTAGGTTTGCAAAGTTCGCCTCCCATTGAAGTCAATGGTGCCCGCTGCGAACGTTCCGGTTCGTGAACTATCGGTCGCGTTCGCGAAACGTCCTGTCGGAAGTTCGTCCATCACTACTCTCTGTCACCAATCTCATTAAATTACACTCCACAGGTGACAATTTCTTGGAAAAGCAGCCACAAGGATGCATAGCGCTCTCAGAGGTAGGACGTTGAGACAGAAGGGCTCCAACTCCAGTCTCAGAAGCATTAACCTCAATGATAAAAGGTAAAGTAGGATTAGGATGTGCCAACACAGGAGCAGAAAAAAAGACAGTCTTGAAACTCTCAAATTCCTTAATGGACTCCGGAGACCAACTATGTGGGTTACCGTCCTTTCTGGTCATATCAGTCAGGGGCTTGACCAGAGACGAGAAGTTATGAATAAACTTCAGATAACAGTTGGCAAAGCCAAAAAAACGCTGCAGAGGATGTAAAACCACGGGTTGGGGACACTGTAGGACTGCTGAAAGTTTCTCTGGGTCCATTAAAAAATCAGCAGTGGAATTTAACCTGTTCACTTCTCCAATTTACAATAGAGATTATTCTCTCTTAGTTTCTAAAGCACACGACAGACATCTGTGTGGTGGCTCTCTAGGGACTTGGAAAATGAGCATATCGTCAATATAATTCACCATACATACAGTAACTGCAACAAATCTCGGAGGACATCATTAATAAATTCCTGGAAAACTGCCGGGGCATTACAAAGGCCAAAAGGCATTACGAGGTACTCATAATGGCCTGTTCTGCTATTAAGCTCAGTTTTGCACTTGGATTCCTTAATCCTCATGAGATTGTATGCCTGTCATGGTCTGAAGTCAGGCTGAGAGGCCAGTAGCTATAGCAGCAGAGCAGGTATTCACACAGGTCACCCTGGCTGATGACACGGGTTCACCTGAGGTGTGGGGTCTAAGCACTAACCGCTATTCACCAGAGCTCCTAATGGTGGAGATGGGCTTTGCTGCGTGTTAGTGCCAGGTCGCGGTCCTCAGGATAGCCCCACCAGGAGGCAGCAGAAGCGTAGTCGAGGAACAAGCCAAATGTCGGTAACAAATGTTAGCAAGGAGCTGTCTAGCATTACAGGTCACTCAGCAAGCAGAGTCTCTGCCAGACACACCAGAGGTCCGAGGTTCAAGCCCAGGTCCTAACAATACCCCTCTCAAATCAAGCTTTCTGAAAACCGCTGCTTCCTTACTTAACTCCATAATCAATGGAATCGGATAGGCATTCTTAATCAAGAAATTATTGAGACCCCTATAATCAACATCTCAGTTCACCACTCTTCTTCTTTACAAAGAAGAAACCAGCAGGAGATGAGGATTTGCGGATGAAACCTAGAGAAAGTGCGTTTCCAACATACTACTCAATGGCCTTATTCTTCAAGACTGACAAAGGGTAAACCCGGCATGAGGGGATATGGCACCAGGTTGAAGGTCAATTGCACAATCATATGACCTGGGTGGAGGTAAACTACCGGCTTGAACTTAGTCAAAGACATCGCTAAAATCGCGGTACTCCTCCGGCAGGGAAGAGAGACAGTAAGTACACAAGACCTTGGCTATTTTCTGGAAGCATATCTTACTGCATTGTGGCGAACAGGAGAGAACATCAGCGCAGAGCCAATCAAAAGAGGGGTTGTGCATCTGTAACCAAGGATAACCAATAACCAGAGGAAACTTAGGTGAGGAAGTAACTTGGAATTGGATTATCTCATGGTAAAGAGCCCCTATGGCCATGAACAATGGAACAGTCTCATGAGTCACATGGGCAGGCTGTAGAGATCTCCCATCAAGAGCCTCAATGGCAAGTGGAGTGTCAAGCAGCTGCAGTGGAATCGAGTGCTTCGATACAAAGGCAGCATAAATGAACAGGCCTGCAGCCCCAGAGTCAATTAGAGCCTGTATCTCGACTGACGACTCAGTCCAAGAAAGAGTAACTGAAACCAGAGTTTTATCCTTCTGGATAACTGGGGATGAAACAACGCCACCTAAGGTCTGTCTGTGACAAGACCTCAAGGCTCAGGCGTTCCCTGGACGGGTAGGACAAGACTTCAAAGAGTGACCTGCCTGGCCACAGTAAAGGCACAATCTCTCCCTCCTCCTAAGGGTTCACTCGTCCGCAGAGAGATGCATGAAGCCCAAGTGCATAGGTTCATCTTCACTGACTGGCTCACTACCAGGAGGCATGGGAGGTAAGGGAGGCAAGGGTGGGCCTACAAAGCTCAGAGACAAATATACAGGAGGCTTCCACAAGCACTCCTTAAAAGAGAGTCTTTCTCTTAGTCTGGAGTCAATAAAGATGGCAAATGTGATCAACTTCTCCATCTCATTGGGTATATCTTGGGCTGCTATCTCATCCTTGATGGTATCCAAGAGACCATGAGAAAAATCAGCCACGAAGACCTCATTGTTCAAAACAACCTCTGCTGCCGGAGTGTGGAATTCAAAGGCTTAATCGGCAACAGTTCTCATACTCTGTTTGATGGACATGAGGCACTTGGCAGCAGAAGTGGTTCAAGGGGGAACATCAAATACCCTTTTGAAGGAAGCCCCAAACTCAGGGTAACTCAAGACAACAGGTTTTTGCGTCTCCCATAGAGGGTTTGCCCAGGCCAAGGCTCTCCCAGAAAGCAAAGATATCACAAAACCTACTTTGCTTCTGTCCGTGGGAATCACCTGGGGCAGCATCTCAAAGTAAATCTCCTGGTTGAGAAACCCTCTGCATTGGACTGGATAGCCCCCAAATCACTGGGGAGGCAGTGCGGAACCAAACATACCACTTATAGAGGTAATAATCGAGGCAGGTGCTTGCACAGAGACTAGAGCAGCAACAGGGATGGCCTGCAACACAGGATGTAACGGAGCAGCCACAGTGGGAGATTCCAGATGAGCCATGCGACTCAGGAGCATTTGTAAAGCCATGGCAAACTGAGCCATGTGGTGTTGCTGCTGATCAAATCTGGAAAAAAATATTACCAACAAGTGGATTGACTGCATCTTCTGAATTCATGGCCTTCGCCTACTGTCAGAAACCAGGAATCAGACTGAGACAGAAGTACAGTTGAATTTCACTTGTTTAATAATAATAAAAAAAGGTAAACAGAGTAAACATAGACAAAACATAGCCAGAGTTTAGGAACCGGAATGGATAATCAGAAAGCTAAAACATCAGAGAGTCAGAGATTAGGATAGTAGAACAGCAAGCAGGATCTGGAGCCAGAAGGAATGTCAGACAAGCAAGTCTTTAACAGGAATGCAGGAGAGCGTCTCAAGAGATGTGACCAAGGTGAAGGCAGACATCATCTGGGCTGAATGGCTTAAGTAGGCAGGACTGATGAGCAGGATATCATGAACAGGTGAGTCACTGTGGATCGATAGGAGCTGGCAATTAGTTGACAACTGAGTGCCCAGATCAGAGAAGCCCAGCCCTGACACTTCCCTGGGTGATTCTTGCTGTGTGCTCTACATTTGGTCCCTGTGTTTGGCTTGTTCTCCTGACCATCCCTGTCTGCTTGATGTCCTCACCTTCAACTCGTCTTCTGACCATTACAGCACATGGACAATTGGACATTCCCCCTAACTTATAAATAAACCCGATCCGGCGGCCATTTTACATTATTTCTACTGTCACTATAGGGAGAGGTTGCTGTGTGGAGCAGGGAGAGACTGCAGTGACACAAATCGTTAGCTATTTGGTCCACAAAAGTTCTTTTAAGGACTGGTATGGTATAGGTGTAGTTCAGGATCTAGGTTTTAGGCACTGCTATTCAAGTCATTGTTGCAGCAGATTGTCTTTTCTCAGTGTAGATAGGGACAGGACGCTGTGTGCAGCAGGGACAGTCAGTTTAATCATTAGCTGTTACTATTAGGTCCACAAAGGTCCTTTTCAGGACTGGTGTGGTGTAGTAGTACAGGATATAGTTTTGAGTGCAGTGCTATTCAAGTTATTGTTGCAGCAGCCTGTGTTTTGTCAGTTTAAATAGGGACAGACAGGAAGCTGTGTGTAGCAGTGAGGGACAGTCAGTTTAATCATTAGCTGTTACTATTAGGTCCACAAAGGTCCTTTTCAGGACTGGTATGGTAATAGGGTTGTACACGTATAATATTCTTTCTTCCAAATATAGAAAGAATATTATACTTGACTGCTGCCCTTCTGCTGCAGTAGTCCTTTATGAGTATAGGGACTGAGGTACAGTCTGCTAATCACAACCTACTAGTTCCACAAAGGTCCTTCTAAGGACTGGTAAGGTATAGCGTACTAGAGTATATAGGGTTGAGTGAGGTACAGTCTGCTAATCCTTAAGGACTGGTATAGGTCCACAATATATAGGGTTGAGGTGCACTACTGCTGACTGCTGCCCTATTCTGCAGCAGTCCTTTATCAGTATAGGGACTGAGGTACAGTCTGCTAATCACAACCTACTAGTTCCACAAAGGTCCTTATAAGGACTGGTAAGGTATAGTGTACTACAGTATATAGGGTTAAGTGAGGTACAGTCGGCTAATCCTTAAGGACTGGTATAGGTCCACAATATATAGGGTTGAGGTGCACTACTGCTGACTTCTGCCCTTCTGCTGCAGTAGTCCTTTATGAGTATAGGGACTGAGGTACAGTCTGCTAATCACAACCTACTAGTTCCACAAAGGTCCTTATAAGGACTGGTAAGGTATAGCGTACTACAGTATATAGGGTTGAGTGAGGTACAGTCTGGCAATCACAACCTACTAGTTCCACAAAGGTCCTTAAGGACTGGTATAGGTGTACTATTTGGTGTGCAGTATATAGTTGTGTAATATACGTATAAAATACTTGCACATACTTGACATCCTCCTGGGGCTGCTTATTATGAGGGGCACCCACCATCCCTGTGCTGTGCTGACTTCCTCCTGGGGCTGTACCTCTGCTGTGCATATTATGAGGGGCTCCCACCATCCCTGTGCTATGCTCATTATGAGGGGCTCCCACCATCCCTGTGCTATGCTGACTTCCTCCTGGGGCTGTACCTCTGCTGTGCATATTATGAGGGGCTCCCACCATCCCTGTGCTATGCTCATTATGAGGGGCTCCCACCATCCCTGTGCTATGCTGACTTACTCCTGGGGCTGCTTACGGTGCAGGTGTCAGTGCTGTATATCACGGTGCTGGTGTCAGTGCTGTATATCACGGTGCTGGTGTCATTGCTGTATGTCACGCTGCTGATGTCAGTGCTCTCTATCACGGTGCTGGTGTCAGATCACTCTATCATGTTGCAGCTGTCATTGCTGTATGTCACGCTGCTGATGTCAGTGCTCTCTATCACGGTGCTGGTGTCAGATCACTCTATCACGGTGCAGGTGTCAGTGCTCTATATCACGGTGCTGGTGATCATCTCCTGCACCCTCTTCTTTGCCTACCCTGACCTTCCCTCTCCTCCATTGCCTTCATGTGCTCCACAGTCCTGAATTGTCACAATTTCACATATAAAAAAAGAATGCTTGTAGTTGTCGATCCCAGATTCACCTCATACATGTGTTATGTCATTGGCCCTGTGGTGGGACTATGTGTGCACAGCTAGTAATTATTTTGTGGCTGCAAATTTGACCTGTAGGTTTGTAAAGTTCGCCTCCAATTGAAGTCAATGGGGCCCGCCGCGAATGTTACGGTTCGCGAACTATCGGCCGCGTTCTCCTTTCGCGTTCGCGAAACGTCCCGTCGGAAGTTCGTCCATCACTAATCCCTATAACTGCAACTTTGGCTGGATATTTGCATGTAAATGTTGTAAATAAAATAAATGAAGGGAATCTGTCATTTTGTGGTGGCAGCAGTACTGCTGCTATAAGAAATTCCCAATGGTTTCTGTTCATCTTCAAACCAGGAATTTAGCAACAATATCACTAATGTCTCTAAATGCAGATCCTGCAGAATGCTGTAGATGAATGTGGCACAGACAGTTTGTGTGGTAGATGGTTGTTTTGCTGTGTTGCTGGTGCAGGGTTATTAATGCCCATATTGGGCTGAGTAAGCACTGCAGCACCTGCTTAACATGGGAGATGGCTGGCAGGACTTGATTCACCTGCATCCTTATGCCCCGTACACACGAGAGGGATTAAGTCTGACAGACCTCCAAAGGAGTTCCGCCGGAGTTCCGACGGAGTTCCGACGGAGTTCTGGCGGACTTTTCGACCGAACGGACTTGACCACACACCATCACACCAAACTCCGACGGAGTCGAACGTGATGACGTACGACTGGATTCGACGTAGGAAGTTCATAGACAGTAGCCAATAGCTGCCCTAGCGTCGGTTTTAGTCCGTCGGAGTAGCACACACACGAGCGAATTTTTCGAAGGGGACCGGGTCCGGCGGAGTTCCGTCGGGAAAATTTGAAGCATGCTTCATTTCTAAAGTCCGTCAGACTTTAGCGAAGCTAAAGTCCGTTGCAGCCCACACACGATCGGATAGTCTGACGGACTCAGTCCGTCGGAGTTTGGATGTCGAAAAGTCCGCTCGTGTGTACGGGGCATTAGGCTTCCTCTGTCTTCAGGCTCGATTGTTGGATGCCCTGGAGTCTGTGGATCAGATGCCCGAGATGCAGTGGCATCCCCTCAATAGTACAGGGAGGTGTGGTGCCAGCCAACATGGAGATGTATGTACATCAGGGGTGGTGCCAGAGTGCAGTTAATGTACAAGTAAATGGCGCTAGAAAATAAAACAACAATCTACTGTAATTTTCCCAGAAGAAAACCAATCACACAATGCTCATTATATAGATTACAGATTTAAAAGCATGACAATGCTATAGGTCTCTTCCATATGTACATGAAAGGGCAATAAACATACTATAGGTATTAAAAACAAATAAAGGGACAAGGAGGAGGGGGGGACGGCAGCCATCCAATGGAAACTGAAACCAGGTTCCCGATAGCACTAGAGAAAACAAAAAAGAAAGAGAGGCGCCTCTGGGTGCAGACTGTATAACAGTTTCTTTAATGTAAATAGTAATTGTAAAACTCACATTATAGTGATTAAAATCAAGCGGTGTACTGATCCCATACAACGGGGGGGGGGGGGGGGGGGGGCATCAGTGTAGTCATTCCCATAAGCTGTAGAGTCCTGACAAGTCTGTCCTCAGCTGATCGTGGCAGAGCCGTGGATGGTAGGACGGGTGCACTCCTTTGTCAAGCAGCTTGACAAAGGAGTGCAGCCGTCCTACCATCCATGGCTCTGCCAGCTCAGGAAACGTGTTGCACGTTCAGTGACGCCACCCCCCTTGCCTGAAACCTTGTTTGCGTTCCATGCCTCGTGCGGACGCTCCTCCATGCTGCCGGCTGGTTTAGATACCAGCTCTGCCGCGATCAGCAGAGGACAGACTTGTGAGGACTCTACAGCTTATGGGAATGACTACACTGATGCCCCCCCCTCCCCCGTTGTATGGGATCAGTACACCGCTTGCTTTTAATCACTATGATGTGAGTTTTACCATTACTATTTACATTAAAGAAACTGTTATACAGTCTGCACCCAGAGGCGCTTCTCTTTCTTTTTTGTTTTCCCAGAGTGCAGTTAAGTTAGATCTACAGTGTACATAGGGTTGCCACCTCATCCCTTTAAACCCGAACACATATGAATTGCACAGGTTCTCTGGCTGATTGAGGTGGTAATTAAACTCACTTGGTGCCTTATATGCATTTAATTAGCCTCAGAACCTGTGTAATTCATATGTGTTCGGATTTAAAGGGATGAGGTGGCAACTCTAAGTGTACATCAGACTTTTTGTCAATAAAATGTTGCCCCTTTTATCTTCTGAGAGAATTTGCATCAGTAATTATTTTTGAGGTGTACATCTAATCTGACACAAAGAGTGCTCAGATGACAAAGTACCCTGATGGAGATATAAATTATAGTTGGACTTCCTCATGCCCACGCTATAGCCGAAAGACAGCTACAGCTCAAGCCTAAATTGCTGGGAGGGCATCCTTGTACGTCCTCCTGTGCATGAGCTGCCTGCACACCCCCTGCATGGTCAATGAACCTCGGCTGATCACAGATCAGAGTAAGGGACCGATCCCGACCCCTTACCACATGATCAACTGTCAGCCAATAACAGCTGATAATGTGATGTAAACAGAAGAACGTAATCATCTTCGTAATATGTCTACATAATCGGAAGCCCGTTACTGGCTTCTGTCAGAGGGGACATCGGTCCCACACATGGACACCTACTGCTGCTAAGCAGTGTCCACCAGTGCCACCTACCAGTGTACACCAGTGCCACCTATCAGTGCCCATCAGTGCTGCTAATCAGTGCTGCCTATCAAGGTCACCTACCAGTTCTTATCAGTGCCCATTAGTACCATCTCTCAGTGCCCTTCAGTGCCACCTATCAGTGCCTTTCAGTGCTGCCCATCAGTGCCACCTCTCAGTGCCAACTATCACTGCCCATTAGTGCCCACTAGTGCCACCTCATTAGTGCCCATCAGTGCCATCTATCAGTGCCCATCAGTGCTGCCTTATCAGTGCCTATCAGTGCAGAATATCAGTGACCATCAGTGCAGCCTCATCAGCACACATCAATGAAGGAGAAAAATTACCTGTTTGCAAAATTATAATTTTTTATTTTCAACATTTTTGGTCTTTTTTTATTTTTTTAGCAAAAAATAAAAAACCCAGTAATGATTAAATACAGTACCACCAAAGGAAAGCTCTATTTGTGTGGGGGAAAAAAATATATAAAAATTTCATGTGGGTACAGTGTTATATGACCATGCAATTGTCAATCAAAGAGTGACAGTGCTGAAAGCTGGGAAGGAAGAGGCTTTAAGTGCCCAGTAAGCAAGCAGTTAACTAAAGCAGATTTGAGATAAGTGCTGCCAAAGTATGAACAGCGTGTCAATATCCCCACAAGGGAAGAAAGTACCTTGGACTGCGTTTACACTAATATGTCTGGTGGGTGCAAGGCTAACTCTTGTCACCCCGAGATTATCGGACCATATATCAATCTTTATGGTACCTGCTTACTCAGAGGTTATTAGAAAGGAGAAACCAGTACTAAGGATAGTTACGAGGTTGACTGATGGAGCAATTAACACCCTGCAGGATTGCTTTGAGTGGCAGACAAATACACCCTTAGAGCCCGGACCATGTCCAGGGAATGAAGGGCCATCTCCTTGTGATGTGTCAGTTTAGGACACAGAGTTGGTAACACAATGGGGCTGATTTACAAAGGGTTTGCACCATGAGTTGCGGCGCATGCCAATGTGCAACGGCCGTTTTCGTATTCACAAAGCATTTGCACCTGTAACACAGCCCTGATTGATTGGCTCACCCGAATCTGCCGATCCAGGGATAATGGAGATTTGTCCTATTTGGTCAATATCTCCTTCTGCAAGACTCTGGTGTGAAACTGGGTGTACGGTACCGCCTTGAAGGAGGCCACCTTGAGGCCCTGGACTCGCATGCCGAAGTGTAGCGATGACCACCTGCGGTTTATCAATAGTTTTACTGTGGCTCTGAAAGTCTGCAATTTGTCTGAAGGGAGAAAAACGCTTGCTTGCATGGAGTTCAGCAGTAAGCCTAGGTACTCCAAGCACTGAGTCGGTATGAGCACAGACTTTTTTAGGTTCAACAGCCACCCAAATTCCTGCAGGGTTTGCATGGTGATTGCCACATCCTCCTTTAATTCTGAGGCGGAAGATGCTCTCAGGAGGAGATCGTCTAGGTAACCTACAATTTCAATCCCGCGTTGTCGCAACAATGCCAAAATTGGAGCCAATACCTTGGTAAAGACTCGGGGTGCTGATGCCAAGCCAAAAGGGAGAGCCACAAACTGCTTCCCCAACTGCAAATCACAGAAACCTCTGATGCCTGAGGCATATGGGTATGTGCAAGTACGCATCCTGGATGTCCAAAGACGCCAGGGAGTCCCCTTGATGGAGTGCAGAAACTACTGATTGAACTGATTCCATTCTGAACCTCTGTATTTTAACAAAGCAATTGAGAGCTTTCAGGTCCAAGATTGGACGTACCCCTTCCTTTTTGGGGACTACAAACAGATTGGAGTAGAACCCCTGGAACCTTTTAGACTCTGGAACAGGCACCACGCGGTTAGCAGGTCTCTTACCAAGCCAGGAGTCAGGGTATGCTGGAGGGGGAGAATCTGTTTGGTGGCCAAGAGCGGAACTCTATCTTGTAGCCAGAGGAAATCAGTTTGCAGACCCATTGGTCGGATAGCCGAGAGGCCCACCGGGCTTCAAACTCCCGAAGGTGACCCCTCACCCGTGTGACGGGTGGGAGCTAACCTTCATGCGGTAGCACTTTTGCTTGCAGGCTTGTTAGGCTTGCAGTTCCAGGGACGCTTTTGTCCCTCAGAGGTCGTCCTGTCGGACTGGGAGCTTGGAGCCGAAGTCCCAGGCGGAAGAAAAAGCCTCTTTTGAGCGGAAAATGAGGGACCTTGCCTGCGGCGTGGCTCCTTAGTCTTCGTGGCCTGTGGGAGCAATGTACTCTTCCCACCTGTGACATTCTTAATAATGTCATCCAACGAGGCTCCAAAGAGCCACTCACCAAGGAAGGGTAGATCCCTCAAGACTTTTTTAGATGCCTGGTTCGCAGACCAGCATTTTAGTCAAATCAGGTGCCGCAGCACCACTGCTGACACTTAAGCCCTGGACAGCAGGATTTTTCAAGAAGGCTCTCCTCAAAGGGGTAGCACACCGCCATTCTTTTAGGGACTGAGAAGGTCCGTTGCGGGCTTCCCCATTCCTTGTATATTAACTTATCAAAATAAATCAGATACGGAAACACCTTTGGTGTATGGGCTGGCTTACGGGACCCAAAAGGGGCCGCTACTTCAGAGGAACCTGCTGTATCCTGAATTTACAGGGTATCACGCACAGCTGTGCATGGTCAACGTCATCTAAAGCAACAGAGTAGGGGCCGTCAGTCTCAGTAGGGCCGAGTCTGCATCAGCGCTCTCCACGGAGGATGGGGAGCAGGGGCCTCTTTTTACCATCTTTGCGCCCACACACCGCCTCCACCCTGGCAACGAACGTTTCAAAGACCGCCGACAAAGCATCCAAAGGCGCTGCACTGTTTGCAGATGAGCCGGTTGCAATTGCAGGGAGTTCTGGGGAAGAAATACCAGTTTCTGAAGCCATGCTGACCCACCCTGTCTGCCACCCCATCTGTTTGCAGATGAACCGGTTGCAATTGCAGGGAGTTCTGGGGAAGAAACGCCAGTTTCTGAAGCCATGCTGACCCACCCTGTCTGCCACCCTTGGGGACTTAGGACAGGTGCACAATCCCACCCTCCTCGCTGCTGCAGACTGAGGGGCCCCCACTGCAGAACTCACCACCCCAAACGAGTGCTGCGCCGTTCAGTTACAAGTGTTTGCATCCAGTATCAGCTCCCAGGTGTCCTGAGCAAAAAAACACGCCATTCTGAGCAGGAGGGATCAGTGCTGAGGATAAAAACCACGCTGGGCAACAACAAAATGGCCGCCAGCCGCCCTGTATAAAGGACATAATCACAAGGAAAATGGCCACCGAGCTACACAAAAATGGCCGCTGACAATGCGTTCCACTGAGGCACACCAAAAAAAATTGCAGACAAACAACTGTACACAGTAAAAGGACAGAGAAAATGGCGGCAGCACAGCGCTATGGTGATCAGCACATTCAGACTTCCAGACACCCAGTGGGGAGACCACAGACACCCAGGGACACAGACACCCGGAGCAGCCCCCAATCTAAGGTTAGAGCCCCCCAGGGGACCCCTGGCTACAGGTACACACACCGCTCAGCAGCCCATCATACAGCACCCCCCACAGGAGGGGGAGAGGGAAAATAGGGACAGGGAGAGAAGAGAGGGAGGAGGGGAACCCCCTAATTGACCTCCCAAGGAATGCCCAGCTGCTTAATCCTGCTGAGGCAGGGAGAGCTGTACTTACCATCCGGACGAGCTGCGGACATCCCATCACAGACTCACTCTCCGTGCAGTACGGGGTGGCTGCTGGCCACAGCACACTGTGACAAGGACAACGGTAGTCCGGTCATATGTGTGCCCCGCATCGTTGCGCTCACCAGCTGCTCCTGGAGCCTGAGGGGCATGTCGTGGCCGACCCAGGGCATAGCTAGGGTCTGCACACACTCAATGGCCAGGCTGGGGAGGCTACAAGGATCCAGCCTGTCACTCAGCCGGCTGTTGATAGTAGATCACAGTATCTTAAAATCTTGCGCAAAAGGCAAACATTAAGCAAAAAAATCCCAGGACCGATGGTCCCGCAGGGAGCCTAGGTCCATCTCCTTCACTAGGCAGAAAAAAACGGAGCTGCAGGAAGCAGGCTGAGGGGTTATTACCAGTAGGACCAACCCTGGGCGGAACTGTAAAGTTCTGTTTTTTCACATGTATTAGATGTTCTGCCTAGTCCTCTCCTGAAGGTTGCGTAATAACCCTACGCTCAAGACTAATGGAGCTGTGTTAGTCAGTGAACGAAAGAGAAACAATTATTTTTCTCAGTTTAGGCCGATATGAATTCTTCTACATATTTTTGGTAAAAAAATTGCAATAAGCATATATTGATTGGTTTACGCAAAAGTTATAGCGTCTACAAAATAGGGGACAGATTTATTGCAATTTTATTACTAATATATATTTTTTTAATAGTAATGGCGACGATCTGAGATTTTTATCATGACTGTGACATTATGACGGACACATCGGACACTTTTGACACTATTTTGGGACCATTGTCATTTATTCAGCGATCAATGCTAAAATGCACTGATTACTGTGAAGATGACACTGGCAAGGAAGGGGTTAAACACTAGGGTGCGATCGGGGGGTTACGTGTGTCCTAGGGAGTGATTCTAACTTTGGGGGGAATGGGCTACCACTGACATGACAGGGATCACTGCTCCCAATGACAGGGAGCAGTAGATCCCTGTCATGTCACTAGGCAGAACAAGGAAATGCCTTGTTCACAAAGGCATCTCCCCATTCTTCTGCTCTGTGACACGACCTGTATGCCCATTTGCCCAGCCGTGCCATTGTACCAACGTACACCATTGTGGGCTGGTTGGCTAGTGGTTAAATCTGTGCTGATATTTTGTACAACATTTTTTCCTTTGTCAAAATTGAAATGCATGTTTTTTTGTAATTAGAGGTGGAGTCTGCCTGCTCTCTCCCTCTTGAGTTGTCTTCTATAAAATAGTTTGATTCTTAAATCCTTATAATTTTTAGATTTTGTGCCAAATAGTTTTGGACTGAAATATAATTTCTTTCTGCTTCTGCAATTAAATGCTATTTTAACCACTTCAGCCCTGGACCATTTTGCTAGTCAAAGACCAGACCACTTTTTGCGATTCGGCACTGCATCGCTTTAACTGACAATTGCATGGTTGTGCGATGTGGCTCCCAAACAAAATTGACGTCCTTTTTTCCCCACAAATAGAGCTTTCTTTTGGTGGTATTTGATCACCCCTGCAGTTTTTATTTTTTGCGCTATAAACAAAAATAGAGCGTCAATTTTGAAAAAAACGCATTATTTTTTACTTTTTGTTATAATAAATATCCCCCAAAAATATATAAAAAAAATGTTTCCCTCAGTTTAGGCCGATACGTATTCTTCTACATATTTTTGGTAAAAAAATTGCAATAAGCGATTGTTGATTCGTTTGCGCAAAAGTTATAGCATTTACAAAATAGGGGATAGTTTTATGGCATTTTTATCAATAATTTTTTTTTTACCAGTAATGGCGGCGATCAGCGATTTTTATTGTGACTGCGACATTATGGCGGACACATATGACATTTTTGACACATTTTTGGGACCATTGTCATTTATACAGCAATCACTGCTATATAAATGCAGTGATTCCTGTGTAAATGACACTGGCAGTGAAGGGATTTACCAGTGGGTGGCAGTGTAGGGGTTAAGTGTTCCTAGGGGTGTGTTACTAACTGTTGGGGGCTGGGCTTTCATTTAGTGAACACTGATCTCTGCTCCAATCACATGGAGCAGAGATAAGCGTCGCTAGTTGCTAGGCAGAACGATGAGATGCTGTTTACAACGGCAACTCTCCGTTCAGCCGACCCTTGAGACGATCGTGGGTATTCCCGCGGCGATCGAGTCCGCTGGACCTGTGAATGGACTCACGGGGGTCCTGACCGCCACCCGGGACCCGGCACGCTCGCGATGGCAGGGCGGCATTAGAGATTGGACGTACCTGCACGCTAATATGCCTGCCCGTGCCATTCTGCCGACGTACATCGGCGTGCGCTGGTCGGGAACCGGTTAAAATATGAAATTATCTGCACTATTCTGTTCAATTTGTATACAGTCTCTGTATAAAATTTTGTGTATTGAACTGTATAATGTAAAAAACCTAGACATAAATCACCAAATGATCTGGTAGTGAAATCAAACTTAAAAGGTCAGCACACATATCACATGTTGTGCAGTCTAGTAAGGAATACAGAAAATGTGCTGCAGTGAACTAACAATATGAGCATAAAAAAGTCCAGCTATGACAAAATAATGTGAAATGTGAGTCCAGATATTCCGTTGGTATGAACTACGTATAGCCTTCCGTTCACAGCCAGAAAATATTATAGAAAACGGTGGATACCCTTACAGAAAATGGTGGACACAAACTACTGTATAGTAAATGTGTCATGTAGGCTTATGTGCGTCACACACCATTCGTATACATCAGGTCATGGATCACCATCCGAATAGTCGGTGCTAGGGATGAGCTTCGTGTTCGAGTCGAACGTACGTTCGACTCGAACATTGGCTGTTCGTGCGTTCGGCGAATTCCGAACGTTTGGGCCGTTCGCGTCAAAATTCGAGTGACGCGCGCGCGGACCACAATGCACTGCGGTGGCGCAGTGCATTGCTGCCCCATGATTGGCCAAGCATGCACTGTGACCCCGCATGCTTGGCCAATCGCAGCGCTGGCAGCGAGGAGAGCCATGATTGGCCACAGGCATCCTGCCTGTGGCCAATCATAGCTCAGGCTGTGTAGTGCACGCCCCACACTATATAAGGCAGCCTTTGAGGCGGCCTCGTGTAGTGTGTTACTTAGCATCTGAAGCAGTGGGTGTTCTGTGTACCTTCAACACAGTACACACCAATCGTTTTTGGCTGATTTCCTATCTTGCTGCTGTGTAGTGGTTGTTGTCTGTGCCCTGACTGCAGTATACACCACTATATTCACCTCACCTATATAGCTAGTGATCTAGCTTTAACCACTTAACAACTGCCCATTGCCGATTACGGGTTCAGGGGGGTTGTTTAACTCTGAGAGGCCGTTAATTAACGGCCTCCCAGAATTCTGCTCTCGCGTGCCCCGAGGTGTGCGCACTCGAGAGCATCCGTGACCGCCGGGTCGCATCACGGATCACGGTAAACGGCCGCTCATAGCGGCCGTTTACCACGTGATTGCTCCGTCAAATGACGGAGTGATCACTTGGAAACAAACCGGCGTCATGTTATGACGCCTGTTCCTCCCTCCCCTCTCTGTACCGATCGGTACAGTGGAGGGGAAAGAGTTCGGTGTCAGCAGCGATGTGGGCTGCATCTGCAGTGCCCACATCGCTGCTCACCGAATTTAACCCCTCAATTCCCTGCCAATACTCTGCAATACCAGTGCATACTCTGCAGTACCCTGCCATTGCTCTGCAGTACCCCGCCATTACTCTGCAGTGCAGTACCCTGCCATTACTCTGCAGTGCAGTACCCTGCCATTACTCTGCAGTACCCCCCATTACTCTGCAGTAACCCCCATTACTCTGCAGTACCCCCCAATACTCTGCAGTACCCGCCATTACTCTGCAGTACCCGCCATTACTCTGCAGTACCCCCAATACTCTGCAGTACCCTGCCATTACTCTGTAGTACCCCCCAATACTCTGCAGTACCCTGCTATTACTCTGTAGTACCCAGCTAATACCCCGCCAATACTCTGTAATACCCTGCCATAAATTGCCATACCCAGCCATACTCAGAGATACCCAGCCATACTCGGTGATACCCTGAAATACCCAGCCATAGACGCCCCCCACCCCTCACCGCCCTCCGGTGCTTCTACCAACTCGCCAGTACGATCAAAGCCAGAATCTTTTTTTTATTTTTTATTTCAGGCTTCCCAGCCTAGAGGTGAGATGTGGGGTCATATTGACCCCCCAGATTTCACTGTAAAGAGGACCTGTCACCCCATATTCCTATTACAAGGGATGTTTACATTTCTTGTAATAGGAATAAAAGTGATCAAAAATATATTTTTGGGGAAAAAAATGTCAAACTAAAATAAATAAAGTAAAATGAACAATAAAAAAATAAAATAAAAATTAAAGCGCCCATGTCCCCATGTGCTCGCATGTGCCACACATGTGAGGTATCGCCGAGAATGTTAGAGCGAGAGCAATAATTCTAGTCCTAGACCTCCTCTGCAACTCAAAACATGTAACCAGTAAAAAAAAAAATTAAAGCGTCGCCTATGGGGATTTTTTAAGTAGCGACGTTTGGCGCCATTCCACGGGCATGTGCAATTTTGAAGAGTGACATGTTTGATATCTATTTACTCAGCATAACTTCATCTTTCACTTTATGCAAACATTGGGCTAACAAGTGGTTAATAATAGAGCTTGCAGTCAGTAGTGTTAGGAGATAGTGCGTGCTGTCTGCGTGCTCTGTACCCAGTACATACCGCTATAATATAGGGCAGGCCCCTACTTTCAAACATCCAACTTACAAACATCTCCTACTTGCAAACGCAAGGAGACAGCAGCAAGTGAGATGAAAAAAGATGGACGACAAAACAAATTATACAGGGGTGATAACCCTTCCCTATGTTTTCCAAAAAGCTTAAAGATAGTTTTTTTGACTGGAGCTACACTTTAAAAATGTACCGGTTGAAAATGACAAACAGATTCAACTTAACACAACAAACCTACACAGTCCCTGTCTTGTTTGCACCGCCTGTATACTGCTGTTCTGAGTATATAGGGCCTGGGGGCCACACGCATTTCCTTTTTTTAATATGGGTACGGGGTTCCCCTTAATATGCGTACAAGACCCAAATAGGCTGGTAATGGGCAGGGAGGGCTACCCATGCCATGTTTCTCAATGATTTTCAACCATATTGCAGGAACCAGATATAACATTAAAACCGCAAGCAGTTTTAAATGGTGTTATTTCCGTTTAATGTCATTTTGTGCAGGGACTGTTCTAAACACGGGAAACACGTGGCACTTCACAGGCATACTACAGACACCCCCCAGGCACCATATTTAAAGGAATATTTGACATTTTTTTTCACTTTAATCGTCATTAAAATCAGTGCTCCCGCCAAAACGGCAGTTTTTAAAACTTTTTTTTGCAGTGACCCATGTCCCCTGAGGCAGGAGGCAGGTCCCCAAACCCTTTTTAGAACAGTATCTTGCATATTAGCCGTTAAAATTAGCACTTTCCAATTCGAACGTTCGAGTCCCATAGACTTCAATGGGGTTCTAACGTTCGTACCGAACGCGGGGGTCGTTCGCAAGTTCTGGTGCGAACCGAACCGGGGGGTGTTCGGCTCATCCCTAGTCGGTGCCCACTTCAGGATCGGTACACCTCAGATCTCCAGGGTTTTCAACTCTCTCTCGAAGGTTCCGGTCAGCTAGGAGCTCAGAGCGGGTTCACCATAAACAAAAAGTAAGGACACAATTTCTCTCATAGTGAAATTCCACCATTAAAGGTTTTATTTGAAAAAAATTCCAAATGACATATAAAAAATGACATAAAAAATATCCAAAAAGAATCACGTGATCCAATAAAAATGAACGATAAAAAGAGCAATATGGGGAGCAGGAAACGCTAGCCTGACGGGTTTTGACTAATAAGCCTTCTACTGGGGCCCCAGTAGATGCCCCAGTAGAAGGCTTATTAGTCGAAATGCGTCGGGCTAGCGTTTCCTGCTCCCCATATTGCTCTTTTTATCGTTCATTTCTATTGGATCACGTGATTCTTTTTGGATATTTTTTATGTCATTTCTTATATGTCATTTTGAATTTTTTTTCAAATAAAACCTTTAATGGTGGAATTTCACTATGAGAGGCATTGTGTCCTTACTTTTTGTTTATGGTGAACCCACTCTGAGCTCCTAGATGACCGGAACCTTCCAGAGAGAGTTGAAAACCCTGGAGATCTGAGGTGTACCGATCCTGAAGTGGGCACCGACTATTCGGATGGTGATCCATGACCTGATGTATACGAATGGTGTGTGACGCACATAAGCCTGCATGACACATTTACTATACAGCAGTTTGTGTCCACCATTTTCGGTAAGGGTATCCACCGTTTTCTATAATATTTTCTGCCTGTGAATGGAAGGCTATACATAGTTCATACCAACGGAATATCTGGACTCACGTTTCACATTATTTTGTCATAGCTGGACTTTTTTATGCTCATATTGTTAGTTCACTGAAGCACATTTTCTGTATTCCTTACTAGACTGCACAACATGTGATGTGTGTGCTGACCTTTTAAGTTTGATTTCACTACCAGATCTTTTGGTGATTTATGTCTAGGTTTTTTACATTTTTTGACATTATAGCGCTACATTGTTTGTTATCATTCGTTATTTTGACTTAGTTTGTTTGTATGTTAGCTGCTGTTTTGTGTTATATCACAATTTTTTGTCACTTATATAGGGAGCGCAGTGTTTTCCCCCTCTTTTTGATTTGAACTGTATAATGCATTAATAAATATAGTGTAGCAAAAAAAAGTTTTAATTTACTATCTTGAGCTGAAATATACTTACTTCAAAATTTTACCTGTAAGTAGGCTTATAGGCAGGGCAGCCATCAGACATTTTTGGGCCCCTTACACAGCTTTAGGCCTGCTCCCCCCAACCTGAGCCTGACCACCTGTATTTCCCAGGGCTTGACCATGGGCCATCCTACCGAATCCGCACAATCCTTTATATATGTCAGCCTCCCCACACACCTGTATATATGGTAGCCCTCACACACACCTGTATATATATGTCAGCCCCCCTCACACCTGTATATATGTCAGTCCTCCCCCACACACCTGTATATATGTCAGCCCCCTCCACACACCTGTATAAACACCAGCCGCCCCCGACACACACACACACACACACACACACACCTGCATACAGTGGCGGCTGGTGCTCCAAATTTTTGAGGCAGGTGCAAACAAACTGAAAAATTCAGAAAAAAACATTGGCTCACCTCTACTGTAGAGATCTAAATTTCAGTTAGTATGAGTTCACATTTTCCTCCTATTATGAAGGATGAGATTCCATTGAACAAATCTTCACAACTTGTATTATCAGTATCTGAAAAAATTCAGTTTCATGTAATATTTCTGTCTGAAATCAGCTGACTGTTTGCATCATGATTTGCCTTCTATCAAAAAGGATGAGGTTCTGTTTGGCTAATCTGTACATTTTTTATAATCTGTGTTTAAAATAATACAGCGTCATGCAATATTTCTAGTTTAAACAAGCCTATTCTCTGTCTACAAATGTGCCTCCTTTTAATAGGGATGGTATTCTCTGCAACAAATGGGTATAATTGTTATATTGTGTCTCTACAGTATAATTTTATTTTTTTTATGAAATCTGTCTGCTTTTGCCCTCAGAATTATTAGACATGTCATATATATTTAAAAACAGGGAACAGAATTCTGTAAAATTAGTCTAACGTCTAAAATGAAAGGAAAATAAAGTTATGTCCAAATGCAAACTCCTGCTCAATTCCTTCAAAGCTGTGAATTATCCAAAAATGTTCCAAAGGTGTGTTTGAAATCGCTAACTTTATTCTGTTTTAAATTTAGAATACAAATAAAATATTTCAATTAGTGATCACCCTTCTCACGAAATACACAATCGTATTTCATAGTGTATGGCCATCTTTATACAAGCACATAGAAGGGAGTGGACAGAAACACTCAGCTGTCAAGCCCGTTCACATCTCTGCATATCAGGAACTCACATTCCCACATGTGTTTTTTTTTTTTTTTTTAGCGAGGTGGGGAGATGTTTTGGAGAATTTTCACTCATCACACATAGGACAGCCCATCTACTTGAATGGACTTTCCAACACAGCAATCAGCCCAAAGAAGCTTTAGAACTTTTTTTTTAGAGTGGAGCTTGGTGTGTTTCATATGCCGCGTACACACGAGCGGACTGTATGGCGTACTTAGTCCGTCGAAACACATTTCAGCGGACAATCCGCCCGTGTGTGGGCTTCAGCGGACTTTTTCAGCGTGCAGTCCGGCGTACTAAGAATTTCGGATTTTTCGAAATTCTGTCCGTCGTACTGTGGTTTCAGCGGACAATCGGCTCGTCAGTATGCTAGTTCGACGGACTAAGAATGGCGCATGCCCAGAAAGGATTTACACGGCGGAAGGGTGCTTTGCTGTGTCTTGGACTTCCTATTTCTAGTCCCGTCGTACGTGCTGTACACGTCATCGCGCAAGCTTTCGACGGACTGTTTGTGCATCTTTGTGTGGTCAAGTCCGTTCAGTCGAAAGTACGACGGACTGTCCGTCGGATTGTATGACGAACTAAGTACGCCATACAGTCCGCTCGTGTGTACGCGGCATTACTGCAATTTTTGGTGCAGTGCATTTCTGAAATGCAAGGAAATGCGCAGATGTGAATGGAGCCTCATTGTTCTTGTGTTACCGCACCAATTTCACTTTCAGGCCCCATTCACATCTAGCATAGTGGGAGCGCATGTTTTGTGTCTCGTTTTTCCTGTGACACGCATAGGACAGCCCATTGATTTAAATGGGCTGTGCTATATGTGGCTTTTGGGACATGTTGGCGTTTTGTGGGCTGCGTGTTTTTTATTGTGCGTTGTGCAGCATTTGTCACTCGTTTTTTCACATGGCAAAATGTGTGCATGATTCTGTGTTTGGTGTGTCATTACCAATTAATGGCACTGAAAGCGCAAGTAGTAATTTTAGGTGTATAAAGGTGGCCATACATTATACAATCTGATTGTACCCCTGGCGTGTCATTTATGGTAATCTTCAATGATTGCAGGCCTTTGGTGGAACTATTCAGAAAAAAAATCACCTTGTATGCAGAAGGCTACTTGGACTACTGAAGCCGCGTACACACGGGCGGACTGTCTGGCCAACTAAGTCCGTCAGACAATCCGACAGACAGTCCGTCCTACTTTTGAATGAACGGACTTGACCACACACGATGAACAGGCAGTCCGTTGAAAGCTTGCGCGAAGACGTGTACAGCACGTACGACGGGACTAGAAATACGACGTCCAGTACACTGCAATGCAACCTTCGGCCGTGTAAATCCTTTCTGAGCATGCGCCATACTTAGTCCGTCCAACTTGCCTACTCACGAGCGGACTGTCCACTGAAACCAAAGTTGGACGGACAATATTACGGAAATTCCGAAATACTTAGTCCGCCAGACTGTCCGCTGAAAAAGTCCGCTGAAGCCCACACACGAGCGGACTGTCCGCTGAAATGTGTTTCAGCGGACTAAGTTGGACAGACAGTCTGCCCGTGTGTACACGGCCTTAGATGGCTGAGGATTCCTTTAAAGCAATGATGAATTGTGGATTGATGAGGGGAGATATTGAAAGCCAGTTGGGAAAAATGTGTGGCCTTTGCCAAAGACCCCACAACATAGACATATTCCCTTGTGGCCTCTTATAGACTGTGGAAGGTAAATAACTTTAAATATTTAGTAATTACTTTGCATGATGATGCTACACTGTAACTAGTAATATTTACCTTATGCGTTGTCCTCACTCAAGCTGATTCTTTAATACGCAATCAGGTGCTGGTGCGCCATCCTGACTAAGGAAAAGAATGGCGGCACCATTCACCATCATTCACCAAGCTTTTAGTAGTTTGGTGGGAGTAGTTCCACATCTATGGAGAGTCCTTTTAGACCTCATATTCATTTTTTCTGTTGCTACATAGACGATCTCCTATTTATTTGTGATACCAGAATGGAGGAATTCCTTCTTGTCTTTTTCGAATTTGAACACAAGCAATCTATCATTTATGGGACATTCAGAATATCAGGATATCCCTTTCCTGGACTTACTATTGGTAGGTTCAGGAAACCAGGTTATAACATGTCTGTATAGGAAACCAATGGTGGGTAATAGCCTTTTGTCAACCCAGTTCAATCATCCCTAACACACAATTAGCGGCATACCAGTGGGCAGTTCATCCGTATATGGAGAATTTGTAATGAGGAAATTGAAAGAGAGGCAGCCGTATTATACAATAGATTTAGACAACTTGGCTATCCTATTTGGACTTTAGAACATACATATGGTAATATACCTGTGCATTCATTTTTGTCCGAATGCTTTTTCGTCCAAATTTCGGGTATTTTCATTATCGTTTTAACAAATGATAACGAACATGCAGAATCCGAAAACCGAAAGATCCGACATAAACAAATGCTTTATTTCCGCTTTCGTTGCGACAGCTGTTCGATATAGATAGGAGATTTGACATGACGCTGACAATAGCGATCTGTGTCCATCAAACCTGTGGTCGAATGTGCCTAACCTTAGCTCTATTAGTTTAAGATTATTCTACATAGAGAGAAAAGATTAGACATAGAGAGAAAAGATTTGACATAGAGAGAAAAGATTTGACGTTATAGAGACAATAGCAAAAAAGGTTGAATGTGCCTGACCTAACTCTATTAGTCCAAGATTAATCGAGAGGAAAGATTGTTGGGGTGGGGAGGTTGTTTGGGGATATTGAAGGCTCCAGAACATGGTGGACAGGTGGGCAAATGGACAGGAATTGTTCTCACTCAGCCTTTGCCATTTTGCTTCCTGTCCTGTATGTTTAGGACGACTCAGAAGATGTGTGTGCAGCAAGAGAGGAAGTGATCTGCTCAAGAGGTGTGGATGGGAGGTCAAATGTTGCTTCCTGTATGCACAAGATGTCCTGTAATTTTTTTTATCATAAAAATTTATTCGTTTATGAGCGTTTATAGGCGTTTGGAATTTTTTGGCATTTTTTCCCAGTCAAAAACGGCATTTTGAACGCGAATTTCTGGCGTTCAGAAATAAGCCCATAAACTCCACTGCTCATTAAAGCTGAAAAACGTCCATGTGTGCATGGGCACATAGGCTAACATAGAGTGGAGTTTATGGGCTTTTAAAAAAAATGCCCAAACTCCAATAAATTACAGTTTATCAGCTCCAGTGTGCATGGAGCCTAAAGGTCGAATCTGTCATTGAAGGCTTATGGTGTCTGTCGAATGTTCTAAGAAGATTAGACAGAGCAGCTAAACTGTATGACGCCACAATCGTACAATTACAGTCAAATGTTCCACCTACAAGCTATAGTAGAATTCTAATGTTGTATGACACTAGTAATAATTATATTTATGAATTATTATTACTAGTCAACCAACATTAGAATTCTTCTATAGCCTGTGGGCGAAGGATTTGACCATAAATGTCTGCTTGCATCGGACGCTTCGTTGAATCTTCACGTTGAATCTTTTCTCTCTATGTCAAATAATCTTGGACTAATAGCGTTAGGTTAGGCACATTCAACCTTTTTTGCTATTGTCTCTATAATGTTGAATCTTTTCTCTTTATGTAGAATAATCTTGGACTAAGGTTAGGCACATTCGACCACAGGTGCGATGGACATAGATCGCTATTGTCAGTGTCATGTCGAATCTCCTATCTATATCGAATTGTTGTCGCAACGAAAATGAAAATAAAGCATTTGTTTTTGTCGGATCTTTCGGTTTTCGGATTCTGCATGTTCGTTATCATTTGTTAAAACGATAACAAAAATACCCCAAATTTGGACTAAAATGCATTTGGATGAAAACAAATGCAAATGTCTAGTACAGCGATAGACAAAGCAAGCTGGGAGCGCATCCACCGACAATATATATTCAAAAGGGTTTCCTGAACATCTCCACTCAAGAAAATGGTTATAAACCAAATACACAATGGTATAAAACACTGAACCTGCTTCACAAATTCGCTCCTTCTGTTCCCGATCAGTGCTGGGTATGTGGCAAGGAGACAGGCACTTTCCTGCATATATGGTGGTCTTGTCTGCTAATCTAGCCTTTTTAGCGTAAGGTGAATGACACAACGATAGTGGTTTCTTTGCTCCGGGTTATAGTTCTGTCTGGCACAGTACCTCCTTCATTTCTCTAAGGTATCTAAAAAACAATATTATAAATTGATTGCTATGCATATGATCAACGCTGCTAGACTGAGTGCCAGTTCATTGGAGGTCCACATGCCCTCTTCAACAAAGGAGTGGTTTCATCATATCACATAGCAGAGGTGGAGGAACTGATCTATACCACTCTTGATAAAATCTCCAAATATTCAAACACATGGGAGGCCTGGGCAACTTTTCGAGGCTCTTGGTTATATCAGGAGCTTATGCAGGATACAATTGATATTCGGTAACAAGAAAATAACTTTGGACTTTCTACGTCAAACCTATATCTCGCCATTGGTCTGATACAAATATGCTTATTTATCAGAAGTAGATGAAGAGGGCAGTTGGTGGTTTCCCCACCCCTTCCCCAATCTTTATCTTTTAATTGCTTCCCCCCTCCCCACACCCCCTTTTTTGTTTTATTATTTATCCTTGGGACTCTTGATGTTAGGGAAGTCTACAGACCTTTAGTTTGGTTTTGGTAGGTGCAGATAGAAGGCATGGGAATGGCTTAAGACAGCCGCCTACTGCACTCACAGGTTATTTTTGAGTGTGGAGAGGCATGGATTGAAGTTATTGTTGAGGGTGGAGAAGCATGGAGGGGGTTATTATTGAGGGTGAAGAAGCAGGGATGGGGTTATTGTTTAGGGTGGAGAAGTGGGGAAGGGGATTATTGCTGAGGGTGGAGAAGCAGGGAGGATTAAGGATGGGGAGGGGGTTATTTTTGAGGGCGGAGAAGCAAGGAGGGGGTTATTGTTTAAGGTGAAGTGGGGAGGGGGTTATTGCTGAGAGAAGAGAAGTGGGGAGGGGGGTTAATTTTGAGGATGGGGACGTGGGGAGGGGGCTATTATTGAGGGTAGAGAAGTGGAGAAGGGGTTTATTGTTTAGGGTGGAGAAGCGGGGAGGAGGGTTATTGCTGAGGGCAGAGAAGCGGGGAGGGGGGTTATTGCTGAGGCTGGAGAAGCGAGGAGGGGGGTTTTAATTGATGGTGAAGAAGTGGGGAGGGGGTTATTATTGAGGGTGCAGAAGCAGGGAGGGGGGTTATTGTTTAGGGTGGAGAAGCGGGGAAGGGGTTATTGCTGAGGGTGGAGAAACGGGGAAGGGGGTTATTGTTGAGAGTGGGGAGGGAGGTTATTGCTGAGGGTGGAGAAGTGAGGAGGAAGGTTATTGTTGAGGGTGGAGAAGCAGTGAGGGGGTTATTGTTGAGAGTGGAGAGGTGGGGAGGGGTTTATTGTTGAGGGTAGAGAGGCGGGGAGGGGAGTTATGGTTGAGGGTTGGAGAGGGGGGTTATTATTCAGGGTGGAGAAGCAAGGAAGGAGTTTATTGTTGAGGGTAGAGAGGTGGGGAGGGGGGTTTTTGTTGAGGGTGAAGAAGTGGGGAGGGGGGTTATTGCTGAGGGTGGAGAAGCAGGGAGGGGAGTTATTGCTGAAGGTGGCGAAGTGGGGAGGGGGTTATAATTAAGGGTGAGGAGGGGGTTATTTTTGAGGGCAGAGAATCAGGGAGGGGGTTATTGTTTAGGGTGAAGTGGGGAGGGGGTTATTGCTGAGAGAAGAGAAGTGGTGAGGGGGGTTATTATTGAGGGTGGGGAAGTGGGGAGGGGGCTATTATTGAGGGTAGAGAAGTGGAGAAGGGGTTTATTGTTTAGGGTGGAGAAGCGGGGAGGAGGGTTATTGCTGAGGGTGGAGAAGCGGGGAGGGGGGTTATTGCTGAGGCTGGAGAAGTGAGGAGGGGGGTTTTAATTGACGATGAAGAAGTGGGGAGGGGGCTATTATTGAGGGTGCAGAAGCAGGGAGGGGGTTATTGTTTAGGGTGGAGAAGCAGGGAAGGGGTTATTGCTGAGGGTGGAGAAATGGGGAAGGGGGTTATTGTTGAGGGTGGGGAGGGAGGTTACTGCTGAGGGTGGAGAAGTGAGGAGGAAGGTTATTGTTGAAGGTGGAGAAGCAGTGAGGGGGGTTATTGTTGAGAGTGGAGAGATGGGAGGGGTTAATTGTTGAGGGTAGAGAGGCGGGGAGGGGAGTTATGGTTGAGGGTTGAAGAGGGGGGTTATTATTCAGGGTGGAGAAGCAAGGAAGGAGTTTATTGTTGAGGGTAGAGAGGTGGGGAGGGGGGTTATTGTTGAGGGTGAAGAAGTGGGGAGGGGGGTTATGGCTGAGGGTGAAGAAGCAGGGAGGGGGGTTATTGCTGAGGGGGGAGGAGCGGGCAGGCGGGTTATAATTGAAGGTGGGGAGGGGTTATTACTGAGGGTGGAGAAGCAGGGAGGGAGTTATTGTTTAGGGTGGAGAAGTGGGAAATGGGACTCCGGGAGTCACTCTGGGTGGGGGGTTTGTGGGAACTCAACTTACCTTGGAGAGCTCTGGAGCTCCCCTGGCCCCTCTTATGTGTAAATCACCCTGCGTTCATTAGGGACACAGGGTGACTGAGAACCCCACAATGATCTGTGCTATTTAGACATACTATGCACTTTAATGTTGTATATATGTATATATTGTGTGTTGTCTCATGCTGTTGTGGACTCTTTGCTGCGATCATTTGGGATGGGGTTGTATTGCAATGGTCTATTGTGTTTGTCTGCCTTGAATATTATGGGATGGGTATGCAAATCAGCTGCGAGATTGGTGGGGGTGAATTCCTCCAACAGTTCTCCCACGCTGATAAGACTGTTTACTGATGAGAAATTTGAATACACCTGTCATGTGTGTCTATTGTGATTGGACAGTTTACCCCGCCCTGAATACAAGGGTGGGGGGGGAGTGTCTCTGAGTTTGATATCTGTGGTAACATGCTTGAATAAAGGAGTTTGATGTTGTTATTCACCCTGCACTGTGTTAATGCTGGTGACTGCGGGCTACAGTAGATGAGGCTTGTAGCCAATTGCCATAAGGATTTAACTACTTCTCACCAGGCCACTGTATATAAACGGCGTTCAGGAACATCATTCAGAAGGAGAGGGATCAGGTGCATGAGGGCCCTTGTAGCGCCGCGATCCCAATGTGCTCATCTCCGATCGGCAGGAGGGCTTTGTGATTGGCCCTCCTAAATCACATGACAGCCATGTCCAATCACAGCCGTCATGTGATGTAAATACAGAGACGGTTGCTAGGCAATCGGGCTCTTCTCTCCTCACACAGAAGTTGTTGGTTAGGAGAGGAGAGCGGATCGCTGCAGCCGGCTGGTGATCAGTGAGTATGAGCTGTTTTTTATAGCTTTTTACTCAATGATCACCAGTCTAGTGTCCCCATAATTTAAAAAACACCATATAAACACACATGTCCCCAAAACACATGTCCTTTAAACACATGTCCCCACATAGCAAAAACACCCGCCCCCCCACATAACAGTAAAATCACATGTCCCAATGATTATCTGCACACATGTCCATGATCACCTGCTCATATCTGTACATGATCATTTGTGTACATATGTCCGTAATCACACAAACCAATTATTATACACTTAATGGATTTTTTTTTACCAAAAACATGAAGCAGAATACATTTTGGCTTAAATGTATGACAAAAGTAGATTTTATTGGATTTCTTGTAAAATAGAAATAAAATATTGTTTTTTTTCCAAATTTCTGCTCTTTTTCCGCTTATATTGCAAAAAATAAAAAACGGAGTTGTGAATAAATACCACCAAAAGAAAGCTCTATTCGTGTGAACAAAATGATAAATATTTAGTTTGGGTACAGTGTTGCATGACCGCGCAATTGTCATTGAAAGTGCAAGAGCGCTTAAAGCTGAAAATTGGTCTGGGAAGGAAGGAGGCGAAAGTGCCTAGTATTAATGTGGTTAATGGCAACTCCAGAATATGTAGAGGTATGTCCCTCTTTCCATGAATCCTCTAAAGCAAGTGTCGGGCTCCAATGGATACATTCTATGTAATATAGCTGGGGTATAGTGCCATCTAGTATGGAGTTTAACAGCTTCCTTCACAGCGATCGACCTAGTACACTGATGCATATTAGACAAAATATCAAGCCAGGTATTATTGCACAACTGCTCAAACTCCATAGTCAATCTCCCAGGCCCTAAACTATAGGTATCAGAAAAAAAGTGTCGAAGTGGGAGGTATTTATAAAGTTTGCAATGTGGGAGGTTTTATATTAGTGATCTCTTCCACAGTGCAAGATGCATTCAGGGAGCAAATTTGTGCTTCAGAGAGATTTGGGAAAGCTAGGTTCTCCAATCAGGCTAACGAGGCCGGACTAGGCAACGCTGAAGGGGGAGAAAGTCATTTCTTTTAAAAGTCTGGAAAAAACTGCAGGACCTCCTGATCATTTGTCCTACTGCATTCCTAAGTTTGTACACATGTGGTGGCTGGAGGGATTGATGTAGCTTTTTTAAAAATATTAATGAGGCCGAGTTACTATATAACAAGAAGGGTGCCTTTGATCATTTAAGTGATTTTTCGGTTTCCTCTGAAAGGATAGTATCTAGTGCTATCTTCTTATTATTAATTTGTGTAAGGATATCCAGAGAGTGAGAGGAAACTTTGCGCATGATATAGTTGATCCCGTTCTTGTGTGAGGGAGCATATTTCTTGTATCTTATGCTTCTTCCTTGTTGATGCTATTTCTATCAAATTACTGCGCAATAAATAAAAATTTTGATGACATTCTCATTTTTTGAGATATAGCTGTATATATAGATCTATATATAAATATAAATAAATATATATATATATATATATATATATATATATATATATATATATATATATATACAAATTCAGAGAGATAGATATTGATTTCTATACTTTATATTGAACCTTATTTACTAAACGTGATATGTTTATACAACATCATGTACAGATGACATAAGTAAACAGGAATTTCCTTTTCACATGACTGGATAATTAAAGTGAATCTTTACACATGTTATTTTAAGGGGCATTCTTACTTTTTTTTTAGTAAACTATCACTAGCACGAGTGCATGTGACTGTTTAAGCAACTTTGAATAATGAGCTAAGTTATGCATCATGCACAAAAAAATAGCTCATAATTTTTTGTTTAAAAAGCATATTATTTAATTAGCCAGCATTACCTACCTGCATTACCTTACCTACTATATTTTGTCAATAAGGTTGAGTATCACTTTAATTATGTCATGTATAATCACATTATTCTCACGTGTACTTTTAAGTAGTGGGCTGAAGTGAACCACAATATCATTGGGCACTAAAGCTGTTTATAGGACATGGCACAGTAAAGGTTAATGGATATTGCAAGGAGAAACGACTTCTTAATAATGGTATTACAATGTTATTTGGCATACCTGACTTGACAGAACAGTGATTTTTTCCACTACTTTGTGCTGAGAGTGGCTTCTTTTATAACTACTGGGACTTGCCTATCTCAGAGCTGTCAAAGTCTTGAGACTAGTTGAGATAAATCACTTAGCAGTACATTCAGGTATTTCCATTCTAACAGATTAGGCAAAGCAAATTCTCTAATGTGGAATGAAGCTATACACACTCTCTAGTAAAAATTTAAATGTTTGTTTCATTTAAGTGTTTTAATGGAAATTAATGTTCTAGACCATTGTGATCCAGTAGTTACTTGCTTTAGCGCCTAGAAAAAAAACAACAACCAAATGTTTTAAAGAAAAATTTTCAATGGCATAAAAGTTAAAGCACAGATAGTTTTTTGTTGCACAAAACATTCAGCTTTGCTTATCCATTTTTCTTATACTCTAGATAAGGATTTTCCTCAGTAAGAAGACCAAGCAAATCTTTTAATCACTTTTTACCCTCAGATCAACTATAACAGCAATGTTCTGTTTTCTGTTATCAGACCAGCACAGGAATCCTTTGATTATTTCCTGTGTGAACACTGGCTACAATATTAACTCAGTTCTCAATTACTGTGCACAATATGCTACACGTGTAAAGTAATGTGTGTTAATTATTTATCGTTGATTTATATCTGTTCATCACTTACAGTTGTGTATGGCCTAGATTTATGGAAAGACCATGGATCATATGCTAATACAGAGACCACCTTTCTTTTTTAGTATCATCATCAACACATTATAGGTAAATAAGCTGAATTCTATTTAGTCTATATATATGTATTACTACAATATTTTATGTTCTTATAAAAGTAAATAATTATTTATTACAGGAAAATAACATGTACATGGTTAATAGCCATTAAAAACAAGTACAAAAATTACACAGTAATAAGTCCAGCTGCCAGCTCAATGACCACTTTTACTATACTATTAGCAGGGGCGTAACTATAGGGGGTGCAGCAGTCGTGACCGCAACTGGGCCCTGTGCTGCAGGGGGCCCATGCAGCCCCCTCTACATATGGCCGGCAGCAGCATAGGCAGCTAGGGGTACCAATGCACCATGCACACGGGTGGCTGGAGGTGGAGGGTGACTAGCAGAGCTCCATGCTCGACTATCGCACTGGTTGCTCTTTAGTTGTGCATTCCCTGCATGACCTGTGTCCTCGGCCGGCTCATCAGAGTACCCCTCTCCTGCTCCATGCATTGCCGCTCAGTCCGATGTCTGTTCTCCCCAGCTAGAGTGAAAAAAAAAACTACTGATGCCAGTGGTTGAACTACAGGGCTCACAAAGGTCATACCTGTGACCATGCCCTGGAGTTCCACCGCCGGACTCGGAGGGAAGGGAACGGGCTGGGGTTCAGGGGTGCCCTTCATGGTTTCTTGCATCGGGCCCTGAAGGTTCTATTTACACCACTGACTATTAGGCATTGGTACTCTAATTTAGGCCTCATAATGATGTATGGTGTGGCTAAGACTCCTCATGAGTCAACATGTTTAATGTTTCCGGCTCTTAAGGACATACAAAATAGGAAGAACGGGCACCAGAGCATAAAGAGACTGGGCAGACAGCACACAAAATTGCTGTGTTCCCCTTCAATGCCAATACAGTCCATTGATTTTTATGATATTTTTATATATAATTTTGGATGTGGCAGGTAAGCAGTATATCATTACCAGTTGTGTGCTATCTTTTGTTAGGCTATTGTATGCAGTGATGAGCTGGACAGGCACCCGGTTATTTGTAATGGGCAAAGGAGGACTCACTCAGGGCAGTGCTGATCTTGAGAAAAAAACTAGATAGCAGTGGAAAAAGGCAAAAATGCATGTTTGTAAGGATTTTTTGACTTCTGTACAACCAGCCTGCCCATAGATTAATTTAAATACAGCCAGTGTCTGCTGAACTGTCTGAATTTCCATCCATTTAATGTATGGTCAGCTTAACTTGTTGATGAAATCTTTGATATGTAATATAAGTTGAAATAGTGTCTCAACCAATGTACCTACGTTTACACCAGATTTCCTTCTCTGGTGCCCACCCAAGTCTAGGCCTGCAATCATGGCCCCAACGCTTTCTCACTCCCTTGTCTTGTGGGATTCCCTCAAAACGAACTCAAACTTGATCCCCAAATGGCACCCACTATTTCATCTCTCCTGCAACACCCTTTTCCCCCTAGGTATGGATATTAAGGCCTTCAATTGGTGGCTGAACAAGGGGATGTATGGAATTGGACATTTTTTTAATCCCACTGGCCCCCTCACTCTTGCATACTGTGTAAGCAAATTAGATGTGCCGGAAATATCAAAAAAATACAAATTTAATCAGATATCTAATTTTCCCCACCAGTTATGGACCTCAAAACCTGACCCACTAACTCTTAGTGACCAAGAGATATGGTGTGGACAAGCCACGGAACAGAGGGGGGGATATCAGTGATCCATCAGTCACTGGCTAAGGCCGAAACAAAGACCCTCTTCATTCTTGAACGGGAAAGTGACCTGGGACAAACCTGGAGTATAACAGAATGGCAGGGGAATTCTGAACATGGTGCTAATGGAAGCAAACGTGAAAGTGCTAATGAGATGCTATCCCGTCCCATTAAAACTGTTCCATATCCTCTTTTCTTTGTTTCCAGCATTGCGGTCATGTGGGATCGATGATGCATGTATGGTGGGACTGCCCCAGAATCAGAGGATTTTGGAATAACATTTTCCATATGCTCAGAAAAGTTACGAGCCTTCCCATACATAAATCACAATTTCCCCATCCTGGATGCGCCCAAACTGGCACGCCGCCTTATGTTAAATCTCATTGGGGCTAAATAAACCATTTCTCAAGCTTGGAAACAACCTCAGGTTTCCTTTATCTTAGTAAAAAGGAAAATTTCTTGGACTATGGCCCAGGAGAAGATAGTAAGCACTCTGTTAGATACCACTAAAAAATACGATGCCATCTGGGAACCCTGGGCCCAATACATGCAGATAAAGCTCACATCTTGATCCTGTTAACTCTCTTGGGGATGTTGTGGGGCTAGTCAGGTCACTATTTCTTATTCTCTGTCTTCTTTTTCCTACAATCTATCCTCTACTTGCTTTTATACCTTACTCTTGAACACAAATTTCTACATCCCTGATTGTGGGATTCTTCTATGGGAACACAAGCAATTTTCATAGACAACTCCAATGTAAGAGGTACCAATTGGTACTGATCGAGCTATATCCATGGAATCAGGATCTACGTGATCCTACCAGTAAAAACGTCCGTTACTGAATGCAGCTTTCAGGGAATTAATATGGTTGTTTACGTACTTCTTACTTGTATACTTTTATGTGTTACTAGATTGACAGAAATGGTTTAGAGTTATTGAATCTGTGTTACTAAATTGAAAATGCATTTTCTCCTCTAGTACACAATCTCAATCAATGTGTTCCGGGAGGGGAGGCTAAAGGTAATTGGAGATATGAAGGTGTGCTTTGGATATACATCCTATACCTTGCAATAATTTGCGCTCCTAAACCCAGGTGCTCTACTCCCCAACCTCATACCTGTATCCTATCTTCGATGAGAAATTTTCCTCTATTGAGCTCTCACTTCCCCTGAGCACTATAAGGTACTTCACACTTCTGCTCACAGACACTATTATTACAGAGATTGACTTCAGTTAAATTCCCAGTTCATAGTTAATAGTTACATTGATTTCTTGACCAAGTTTATGTTTGTATTGACTTTCTACATTCACCTACAATGCCATATGATCTGTCTGTGGGTTTTCCTGATCCAATGCTGTCAACAAAATTGTATTGCATAGGAAGGCCACTGACGGTAGCCTGAACTGCCCTCCACCCCATGACACAGTTTGATCTTGTTTGGAGTGTCTAAAGGGGGAGGGTGGTTCACCCTCCTGTCACGTACCTGGTAGAGGAGCCCGGAATGCAGGGAGCGGCCTCTCGTAAGCCTCTGGCTCGAGAACCCCTGGAAGTGGGGACAGGGATTCTAGAGATCAGAGGGCACAAGTGCCGAGCTGGTGAAGGATAGAACCGGACCTTGGCAGCAGACAGCAGCAGGCACAGGTGGTAGACTGGAGCAGCTGGTAGGCAGTCAGCAGACAGCAGCAGGCACAGGTGGTCAGGCTGGAACAGCTGGTAGGCAGGAAGCAGACAGCAGCAGGCACAGGTGGTCGGGCTGGAACAGCTGGTAGGCAGGCAGCAGACAGCAGCAGGCACAGGTGGTCAGACTGGAACAGCTGGTAGGCAGTAGCGAGGTCAAGGTACAAGCCGGATCGGTAACAGGCGGGCAGCAATGGTACACAGGGGAAGACAGAAGCGTGGTCAAACAGTCCGGAGGTCAGAGGCTGGCAGCAAGCAGGCGTAGTCAAGAACAGGCCGGGTAGCAAGAATCAGGAGTAATCAGGTAAGCAGGAGACAGAGTAACCGGAACGCTGTAGACTGGACAGCACAGGGGCACTGTAACAGGTTCCTTAAGTAGCCCTTTGGGCACCAAGAACGGTCGCATGGCGTGTCTGCGCGCGCCCGCGTGAAACCATGCAGCCGTTCGTGACCCCACGCACCCGCGTGCGCCCGTTCGTACCATCGCGCACCCGCGTGCGCTCGTTCGCAACATCGCGCACCCGCGTGCGCCCGTTCGTACCTACACGCACCCGCGTGCGTCCGTTCGCGCCAACGCGCGCCCATGGATACCTGTTAATTCTCAACGAGGGGATTCCGTGGGCAGGCCTTCCATGAGTCACTGGATTCCGGGGACGACCATGACATTGCCCCCCCCCCAAGGGGCAGCCTCCGGATGCCCAATTGTGCCATCTTACCAGGATGAGACCTCTCAAAGGCAAGTATCAGTCTCCTGGCATGAATATTGGACTCAGGCTCCCAAGAGTTTTCTTCAGGCCTGTACCCCTTCCATTTCACCAAGAATTGGATTTGATTGCGTCTTCGCCTGCAATCCAGGATGGATTCCACCTCATATTCGACTTCACCGTCGATGATCACGGGTTCAGGTGGAGCAACCTTCCGGCTGTCAAAGGGATCTGGAACGGCTGGCTTGAGCAAAGCTACGTGGAAGACAGGGTGAATCCGAAGCGATTCTGGCAACTTTATCTCATACGCCACGTCATTCACCTTTTTCACAACTGGAAAGGGACCCACAAATCTTGGACCCAACTTCTTAGATGGACATGCCATTTTCAGGTTCAGAGTGGATAGCCAAACCTGATCCCCGACCTTGAGGTTAAGTTCTCCCCTTCTCCTCTTATCAAACACCTCTTTATTATACTTCTGGGTCTTTGTCATGGTCTCCTGCAGAAGCCTGTTGTTGGATCTAAAGAAGTCAAGATTTTCCTGAACTGCTAGTACCGGGCATTCCGGAAGATCGTTTGACAAGAATAGAGGATGGAAACCGTAGTTTGTGAAGAACGGGGATTGTTTCGTGGCTGAGTGAACGGAGTTATTATATGCAAACTCGGCTAGAGGTAGTAAGGGAGCCCAATCATCCTGAGAGAATGAAGAGAAGCAGCGCAAGTACTGTTCCAACGTCTGGTTCGTTCGTTCAGTTTGCCCATTGGTTTGAGGGTGGTAGGCAGATGAGAAACAGAGATCGATCTTCAGGACCCCACAAAGTGCCCTCCAAAACTTAGACGTGAACTGTACTCCCCGATCCGATGTGATATTTGCAGGAATGCCATGCAGTCTCACGATTTCCTTAATTAATATCTTGGCTGTTTCTGTGGCGGAGGGAGTACCCTTCATTGGTAGGAAGTGGGCCATCTTAGATAACCTATCCACAACCACAAAGATCGTGGAACAGCCTTCTGAAGGTGGTAGCTCGACAATGAAGTCCATAGAGATCATCCGCCAGGGTCTTTCTGGGACAGGTAGTGGCTTTAACAGACCCCAAGCCCTGGACTTACTGCCTTTGTTCTGGATGCAGGTGACGCATGCCTCCACATATTTCTTACAATCCGACTTCAACTGTGGCCACCAGAATGTTCGTTGAAGCAGTTCGGAGGTCTTATGAACTCCAAAATGGCCAGCCAGCAAATGGTCATGACAAGAGCTGAGGACCGGAACTTGTACTTCCTGAGGAACGAAAATCTTGTCTTTGTACCAGAAGAGTTCGTCCTTGGCCAGAAGAGTGGTGTCAGATGGTAGAACGGTACTAACGGATTGATCTGGGACAGCAAATTTCCTTGAAGCAGGAGGAAGTTCCCTGAGGGCAGAATGGTGTCCGGATGCGAGGAGATTTCGGGGTCGTTGAACATACGGGACAAAGCGTCCGGCTTAGTATTCTTTGACCCGGGACGGTAGGTTATGTGAAAGGAGAATCTGGAGAAGTAAAGTGCCCATCTGGCCTGACGTGGTCTCAATCTCTTGGCAGACTTCAATTACTCCAGATTCTTATGGTCCGTGTAAATAAGGATTGGATGGGCTGCTCCTTCCAGCAGATAACGCCATTCTTCAAGAGCCACCTTGATGGCTAATAGTTCCCGATCTCCAACATCATAGTTGCTTTCTGCCTCGTATAGCTTACGGGAAAAGAACGCAACTGGATGCAAAAGAGATCTTGGTCCATGTCTTTGGGAAAGTACCGCCCCGACCGCTATCTCGGAGGCATCGACTTCCAGAATGTATGGCAAGGTTGGGTCGGGATGCTTAAGAATAGAGGCCGAAACGAACAGGTCCTTCAGAGTGGTAAAGGCTTTTTGAGCCTCGGGAGACCATTGGAATTTCAGGCCCTGTTTGGTTAGTCTTGTGATGGGAGAAATGATAGTGGAAAATCCCCTAATAAATTTTCTGTAGAAGTTTGCGAATCCGATAAACCGTTGGACCCCTTTCCTGTCCGTAGGAGCCGGCCAATCTCGAATGGCAGAAATCTTCTGGGGGTCCATTTCAATACCGTCTACAGAAATGATCAGGCCAAGGAACTGAATACTTCGTTGTTCGAAGATGCATTTTTCCGGCTTGGCGTATAATCCATGAAGACGAAGTCGTGATAGCACGTTCCTGACGTGTTCCCGATGTTCGGCCAGGGAGGGAGAAAAGATCAGGATGTCGTCTAAATAGACGATAACAAATAGATCCAGATAGTCTCTAAAAATATCGTTTATGAAATGCTGAAACGTGGCGGGGGCATTACATAGGCCGAAAGGCATGACCAAGTACTCAAAATGCCCAAAGCGAGTGCGGAAAGCGGTCTTCCACTCGTCTCCACTCTGAATGCAAACGAGATTATAGGCATCCCGAAGATCCAGTTTGGAAAATACAGCTGCGGACCCCAGTCTTTGAAACAGTTCAGGCACAAGCGGCAGAGGATAACGGTTCTTTATGGTGATTTTGTTGAGTGCCCGATAGTCAACACAGGGACGTAAGGATTGGTCCTTCTTCTCCAATAGACGATGAGCCCAGGACTGGGGTTCGCCTGTTAACAGGGAGATGACATATCCCACTTTGGTGGATTCGAGGGAGAAGGTCCTTGGTTGAAGGGCAAAGAAAAGCTCGCAGGAATTGCGGAAAGCCCTGAATCTTCCCCGGTGGCCTGAGAATCTTTTGGGAGTGGGTACCCTAGGTTCTGGCGGCAACATCACCACGGAATGTGCAACAGAAGTCCCGGAAACAGCTGGTGTGGAGGCAGACAGGGCCTGGACACGTTCCTCCAACTGGCTATAGCCTTCTTGTAGGTTCTTCACCGCTTGAGTAAGTCCTGCAAGATGGCGGCAGAGCTCGTCCATAGGAGAGGCTCCCTGCGTGGGCTCGGACATGGCTGTCCAGTACTGTCACGTACCTGGTAGAGGAGCCCGGAATGCAGGGAGCGGCCTCTCGTAAGCCTCTGGCTCGAGAACCCCTGGAAGTGGGGACAGGGATTCTAGAGTTCAGAGGGCACAAGTGCCGAGCTGGTGAAGGATAGAACCGGACCTTGGCAGCAGACAGCAGAAGGCACAGGTGGTAGACTGGAGCAGCTGGTAGGCAGTCAGCAGACAGCAGCAGGCACAGGTGGTCAGGCTAGAACAGCTGGTAGGCAGGAAGCAGACAGCAGCAGGCACAGGTGGTCAGGCTGGAACAGCTGGTAGGCAGGCAGCAGACAGCAGCAGGCACAGGTGGTCAGACTGGAACAGCTGGTAGGCAGTAGCGAGGTCAAGGTACAAGCCGGGTCGGTAACAGGCGGGCAGCAATGGTACACAGGGGAAGACAGAAGCGTGGTCAAACAGTCCGGAGGTCAGAGGCTGGCAGCAAGCAGGCGTAGTCAAGAACAGGCCGGGTAGCAAGAATCAGGAGTAATCAGGTAAGCAGGAGACAGAGTAACCGGAACGCTGTAGACTGGACAGCACAGGGGCACTGTAACAGGTTCCTTAAGTAGCCCTTTGGGCGCCAAGAACGGTCGCATGACGTGTCTGCACGCGCCCGCGTGAAACCGTGCAGCCGTTCGTGACCCCGCGCACCCGCGTGCGCCCGTTCGTACCATCGCGCACCCGCGTGCGCTCATTCGCAACATCGCGCACCCACGTGCGCCCGTTCGTACCTACACGCACCCGCGTTCGTCCGTTCGCGCCCATGGATACCTGTTATTTCTCAACGAGGGGATTCCGTGGGCAGGCCTTCCATGAGTCACTGGATTCCGGGGACGACCGTGACACTTCCTCTTTACCTAAATGTATTCTATAACCATGGATCAATGGTTAGTTTTCAAGCTATATCAATGTACTCGTATACGACCCTAACCGACTGACTGGGCGTATTATGTGCCTTCCTACATTGTTGTCTGCCTTTGATTTCCATGTTACACCATTAACCTACTCATCCCCTTTTCTTTTCCTTTTTTTTGCAAATCTGTTCATTGAGTTTTAAAACACTTAACAGAAAACGACATACATTGGTCATGACGAGTGTTAACTTTGGTACATACAGAATTATGGTATAAGGCAAACTGTTACATGAAACGCGGCAGTGAATTTAAGGCATCACAGTGGTCCCAGCAGGCCGGCTCCATGGGTAGGAGGACAGCGTGGGGCTAAAACTTGCATCTCAGAAATATATGTTACATTCACAATTGCAGATTCTTATTCCTTACCAGAAGTTAATGGGTTAAGTGGGGTGTGAATCGAGGCTGTGGAGGCGTCTGCTAGCCATTTGGACCAAATCTTGTCATATTTTTGCGGGCAACCCCTATTAGCATAACAATCTTAGTAAAGAGGCAGGCTGTTGTTGACCAATTGTTTCCACAAGGAGAGAGGAGGAGTAGTAGGCTTACGCCAGCTGAGGGCTATGCCTTTACGGACGTAAAAGAGAAGTAGCCCAACCTGGGTGCAGCATGCCACAGTAGGAATTATTTTCTCTATCAAGCCCAATATACAAATTTCTATGGAAGGGTGGAGCGATATGGTGGTGACCTGTGTTATGTGTTATGACCTTTAATATCTCCTTTCAATAGTTGACAATGGCTGGGCAGGTCCAAAAGATGTGAGTAAAATCACCAGGTATTGTACCACAGCGGCAGCAGCCCGGGGGGGGGGGGGGGTTAATTTTGTGTAGTCTGTGTGGGGTAAAATATGCACGATGGACCATCTTGAACTGTATTAGTCGATCTCTCAGGGAGATCGGGGATCTGAAAGGGAAGTCCCATATGTCATCCCACGATCTCTCAGGGAGATCGAGGATCTGAAAGGGAAGTCCCATATGTCATCCCAATCATCATTGTCAAAGTCAGGAATGTCGTGTAACCATTTGTTTCTGAGTTTTTCCGAGGGAGGGAGATCATTATCAAATGAGAGTAAAGTCTCAAGGAGGGCTTATTTGCACATCCGGACTTGAGGAGGTCCTCTAATGTGGACTGGACAATCTGGAGGGGGGAACTGGAGAATTGGTGGCTGAAGGCATGGGAGAGTTGTAGATATCTAAAAAAATAACTCTGTTGGATGTTGAAATCAAAGATCAATTTGAGATTGATTGGAGATTACTTGGTCCACTGTTTTAATGTTGAATTTAGTCCAAGCATGGGGTTCGGGTAGTTTGTAGATATGCTCCAGGGTGGGGTTCAACCATAAGGGGGCAGCTGGAGAAAGTGCATTTTTAGGGTATCTTTCAATTTTAAGTCCCACCCCCATGCATGCAGTGTGGTGTGCATGGAGGAGGTCAGCAGGTATGGGGCCCTTGGGCTGCAGAAGAGTAAAAATTTCAGAGCTTCTAACGATTTCACCAACACTGGAGTGAGCCACCAAGCCGCTGTAACCAGCTGGGTCGCCAGGAAATATATAGGTCAGGGCATGACAGTCCTCCCTGTCATGCCCATGTAAGTGTTGACCATCTGTATCTGGGGGGACTGGTTTTCTCAGATAAAGAAGGCGAAGAGGCTATGTAATCGGGAGAAAAAGGACTTGGGAATCCATTGTGGAGATTGAAGAAGTAAGTAGGTAAATTTGGGTAGGATTTTAATTTTATCAGATTTATCCGACCTAGCAATGATAAGGGTAGTGACTCCCATGGCTTCAGTCTCAGCCGTGTCTCTTGAACCACTGGGGCTAGATTCAGGGGCAAGAAGTCTGAAGCCTGTCTTGAGACCACCACCCCAAGGTACCTGAAGCTCTCAACCCACTGTAGGGATGTATTGGAGGGGGCTGCAGGGTCTATAGGAAACAAGAGACTTTGACCAGTTAACCTTAAGGCCTGTGACCGTGGAGAATGAGTTCAGAATCTGCAACTCCCCTTTGAGCGAGGAGTCCGCATCGTTAAGGAAGAGAAGGAGGTCGTCCGCATACAGGGTGACCCTCTCCTCCAACTGGCCAACACGTGCAGGGAGGTTGGAGTGGTTCCACTGCAATGGCAAAAAGGGCCGGAGAGAGAGGGCAGCCCTCCTGCGTTCCCCTGGACAGAGGGAAGGGCTGTGACAGATCCCCCCTCCCCAACTTGATGGCTGATGTGGGATGCTTGTAGAGTGTCTGTAACCATGTAATAAATACCAGGGGGAACCCCATTCTATGGAGGACCTTCCAAAGAAAAGTTTGGTAAGAATTTTGAAGTCTGTGTTGAGTAGGGCGATAGGCCTATATGAGGCGCAGGATGTGGGGTCCTTAGGGGGTTTGTGGATTAGTATTATATACGCATGATTCATGGAGGTGGTGAGGGTGCCCTCCGTCAAACAGTGAGAATAGAGCTAGGCCAGTTTGGGAGCAAGCAGGTCCCCGTGGGTTTTGTAGAACTCTATAGGGAGACCATCTGGGCCTGGGGATTTTCCAGCGGGAAAGGAGCCGATGGCCTTCAAAACCTCCTCCGGAGTAATGGGTCTCACCAAATTGTCTCTCTCGGCATCCGCGAGCCAGCCAAGTGCCAGGGGGTCCAGCCAAGGCACCAGGTCCTGTGGTCTGAAATACGAGGGCAACATGGAGGTGTAAAGGGAGCTCTAGTATTGCCTAAATACATCTAATATGTCCGGTAGAGAAGAGACCGATTCACTCAAAGGAGACACTATGCTGGGTATCACCGTCAGGGGCAGGTCATGTTGTGCTAACAATGCCAGGAGGCATTCCGGTCCCCCTGTTCGAAGAATCTTTTCTTATTGCGGTAGAGATGGTAAGCTCTGTCAGATGGAGGTGTAGTTCCTGTTTTGCTGCGTTAAGGACATCAAAGCCAGAGTCAGTGGGGTCGGCCGTGTAGTCTGCAGTCCGGGAGCTCAGTTGTGGTAGCAGCTTGTTCTCTATGGATCCCAGCTATTTAGGATATGCATTGAGCCCTAGTGAAGGCCTTAAAGGTATCCCAAGTGACCTCAAGGGAGGAAGACCCTGTATTAAGTTCCCAGTATTCGGTAAGACGGGATGTGATAGTGTTAGTTAAGTCTGTGTGGGAGAGCCAATGGGTTCCCAGGCACCAAAGGGTGGAAGCGGGGGAGCGGATGTTGAGAAGGAGGGGGTAGTGGTCTGACAGCCCACTAGATAGGTATGTGGTGTCCAGCACGTCCGACATCATGGCCGGATTGGCAAAGGCCAAGTCAATTAAGACCCTGTATTAAGACCCTGTATTAAGTTCCCAGTATTTGGTAAGGCGGGGTGTGATAGTGTTAGTTAAGTCCGTGTGGGAGAGCCAATGGGTTCCCAGGTACCGAAGGGTAGAAGTGGGGGAGCGGATGTTGAGAAGGAGGGGGGCAGTGGTCTGACAGCCCGCTAGATAGGTATGTGGCGTCCAGCACGTCCGGCATCATGGTCGTATTAGCAAAGGCCAAGTCAATTCGTGAGGACGTTTTATAGGTAGCGGAAAAGCAGGTTAAAGGCCCTGGTCGAGGGGTGTTTCCACCTCCAGACCTCGGCCACCCCCATTGCCTGTGCCCAAGTGGATAAGTCTGAGGAGCATTGTTTGTGGGGGACTGGTCTGTCCAAGTCCGGGGCTAGGATGGCGTTAAAATCGCCCATAAGTAGCAGCTGAGCAGGGCAGTATGGGGTAACCCTTTCCAGGATAGTGTATAAGGTGGATGTGGAGAAAGGAGGAGGGATGTATATATTAACCACAATATATCTTGTGCCCCAAACTGTGAAATGTGAATTTGTTCCACTACACATGGAAAGGATTTGCTTACCAGCACTGAGACCCCCCTGGCATAAGTGGAATAGAAGGCATGAAAGTCTCTCTGGATCCACGGCTTCTTTAGTGCCAATAGTTTGCTGCCCATAAGGTGCGTCTCCTGAAGTATCACGTGGGGGGAGTGTATTTTAAGATACTTAAATAGTACTACTCTTTTAAATTTAGAATTGAGCCCCCGGACATTCCAGGATAAAATATTAAACATGGAAGTGTCACGTGTGGCCATCAGATGGTTCCATCATGTTATCAAGGAGACGCACATGAACATTAATAGCCAGCAGCAAGAGCCGCATAGACCCAGAAGGCCCTCTGTAGGAAGAGTCACGACCAAGCATTAACCATACAAACAAAAAAACACATACATTAACAAGCTAACAGCTAAAAGCTAGGTGTCAACCCTGCCCTTATCTGATGGCATCCCTGGGAACTTAGGAGCGATCAGATTGAGCTTATACCCAGATAAAAACAATTTAACCCCTTAAACTTCCTGGCCCCCTTTTCATTTTTAGTTTGATGGTCTCTCCCCTTACTTTATTTTCTGTGTTTTTTGTCTTTAACCACTTCCCGACCGCCGCACGACGATGTATGTCGACAGAATGGCACGGGCAGGCATATGGGCGTACCTGTACGTCCCTGCCTTCCCGCGGGTGGGGGGCCCAATCGGGCCCCCCCCGGTGCCTGCGGCGGTCGGTAATCGCTCGGGAGCGATCCGGGATGAGGGGGCGGCCATTCATTCATGGCCACCCCCTCGCGATCGCTCCCGACGAATGAAATGGCAGCGTGACATCACTTCCTCTCCTGTAATGTAAACACAGGCAGAGGAAGTGATGTAATCTCTCCTCGTGTCGGTCTTTTTCGTTCCGGCACCGAGGAGAGAGGATCGGTGAGTTGCACCCAACACTACACTTACAGTAGAACACGCCAGGCACACTTTTCACCCCCCCGATCACCCCCCAATCACCCCTGCCCCCCCAGTCACAGTGACACCAATTGCATTTTTTTTTTTGCATTGGTGTAATTTTTGACTGTAATAACTGTTAGGGCAGTTAGGGTTAGCCCCCTTTAGCTCTAGGGTGCCCCCTAACCCCCCCAATAAAGGTTTAACCCCGTGATCACCCCCCGTCGCCAGTGTCACTATTAAGCGATTGTTTTTCTGATCGCTGTATTAGTGTCACAGGTGACGCTAGTTAGGCAGGTAAGTATTTAGGTTCGCCGCAGCTTTTTATAGCGTCAGGGACCCCCTTATACTACCGCATAAAGCCCCCTGATTGCCCCCCAGTTAACCCTTTCACCAGTGATCACCATATAACTGTTACAGGTGACGCTGGTTGGTTAGTTATTTTTTTTTTGTTTCAGGGCACCCGCCATTTATTACCTAATAAAGGTTTAACCCCCTGATCACCCGGCGGGTGATATAAGTTTGAGGGTCAGATAAGGTCTGCGTCGCCCCAGCGTCAGGTTAGTGCCAGTACCGCTAACACCCACGCGCAAAGCATACACCTCCCTTAGTAATATAGTATCTGATCAGATCTATATTAGCGTTGCCAGCATTTTAGGTTTCCCAAAACGCATTGTTAGCGGGATCAGCCCAGATACCTGCTAGCACCTGCGTTTAGCCCCTCCGCCAAGCCCAGCCCAGCCCACCCAAGTGCAGTATCGATCGATCACTGTCACTTACAAAACACAACACACATAACTGGAGCGTTCGCACAGTTTAGGCTTGATCCCTGCGATCGCTAACAGTTTTTTTTGTAGCGTTTTGAAACAGTCGCTGACAGGCTAGGTGCTTTTTTACCTGTGAGTCTCACTAGTGTACCCCTAAATTTAGAGCCCAAAATGGCAAAGCGAAGGTACACTAGTGAAGAGGCCTACACGTTTCTGAGCATGACAGATAGTGAAGAGGACGTCACTCATCTGTCAGATTCAGGCTCAGAATACGATCCTGTAGAGGACAGCGGCTCCATGACAGATAGCTCTGACGACGGAGATGAGGTCCCTGTTAAGGACAGGTGTGCCCGATCCCGAATGTATTCTGTTGTTCAGGTGCAGGAACCGCAGGTCACTCGTATGGAGCAGAGACGTACTAGAGCCGCTCATCCTTCTGGTGAACTGGCAAGCACCAGCGGCCTAGTACACCCTGGACCTACATCCAGCACTGCAGTAACACGTGGTGACGTGGCGAGTCCCATAAGTGCAGTTCAAGCTGGCGAGGTGGCAAGCACAAGTAGTGTCCCGCTGCCACCAAGAAGAAGACAAAGACAGGCCCGTCGTACCCATAGTGCCCTTCCTGCAGAATTCGCCAATCCTATTTGGGTGCCCACCACTTCTGCAGAACCCGTACTTCCCCCATTCACTGGCCAACCTGGCATTAACGTGGAAACAGTTGATTTTACGACACTTGACTTTTACTCACTGTTTTTCACCGAAGATCTCTATAGATCTATTGTGGACCAAACCAATTTGTACGCTGGTCAACACATCGCCACTATTCCCCAGTCCGCCCTTGCCAGACAATGGAAACCAGTTACGGTTTCCGAATTTAAAATCTTTCTGGGCCTCTCCCTCAACATGGGCATAACCAAAAAGAGTGAGTTGCGGTCATATTGGTCCACTGACCCAATTCACCATGTGCGCGTGTTCTCTGCTTCCATGTCCAGGGCACGATACGAGCAGATTTTGCGGTTCATGCACTTTAGCGACAATGAACTCTGTCGTCCTCGTGGAGACCCTGAATACGATCGGCTCTACAAAATTCGGCCCCTCATAAACCACTTCAACCAACGTTTTGCAGACTTGTTTACTCCCCATCAAGTTGTCTGCGTTGATGAGTCCCTGATTAAGTTTTCTGGTCGCTTGTCATTCATCCCCAACAAGCGTTCCAGATACAGGGTCAAGATGTATAAGCTCTGTGACAGGGCCACAGGCTATACACGTAGTTTCATGGTTTATGAGGGTAAAGATAGTCACGTAGAGCCGGAGAACTGCCCTGACTACATAGGAAGTGCTGGCAAGATAGTGTGGGACATGGTGTCACCCTTATTCGGAAAGGGGTACCACTTGTACGTGGACAATTATTACACAAGCGTGCCACTGTTTAGTCACTTGTTTGATCAGCAAATTGGAGCATGTGGCACCATGCGACCTAATCGCCGGGGCTTTCCCCAGCGGCTTGTAGAGTCCCGTCTTAGGCTGGGGGAGAGAGCCTGCTTGCGCAGTAATAATTTGCTCGCTATGAAGTGGAGGGATAATAAGAATGTTTTTGTTCTTACCTCCCTTCATGCAGACACGACGGTCCAAATTCCTACGGCGACTGGTATTGTGGAGAAACCCCTCTGTGTCCACAAATATAACCTTAACCTGGGAGGGGTGGACCTCAATGACCAGTTGTTGGCGCCGTATCTAGTTGCCCGTAAGGCCAGACGCTGGTACAAAAAAGTGTCTGTTTATTTATTCCAATTGGCTATACTGAATGCTTATGTACTACACAAAGCTTCAGGACGGACTGGATCCTTCCTTAAATTCCAGGAGGATATCGTCAGAGCCCTTCTGTATCCAGGCGGTGCTCCACCTCACGTTCCCCAACCAGATGCAGTATGCCGGCTGCATGAGAGGCATTATCCTTATGTCCTCCAGAGTACCCCTACCCAACGGGCCCCCCAAAGAAAATGTCGTGTCTGCAGAAAGCGCGGATATAGCCGTGACACCCGTCATTATTGTCCCCGCTGTCCTGACAATCCTGGTCTTTGCATTGGTGAATGTTTTGAACGCTACCATGAACTAGTTGAGTTTTAGAGTAGGGTACAGCATTGCACAGGCTAGGCACACGTTCACAGGGTCTCCCAAGATGCCATCGCATTTTGAGAGACCCAAACCGCTGGAATTGTTACAACAGAAGTGTTAAAGTTACATAAAAAAGTGTTTAAAAAACAAAAAAGTAAAAAAACAAAAAAACAAAAAAAATATAAAATTAAAAAACCAAAAATAGTTGTCGTTTTATTGTTCTCTCTCTCTCTATTCTCTCTCTATTGTTCTGCTCCTTTGTACTGTATTCTATTCTGCAATGTTTTATTGTTAACCATTTTTTGTTTTCAGGTACGCCATTCAGCTGTAGCGTGGATTTATTTATCTTGACAGCAACAGCGTTTGCTCCCACGATACGTAAAGCCACGACTCCAGCGCTGTCGGAGGTGATTTCACCACCACAGTTAAAAAAGAGCATATATGCCGAAGCATGGGGGCATACGGGGTGGAGGAGCGATCTGCTCCTACCTTTTGCGGGAGGATGCCCCCATGCTTCGGCATATATATATTTTAGGCACAGATTGTGTTAAATGTGTTATTTTTTGCTATATATTTTTTTGTATTTGCTTTGCAGGTATGGTACGTCTTACTGTTATACTGTAATGTTACTTTGTTTTATTGTTAACCATCATTTGCTTAGCAGGTACGCCATTCAGTTGCAGCGCGGATTTATTTATCTTGACAGCAACAGCGTTTGCTCCCACGATACATAAAGCCGCGACTCCAGCACTGTCGGGGGTGATTTCACCACCACAGTTAAAAAAGAGCATATATGCCGAAGCATGGGGGCATAAGGGGTGGAGGAGCGATCTGCTCCTACCTTTTGCGGGAGGATGCCCCCATGCTTCGGCATATATAAATGGTGCATGTATGCCCACCATTAGAAGTGGGTGGATGAAGGGAGGTATCTAATGGTGGGCATACCCACCGATCAATATTTTTTTTTCGTTCAGCCCACAGGCTGCATGAAAAAAAAATTACAATATATGCCCAACCAGTTCCAGCAACATACTGGTATGTTGCGGGACTTTGAGTGCTTATACCAGAATGATGCCTGCAGGTTTAGGTATCATCTTGGTATCATTCTTTTCAGCCAGCGGTCGGCTTTTATGTAAAAGCAATCCTAGCGGCTAATTAGCCTCTAGACTACTTTTACAAGCAGTGGGAGGGAATGTCCCCCCCCGCACCATCTTCCATGGTTTTCTCAGGCTCTCCTGTCCCAACAGGGAACCTGAGAATGCAGCCGGTGGTTCCGCCAGCTGACCATAGAGCTGATCAGAGACCAGAATGGCTCCAATCATCTCTATGGCCTAAGACACCGGAAGCTACGAGCATTTCATGACTTAGATTTTGCGGAATGTAAACAGCGCCATTGGGAAATTGGGAAAGCATTTTATCACACCGATCTTGGTGTGGTCAGATGCTTTGAGGACAGAGGAGAGATCTAGGGTCTGATAGACCCTAATTTTTTCAAAAAAGAGTACCTGTCACTACCTATTGCAATCATAGGGGATATTTACATACTTTAAACAAAAAGTGTCAGAAAGGGCTTTTTCTTCAAGTGGTTAGAAGAGTGGGTGATGTGTGACATAAGCTTCTAAATGTTGTGCATAAAATGCCAGGACAGTTCAAAACCTCCCCAAATGACCCCATTTTAGAAAGTAGACACCCCAAGCTATTTGCTGAGAGGCATGTCGAGTCCATGGAATATTTTATATTTTGACAAAAGTTGTGGAAAAAATACATTATTATTATTATTATTTTTTTTTTTGCACAAAGTTGTCATTAAATGATATATTGCTCAAACATGCCATGGTTATATGTAAAATTACACCCCAAAATACATTCTGTTGCTTCTCCTGAGTACGGGGATACCACAAGTGTGAGACCTTTTGGGAGCCTAACCGCGTACGGTACCCCAAAATCCAAGCACCACCTTCAGGATTTCTAAGGGTGTACATTTTTGATTTCATTCCTCACTGCCTATCACAGTTTCGGAGGCCATGGAATGCCCAGATAGCACAAAATACCCCCAAGTGACCCAATTTTGGAAAGGAGACACCCCAAGCTATTTGCCGAGAGGTATGGTGAGTATTTTGCAGACCTTCATTTTTGTCACAAAGTTTTGAAAATTGAAAAAAAGAAAAAATATATACATTATTTTTTTTTTCTTCATTTTCAAAAACAAATGAGAGCTGCAAAATACTCACTATGCCTCTCGGCAAATAGCTTGGGGTGTCTACTTTCCAAAATGGGGTCATTTTGGGGGGTTTTGTGCTATTTTGGCATTTTATGGCCTTCAAAACTGTGATAGGTAGTGAGGTGTGAAATCAAAAATTTACACCCTTAGAAATCCTGAAGGCGGTTCTTGGTTTTCGGGGCCCCGTACGCGACTAGGCTCCCAAAAAGTCCCACACATGTGGTATCCCCGTACTCAGGAGAAGCAGCAGAATTTATTTTGGGGTGTCATTTCACATATGCCCCTGGCATGTGTGAGCAATATATCATTTAGTGACAACTTTGTGAAAAAAAAATAAAAAAAAATAAAAGTTTGTAATTTTCCCGCAACTTGTGGCAAAATATTAAATATTCCATGGGCTCAACATGCCTCTCAACAAATAGCTTGGGGTGTCTACTTTCTAAAATGGGGTCATTTGTGGGGGTTTTGTGCCATCTTGGCATTTTATGGCCTTTAAAACTGTAATAGGTAGTGAGGCGTGAAATCAAAAATTTACGCCCTTAGAAAGCCTGAAGGCGGTTCTTGGCTTTCGGGGCCCCGTACGCAGCTAGGCTCCCAAAAAATCCCACACATGTGGTATCCCCGTACTCAGGAGAAGCAGCAGAATTTATTTTGGGGTGTCATTTCACATATGCCCATGGCATGCGTGAGCAATATATCATTTAGTGACAACTTTGTGAAAAAAAAAAAAGAAGTTTGTAATTTTCCCGCAACTTGCGGCAAAATATAAAATATTCCATGGACTCAACATGCCTCTCAGCAAATAGCTTGGGGTGTCTACTTTCTAAAATGGGGTCATTTGTGGGGGTTTTGTGCCATCTTGGCATTTTATGGCCTTCAAAACTGTAATAGGTAGTGAGGCGTGAAATCAAAAATTTACGCCCTTAGGCCGCGTACACACGGGCGGATTGTCTGTCCAACTTAGTCCGCTAAACCGTGTTTCAGCGGACAATCCGCTCGTGTGTGGGCTTCAGCTGACTTTTTCAGCGGACAATCTGACGAACAAAGTCTTACGGAATTTCCGTAAGACAGTCCGTTCAAACTTGGTTTTGTCCGTCCAAACTTGGTTTCAGCGGACAGTCCGCTCGTGTGTAGGCAAGTTGGACAGACTAAGTATGGCGCATGCTCAGAAAGGATTTACATGGCCGAAGGTTGCATTGCAGTGTATAGGACGTCGTTTTTCTAGTCCCGTCGTACGTGCTGTACACGTCATCGCGCAAGCTTTCAGCGGACTGTCTGCTCATCGTGTGTGGTCAAGTCCGTTCATGCAAATTTTGAACGGACTGTCTGTCGGATTGTCTGACGAACTTAGTTGGCCAGACAATCCGCCCGTGTGTACGCGGCCTTAGAAAGCCTGAAGGCGGTTCATGGCTTTCGGGGCCCCGTACGCAGTTAGGCTCCCAAAAAATCCCACACATGTGGTATCCCCGTACTCAGGAGAAGCAGCAGAATTTATTTTGGGGTGTCATTTCACATATGCCCATGGCATGCGTGAGCAATATATCATTTAGTGACAACTTTGTGAAAAAAAAAAAAAAAAGTTTGTAATTTTCCCACAACTTGTGGCAAAATATAAAATATTCCATGGACTTAACATGCCTCTCAGCAAATAGCTTGGGGTGTCTACTTTCTAAAATGGGGTCATTTGGGGGGGTTTTGTGCCATCTTGGCATTTTATGGCCTTCAAAACTGTAATAGGTAGTGAGGCGTGAAATGAAAAATTTACGCCCTTAGGCCGCGTACACACGGGCGGATTGTCTGTCCAACTTAGTCCGCTAAACCGTGTTTCAGCGGACAATCCGCTCGTGTGTGGGCTTCAGCTGACTTTTTCAGCGGACAATCTGACGAACAAAGTCTTACGGAATTTCCGTAAGACAGTCCGTTCAAACTTGGTTTTGTCCGTCCAAACTTGGTTTCAGCGGACAGTCCGCTCGTGTGTAGGCAAGTTGGACAGACTAAGTATGGCGCATGCTCAGAAAGGATTTACATGGCCGAAGGTTGCATTGCAGTGTATAGGACGTCGTTTTTCTAGTCCCGTCGTACGTGCTGTACACGTCATCGCGCAAGCTTTCAGCGGACTGTCTGCTCATCGTGTGTGGTCAAGTCCGTTCATGCAAATTTTGAACGGACTGTCTGTCGGATTGTCTGACGAACTTAGTTGGCCAGACAATCCGCCCGTGTGTACGCGGCCTTAGAAAGCCTGAAGGCGGTTCATGGCTTTCGGGGCCCCGTACGCAGTTAGGCTCCCAAAAAATCCCACACATGTGGTATCCCCGTACTCAGGAGAAGCAGCAGAATTTATTTTGGGGTGTCATTTCACATATGCCCATGGCATGCGTGAGCAATATATCATTTAGTGACAACTTTGTGAAAAAAAAAAAAAAAAGTTTGTAATTTTCCCACAACTTGTGGCAAAATATAAAATATTCCATGGACTTAACATGCCTCTCAGCAAATAGCTTGGGGTGTCTACTTTCTAAAATGGGGTCATTTGGGGGGGTTTTGTGCCATCTTGGCATTTTATGGCCTTCAAAACTGTAATAGGTAGTGAGGCGTGAAATGAAAAATTTACGCCCTTAGAAAGCCTGAAGGCGGTGCTTGGTTTTCGGGGCCCCGTACGCGGCTAGGCTCCCAAAAAATCCCACACATGTGGTATCCCCGTACTCAGGAGAAGCAGCAGAATTTATTTTGGGGTATCATTTCACATATGCCCATAGCATGTGTGAGCAATATATCATTTAGTGACAACTTTGTGAAAAATTTATAAAGTTTGTAATTTTCCCGCAACTTGTGGCAAAATATAAAATATTCCATGGACTCAACATGCCTCTCAGCAAATAGCTTGGGGTGTCTACTTTCTAAAATGGGGTCATTTGTGGGGGTTTTGTGCCATCTTGGCATTTTATGGCCTTCAAAACTGTGATAGGTAGTGAGGAGTAAAATGACATATGTATGCCCTTAGAAATCCTGAAGGCAGTGCTTGGCTTTCGGGGCCCCGTACGCGGCTAGGCTTCCAAAAAGTCGACCACATGTGGTATCCCCGTACTCAGGAGAAGCAGCAGAATGTATTTTGGGGTACAATTCCACATATAACCATGGCATGTGTGAGCAATATATCATTTAGTGACAACTTTGTGTAAAAAAAAAAAATAATAATTTTTTTGTCATTATTCAATCGCTTGCGGCAAAAAAATTAAATATTCAATGGGCTCAACATGCCTCTTATCAATTTCCTTAGGGTGTCTACTTTCCAAAATGGGGTCATTTGGGGGGGGGGTTTGTACTGCCCTGCCATTTTAGCACCTCAAGAAATGAGATAGGCAGTCATAAACTAAAAGCTGCGTAAATTCCAGAAAATGTACCTTAGTTTGTAGATGTGACAACTTTTGCGCAAACCAATAAATATACAGTTATTGACTTTTTTTTTACCAAAGACATGTGGCTGAATACATTTTGGCCTAAATGTATGACTAAAATTGAGTTTATTGGATTTTTCTAATAACAAAAAGTAGAAAATATCATTTTTTTTCAAAATTTGCGGTCTTTTTACGTTTATATCGCAAAAAATTAAAATCGCAGAGTCAGTCAAATACCTTTAAAAGAAAGCTCTATTTGTGGAAGAAAAGGACGCAAATTTCGTTTGGGTACAACATTGCATGACCGCGCAATTACCAGTTAAAGCAGCGCAGTGCCAAATTGTAAAAAGACCTCTGGTCATTTACCAGCAAAATGGTCCGGTCTGAAAGTGGTTAATGAAGAATGTTGTCTGCTCAGCTTTAGTGATGGACGAACTTCCGACGGGACGTTTCGCGAACGCGAAATGCGAACGGACCCAAACGTTCGCGAAACCGAACGTTCGCCGCGGGCCCCATTGACTTCAATGGGAGGCGAACTTTGCAAACCTTCATGTCGAATTTGCGGCCACGTGGTAATTATTAGGGGGTAAAACGTAGTCCCACCATCTGGACAATGACATAATACATGTATGAGGTGAATTTGGGATCGATAACTACAAGCATTTTTATTTTATTTGGGAAATTGTTCTAACAATTCAGGACTATGGAGCTAATGAAGGCAATGGAGGAGAGGGAAGGTCAGGGACCAGGGTAGGCAAAGAAGAGGGTGCAGGAGATGATCACCAGCAGCGTGACATACCGGAATGACACATGCACCGTGATAGAGGCATCTGACAGCAGCACCGTAATACAGAGCACTGACAGCAGCACCGTGACATACAGCGCTGACAGCAGCACCGTGACATACAGCGCTGACAGCAGCACCGTGACATACAGCGCTGACAGCAGCACCGTGACATACAGCGCTGACAGCAGCACCGTGACATACAGCGCTGACAGCAGCACCGTGACATACAGCGCTGACAGCAGCACCGTGACATACAGCGCTGACAGCAGCACCGTGACATACAGCGCTGACAGCAGCACCGTGACATACAGCGCTGACAGCAGCACCGTGACATACAGCACTGACAGCAGCACCGTAAGCAGCCCCAGGAGGAAGTCAGCACAGCACAGGGATGGTGTGATCCCCTCATAATAAGAACCCCCAGGAGGAAGTCAGCACAGCACAGGGATAGTGTGATCCCTTCATAATAAGAACCCCCAGGAGGAAGTCAGCACAGCACAGGGATATCATAAGCAGCCCCAGTAGAAATATGACACCGCTCAACCTCTTCAAAGAGGAGGGTAGGGGCATATAGTACGGTGTGCTTTTTTGGGTCAAGGAAGTGAGCCAAATGAATTAAGAAGGTCTGTGTGCTTGATTAAAAAAATAGTTTATAGACATATACATGGTCTACTGGTCACATGTGTTGAATTCCTCCGAGATCCATGCCTCATTCATTTTTAGAAATGTGAGGTAGTTAACACTGTGGTGAGCTAGGCGAGTACGCTTATCGGTCACAATCCCCCCTGCTGCGCTGAACGTCCTTTCGGACAGGACACTGGATGAGGGGCAAGCCAACAGTTCGATTGCAAATTGGGCAAGCTCTGGCCAGAGGTCAAGCCTGCCCACCCAGTAGTCTAGGGGTTCATCACTCCTCAGAGCGTCCACATCGGCCGTTAACCCAATGTAGTCGGACACCTGACGGTCTAGGCGTTCCCTGATGCTGGATCCGGATGACACCTGTCGATGGGTCGGCTGAAAGAATGACCTCATATCCGAAGTCACCAACACATCTTCAAACCGGCCTCTTCTTGCAGGCGCTGTTGGATTGGTACCCGCAAATCCTTCTCTGGGAGTGGGAATTGCTCCTCTGCCAGCGCACGCAAAAGCAGAATGCAGCATTTCTCGAAGCAAGGCCTGGAAGTGCTGCATTCTGACAGCCCTCTGCGACGGCGGTAACATTTCCGCCATTTTGTGTTTGTACCGGGGGTCTAAGTACGTTGCCACCCAGTACTGGTCCTTGACCCTCATGCTTTTTATACGGGGGTCCCTATTAAAACACTGGAGCATGAAGGCCCCCATTTGCACTAAAGTGGAAGCGGTGTGGTGGCCTGGCTCCTGCTCATCATCCAGGATAATGTCGTCCTCTTCATTCTCCTCTCCCCATCCTCGCACAACAGGGATCCCAGAAAGGTTTAAAGCATGCTCTTCTTGCTCCTGCTCATCCGCCCCGGCACCATCCTCCTCTGACTCCTCATCAGACTCCTGTTGTTGACTTGTCTCAGATAGAGTAGCCCCCCCTGGGAATTCATCCAGCATTGCGACTTCCTCATCTTCCCGCTCCTGCTCCTCCACAGCCTGATCAATGACACGACGCAATGCACGCTCCAGAAAGAAGGCATAAGGTACCATGTCACTGATGGCGCCATGGCTGCGACTGACCAGTTTGGTGATCTCCTCAAATGGCCGCAGAAGTCTGCATGTGTCGCGCATGAGCAGCCACTGGCGCGGTGAAAAAAAACCCAGCTCCCCAGAACCGTTTCTTTCGCAGAGTTCATACAGGTAGACGTTAACTGCACGTTTCTGCTGGAGCAGCCTATCAAGCATATAGAAGGTTGAGTTCCATCGCGTCGGGCAATCGCAAATAAGACGTCTGACCGGCAGATGGTGTCGCCGCTGAATGTCAGCAAGGCGAGCCATGGCCGTGTAAGATCTTCTGAAATGGGCCGAGATTTTCCTTGCCTGCCGCAAGATGTCCTGGACCCCAGGGTATTTGACAAGGAATCGCTGCACGACCAAGTTTAAGACGTGTGCCATGCACGGCACGTGCGTGATTTTGCCCTGTTTCAATGCGCTAAGCAGATTGGCACCGTTGTCACACACCACTTTACCAACTGTCAAATTGAGCGGTGTTAGCCACTCATCTGCCTGTGAACGCAAAGCTGAAAGGAGTGCCGGGCCAGTGTGGCTCTTTGCTTCCAGGCACAACAGACGCAGCACGGCATGGCAACGTCTCACCTGGCATGTGGAATAGGTTCTGGGGAGCTTGGGCGGTGCAGTGGAAGAGACGCTAGCAGCGGAAAAGGAGGAGGCAGCTGAGGAGGAGAGGGAGGAGGATGGAGTAGGAGGAGGAGAAGAAGAGTCAGGCCTGCATGCAATCCGTGGCGGTAAAACCAAATCTACACGGGTGCCACGGGTTACATGCTTGACGGCCGTCAGAAGGTTCACCCAGTGGGCAGTAAAACTGATATACCTTCCCTGCCCGTGTTTGCTAGACCACGTGTCTGTGGTCAGATGTATCTTGGCACCGACACTGTGTGCCAGAGATACATTCACTTGCCGCTGAACATGGCCATATAGCTCTGGGATGCCCTTCTCTGAGAAATACTTCCTTCCTGGGACCTTCCATTGTGGTGTTCCAATGGCCACAAATTTGCGAAAGGCCTCTGAGTCCACCAGTTTATATGGCAGTAGTTGGCGGGCTATGAGTTCTGACAAGCCAGCCGCCAACCGTTGGGCAAGAGGGTTATCCGGCATCATCATTTTTTTACGCTCAAACATTAGGCCCACGGAAGCCTGCCTTTTTGCAGAAAAATGTGAGCTTGGCGTGATGGAAGGTGGAGTGGAGGACAATTGTGAGGAGAGAGGAGAAGGAGAAGTAGAAGACGAGGCTGGACGGTGAGAGCCTGCAGTGTGGCTTTGTGTGTTCCGTTGCTCCCACTGGGCTCGGTGATGGCTGCTCATGTGCCTTCTTAAGGCGGTCGTCCCTAGGTGAGTATTGGGCTTACCGCGACTAACGCGTTGACTGCAAAGATTGCAGATGGCAACGCTATTGTCAGCAGCGGACACGTTAAAAAAAGCCCACACTGCGGAGCCATGTGCCGGTGTCCTGGGAGCGCCAGATGTGACCGTACATGGTCGATGACTCGCTCCTGATACATTTGCAGTCTGCTTTGTCCCTGCTGTGCAATGTAAGTCATTGCTGCTTCTCCTCCCTATCTGCTGGTCCATATCTCCCTCTGAACTCCCCTCCTCTTCCTCTCTTGTGGGCACCCACGTGACATCACTAGACACGTCATCATCAACGTCACCTTCCCCACCGCTATAAGTAGAGATCTCGGAGTAGGCAGCAACACCGGGGACCAACCTCCTCCTTGGGCTGATCTGGGTACTGGCGTCAGACTGCTGAGTAGCGCTTGTTGCTACCTCCTCTTCCTGATCCAATACCAAGAGTGGCTGCGCATCAGAAATGTCCTCTTGATATGGATCGGAAAATAATTCCAGTGACTCAAGCGGAAGGTATGTGGTGGTGGTGGTGGTGGTCGTGTTGTTGGTGGTAGTGTCTTTGGGGGTGCACATAGCAGAGAGTGAAGAAGAGGGTGCAGATCGAGAGGATGAGGAGGGTGCAGAAGAGTAAGGCTGAGCGAGCCACTCAACCAAGTCTGGTGCATCCTTTAAAGTAATTGAACGCACCTTCTGCAACTTCCCACTTTGGCTCAAGCCTGTTGCTCCTGCCCTACCCCTACCACCCCTGCGGAAGGGCCTGCCTCTTCCTCTGCATGTCATTTTTTAAATGACCCTGTGACAAAACTCTTAGTCCCTATACCGCTGAAGGACTGCTGCAGTATAGGTGAGCGGTCAGCAGTGGTGCACGTCAACCCTATCTATTGTGGACCGATAGCGGTCCTTACAGAACAGCAGACTGTACCGCACTCAAGCCTATGTACCGTAGCACCCTATACCAAGTTACCAGTCCTTATAAGAACTTTTGTGGACCAAGCAGGTTGTGTATTAGTGTTTAGCAGACTGTACGTCAGTCCCTATACCGCTGAAGGACTGCTGCAGTATAGGGCAGCGGTCAGCAGTGGTGCACGTCAACCCTATCTATTGTGGACCGATAGCGGTCCTTACAGAACAGCAGACTGTACCGCACTCAAGCCTATGTACCGTAGCACCCTATACCAAGTTACCAGTCCTTATAAGAACTTTTGTGGAACAAGCAGGTTGTGTGTTAGTGATTAGCAGACTGTACGTCAGTCCCTATACCGCTGAAGGACTGCTGCAGTATAGGTGAGCGGTCAGCAGTGGTGCACGTCAACCCTATCTATTGTGGACCGATAGCGGTCCTTACAGAACAGCAGACTGTACCGCACTCAAGCCTATGTACCGTAGCACCCTATACCAAGTTACCAGTCCTTATAAGAACTTTTGTGGACCAAGCAGGTTGTGTATTAGTGTTTAGCAGACTGTACGTCAGTCCCTATACCGCTGAAGGACTGCTGCAGTATAGGGCAGCGGTCAGCAGTGGTGCACGTCAACCCTATCTATTGTGGACCGATAGCGGTCCTTACAGAACAGCAGACTGTACCGCACTCAAGCCTATGTACCGTAGCACCCTATACCAAGTTACCAGTCCTTATAAGAACTTTTGTGGAACAAGCAGGTTGTGTGTTAGTGATTAGCAGACTGTACGTCAGTCCCTATACCGCTGAAGGACTGCTGCAGTATAGGTGAGCGGTCAGCAGTGGTGCACGTCAACCCTATCTATTGTGGACCGATAGCGGTCCTTACAGAACAGCAGACTGTACCGCACTCAAGCCTATGTACCGTAGCACCCTATACCAAGTTACCAGTCCTTATAAGAACTTTTGTGGACCAAGCAGGTTGTGTATTAGTGTTTAGCAGACTGTACGTCAGTCCCTATACCGCTGAAGGACTGCTGCAGTATAGGGCAGCGGTCAGCAGTGGTGCACGTCAACCCTATCTATTGTGGACCGATAGCGGTCCTTACAGAACAGCAGACTGTACCGCACTCAAGCCTATGTACCGTAGCACCCTATACCAAGTTACCAGTCCTTATAAGAACTTTTGTGGACCAAGCAGGTTGTGTATTAGTGTTTAGCAGACTGTACGTCAGTCCCTATACCGCTGAAGGACTGCTGCAGTATAGGGCAGCGGTCAGCAGTGGTGCACGTCAACCCTATCTATTGTGGACCGATAGCGGTCCTTACAGAACAGCAGACTGTACCGCCCTCAAGCCTATGTACCGTAGCACCCTATACCAAGTTACCAGTCCTTATAAGAACTTTTGTGGAACAAGCAGGTTGTGTGTTAGTGATTAGCAGACTGTACGTCAGTCCCTATACCGCTGAAGGACTGCTGCAGTATAGGTGAGCGGTCAGCAGTGGTGCACGTCAACCCTATCTATTGTGGACCGATAGCGGTCCTTACAGAACAGCAGACTGTACCGCACTCAAGCCTATGTACCGTAGCACCCTATACCAAGTTACCAGTCCTTATAAGAACTTTTGTGGACCAAGCAGGTTGTGTATTAGTGTTTAGCAGACTGTACGTCAGTCCCTATACCGCTGAAGGACTGCTGCAGTATAGGGCAGCGGTCAGCAGTGGTGCACGTCAACCCTATCTATTGTGGACCGATAGCGGTCCTTACAGAACAGCAGACTGTACCGCACTCAAGCCTATGTACCGTAGCACCCTATACCAAGTTACCAGTCCTTATAAGAACTTTTGTGGAACAAGCAGGTTGTGTGTTAGTGATTAGCAGACTGTACGTCAGTCCCTATACCGCTGAAGGACTGCTGCAGTATAGGTGAGCGGTCAGCAGTGGTGCACGTCAACCCTATCTATTGTGGACCGATAGCGGTCCTTACAGAACAGCAGACTGTACCGCACTCAAGCCTATGTACCGTAGCACCCTATACCAAGTTACCAGTCCTTATAAGAACTTTTGTGGACCAAGCAGGTTGTGTATTAGTGTTTAGCAGACTGTACGTCAGTCCCTATACCGCTGAAGGACTGCTGCAGTATAGGGCAGCGGTCAGCAGTGGTGCACGTCAACCCTATCTATTGTGGACCGATAGCGGTCCTTACAGAACAGCAGACTGTACCGCACTCAAGCCTATGTACCGTAGCACCCTATACCAAGTTACCAGTCCTTATAAGAACTTTTGTGGACCAAGCAGGTTGTGTATTAGTGTTTAGCAGACTGTACGTCAGTCCCTATACCGCTGAAGGACTGCTGCAGTATAGGGCAGCGGTCAGCAGTGGTGCACGTCAACCCTATCTATTGTGGACCGATAGCGGTCCTTACAGAACAGCAGACTGTACCGCACTCAAGCCTATGTACCGTAGCACCCTATACCAAGTTACCAGTCCTTATAAGAACTTTTGTGGAACAAGCAGGTTGTGTGTTAGTGATTAGCAGACTGTACGTCAGTCCCTATACCGCTGAAGGACTGCTGCAGTATAGGTGAGCGGTCAGCAGTGGTGCACGTCAACCCTATCTATTGTGGACCGATAGCGGTCCTTACAGAACAGCAGACTGTACCGCACTCAAGCCTATGTACCGTAGCACCCTATACCAAGTTACCAGTCCTTATAAGAACTTTTGTGGACCAAGCAGGTTGTGTATTAGTGTTTAGCAGACTGTACGTCAGTCCCTATACCGCTGAAGGACTGCTGCAGTATAGGGCAGCGGTCAGCAGTGGTGCACGTCAACCCTATCTATTGTGGACCGATAGCGGTCCTTACAGAACAGCAGACTGTACCGCACTCAAGCCTATGTACCGTAGCACCCTATACCAAGTTACCAGTCCTTATAAGAACTTTTGTGGAACAAGCAGGTTGTGTGTTAGTGATTAGCAGACTGTACGTCAGTCCCTATACCGCTGAAGGACTGCTGCAGTATAGGGCAGCGGTCAGCAGTGGTGCACGTCAACCCTATCTATTGTGGACCGATAGCGGTCCTTACAGAACAGCAGACTGTACCGCACTCAAGCCTATGTACCGTAGCACCCTATACCAAGTTACCAGTCCTTATAAGAACTTTTGTGGAACAAGTGAGTTGTGAATGTTTAGCAGACTGCAGCAGAAGGGCAGCAGTCAAGTATAATATCCTTTCTATATTTGGAAGAAAGAATATTATACATGTACAAGCCTATTACTGTACCACTGATACCAGTCCTGAAAAGAACCTTTGTGGAACTAATAATAACAGCAAGTCTTTAAAATTACCCTCACTGCCTGACAACACTGCTTCCTTCCTGTCCCTATACAAATTGGCAAAAAAAGAGAACGATTAGTGGTTACTGGAACAGCTCTTTTGTGGACCTTGATAGTAACAGCTAATGATGATGATGATGATGATGATGATGAAAGACTAATCTGGCTGTCCCTGTAGCATACACCGTCCTTTCCCTTTCTCTAAACTAACAAAAGACACTCAGGCTGCTGCAAGAATCAGCAGCACAGCAAACCTATCAACACCTAACACCTATACCAGTCCTGAAAAGAACTTTTGTGTACCAAATAGCTAGTGGTTTATCTCTCCCTACTCCACACAGGAACCTGTCCCTATCGTAACAGAAGAAAGAATGTAAAATGGCCACCGGATCGGGTGTATTTATAGGTTAGGGGGAATGTACAAGTGTCCATGTGCTGTCATGTCTCAATTGGCTGTCCTGTATCACATGATAAACGTGTCACCAAAGGTTAAAGTTCTTGTATACATTAAACACGTAAGTCCGCCGCGGCGAACGACGGAAAAAGGCGTTCGAACGTGCGGACCGCGAATGTCGGAAATTCGCCGCGAAACGACCGCCGGGCGAACCGTTCGGCCATCACTACTCAGCTTTGCTATTCAGTTTTTTTTTGTTCTTCTAATGCCCCGTACACACGAGAGGGATTAAGTCTGACAGACCTCCAAAGGAGTTCCGCCGGAGTTCCGCCGGAGTTCCGACGGAGTTCTGGCGGACTTTTCGACCGAACGGACTTGACCACACACCATCACACCAAACTCCGACGGAGTCGAACGTGATGACGTACGACTGGATTCGACGTAGGAAGTTCCTAGACAGTAGCCAATAGCTGCCCTAGCGTCGGTTTTAGTCCGTCGGAGTAGCACACACACGAGCGGATTTTTCAAAGGGGACCGGGTCCGGCGGAGTTCCGTCGGGAAAATTTAAAGCATGCTTCATTTCTAAAGTCCGTCAGACTTTAGCTTCGCTAAAGTCCGTTGCAGCCCACACACGATCGGATAGTCCGCCGGACTCAGTCCGTCGGAGTTTGGATGTCGAAAAGTCCGCTCGTGTGTACGGGGCATAAGGTTATGCCTGCTACATATAGTAGATGAGGTCGAAAAAAGACACAAGTCTATCAAGTCCAACCTATGTGTGTGATTATATGTCAGTGTTACCTTGTATATTCCTGTATGCTGTGGTCTTTCAGGTGTTATCTAATAGTTTCTTGAAAGTATCAATGCCCCCTGCTGAGACCACAGCTTGTGGAAGGGAATTCCACATCCTTGCTGCTCTTACAGTAAAGAACTCTCTACGTAGTTTAAGGTTAAACCTCTTTTCTTCTCATTTTAATGAGTGGACCTGTGTCTTGTAAACTCCCTTCCGCAAAAAAGTTTTATCACTATTGTGGTGTCACCAGTATGGTATTTGTAAACTGAAATCATATCCCCTCTCAAGCGTTTCTTCTCTAGAGAGAATAAGTTCTCGCAACATTTCCTCATAACTATTATCCTCCAGACTTTGTATTCCTTTTGTTGCCCTTCTTTGTACTCGCTCCATTTCCAGTACATCCTTCCTGAGGACTGGTGCCCAGAACTGGACAGCATACTCTAGGTGCGGCCAGACCAGAGTCTTGTAGAACGGGAGAATTATTGTTTTATCTCTGGAATTAATCTCCTTTTTAATGCATGCCAATATTCAGTTTGCTTTGTTAGCAGCAGCTTGGCATTGCATGCCATTACTGAGCCTATCATCTACTAGGACCCCAGGCCCTTTTCCATCCTAGATTCCCCCCGAAGTTCTCCCCCCAATGTATAGATCGCATTCGTATTTTTGCCACCCAAATGCATTATTTTAAATTTTTCTACATTGAATCTCATTTGCCATGTAGTTGCCCACCCCATTAATTTGTTCAGATCTTTTTGCAAGGTTTCCTCATCCTACGGAGAAGTTATTGCCCTGCTTAGCTTAGTATCGTCCGCAAATACAGAGATTGAATTGTTTACCCCATCCTCCAGGTTGTTTATGAACAAATTAAACATGATTGGTCCCAGCACAGAACCCTATGGACCTTCCTTTATCTAGATAGCAACTCAGCTCCTCATTGAAGGTTAATAGATTGGTTTGGCAAGGATTCTTCATGAATCCATGCTGATTACTGCTAATCATACCATAATCATTACTAAGATCTTGTATATAGTCCTTTATCATCCCCTCCAAGAGTTTACATACTATTGATGTTAGGCTAACTGGTCTGTAATTCCCAGGGATGTATTTGGGCCCTTTTTAAATATTGGTGTTACATTGGCTTTTTTTACAAACAGCTGGTACCATTCCAGTCAGTACACTGTCAGTAAAAATTAGGAACAATGGTCTGGTAATTACTTGACTGAGTTCCCTAAGTACCCTTGGGTGCAAACCATCTGGTCCAGGTGATTTATTCATGTTAAGTTTCCTAAATCTAATTTTTATTCTGTCCTCTGTTGACCATGCAGGTGCTTCCTGTGATGTGTCATGAGGATAAACACTGCAGTTTTGGTTACTGAAGCCCCCAGATTCCCTCATGAAGACTAAGGAAAATAATAAATTCTTTTTTTTTTTTTTAATTGTTTATTTATAACAGGAGATGGGTCCACATAGACCAACAAGATACAAACATTCCACGTGTCTAACAGAGTAGCAGGCAAAACAGGTGGTACAACAACAAGTCCCTGCTAACATTAATATCAATATCAAAAACCGTTAATACCAATTTTGTGGAATTCAGCAGATTATCACTATCTCGTGGGCACACCTCCCAAGGTCATTTTAAAGGAGCATCTACTCGGTTATATGGGGGGGGGGGGGGGAATAGAGCGAGAAGGAGAGAGAAAGAGAAAGAAAAAAGGAGGTAAACGGGGGGGGGGGGGGCAGGTGGAAAGGAGAGGAGCGGGAGAGCAGAAAGTATGCGGGAGGTAGCGGGAGAGGGGTGGGGGGTGAAGGGAAGGAAAAAAGGTGGGGAGCGGTGGGACACACGAACATAGAGCGTGCGGAAATCTGATCAGATGCGCATATACGGGATCTATATCTACGAACCCTTAGCTCAGCCTGCTATAGGTTCGTTCCGCAGTATTATGTGTCAGACCCTCTCAGGGCCTGGCCCGCAGCTGAATATATAAACACAGTCCAGCCCTGCCAGGTTTTAGTGAAGGCCTCTTCTCTATGTTGTGCTGTGAGGATAAGGTCCTCCATTTTTCTGATGTCCTCCACCTTGCGAAGCCAGAGGTCAATGGTCGGCGGAAGAGCCGATTTCCATTGAAGTGGTATACAGGCTTTAGCTGCGTCAAGCAGGTGGCGAATCACCGATTTCTGATATTTCCTCTCAGGGATGTTGGAGGCGTGTAAGAGAAAAAATGCTGGGTCGTCTGTGATGGGCTGGTCTATGAATTGTTGTACGGTCTCACGCACCACTTTCCAGAAGTGCGCTAGTTTCGGGCATGACCAAAAGATATGCAACATTGTCCCTTTATCGGTGTGGCAACGCCAACACAGGTCCGGTGTATTTGGGTAGTACTGGTGGAGTAACGAGGGAGTCCTATACCAACGTGAAAGGATTTTGTAATTGGTTTCCTGGATCTTGGCACATATTGAGGATTTGTGCGTAAATCTAAGAATACGGTGCCTCATGGAGGCATTGAATTGGCAAACTAGTTCTTTTTCCCAATTAAGTAATCCCGGGGGTGCAAAGTCTACTGAGGGGGCATTTAAAAGGTTATATGTCAGCGAAAGTGTGTGAGGTATGGTACCCGTGTCAGTGCATAGCACCTCCAGGGCCGTAAGCGTCTGGGCGTCCGCATTGGGAGGCGGAATTGTGGAAAGAAAATGTGACAATTGGAGAGTCCTCAGAAAATCCAGGCCAAACGGGCCCGTAGGGTCCATGAGGTCCGCCATTGGTTTCCAGCGCCCTCCTGAACTGTAGTGTGAGGCTTGGTATAGGCCCGCCTCGCCTAGACTCCGGAGACAGCCGTCGTATAGACCCGGCGTAAATAGGGGGTTGCCTATTATAGGGTAAAGGGGCGAATTCGGGGAGGAGAGGGACGTTTGCGATATTATCCGGGCGCAAACTCTCGCCGTGTTACCTATCAGTGGGTGACGTTTTATCTCTGTCGGAAGTGCTGGGTAACACTATGGCGCCCCCCGTAGCGGGATTGGACTTTGGGACTGCTCCAGCTTGGCCCACAGCTTAATTCCCTGATGTCGGCACCAATCTATGAGTCTCCCCAAATGCACAGCTCTATAGTAAGCTCGAATGTTCGGCAAAGCTAGCCCACCATGAGACTTGGGGAGAACAAGAAGTTTATTGGCGAGTCTCGGCCTTTTTTTTGCCCAGACAAAGTCTGTAAATACAGATTGCACCCTTTTAAAGAAGACGGTCGGGATGTGTATAGGTAGTGCCTGTATCAGGTAGAGAATTTTTGGGAGGATAGACATCTTTAAGATGTTGCAGCGGCCTATCCAGGAGTGCATGCCTGATTGCCATTGGGTCAAAAGGGTTTTTATTTCCAACAGTAGTGGTGGGAAATTAAGTTCATACAGTTTCGAGAGTGTATGAGGAATGTATGTTCCTAGGTACTTCAGGGCCTTATTTGTCCACTTCAAGTGGAAGCTGGTTTGAAGGTGCGTGAGTTGCGCTGCCGGTATCCCTACCCCCATAGCCTCAGACTTCGCAAAATTAATCTTTAGGTTGGAGAGCGCCCCATAGGTTGCAAACTCATGCATCAAATTGGGAAGGGATATCACCGGGTTTGAGAGTGAGAATAGCAAGTCATCAGCGTAGGCCGACACTTTGTATTGAGTTTGCTTAATCGGTATACCCGTTATGTTCTGATTGGATCTGATGCGGCATAGGAATGGCTCGAGTGACAGCGCGAAAAGGAGGGGCGAAAGTGGGCATCCCTGTCGCGTACCGTTGGTAATCTGAAAGGGTTCAGAAATTACCCCATTAGCCCTAACCCTGGCCGACGGTGACGTATATATTGCGGAAATCCATTGCAGCATGTTATTACCCAGTCCTATATGGCGTAGTGTGGCCGACATGAAAGCCCAGTTCACCCTGTCAAAGGCTTTCTCAGCATCTGTGCTGAGAAAGACACTTGGCTTGTCTCCCAAGATGGCAGCGTGCAGCAGGTTCAGGACTTTGGTGGTATTATCCCTAGCCTCCCTGGTCGGGACAAATCCTACCTGGTCAAGGTGTATCAGGTCGGGTATATATGGCTGCAGCCTTAAAGCCACAATTTTGGTAAACAGCTTAAGATCTGTATTCAGTAGGGAAATCGGACGATAGCTCCCACACTGGGACGGGTCCTTACCCTCTTTGGGGATCACTGCTATATGGGCCTGCATCGTGGTCTCATGGAGTTTACTTCCCTTCGGAAGGTGATTAAAAAGATTAAGCAGATGATGCCCGAGAGATGGAAGTAAAGTCTTGTAATATTGTATCGTTAAGCCATCAGGTCCCGGGGCCTTCCCTCGCTTGGTAGTACTTATTGCTAGTTGGAGTTCAGACAATGTTATAGGTGCCTCTAGAGTGTCCCGTATTTCCGTCGTCAGGGTGGGCATGTTGGAAGAGGTTATGTGGTCGGCTATATGTTCCTGGGTAGGCTGGGTCACGTTTAGGTTGTATAGAGTCTCGTAAAAGGACTTGAAAGTGTTGGTAATTTGGTGGGGCAACGTTTCTCGACTCCCGGAGGAAGAGAAGACGTGAGGTATATAAGAAGCTGTCCGTTGGGCTTTCAGAGATTGCGCCAACAGTCTGCCACATCTATTACCCGATTCGTAGATTTTTTTACGGGAAATCTGGAGTGCCGCCTTAGCTTTAAAATGGAGAAGGTCGGTTATTTGAGATCGTATTGTGTCCAGCTCACTACCTAAGGGAGTAGTCTGTGTCTGTTTGTGTGTCGCTTCTAGGATTTGAAGTTTCCGGAATAGCTCGGATAATTGAGCTGTTCTTTGTCTCTTGATCCGTGCGCCGTGTTTTATCAATACCCCTCTAATCACCGCCTTATGCGCCTCCCAAACGAGGCCCACGTCGCAGTCCCCTGTGTTGTTAAAGCGAAAGTAATGTGATAATTCTGTCGTCACGTCAGTTAGTACCTCTGCGTCTTGGAGGAGGCCCTCATTAAGCCTCCATGGCTTCTTTTGCCCCCTATAGAATTCGGTTAAAGCGTAGTGTAATGTTACAGGGGCATGATCTGACCACGTGATAGACCCGATAGTGGAGCCTTTGACCGCCTGAAGCTGGTTATGTGGCATCAAAAAATAATCGAGACGTGAATAACCGAGGTGCGGCCTGGAGAAAAAAGTGTAGTCCCGTTCGCTGGAATGTAAGAGGCGCCAAACATCCACTAGTTGTGAGGCATGTAGGGCAGACTGTACAGCTTTCCGTGTGCTACTGGGGATGGAGGACAGCCCAGTAGAGGTGTCCTCCGTGGGTATCAATGGGATATTTAGGTCCCCTCCTACGATCAGTTGTCCTTCCGTAAATCCTTGAAGCAAATTTAACTGTTTCTTCACAAACCGGTCCTGTCTGCTATTAGGGGCATAGAGATTAGCGATGGTAACCTTCACACTACCTACCAGGCCTTTGAGAAATAAAAACCGTCCCTCAGGGTCTGTCATTACAGCTATCAGAGTCCATGGGACCTTGGCAGATATTTGAATGGAGACCCCTCTAGATTTGGCCTCAGAGTATGTGGAATGATAGACTATCGGGTAAAATCTGTTTGTTAGGATAGGGAACCTGTTCTCCCTAAAGTGCGTCTCCTGTATCAAGACAATATCAGCGTTTTGTCGCTTCATATCGTTTAGTAGCATGCGTCTCTTCTCTGGGACATTGAGTCCCTTTGCATTAAGGGTAACAATTTTAAGCACGTCCATGTTCGTGTCAGGGTGGGTGGTATGGGAAGGGGGAAGAGAGGGGAGGGAAAAGCTGAAGGGAGGAAGAGTGCAGTATCGGGTGTGAAAAGAAAAAGTTTAAAGAAGTGGGGGATAGACTTTCCAGAAAATGGGTAGCGACGGAGAGGGAAAGACTCCCAGCCGATACTGTCCAGCGAAGCTGGATCACTAAAGTGCAGCCAATTGCTGCTTCAACGCCCACCAGGAGTGCCTGGATGAAAAGCGTCAACCTAAGTGGGGGAACGAGCAGTGCGGGCCGACGGGGAGCTCCCGGAGCCACCCCGGAGCCTCGGGCCCTATGTGTATGCATAGATGTGGGCTATAAAGTGACGTCTGTATAGGCAGGACAATAGGAACAAAGGGATAGGGGTCGTCCAGGGTTCATGAGCACAAAGCATGTCATACAACTAAACAAATTATAAAGTTGCACAGGTATCTACAAGGTAACTACACTGGCTGGAAACATTGCGCTAACTAAAGCAAAAAAAAACAAAAAACAAACATATAACAGCTACAAACAAACATCCCCCCATACAAAACATTGCAACACATCCCCCCCCATGCCCCCCGGGGGGCATCCACAGGTCCCGGATAGAGGGAGACAGAGGGGGGGTGGGAAGAGAGGAAGGCAGGGATGGAGGGGACGGAGGAGGGAGGAGAACAGGCCCCACCCCAGCAGCCCCCACCCCACGTCACAAAGTCCAGAGCCCCCCCCCAGCCCCCCCAACTGCTGTACAGGGCCCATCACAGTAGCCCACCCAGATCCCCAAATGTTCCGTTATGTCATCCCACTCCAAGCCTCCGCAGGAGCACAACAGTCTTGGGGTCCATGTGGATGGGCTGTGGAAGGCCCTGAGGGTGGGGGCCGCCCAGGCCCACCGGGGGGCCGAAAGCGTCTCCCCAGGGCGTTGCAACAGAGACCCCGCCCTCTCCCCAGATGGTGACACACATATGGAAGCGTCCAGGGATAGCATGTCTCCTCACGTCCCCAGCATGTCATCAGGGACCAGGACGGCCGTGGACAGTCCTGATTGGGGGGGATGTGGAGCACAGGAAAATGTGGATGAGGGGTGAAAAAATTCAGCCAGTGCAGAACAACATAGTAGGTGCTGAGGGGAGCTGTTATGACTCACGTGACCTGGTCACTGAAGCGGACAAAGTGCGGGATCCACCTCTGGACCTCTGGGGGCGAGCCGGTGGGGCGGCGCCACCCAACGTTGGGCCCAAACGGCCTGCCGGGCGCGGGATCCTCACCAGCCAGTTAGGCACTTGGACTGGATCTGTGCCCAGGAAAGCAAAGAGGGCGGGGAGGTCCGCCGGCGTGCGTAATGTAAAGGTTCCGCTATCCGTGCGGAAGATGACTGTTAGGGGGTAGCCCCATCTGTACGTGCAACCCCGGCGTCTTGCAGCTTCCAGAACTGGTTTCAGCATGGCGCGGCGTTGTAGCGTGGCCCTGGAGAGATCCGGGAGTATCTGAATCTGTGCACCGTCAAAGTCAATGGTCCCGTGGTCCCACGCCCTCTTTAGAAGTGCTTCCTTCCGTGCGTATCTGTGTAAACGGCATAGAACATCACGAGGTCGTGCTGAATCGGTAGATCTGGGGCCCAGTGCCCGGTGAACTCGGTCAATTTCCAGGGAGGGAGGCGGGTCACCCAGGAGCCTGTGAAAGATAGCCGTGACAGTCTCTGCCAGATCTTCGTGACCCGTAGCCTCTGGGATACCCCGCAGTCGCAAGTTATTGCGGCGATTGCAGTCCTCCATTTCCTCCAGGTGAAGCTGCATCTCCTGCGCCACCACCGCCTGGGTATCCTGTGCATGTTCCAGTGCTTGCACCCTAGTCGCCAATGAAGTGAGCTGGGTTTCCCCTGAGGAGACGCGGTCTTCTATGGCATGCAGCTCAGTCCTCACCTCTTGTATATCCCTGTTATGCGCCTCCTCTATCTGCAGGATTAGGGTTTCGATGTCTGCCCTCGTAGGGAGGGCCTCAATGTCCGCCCTTGTAGGCAGAGCACGTAGCATACTGCGGAGGTCGTCATCAAGGTTTCCCTGATTTGAGGAAGAGCCTGCCATCTCAGATCTGAACACCGCCAGAGTCCCTGAAAGATAGTCTGATGCGGGTGTACCTGGGAGGTTCTGTGTCCCAGTGGGGGCTGTTTCCAATTGGGGTACCCGAGGTGTATCGGCGGTGTCACCAGGTGAAGTGCATGGGTTTACCCTGAAGAAACGTTGAATACCGGGCTGTGAAGGTCGATTGGGGGTACCGCGGGTCGCCGATCTTGTCCTGTAACTTTTGGGGGTGGTCATGCCGAGGTCACATCCGGTGAAGTTGCGTTGTGGCCCATAAGGTCCGGGTCAGGCATGGGGTCCCCCCATGGCTTGTCTTCACCCAGCCATCCTCAAGTCACCGTCCCCGGGGAGGGGAGCTGTCCTGCTATGGTCCACAGGAATTCCTCTGGGAGCGCCCCCTCTCTGCCACAGCCGGTCCCAGGCTGTTGTTGAGTGACAGTTGGGTAGAGCACTAGGCGGCCCCAGGCCCACTAATAGGCCAGAGGAGACGGCCAGGCAGCAAGGCCCCAAAGCTGGGATCTCCCCGATGCGGTGTGTCCAGGGCACAAATTCACGCACTGCAGCGTCTGTAGCCAGCAAGGGTCAGTCCAGGGGCTGTGGTGACACCCCAGGACAGGGCCTGGGACCGGAGAAATGACGGGGTGGGCCCAGACAGGCGGCCGCACTGATGAAGTAGGCCGGACCGGCCGCGGCAGCCTCCGGCGGGGATCCAGCCCCAGGAAACAGCGGGGATCCGCAGGCTCCACTAGGCCGCACTAGGCCGGACCGGGCCGCGGCGTCCCCGGGACCCGGAGAGGCCCTCCTATGCTGCCCGGACAGTCCCCCGACAGGGTAGGGGTGAAGGAGAGGTCTCCTACCTCCAGATGGGTGGCGTTGTCCTCGGGAGGCCTGGGAGTAGCAAGATGGTGGCGGCCGCGGGAGTACCGGTGCGGACTCTCCCCGATGTTGTCAGCCGAATCCCGGGACAATAACCACTTCAGGCACTGCAGGGGAGCCCGGACTGTCATGCAGGCTGGTTTTTGTGAAACTAGCCGCCGTGTATGAGCCCGATGGCGGCGGATAAGCACCGATGCACTCGGAGCTCTCCAGAAAGACGTCCGCCGTCGTCCACGCCCAGACACGCCCCCGGAAAATAATAAATTCTATACCTTCACCATCTCCCCATCCTTTGTAATGCTTAGATGTCCTTCCTCATTCTTTATGGGGCCAATATGGTCTGTCCTCCCTTTACTCCCTTTACTGTTTACATACTTAAAGAATTTCTTGGGATTATTTTTGCTCTACTCCGCTATGTGTCTTTCATGTTCTTTCTTAGCTGTCCTTATTACACCCTTACATTTCTTGTTGCATTCTTTATAAAGTCTGAATGCTGATGATGATTGCTCATCCTTGTATTTTTTTTGAAGGCTTTCTCCTTTGCTTTTATATAAATTTTACATTGGAGTTAAGCCATCCAGGACTTTTGTTTGCGCTTTTAAATGTATTACCCAATGGGATGCATTGGCTAATGTCCTTAAAGCAACCCAATATCTCCTCCGTGTTCTTCATTCCTAAGATTTTATCCCAATTGATGCCTTCTAGCGAAGTTCGTAGTTTAGGGAAGTTGGCTCTTTTGAAATTCAGTGTCTTTGTATTCCCCTTATGTTTACCATTTGATCCTCTAAAAACATAGCAGACTTTTCCTGCCCAGTTTCTTCAGGCCTGATGGGGTGCCCCTCCCACTTCCCTGGGGGGGGGGGGAATTTAGATCCCTGCTGTGAACGATTAGGTGTCGGCATCCGGTAAATTGTATATTCGACTACATTGTTTACTTGATTGACCTCCGATGGCTCCCCCACTATTTTGTTGCTTAACTTTGAGAAAAGAAACAAAAATGGGACATATTAGCTTCACTTTCCCCAAGGCTTTCCATACACTCCCTAATAGGCTTACCTAAGTGTAGTGTTTATTCAAGTATAGGCTTTAGCCTCTATACCTTAGACTCACCACTCTCCTAGTGAGATGCAAACTATAGTTATTTCTAGTTTACTTTTACTAACTTATTTATTTTTATTTCCCAGGTTTTGTCTCCCTCTCCCTTTTATGGCCCCTGTGAAAATCTGCACATTCAACTCGCATTCAACCAACCTGAAAAGCCCTCTAAAAATTTTATACCAGGCCCATCAAAGAAGAGCGGACATCCTGCTTATGCAGGAGATTAACTTTAACCACTTGAGATCCGCGCTATAGTAAAAAGACGTCTACAGCGCGGATCTCAATTTCCGGGACTACGTCTATTGACGTCGTCCCCTTTAAGAGTTCCCCGCGCGCTCCCGGGAGCGCGCATCGGGGAAAATCTGTGTTGGCCGTGTCCGCTGGACACAGCCAATCACAGATCGCTGTAAACGGCCAATCACAGCGGCCGTTTACAGCGCGATCGCCTCCTCCAATGGGTGATGATCTCAAATGTAAACAAATGAGATCATCACCCATTGCCGAACGTGTCTCCTCACACAGCGATAGCGTGTGAGGAGACCGAAGGTTTTTGTGAGTGTGTGAAGTGACAGTAAACTTATAAAAACCCGACCTGTGCCCAGATCTACCCTGCCAGTGCCCAGATCTACCCTGCCAGTGCCCAGATCTACCCTGCCAGTGCCCACCTGTGCCCACCTGTGCCCACCTGTGCCCACCTGTGGCCACCTGTGCCCACCTGTGCCCACCTGTGCACCGCCAGTGCCCACCTGTGCACCGCCAGTGCTCCATCTGTGCACCACCAGTGCCCGCCAGTGCCCGCCAGTGCCAGCCAGTGCCAGCCAGTGCCATTCGGTGCCCATCTGTACCAATCGGTGCCCATCTGTGCCTCAGCAGTGCCCATCTGTGCCGCCTAAGCAGTGCCCATCTGTGCCGCCTCAGCAGTGCCCATCTGTGCCGCCTAAGCAGTGCCCATCTGTGCCGCCTAAGCAGTGCCCATCTGTGCCCATCTGCTGCCTTATCAGTGCACATCCGTGCAATAAATCAGTGCACAATCTTTATGATTTGCACCATAGCTTGTAGACTCTATAAATTTCACACAGATCATATAATATGCAAAAATTTGGGTTATTTTTACCAAAGATGTGTAGTAGTATAAATTGTGGCCAAAATTTATGAAGAAAAATTGCTAATTTGCTAAATTTTGTCACAGAAACGAAGAAAAATTCATTTTTTTTCAAAATTTTCGGTCTTTTTTCATTTATAGCGCAGAAAATAAAAAACCGAGAGGTGATCAAATACCACCAAAAGAAAGCTCTATTGGTATGAAGAAAAGGACAAAAAAATCATTTGGTTACAGTGTTGCATGACTGAGTAATTGTCATTCAAAATGTGAGAGCACTGAAAGCTGAAAATTGGTCTGGGACTGAGGGGGGTTTAAGTGCCCAGTAAGCAAGTGGTTAAAGGCCTCTCCTTACCTACTTTTCACAATAAATACTGCTCCCAATGGATACACTGCCCCAATGTAGCCTCTAATACATGTAGGGTTTCCATAGCTTTTCATAAAAATCTCCTTGATATGCCAGGTGATGAATTTGGCAGAAGTACATTTGTGAAATTTTCTTTGTAAAATGTCATCTACGGGATCACTAATTTTCATTTCCCCAACTAGGGCCAGGTACCGTTTGGATTGTCAGCTTTCTCCCACCTCTGCACCATTGCAGCAGAGAGCATTAACATTGATGGTGACTTTAATATAGCACTCAATCCTGCTTTGGATTCCTCAGCAGGGAGGTCCCCTCTCTCATGTTCTACCTTAACCACTTCAATACCGGGCCATAGTCAAATGACGGCCACAGATGGGATCTCCCATCCTGGGTGGACATCATATGACGGCCTCTGTATTGCGCCGCTCCTGCGGGCACATGGGGGCCCGCAGTGCGGCGATCGTGGATGAGCTGTGTCCCTCGGACACAGCCCATCCCCGATCTGCAGGATTTTCTTCCCCATCGACCCCCCCGATACATGTGACCGGCCGTGTTCAATCACAGCCGGTCACGTGTACTGTGCTGTTATAGGGCTTGTGCACCCGCCTAGAGCGCATGCAGGGTGCCGATCGGGGATGCGGCTTGTCACCCTGACACAGCCCAACCCCGATCGCAGTAAAGAGCCAATTAAATTGTCTCTTTACCCCGTGACCGGCTGTGTCCAATCACAGCCGGTCATAGAATGTAAACAAACCGCGGTAATGAGATGTTACCGGGTTCTCCTCCTCACACACTGATCGTGTGTGAGGAGGAGATTGCGGTAACATTTCGTTACCGCTCAGTGTACACCAACACGCACTGATTACCCCCCCAATAAAGATTACCTGTCACCACCCATCAAAGTACCTGTCATCACCCATCACAGCCCATCTGAGTACCCGAGTACCTGTCAGCCCATCTGAGTACCCGAGTACCTGTCAGCCCATCTGAGTACCTGAGTACCCGAGTACCCGTCAGCCCATCTGAGTACCCGAGTACCTGAGTACCTGTCCCAGCCCATCTGAGTACCCGAGTACCTGTCCCAGCCCATCTGTGTACCCAAGTACCTGAGTATCTGTCAGCCCATCTGAGTACCCGAGTACCTGTCCCAGCCCATCTGAGTACCTGAGTACCTGTCAGCCCATCTGAGTACCCGAGTACCTGTCAGCCTATCTGAGTGCCCGACTACCTGTCAGCCCATCTGAGTACCTGAGTACCCGAGTACCTGTCACAGCCCATCTGAGTACCTGAGTACCTGTCACAGCCCATCTGAGTACCCGAGTACCTGTCACAGCCCATCTGAGTACCTGTCACAGTCCATCTGAGTATCTGAGTACCTGAGCACTTGTCAGCCTATCTGAGTACCCGAGTACCTGATTACCTGTCCCAGCCCACCTGAGTACCTGTCCCAGCCCATCTGAGTACCCAAGTACCTGTCCCAGCCCATCTGAGTACCCGAGTACCTATCACAGCCCATCTGAGTACCTGTCACAGTCCATCTGAGTACCCAAGTACCTGCGTACCTGTCACAGCCCATCTGAGTACCTGAGTACCTTTCACAGTTCATCTGAGTACCCGAGTACCTGCCACAGTTCATCTGAGTACCCGAATGCCTGTCACCAGCCCGTCGGAGTACCCAAGTGCCTTTCACCAGCCCATCGGAGTACCTGAGTACCTGTCACAGTCCATCTGAGTACCTGTCACAGTCCATCTGAGTACCCGAGTACCTGAGTACCTGTCACAGCCCATCTGAGTACCTGAGTACCTGTCCCAGCCCATCTGAGTACCCGAGTACCTATCACAGCCCATCTGAGTACCTGAGTACCTGTCACAGTCCATCTGAGTACCTGTCACAGTCCATCTGAGTACCCGAGTACCTGAGTACCTGTCACAGCCCATCTGAGTACCTGAATACCTGTCACAGTTCATCTGAGTACCCGAGTACCTGTCACAGTTCATCTGAGTACCCGAATGCCTGTCACCAGCCCGTCGGAGTACCCAAGTCCCTGTCACCAGCCCATCGGAGTACCCGAGTACCTGTCACCACCCTGTCAGAGTACCCGAGTACCTGCCACCAGCCCGTTGGAGTACCCGAGTACCTGTCACCAGCCCGTCGGAGTACCCGAGTACCTGTCACCAGCCCGTCGGAGTACCCGAGTACCTGTCACCAGCCCGTCGGAGTACCCGAGTACCTGTCACCAGCCCGTCGAAGTATCCGAGTACCTATTTGCAGCCCATGCCTCATAGAATACACATTGGAGTGTTTGCTTTCCAAAATTGGGTCATTTTGTGGGTAATTATATTGTCCTGGTGCTCCAGGATCTTCAAAAGTGTGATAGGTAGGAACGAAATGAGAAGGTACCACTTCCATGTTGGACCTCTGTATATGGCCAGGCTGTGTAAAAGTCTCACACATGTGGTATCGTAATACTCAGGAGGAGTAGCAGAATGTGTTTTGGGGTGTAATTTTGCTATGCACATGCTTTGAGTTAGAAATATCTTATAACTTGACCACTTTGTGTAAAAAAAAATATGTTTTAATTTTCTTTCCACGTTTTCCAAAGACTTGTGGAAAAAAATTAACTGTTCAAAAGACTCATTATGCCTCATAGAATATACGTTGGGGTGTCTGCTTTCCAAAATGGGGTCATTTTGTGGGTAATTCTACTGTCCTGGTGCTCCAGGGCCTTCACAAATGTAATAGGTCGTTAGGAAATTAGAGGCGTCATTTATGCTCCTAGAAACCCTGACGGTGCTCCCTGCATTTTGGACTTCTCTGTGTGGCCAGCCTGTGTAAAAGTCCCACTAATGTGGTATTGCCATACTCAGGAAGAGTTGCAGAATGTATTTTGGGGTGTAATTGGAAGTATGCATATGCTGTGTATGAGAAATAACTTGTTATTATGACAATTTTGTAAAAAAAAAAAAAAAAAACATTCTTCTTTTTCCCAAGAATTGTAGGAAAAAATTACAACTTCAAAAAACTCACCATGTCTCTTACTAAATACCTTAGACTGTCTTCTTTTCAAAAAGGGGTCATTTGGGGGGTATTTGTACTTCGCTGACATTTCAGAGCCTCAAGAAATGAGATAGGCCGTCATTGCATGAGGTGTGATCAGATGTGATCAATTTTCAATGATTTGCATCATAGCTTGTAGACTCTATAACTTTCACAGAGACTAAATAATATCCACTAATTTGGTTTATTTTTACCAAAGAGATATAGCTGTATACATTTTGGCCCAAATTTATGAACAAAAATTACTTATTTGCAAAATTTTATCATAGAAACTAAAAAAAAAAAGTGTTTTTTTTTCTCCAAATTTTTGCTCTTTTTTCACTTATGCCGCAAAAAAAAAACCCTGTGGTGATTAAATACCACCAAAAGAAAGCTCTATTTGTATGAAAAAAATGATAAAAATTTTGTTTGGGTACAGTGTTGCATGACTGAGTAACTGGCATTCAAAGTGTGAGAGCGCTGAAAGCTAAAAATTGGTCTGGTAAAAAAGCTGTATAAATGCCCTGTATTGAAGTGGTTAAACAAATTGAAAGGGACCTTACACTATACTAGGCTCTGTGACATCTGGCATATCTTGCATCCCAAGGACAAAGATTATAGTTTCTTCTCACACAATACATACAGCAGACTTGACTACATCTTCATTTCCCCGGATCTTCTGGACTGTTCCCCCAGGCATCTATAAACCCCATCCTCTTGTCCGACCACGCTCCTGTCTATCTTTCTCTTGATATCCAGGATAGGCCCTACTGTTTCAGATCCTGGTGACTAAATGCAAGATTCTACTTGTCTGAATAACATTGTACAGTCCATAGCTCAGTTTACGGTGGATCATGCTCATGACAACAGTGGGAAGCTCTGAAAGGAGTCTTACCAGGGGTTCTTATTTTAGTTTTTTGAATTTTAAGTTTTGAACTTTGAAATAGAGCCTATTAAAAACAGAAATATACAAGATATTATTTAACCACTTCAGCCCCGGACCATTTTGCTGGTCAAAGACCAGACCACTTTTTGCTATTCGGCACTGCGTCGATTTAACTGACAATTGCGCGGTCATGCTACGTGGCTCCCAAACAAAATTGGCGTACTTTTTTTCCCACAAATAGAGCTTTCTTTTGGTGGTATTTGATCACCCCTGTGGTTTTTATTTTTTGCGCTATAAACAAAAATAGAGCGTCAATTTTGAAAAAAACGCATTATTTTTTACTTTTTGTTATAATAAATATCCCCCAAAAATATTTAAAAAAACATTTTTTTTCCTCAGTTTAGGCCGATACGTATTCTTCTACATATTTTTGGTAAAAAAAATTGCAATAAGCGATTATTGATTGGTTTGCGCAAAAGTTATAGCATTTACAAAATAGGAGATAGTTTTATGGCATTTTTATTAATAATTTTTTTTCTACTAGTAATGGCGGCGATCAGCGATTTTTATTGTGACTGCGACATTATGGCGGACACATCGGACATTTTTGACACATTTTTGGGACCATTGTCATTTATACAGCAATCACTGCTATATAAATGCAGTATTTCCTGTGTAAATGACACTGGCAGTGAAGGGGTTAACCAGTGGGTGGCAGTGTAGGGGTTAAGTGTTTCTAGGGGTGTGTTACTAACTGTGGGGGGCTGGACTTTCATTTAGTGAACACTGATCTCTGCTCCAATCACATGGAGCAGAGATAAGCGTCACTAGTTGCTAGGCAGAACGGGGAAATGCTGTTTACAACGGCATTTCTCCGTTCAGCCGCCTTGTGAGACGATCGCGGGTATGCCTGCGGCAATCAAGTCCGTGGGACCCACGTATGCACTCACAGGGGTCCCAACCGTCACACGAGCGCACTGCCATCGGCCCGCTTGTGATGGCAGGGCGGCATTAAAGATTGGACGTACCTGTATGCCAATATGCCTGCCCGTGCCATTCTGCTGATGTACATCGGTGTGCGCCGGTCGGGAACCGGATAATTATCACTCAACAAAGTATAAATCCTGTAAAACTGATTCTTCCTGAGATTCAACTGAGCAGGGGTACATAAAATAAGTGCACCTGTCAGAGAACTCACAGTGCTAATGCCGTCTCTGGGCAGCAGTGGCTAATTCCCATTCCGCTAATGCCAATAGGCATGCGCGGTGTGCCCGACACGTGCACTGGAACGAACGTGCGCACCTGCGCACACATTGCTGTTTGACCTGTTACCTTGCTCCTGACAAACCCAGTTTCCTTGACCATTCTCCTGGATCACCCCTGCCTGTTATCTACTTCTACGGATTATACAGACCTCGGCTTGGATTCTCTACTACGGCTCCACTTCCTGATTCTGTACCTCGCTGCCAGCCTGTTGCTAACCTCTGCCTGTCCTTGACTAAGAACTTGCCTTCCGTTTATGTACCTTGTTGCCAGCTGGTTGCCAACCTTTGCCTGTTGCTGACGTTGCAGTTGTTCCTGAATCCATACTTACCTGCCTGGCTTCCGCTGAACAATTCTGGTGATCAGTCTTCAGGCCTTCCTCCTAGAGGATCCTGTATCTCCAAGCTTCAGCCTTCAGCCTGCAGGCACCTGCACCCTTTTGTTGCCCCAGCACTCCCTGTCCTCACTACCAGGGGTTTTGGGATCGGAACCGTGCAAGAGGCCACCCTCAGCATTTCGGACTCCGCTGTAAAGTATGTGACAGCACCAAAATCGATCGTCGGGCCTGACCCCCCTCAGGGAATCATACTGTGTCAGGGACCAACTAAATCTAGAATTAGAATAGGTGCTCTTTCGGGACCAGGACACTGCTTGCCTCCTGGGAATAACAGCAATTTCCTAAGGAGCGTGGGCGCCAAAAGGTGAGCCACCTGTTTGTTTCTGTTACCATCGTGTGTGATGCAGAAAGTACCCTGGAAGATTAAATCAAATTTTTGAGAGTTACCGCGAAAATAATGGTGATGTATATGCATCCTCTAATTAACTTTTGCTGGAGTGCATATACAGATTAACTTAGGCTTTGTATTGTTAATAGAAGAGAAGAAAAGGAGAAAGAGAGAAAAAAAGAGAGAGCGAGTATGGGGGGGGGGGGGGGGGGTTGCCGTTACTCGATACTTGAGTGTTTGTTCAACTAACACTGACTCCAGGCATGAGGGAGATACCTATGTTCCTAGCCCAGGGTTCCCAAGTAGCTTCAAATGATTTAGCAGAATCCATTAATGTACTGACCATTTTTCCTGGGACATGATCCAAGAGATCTTCCTCTTGGCAGCCGAGAGCGAGACCGCTGGTTGCTTCCAGGCCTTAGCAATAGCGATTTTTGCACCCATCAGCATGAATGAAATTAGTTTACGAGAGTGTTTAGGGATCTTAGGAATGTGGCCATTCAGTAGTGCTAATTGGGGGGATTTCGGGACAGAATGGCCTGAGATTCTCCTGATAAGATTAAATATTTTGTTCCAAAATCCTCTGATTCGTGGACAATCCCACCATATGTGGAGCATGGAACCCTTTGCTTGACATTCTCTAAAGCATAATGGCGAAGAGGAGGGAAACATCAGTACTAATCTAGTGGGTACCAGGTACCATCTTGTAAATACTTTCAGGTTTTCTTCAATCAGAGAAATATTCACAATACCTTTCAAAGCTCTTGTTCCCATTTTATGCTATTCCCCCAGGTCCCAGGTTTCCTCCAAGTCTCTTCCCATGCTTCCATGTACTGAAATTTGGAGGTAGGTTCTGAGAGAGACGTGTATATTATGGCTATACCCCAGCGAGATCGGTCCAGAGGAGGAGAAGTAGTGTTCAATATGATACATCCCTTTATCTAACCACCATTGGAATTATTTGATATCTGTTCCTGGCTTGAAGAGGGTGTTGTGGAATATATGTGCTAGTGGGCATGTATCTGATGTCAGAGAGGGGAGCTCTATCATGTCATCCCATAATTTAATGGAATTGAAAAGTGTGGGGGACATTATTGGGGGTCTGGATTTTTGGGGACACCACAGTAAGAAGTCTAGGGTATATGTTGGCACCTGTCTCTCTATACTAATCCAGTCAGGTTTCTCTCCTCTAAAGTAGACTGTCAAGAATTGGGCAAGTATAGGAGATTGGTAGAATTTGAGGAGATCAGGAAGACCTAATCCTCCCCGTGTTTTTGGGCTGCAAAGAATGCGTCTGGCTAATCTGTATCCTTTTTACCCATATGAATTTTATTATCCTCCCCTGAAAAGACTTAAGATGATCTTTTCTGATTGCTATCAGGAGAGCTCTGAACAGGTAGAGGAGTCTAGGAAGAAGAGCAATTTTAATGGAGTGAATTTTGCCTAACCATGATATGTTGTGTAACACCCAGGTCTGGAGGTCGTTTTTCAATTTGTGATACATGGGGGGGAAGTTTACTTGCTACAATTGTTTTACCCTAGGGGTAAGATTTATCCCAAGATAACGGATTGATGAGTCGCTCCATTTAAATTTAAATGCGAGTTTTAACTGTTTGACCACTGTCGGGTGTAGTGAGATATTCATTGCTTGGGATTTTTTCATGTTAACCTGTAGACCTGATATATTTCCAAAGGATTCCAGGAGCTTGTTTATGTTGGGCAGAGAAGTTATTGGGGAGGTGATAAAAAGGAGAATGTCGTCCGTGAAAAGTGTGCACTTGTGGATAGTTTGTCCGCACTTTACACCCTTGATGTTTAGATCTGATCTAATCGCTATGGCTAGGGTTTCAATCACTAAAGCGAAGATTAGAGGGGACAATGGACAGCCCTGCCTAGTTCCCCTGGCAATTTTGATAGGGTTGGAGTAGTGACCCTGTAGTCTGACCCTCACTTCAGGATCAGAGTACAGGGACCTCAGTAGCCCCAAAAAGTTCTCACTGAATCCCCAGCTTTTAAGAACCACAAACAGGTAAGGTTATCCTATGATAATAGGAGACCCTCTTGGGGGGGTCCTCCTTTCCATCCAGATTGAAGGATTGAGATAATGTCAATTGCCCTCTTTACCTGGTCCAGCCCCTGTCTTCCTAGGATAAATCTCACTTGATCCTTATGAATGTATTGATTGATAAGGAACTCATTCTATTGGTTAGTATTTTGGTAAGTATTTTTAGATAATAGTTAATTAGAGCTATGGGTCTATAGTTTTCTACTAGTTCCGGATCTTTATCAGGTTTGGGAATTACTAAGCTAAAAGCCGCATTAAGATGGGAATCCAAGGGATCTCCCTTCCATTTGGAATTAAAAAATTTAGTTAAGCGAAGGGCCAGGTTATCAGCAAACGTCTTATAATATAGATTGGAGTACCCGTCCAGGAGCCGAGCCTCCTTTTAAGTTTTGGATCACTTATACGGTTTCTTCTATTGAGATGGGGGCTTCCATCAGATCTATATGGTTTTTCTTCAGGGTTGGTATGGATAGGTTCTCTAGGAAGGAATCAAAGGGGGAATCATCTGCCGTGTTGCCTTTTAGATATAAATTAGAGTAGAAAGCCTGGAATGATTAAAGTATGTGTTGGTGATTTAGAGTAGTTGAGCAGTCCTGTAGTCTGATTTTCAGAAGTGTGAATGTACGTATTTTGGGAGAGAGTTTAGTAGCTAACATCATGCTCATTTTATCTTTTTTGCTGATAAAATCTCGCTCCACTCCAACGTAGGGAGCTCTCGGCCTTGACTGTGAGCACCAGGTTCAATGCTATTCGTGCAGCGTCTAGCTGATCGATTTGGACCTTTGTCGGGTCTTTTTTTGTGCTGTTTGCATAAAGCATCAAAGTCTCTCTCTAGTTTCTTTACGTCTGAGGTTCTTTCTTTTCTAATTTGAAATGCTATTTGGATTAGCTTGCCCAGGATCGTAGCTTTGTAGGCCACCCATAATGTCCGATCGTGTGTACGCAATGGTAATGACTGCCATCTTTTATGGTAATGACTGCCATTTTTGCACTGCATTAGTGTAATTTACAATAAAATGATGCAGCATACATTTTGATGTAATGCATTACAATTCACAGCAATGCATCCCGGCATGAATGAATATCATTTTTATTTTTTTTAAGAAAAGAAACAAAATAATGTACTGCAATTCATTCATACAATGCACAACAGAGCATACTAACATGCACGGTAATGTATGCCCAATGATGTGAAAGGGCATTGCAGTGCATCAACACACAAAATACACATTGCAACTATGTTTGTAGTGCACATGTTTAGGCTACGTGTGTGTGTTTGTAATTTGAGTGTGTTTGGGTGTGTTTTTGACTTTATTCACATAGCTGTAGAGAAACACACAATGTCAAAATGGAGTGTATCTTTGCCCAGGAGTCACAGGCAGATGTTAGATAGACAGACTACATCATTGTATGCATGTCACTGTACTTTAAAATGGTTACATGCATATAGGAATGTATGAGTTGCCCAGTTTGTGCCTAGTATGTGAGGTTACCATAGCATATTGCCACGGTGTCTGTCAGCCTCTCATTGATTTGTACAGGCCACTGTCTGTAGTTGTATGCAAACACTTGTGACTCTCAGGTATGGAAATAAATTCTGCATGTGAATAAAAAGTATGTTTGTTTTATTTCAATTGCTATTCTTATAATTGTTTACATTTTTTTCACAGCCTTGTTGGTGGGGTTCTAAACAATGGTTTCACTTTTTAGATAGAGAAAAATATTGACACAAAAGCCCCCGATATCCTCCTCTGCAGTCACAGCTGCACTGATTGAAAGAACAGGAATTACTCTGTACAAAGGCTTCTTGTTCATTCACAAACTTAATACATGGTAAACAAAGCTTACTATGCTTTGGTTATGAACGAACAAAGGAGTGATCAGTACCAATCACTCAATGCTTATTCAATCAGGAAAGAAAGGTGTTGATAAACATGAGAACTGTTTAGTAATGCTCACTATCCTGATATATAGTCCTCCTGTGCGCTGGCAAATGCTGACAGCCGAGGGTGAGGGAGAGCTATGAAGAGAAGCTAAGAGTGCTTCTACGGAGAAGAATGAGTTTTCAGAGAATCAGAGCATTGGAGAGAATCCTGCTGGAGCATCAGAAGACACATTAATCAGGGGATAGAAGCTGGCACATGAGATCAGCCATAGAAACACAAGACACATTGTGAACAGGAGTAGCACTAGTGGCATTTGTGGGGGGATCGCATATTTTAAGAATGGCTGCAATCAGCAGTTGACAAGCAGCTTTTCTTTTATTTAGCAGAGTTTGTGGGACAGTTCATGGCCATTGAAACTAGTACACCCCAACAGTTTTGTCAGAAAACCTTTACTTTCCTTTCAGAAACAACATTTTCTATGGGACACTATGCTACAAAATACTCCCACAAATGTGGACCATTGATTGCAACCAATATTTTTTCCTTTGCACCAGTAATTTTTCCAAACTAATTCAAATAAAATTGATGTCCTTTTTTCCACACAAATAGAGATTTATTTTGCTGGTATTTGTTCACCTCTGCAATTTTTATTTTTGTTCTAAAACTAAAAAAGATCAACAATTTTGAAAAAAATATATATATTTTTACTTTCTGCTATAAAACATCCTCAAAAAATTGAAAAAAAAAGTAATTTTGGGGGCATGGCTTGGACAAATGGCATACTAGAGGAGCTCCGTGAGCCCAGCAGTTTTTTCAGGGCATAAAGGTCTCCAGGTGGCACCGAGATCGGCAAATCGGCACTCCTCTTAAAACCACCAGAAATGATTGTCCACTATCTCTTCAGACAGGAACATAACCTCCCTGTTCAAGGCCCAGGCTTTAGCACATCCTGGTGCTTTAGCTGGCAAGATGGCGCAGGTCCACCACGAGGTTGAGTTCAGTCAGGAGCCACTGTCTGCATTGGAGGAACCGGTAAGGGACGAATCCTCCTCTGACCATCCACTTACCTTCTCAGACATGACTTCCATAGCTGCAGATATTAGAAAAAACTTTCTCCGCAGCAATCACTGACCTCAAAGCAGATATCTTAGTGTTGACTGAGGAGATGGTGATAGCAGAAAAGGCTGAGAGTCACAAGGATAAGAGCATACAGTGACGTATACACACCACTGACTCCCACACTAACCCCCTCATAGAGATGAACAGGCAGATTTAAGATTTGGACAATTGTGGTAGACGCAACAACATGAGGGTGAGGGGAGTTTCAAAATTGGACACCATTAAATCAAACCAGCACTTAAAAATATTTTTAATAGTCTGCTTGAAAGACAGGAGGATGCCTCTATTGACTTTGTCAGAGCTAATAGAGCCCTACGTCTCAAAGGACCAGACAATTCCCCTCCGAGGGACATCATTTTCTGTATACAATGCTTTTCAATGAAAGAGGAGATCCTGGCTAAAGCAAGGTTGAATGATCAAATCCTCTTTAACAAAGAAGCCATTGCCCTATATCAGGACCTCTCTCCCATCATCCTCAGAAACAGACGAGCACTGCACCCTCTGCTGGACGCCATTAAAAAAGAAGGTTACACTTTTCTCTTTGCTCTCAGTGTCACATATAACAGCAAATCCCATCTCCTCCTAACACCAGAGTGAAGAGAATGTAGATTGTCTAAAGGTGATTTCTTAACCCCTTCATGTCTGTCATAGTGTGACGTTCAATCCCCACACAGGCCTGGGAGATTAGCCCATTGAGACAATGACACAAAACAACAAAGTCTCTCTGAGCAAATCTAAATCTTTATTCTTTGGTGCGAATATTATAAAGGGGGCTTTCAGAAAGTACCGCCCTGTGAATGTATCATACAAATTATCCAATCATATACAAGTACAGCCTACGACAAAAGTGAAACTAGCAATTCCTCAAAATCATGTGCTTTCCAAGAAACAAAACAACTAAATAAGATAACAGTAACATGGGAAACGAAACTAGACTAGCAAAACTTGAGCATCCATTTTGTGAGGTGGATGTTAGAGAGAGAGACAAAATGGAAACTAAATTTCTTAAAGAATGAAAGCGGTTAAGCTAAATATCCCTTCAATCCCCTCTTAGATCATATAAGATGATCTCTACATTCTATGTTGTGTCTTAATACTTCTTTGGGGTTGTGGCGTTGATTGCCTGATGACTCTTCATGTATGTCATGTAGGATAGAACCTTATCGGGAGATTGAAGGCGTGCAACTGTGCAAGTGCAACACTTAAAGCAGAGGTAAAGAATCAGAGCAAGGATAAATATCATAACCATGAAAATATACCTCCAAGCCCAGCAATGTCCCTAGCTTCCTGCTGGAGCTGACCTCTAAGGGATGTCCCCTTTTATCATCCCCTACCACTCCCATGACAGGTACCAAGTATGCAAGGTAACACCATCCCTTAATATGAAGGGGCACCCAGGGATAACACACTTTCCCACAACATACATAAATACTTTGTCCTAGTGCAAAAGGTCTCTTAGCGACAATCTCATGAGTGTACTCGTCCTGTGTCGCGATTATTGGTGCAATATTTCACCTACATTTTTAGGGAAAGAAGAAAAGTTATGCAAAGTACAGTTTAGCCCTGGGTCAGATACTTGAAACAGTGAGCAGGCACTCCCACATCTTGATGTTAAATATTGACCTGCTGCAGAAAGAAGGCCTAGTCTGTGTCTCATTCCCTAAATTAAAACACCAATCAGGGGAATTACTTCTACCTGCTATTGGAAAGGTAACAAAGTTGTTTATGTACAGAGTGGATATGTTAGTCAGGAATACAGGACAGGAGGAGTCTCGTTGAGAAAGGAGGAAATATTTAAAGGTACAGACAAAAGGGGAATTCAGGCAGTGCTAGGATGTCATTTGTTACATATCCTACATTCTTCATACCCTGATTTTTTCCCCGAGCATAAGCATACTTAAATTTTAGCAAAAGCATCTTATCAGTAAAACTATCTCCAGTCTCTCTCTTGATTCTAGCTTGTGTCACTGTAATGCTCTCTTGTGTGTTTGTGTGTGTGTTCCAAAAGATTCTTTTAATTGCACCCAAATCTTCAGGTGGGTAGGAACACTGTCAGAGAGATCAGGATCAGGAGGCAAAATTCCTTGCCAGAAGTCTGTGGTGAAATAAGCGAGGTCATCTTCTCTGGCCGGACCTGCTTTCCCAGGAACTCCTCCTTCCTCTGCTTGGACTTCTGCTTGAGGGCCTCCTGTATCCAAGATCTCCTTCCAGCTCTTGGGGCTTTGGGCAACCTTTTTCACTCTGTTGGCATGGATCCAGGACTGGCAATTTTCCACTGGGATGGCTGTTCTGGTCACTGCAACCACTGTGGTAGGAGGTTCAAAGGGATACTCTTGCTTCTTACTTCTGTTCAGCTATTGGGCCTTGGGCCACCACGGTGTCTCCCACCTTAAAGAGGTGAGTAGCTTCCTGTGAAGAAAAAGGAGAGGTGCGAGCAACATTTCTCTCAACTGTATCAAATGTTTCAACCAATTTCCTTACATATTCTTCCTGTATTAAGTCTAAATCTCCCTTTTCTATCATTAAAGGTGCTCTGGCCCATGGGGTGGGGAAAGGTAGACCCATCAAGACTTCAAAAGGTGAATACCCTGTTGTCTTGGAAGGGGTCATTTTTATTTCTGCCAGGACTGCTGGGAGGACCTTCTTCCAGTTGGCAAAGGTTCCTCCTGTGGCCTTTCTTATTTTGTCTTTTTAATTGTTCTGTTCATTCTTTCTATTATCCCTGAGCTTTGAGGGTTGGTAGGGAATGTGAAACTACCATTCTATCTTGAGAGTTTTTACCAAGTCCTGGCAGACCCTTGATACAAATGTAGGTCAATTGTCTGAGTTTATTTGAAGTGGGCATCCCCATCGAGGAATGATTTCCTGAATGAGGATCCCCACTACTGTTTGTGCATCTTCTTTTGTGGTTACAAAAAGTTCAATTCATCTTGAGAAAATGTTCACAATTACCAAAAGATATTTCTGTCTTTTGCCTAGTTTGGGCATGTGTGTGAAGTCAATCTGCAAATGTGTAAAAGGAGTGTTTGGCCTTGTGTGGATTTCTCCTGATACATGTGATGCATCTTGATACATAATCTTTAACCCTCCAGAAAAGTTCTGGAAAATAAAAATATTTCTCCAATAGTTCACAAGTGGCCTTCCAGCCTCTGTGACCTATTCCATGGTACTGAGAAATAAAAAGTGATGCACTAGCTTCTGGTATACATGGCTTCCCCTCTTTGCAGAGAAGTCCAGTTTTTGGATCTTTCTGCACACTTATTTTGTCCCAATCCCTGAGATCAGCTTCTTCTGCACATCTCTACAAATCTGAAAGAACCTGATCAAAGAAGGGCAATTCTGGGGCTAGCATGGGCATTTAGATCTGTGCATTTTGTGAAATAGCAGATTGTTTAGCAGCTAAACCAGCCAGAGCATTTCCCTTGGCTATCTGTTTGTTGGCCTGTGTGTGCTCTGCAGTGCTGTGAAAGATAAATCAGACCTGGGTGATGTGTCTTGGTGAATGAGGTTTATGCAATCATGTTGTGGCACAACCTCATCCTGCTCTCCTTTTAATTCTAAAGGGCATTTAAGAATGGTGCTGGTCCTGAAGTGGGAGAAGCATATTTGATGTGCAATTTTGGATTAGACACCACGATCACCTCATAGCCGCTCAACCTCTGAGCAGACATGTGCTGTGTATGTACATTTTTCAATAGGATTGATACATTGTTGGTGGTGTGAAGTGTCCTGTCGTGCCCCAGAGTGAAAGAAGTGGTTATCTGAACCATCATCACACAGGACACGAGAGCTCTGAGACACACAGGCATGCCTTGAACCTGCACCGGAACCATCTTTGAGGAAAAAAAAACCAATAGGGCGCAACTTGCCTCCATGCTCCTGAGCGAGGACACCTGACAAAGTCTTACAATTTTCCCTTGCAAACAAATAAAACATTTTTTTTCCATAATTAGGGAGGCCGAGCCCTGGAGCCATTACCATAGCATTTTTCAAATACACAAAAGCATTGCACATTTCATCTGACCATTTTATACAGTCTGGCATGTCTGAACCTATGGCTTGTCTCAGGAGATTGTCATAGTAGGAACAGTCAGGTATTCATTGGCGGCAGTAACCAATCATACCAAGAAAGGTAAGCATGTCTTTCTTAGTAAGTGGGCAGGGCAGACCCACAAGAACCATAGCTCTTTTGTGATTGACTTTCCTTTCTCCTTTTGAGAGTACACAACCAAGATATGTAACCATTTCCTGACACCATTGCAATAATTTCTTTGACACTTTGTGACCACTTTCAAAAAAACATTTCAAAAGATCCCTCCCATCCTCCAGGGTGGCCACCGAGTAGAACTGCAGATGAGGAGTCACATACTGCAGCAGGGATGAACAGTGTCCTGGTATCCAAGCTCTGAGAGTAGTTTGGAGGACAATGGGATAGACTGCAGAGGAGTCTACATAGCCCTGGGGCTTTCTACACCATATATGTTCGTTAGAAAGCAAAGATTGGCTGTGTCTCCTCATCCACAGGGACGGAAATAAAAAAAGCATTCAATAAATCAATCACAGTAAAATACTCTGCATCCTGTGGTATGGCAGTATTGATGACACATCAGACACTATTGGGGCAATCGGTACCATTAGGCTATTGATGGCCCTTAGGTCTTGTACAAACCTATAGTCACCATTTGCCTTCTTACTGGGTTAATGTTAATGTAGGGCGAGACAATTTCCCTCTTGGTTGTCTCTGTGTGTAACCCCCTCTTTGTCCTTGCCCCCTCCCTTTTATAAAAGTTACCCCTTTTATTTCCTGAGAAATCATTTTGATAATGTGTCTGCACTGGTGTTTGCTTAACCACTTTCAGACCGGACCATTTTGCTGGTAAATGACCAGAGGTCTTTTTACACTTTGGCACTGCGCTGCTTTAACTGGTAATTGCGCGGTCATGCAATGTTGTACCCAAACAAAATTTGCGTCCTTTTCTTCCCACAAATAGAGCTTTCTTTTGATGGTATTTGATTGCCTCTGCGATTTTTATTTTTTGCGATATAAACGTAAAAAGACCGCAAATTTTGAAAAAAAATTATATTTTCTACTTTTTGTTATTAGAAAAATCCAATAAACTCAATTTTAGTCATACATTTAGGCCAAAATGTATTCAGCCACATGTCTTTGGTAAAAAAAAGTCAATAATTGTATATTTATTGGTTTGCGCAAAAGTTGTCACATCTACAAACTAAGGTACGTTTTCTGGAATTTACGCAGCTTTTAGTTTACGACTGCCTATCTCATTTCTTGAGGTGCTAAATTGGCAGGGCAGTACAAAACCCCCCCAAATGACCCCATTTTGGAAAGTAGACCCCCTAAGGAAATTGATAAGAGGCATGTTGAGCCCATTGAATATTTTATTTTTTTGCCTCAAGCGATTGAATAATGACAAAAAAAAAAATATTTTTTTTTTTTAAACAAAGTTGTCACTAAATGATATATTGCTCACACATGCTATGGGCATATGTGAAATGACACCCCAAAATAAATTCTGATGCTTCTCCTGAGTACGGGGATACCACATATGTGGGACTTTTTGGGAGCCTAGCCGCGTACGGGGCCCCGAAAACCAAGCACCGCCTTCAGGCTTTCTAAGGGCGTAAATTTTTGAGTTCACTTCTCACTACCTATTACAGTTTTGAAGGCCATAAAATGCCAAGATGGCACAAAACCCCCACAAATGACCCCATTTTAGAAAGTAGACACCCCAAGCTATTTGCTGAGAGGCATGTTGAGTTCATGAAATATTTTATATTTTGCTACAAGTTGCGGGAAAATTACAAACTTTTTTTTTTTTTTTTTTTTCACAAAGTTGTCACTAAATGATATATTGCTCATGCATGCCATGGGCATATGTGAAATGACACCCCAAAATAAATTCTGCTGCTTCTCCTGAGTACGGGGATACCACATATGTGGGACTTTTTGGGAGCCTAGCCGCGTACGGGGCCCCGAAAACCAAGCACCGCCTTCAGGCTTTCTAAGGGCGTAAATTTTTGAGTTCACTTCTCACTACCTATTACAGTTTTGAAGGCCATAAAATGCCAAGGTGGCACAAAACCCCCACAAATGACCCCATTTTAGAAAGTAGACACCCCAAGCTATTTGCTGAGAGGCATGTTGAGTCCATGGAATATTTTATATTTTGCCACAAGTTGCAGGAAAATTACAAACTTTTTTTTTTTTTTTCACAAAGTTGTCACTAAATGATATATTGCTCACGCATGCCATGGGCATATGTGAAATAACACCCCAAAATAAATTCTGCTGCTTCTCCTGAGTACGGGGATACCACATATGTGGGACTTTTTGGGAGCCTAGCCGCGTACGGGGCCCCGAAAACCAAGCACCGCCTTCAGGCTTTCTAAGGGCGTTACAGTTTTGAAGGCCATAAAATGCCAAGATGGCACAAACCCCCCCCCAAATGACCCCATTTTGGAAAGTAGACACCCCTAAATTTAGGGGTACACTAGTGAGACTAGGTAATAAATGGCGGGTGCCCTGAAACTATAAAAAAATAACTAACCAACCAGCGTCACCTGTAACAGTTATATGGTGATCACTGGTGAAAGGGTTAACTAGGGGGCAATCAGGGGGCTTTATGCGGTAGTATATGGGGGTCCCTGGCGCTATAAAAAGCTGCGGCGAACCTAAATACCTACCTGCCTAACTAGCGTCACCTGTGACACTAATACAGCGATCAGAAAAACGATCGCTTATTAGGCTGGGTTCACACTGGAGCGATGCGGGAACGCCACGAATGCGCGGCGGGTTCCCGCATCGCATGCCTCCCGGCGGCAGTTCACACTGCCCTATGCGAACTGCTGGGAGTGTCAGTGAAATGTTAATGACACCCCCAGATCAGTTCGCATATCGCAGTGCGATCTGCAAACTTGGATCGCATGGTGTGAACACCCATGCGATCCAATTCTGCTGCGGACCAAAAAAAGGGTCCCGTGCGAGTTTGCGGCGGGTGCGGCGGGTGCGACACGAATTCAGCCATACTATCTGTATAGCTGAACTCGAATCGCACAGAGATCGGATGTGATTTGCACTGCAGTGCGGTGCGAATCACATCCATTCTCATAAACCGCTGCAATGTGAACCCAGCCTTAGTGACACTGGCGACGGGGGGTGATCACGGGGTTAAACCTTTATTGGGGGGGTTAGGGGGTACCTTAGAACTAAAGGGGGCTAACCCTAACTGCCCTAACAGTTATTAGTCACAAATGACACCCGCCGGGTGATCAGGGGGTTAAACCTTTATTAGGTAATAAATGGCGGGTGCCCTGAAACTATAAAAAAATAACTAACCAACCAGCGTCACCTGTAACAGTTATATGGTGATCACTGGTGAAAGGGTTAACTAGGGGGCAATCAGGGGGCTTTATGCGGTAGTATATGGGGGTCCCTGGCGCTATAAAAAGCTGCGGCGAACCTAAATACCTACCTGCCTAACTAGCGTCACCTGTGACACTAATACGGCGATCAGAAAAATGATCGCTTATTAGGCTGGGTTCACACTGGAGCGATGCGGAAACGCCACGAATCCGCGGCGGGTTCCCGCATCGCATGCCTCCCGGCGGCAGTTCACACTGCCCTATGCGAACTGCTGGGAGTGTCAGTGAAATGTTACTGACACCCCCAGATCAGTTCGCATATCGCAGTGCGATCTGCAAACTCGGATCGCATGGTGTGAACACCCATGCGATCCGATTCTGCTGCGGGCCAAAAAAAGGGTCCCGTGCGAATTTGCGGCGGGTGCGGCGGGTGCGGCGAATGGCTGAACTCGAATCGCACAGAGATCGGATGTGATTTGCACTGCAGTGCGGTGCGAATCACATTCGTTCTCATAAACCGCTGCAATGTGAACCCAGCCTTAGTGACACTGGCGACGGGGGGTGATCACGGGGTTAAACCTTTATTGGGGGGGTTAGGGGGGTACATTAGAACTAAAGGGGGCTAACCCTAACTGCCCTAACAGTTATTACAGTCACAAATGACACCAATGCAAAAAAATAAAAATAAATGACATTGGTGTCACTGTGACTGGGGGGCAGGGGTAATTGGGGGGGTGATCGGGGGGTAAAGGGGGGGTGTGAGTGTGCCTGGCATGTTCTACTGTGTGTGTAGAGTGTTGGTGCAACTCACCGATCCGCTCTCCTCCGTGTCGGAACGAAAAATACCGACACGGAGGAGAGAATACATCACTTCCTCTCCTGTGTTTACATTACAGGAGAGGAAGTGATGTCACGGGGGATTTCTATTCGTCGGGAGCGATCGCGAGGGGGTGGCCATGAATGAATGGCCGCCCCCTCGTCCCGGATCGCTCCCGGACGAAAACCGACCGCCGCAGGCACCGGGCGGGGGCCCGATCGGGCCCCCGACCCGCGGGAAGGCAGGGACGTACAGGTACGCCCATATGCCTGCCCGTGCCATGCTGTCGACGTACATCGTCGTGCGGCGGTCGGCAACTGGTTAAGGATGTCAAAACATCCTGCAGCATCCTTCGCTGTCAGAAATCAGTTATTGTGCTTGTAGCCCACTCTGATATTTACTGTGTGTCCTCATGTAATGAAGTCTTTCATGAAACTCTTATCTGGTTGTGGAATGTAAGGGGGAGGAGGGGGGCGCATGGTACATGCATAGAAAACGTTGATTTAACCCTTAAATCCACCATCTCATGTCTCTGTTAAACCCATCGTGGACAATGTTGTGGCTAGGATGCTATAGGGAGCCTCGGTCCAGCCGGGGATCTCCACAGCATGTTTATTTTCATCCTTATTTTTCTTTCTAAACATTCTGACTTTTATTTCCTTTACTTTCTTATTTATTTATTTTTTTTTTTTTTGGCAAAATTCCAACAAGCACTCCTTATGGCCAGAGGTTCCCCTGATCACAAGCAAGCTTTGTGCATTATTACTTTTCTTATTTTTATAACCAAACAATTTTTATTTATATTTATATATTTTATATTTAGTGCCAACAGGTTCAAACACTACTTTCAATTGCTGTAGTACCAATGCCGCAAACAATTCCTCACTATCTATTACGGTCAGTGAGATATTAGCACTTGAACCCTGTTGGCAAAAAGCCAAATGTCGAAATTTTGCACCTGGCTTCCCCTGTGCAAGAGATGTCAGCAAAAAGAATTACTCAAATAGCCTGTTTTGATCAAAAGTTAGCCTCAGAGTATACTACCGACTATGCCAATTTATGCATTACCTTAAGAGAGTGTTATTAACACTGCTACTATGCTCACTATCTCATACATTAGAGTCAAAGCATTCATATGTAAATCATTAAGAGAAAACATAAATACATCACCGGATACTGTAGCATCGCTCTACGTTTCGGTTGGGGAACTTCCATCAATCACAAAAAGGAGTTCACCGCAAGATGCGTCTGTCGCCTTTTATTTACGTACCCTTATAACACAGTGCAGTGGAAAGCGTTGTCTTACCTTACAACGCTGACAAATTCCACACAAACAGTTAAATCATATTATAAACTTCTACGGGCGATAGGAAGATAAACAAAGAGTTGGGTTTCGTCCGTCACACTTTAGCAGACTTTTTTTTATAATTACAGTACTGTATAAATCATTTTCCTACGAACTTCTCAGAGTCCGTGAAAGCCCCCTCAGAGCTTTCTCCTTGTTCACACGGGAACAAGTGCTGCTTCTTAAAGCAGTCTTATTAAATTAACTTCTCGGAGTCCATTAAAGCCCACCCAAGGCTTCTCTACCTGTTCACACGGGAACAGGTGCTGCTTCTTAAAGCAGTCTTATTAAATGAACTTCTCAGAGTCCATTAAAGCCCACCCAAGGCTTTATCACTGTTAACTCAGAACAGCTTTTTTTACTGCTTCTCAGAGCAGTTAAACTTATCAACGAGGTCTGAAAACAACTTCTACATAAATTACAGGTTCAAAGAACGATTTCTGAATAGATGTCACAGTGACAAATACATATATCAATTCAACTCACCATATAGACAAATATTATAATCGACCCCGGACGAGCCCCCAAACTGAAGGGAATGTAGATTGTCTAAAGGTGATTTCTTAACCCCTTCATGTCTGTCATAGTGTGACATTCAATCCCCACACAGGCCTGGGAGATTAGCCCATTGAGACAATGACACAAAACAACAAAGTCTCTCCGAGCAAATCTAAATCTTTATTCTTTGGTGCGAATATTATAAAGGGGGCTTTCAGAAAGTACCGTCCTGTGAATGTATCATACAAATTATCCAATCATATACAAGTACAGCCTACGACAAAAGTGAAACTAGCAATTCCTCAAAATCATGTGCTTTCCAAGAAACGAAACAACTAAATAAGATAACAGTAACATGGGAAACGAAACTAGACTAGCAAAACTTGAGCATCCATTTTGTAAGGTGGATGTTAGAGAGAGAGACAAAATGGAAACTAAATTTCTTAAAGAATGAAAGCAGTTAAGCTAAATATCGCTTCACAGAGGACATTCCTTAATTCTATGATTTGTTACAGATCCCATTTGTGGATGTTCCAGAATGGTATGTAGCACTGACCCCCAAAGGAGCTGCTGATTTTAGTTGGGCTTACCGTTACCTTATTGACCTTGTGTATGTCTAGGGGTTTCCCAAGGTTGATGGCCCAAAGGATTGTAGAAACTGACACTGGATCCAATTTAAGGATTTTTATTTGCAAAAAGGAGTAGACAAAACACAGTCTCTCAATGAGGGTTAGAGGGTTTTAGGTAGAAAGTTCAGGTACTCTTGAAATTTATTCAAAGTAGGTAGTCTCTCACTATAGCAATCCAGAGAATAGCCATTCCCAACTGGATCCTCACTGCTACCGGATAGACCTCCTCTCACCAAGCCCAGCAGCTGATAGAGTGTTCAGACAAAGCGAAGCCTCTGCCACAGACTTGCATATGGAATGTTTGAATAAAGTTTCTGCCACAGACTTGTTGTAGAACACTTGTAGTAAAGTCTCTGCCACAGACTTGTTGTAGAACACTTGTAGTAAACTGAAGGGTGTAGACAAATTTAGAGAGCCCTCATACGGTACCAGTATCTTGCAGCCGGCGATACTGTACAAGTGTAGATTCGCTTTCCACTATGCCTCCAGACTCTTTCTGAGAAGCCAGCCTTCTGCATAGCCTTCTCCCGAAGAGTCCTCCTCTGGTTGCTTCTTCAGTTGCTGGGCCTCTTCACAGATGAGATGGCACTGGACCACCTCCGAATCCTCCCTGCCTCAAGCTAGCCAGCCCCGAGACTCGGAATTGGATGGATCCGCACCCCAAGCCAGGAGAGCCATGGGGGCTGGTCAGGAGGACCAGGACCAGACAGAAAAATCCTCTGGACCGGAACCCAGAAGCATGTGATTTCAGTACCTTAAGTACCCTCTCCCAGAATGCACAGCAGGATGATACGCCCACTGGGTTGGTTCCGAGAAGAAATGGCACTCAATGTGCCCAGCTGAACTGCGTTCTCACACCTGTCAGTGATGGCAAGCAGAACACAGTGCAATCCAGCCAGACTGGTACTGAAACCATAAATTTGTATAATTAAACCAAAAATCAAACTGTGGTTCTAGGAACGTTAAATAGAGAAAAACACGTGCTTTTCAGGAGCCCGCGCTACAGGAACATAGAATTTAGAAATCAGGAAATGCCCTCCAGGCCACCATCATTACCACCATTCTTGCCTTCCAGGCTACCTGCTAAAGGATCCAAGACTAACAGAAAACCAACTGGAGCCCCATGCCGAATGACCTATCAATCCAAATCCCCCAGTACACCGAGTCTCAGGGACATTTTCTGAGATTGCAATCTCATACGCCAATGTCATTTAGTGTACCCCACGCCTATCTGACCAACAACTGACATTTCTTTAAAGGTCTTAGCTACTCAAGATTTGGGGCTATACACATGACAGTCACAGGGTCACATATCAGGTTAGCTTGTCTGAACTTTGATATTGCTGTCACATATATTGACCTTGCTTAATCCAATCCGAGATTCCAAGCACTAGTCAAGATCACCCAGGTTCTTGAGCTAGAGAGCAGACCTAAATCGACCCACATTCGGGTCTATATGTATAGCATATCAGGGACACACATGGAAAATACCTCTGACTCTACTAATACCCACATGGATCAGTGCCCCAGGGTTCTAGTTCCAGCAATGAAAATGCAAATTCAAGCGATTGACACTGGGGACCCAGCACCTAATGCCTGAAATTACTATAGAAGGCATTATTGCCATATTTAGGCAGATTCTGTAACTACTATAAACATTTCTATTAAGTTCATACCAACCCAGATCTGACTTAGTAAACTTCTCACTACCCTTCCTGAGCAGGAAAAGACTATTTTTGGTCTAAATTACCATATATATTTCCGCCCAGGATAAGCAACTAAATTGACCTGTTTATGCTAAATTTAAGTTAATGTTTATGAAAATATTTAGAGCACCTTTTGAGCTTATATTGTGACTTATCAGTTGGAGTTGGCACTTCAAACAGCCTTGCCCACTCCCGGTGCCACCAAGAGGGAGATTTATTTTCAACATTTGTCTGTTTAGCTTTCAATGAAAATGCCTGGGCTCAGACCTATTTAGTTCATATAGTTATTAACAGTGGCGTAACTAGAACCTTCAGGGCCCCGATGCAGGAAACCTTGGAGGGCCCCCTCCCCCCGACCTCCGGACAGGGCTCTTTTCTCCGAGCCCGATGGTGGAACACCAGGGCCCAGTCCCAAGTGGGTGGCCGCATATAAAGGAACCGATTTAAAAAACATCAATTAAAGCCACTGTGCCCATCAAACGCCACCACTGTATTATCAAATGTCACCACTGTGCCCATCAAACTCTGCCGCTGTGCCCATCAAACTCTGCCGCTGTGCCCATCATCAAATGCCACCGCTGTGCCCATCAAATGCTGCCAGTGTACCCAACAAATGCTGCCACTGTGCCCATCAAATGCCACCACTGTGCACATCAAATGCTGTTGGTGTGCCCATCAAATGATGCCACTGTGGGGGAGAGGCGGTTCAGTGTTAGGAAAGTGAATATTAATTCACTTTTCTAACACACCTGGGCAGACTGCGAGCGTCAAGCATGGCGCTCGCAGTTCACCTATTTTGAAGCCTATTCGAGCCCATGGCTCTAATCAGGTGCTTCAAAAACACCTCCCGCGGTTGTAATTCAGGCGCCAGACACCCCAAAAGGGACCAGACACCTAAATATGGGGGTGCCAGCGGTGGCTATGGATAGATTCATGCTATGCTATGCATGAATCTATCCATTGGTCATAGAGGGTGTAGCTGGAGAGAGGGGGTGACACCTGTGCACCCTTTTGGATGCACCGTCACTGATAAACACATGCACATTCACATACATACATATGCATACATGCACACTCACATACATGCGCACACAAACATGCATACATACACATACATATATGAACACACACACACACACACATACATGCTCACACACATACATGCTTACACACACATGCATGCTCACACACACACACATACATGCATGCTCACACACATGCATGCTCACACACACACACACACACACATACATGCATGCTCACACACACGCATGCTCACACACACACACATACATACAAGCATGCTCACACACACACACACACACACACACATACAAGCATGCTCACACACACACACATACATGCATGCTCACACACACACATACAAGCATGCTCACACACACACATACATGCATGCTCACACACGCACATACAAGCATGCTCACACACGCACATACAAGCATGCTCACACACTCACATACAAGCATGCTCACACGCACACATACAAGCATGCTCACACACATACATACAAGCATGCATGCTCACACACACACACATACATGCATGCTCACACACGCACATACAAGCATGCTCACACACGCACATACAAGCATGCTCACACACGCACATACAAGCATGCTCACACACACATACATACAAGCATGCTCACACACACACATATAAACACAAATGCAGTAGCTAGTCTTATAAAAAAAAAAACGGCAGACATTTACATTCTTCCTGCCGGGTACTGCACTGTAGGGGGAGACAAAGAGCACACACTTTACCCTAATGTGAGGAGCTCCCGCACAGAGCCGATTTCAGTTCGGCTGATGATAGAGGAGCTCCTCTCAGCCTCCCCTCCTACGGAAGAGTACAGGGGGCCTGAGGGCCCCCTGCAGCAAGGGGCCCGGTCGCCATGGCGATCTTGGTGACCCCTATAATTCCGCCACTGGTTATTAACTTGTTTTTGTGGGTTACTGTTTATCTCCTCCCATACTTCCCACAAGTAGACAAACCAGTGGTTACACAAGCCTTTCTTAGACTACAAAATTCTGTGACTTTCTTAGCCTAGGTGTATATTACCAAGAGGCGTTGTTACCATACTTTATAGCCATATTGTAGTTTATATATGACTAAAGTTTATTTTTGAACCTATATCAGTGGCTACGTAACCTTTCTCTCCTGTTTTATTTCCTCTCAAAACACTTTCACTCACCTATATTTCTATTTTCTCTCTAACTTACTTTTATCCTCCCCTTCAGATCATACTCAAGGTTTATTATCTACTCAAAGGAACAAGGTCACAACACCCACATTAAGGTGAGTACAGGCACTAATTTCTATCAATAACCCATCGTACCACAACTTATTATGTCTTTCTCTGCCCTTGGGAGAGGGTACACGCTGATCTCTCTCAGTTGCATAGGTTTAAACATCTCTGAAAAGATGGCATCACTGCTACGAGAACTAAAGAAAAACAACCCACACTTAAGCCACGTACACACAATCAAACAATCTGGTGGAAAAGTCCGGCGGACTCAAGTCCGCCAGACAATCCGCCCGTGTGTGGGCTCCGGCGGACTTTTTTTACCCAAAAGTCCGGAAGACTAAGAAAGTAGTTTTGCACCTAAATATGTCCGCCGGACAATACGGCCCTGTATGTGCTAGTCTGTACTTTTGAAATGAATGGACTTTTCCCGCCCGGAGAAAAGTCTGTTCATTTTGATTGCGGCTCCAGGTAGCCGGGACCAGTGAAGGAGGCGTCACTGGCTCCGTCATCTGGTATAACGTTAAAGGGGAAGCCATACGCTGAAAAAAACGGTGTGGGGGTCCCCCTCTAGGTCCATATCAGACCCTTATCCGAGCATGCTACCTGGCCGGTCAGGAAAGGGGGTGGGGACGAGCGGTGACAGAAGACCGGGCCACCGTTTGTAAAAGAGCTAGAAGAAGGCACGGTGGCCCGGAAAGAAGAACCGAAGAGGGGGACAAGACCCCCGAAGTCGGAAGAAGAGGGCGGCGAAGAAGAAGAAAGCCGGGCTCCTCCGCTAGTAAAAGAGCTAGCAGAAGATAGCGGAGGAGTCCGGGGAGAAGACCCCCCAAGACGGAAGACCCCCGGAGCAGTGCAATAAATTATTTTTAAACCTTGTGTGTTGTGTTTTTTTACGTTTTTTTCACAGGTGAATGGGTAGGGGTACATTGTACCCCATACTCATTCACATAGGGTGGGGGGCCAGTATCCGGGGGCCCCCTTATTAAAGGGGGCTCCCGGATTCCGTTAAAAGCCCCCCACCCGCAGACCCCGACAGCCAACGGCCAGGGTTGTCGGGAAGAGGCCATTGTCCTCATCAACATGGGGACAAGGTGCCCATGTTGAGGGCACGCAGCCTGGTACGGCTCAGGAGGGGGGGCACTCGCTCGTCCCCACCCCCTTTCCTGACTGGCCGGGTAGCGTGCTCAGATAAGGGTCTGATATGGACCTAGAGGGGGACCCCCACACCATTTTTTCAGCGTAGGGCTTCCCCTTTAACTCCATACCAGGTGACCAGCGAAGGAGGCATTGCTGGCCTCGGCTATCTGGAGACACGTTCAAAATTAACGGACTTTCCTCCGTGTGTGTGGGCGAAACCGTTGATTTGAAAAGTACGGCGGATAATCCGGCGGACTAAGTACCACCGGACCTAGTCCGCCGCAAAACCATGTGTACCATGTGTGGGCAGGTAGTTCATTCGGAAAGTCCGGCGGACAGTCCGGCGGATTGTCCGCCAGACTAAGTCCGCCGGATAGTCTGATATGTGTATATGCGGCATGAGCCCACGTACACACGGTCGGAGATTTTGCCAACCAAATCCGTCAGATTTTGCCCATCGGATTTAGTCCGACGGATTGTGTCCGAAACTGTTGCATACACACGGTCGGGCCAAGTTGGCGAAAAATCCGATCTTTCAGAACGTGATGACGTAATTTCGTTACGATGGGACTACATTCAGGCTAGTAGCCAATAGCTTTGATGTAGGAATTTGATCTGAGCATGCGTGGCACTTGGTCCGATGAAAATGCTCTACACATGATCGGATTAGGTCCGTCCGGCCCAGTTGGTCGGGAAATCTTTCCAACATGTTGGAAATTTGGATCGGACGGAGATTCGGATGGAATCAGTCCGATGCATACCACACACAGTCGGATTATCTGACGACGTGGTCCGATAAGACTCATTCCGACAGATTCTCCGACCGTGTGTACAAGGGCTTAGTCTTCCTACAAAAAACTCACTTTCGCTCATAAAATGGACATTTCAGCATTATGTATAAGTTACTAAAATGGCTTAAGGGACTATTGCACTCTCTGACACTTGCTGGTGTATGGAGAACCCTACACCCAGAAGAGAGAGACTTCACATACTGCTCCAATGTCCATAACAAATATTCATGTATTGACTATATCTTTATATCTCAACTGGATTTGACTGCGATGCAAAGATAGGGAATCAAAAAATGTATGATCATTCCCCAGTTTCTATGTTACTTGCCACAACCACACAACAAACACAGAAAACATTTAACTGGAGACTAAACCCCTCCCTACTAACGGACCCTGAAATTCACCAACATATCACAGTAGAACTTTCACACTTCTTTACATCTAATTAATCACAGGAAGTGGCTTCCTTGACAATCTGGGAAGCCCACAAATGCACTTTTTTAAATTCAGAAAATGGATGGCGAAACACAAACGCGAAAGAGAACTAGGAATTACAAAACTTGTGAACATTAGAAATGCAACAGAAACAATCGTTAGTGGTCAAGATAGGTAAAGAGCTTTTAGCAAACCACAAATTACTTCAACAGCTATCAGATTCCAAAGCTAAACACATACTTTTTCTATGTGAAGGTATAAATTATTAACAAGGTGACAAAACCGGTATATTTCTAGCAAGGGCCCTAAAGGAGACCCAATTATCTTCTAATATACAGAGCATCAGAAATAAAGCTGGGAAATTGGAAGTCTCCCCAGAGCAGATTGCGAAACAATTCCAAAATCATTATTCTAACCTATATAACCTCCCACCACAGAATAAACCTGCTATGTTACAATGAAACAGAGAATCCATTTTAAAAGAATACTTACATCAAAGTAAAATCCCTACATTGAACACTACAATTAGCAAGGACCTAGACAAACCCATCAGTAATGAGGAACTTGCAGAAGTAATTAAAGAGCTGAAATCGGGTAAAAGCCCAGGCCCAGATGGGTACACTGCCCAATACTACAAAACATTTGTGCATATACTTATGTAACACTGGTATTTTTGCCTGCTAATATAATGCAATGTTAATCTATGAGCAGTGTTATAATTTAGTATTTGGCACCATCTAGTGGCCTACACGTGAAATGGACTTCAATTATTTTCCTTTTCATGAACATAGAGAAATGTTACAGGAACTACAGTATGTGTTTACATTATACAATGACCTACCTCCCCAGAATGCCAAGAGACCTACCCATGAACACTCAGTACTGAATTGTATGCTGGGTAGGATATAAAAGGGCCCGTGCGGCGATTTTCTTTCTCTTCTGGATGCGTGGCCTGCCTACAAGGACCTGTGAGGAGGTCTCCAGATAGCGCGGCCTACAACCACTGGGGAGCGGAACAATTAGATACTCTGCTTTTTATCTGATCGCTGGAAAGACTGTGTGACCGGATCGGGAAGGATCCAGAGACACCTGTCGGAGCCATCGGAGGGTCCCGGTTCATCTTGCAGAGCAAAGCAGTATGACGGCACCGGCCGGTGAGAAGCAAGACTGAGACCAGCAGAGCGAAGCTGCTCTATTCTTCAGACCCAGTTTGGTGAGAGTGCTGTTGCCCAAAGTTTCTTAACACACTTTTGTACACCTAGACATTTAACACAGTGTTGCTGGGACCTGTAGTCCCACGGAGGAGAACTTAATAAAAGGACTGAGTTTAAGCAGGCCTCAAGCCTACCCTTCACTGTACTACTGACACTGTGTTATACCAAGCCAATTGCACCGGAGGCAGTTACAGGTGCACTGCACTACAAGAATAGTTCTTAGGCTGCGTACACACGCGGGGACTGTTCGCCCAACTTTGTCCGCTGAACAGTGTTTCGGCGGACAGTCCGCTCGTGTGTGGGCTTTCAGCGGACAGTTTCAGCGAACAGTCTGCTGAACAAAGTTTTTCGGAATTTCCGAAAAACTGTCCGCTGAAACTTTGTTTGAGCAGACAGTCCCCTCGTGTGTAGGCTTGTTCGTCAAACTAAGTTCCGCGCATGCTGAGAAAGGATTTACACGCCGAAGTTTGCATTGCAGTGTATAGGACGTCGTTTTCTAGTCCCGTCGTACGTGCCGTTCACGTCATCGCGCACGGTTTCAGCGGACTGTTCGTTCGTCGTGTGTGGGCAAGTCCGTCCATGCTAATTTTGAGCGGACTGTCCGCTGAAACTGTTTGACGAACAAGGTTGAGCGAACAGTCCCCGCGTGTGTGCGCGGCCTTACATTCACCTTACTTTAATCCTTGTTTGTTCAACTGTTGGATCACAATTTCTACAACACAAATAGCTAGCAGAAGACAGAAGACTAAAGACTGTTTCTCTCGTTGCAAGGCCTTGCATCCTTTCAAAGTAGGGGGAGCTCCCTAGTAATTGTGCTGTACTGTATTGATAACTTTATACTCCTGTGGTTACCTAGGTGTGCTGAAAGTGGGAAGGTACCCAGACTTAAAGCGTTGTCACTCTGAGCGCTAGTCCCACTTGGAGATACATTCTAAGGGGTCATCCAAGACAACTTTATATGTACAGATTGTTGTGAATACCCATTGTGCTGTTGCATTACGTTTGTGCGACAGTGCTAATACTGTAATTGCTGTTTTATACCAGTTCCAGTAAAAACATATTTCTGGTTAAGTGCAATTGGTGTGAAGCGTTGTTCCTTTCCCAGCAGGTGGAGCATCGGATACCCAGGTAATAACAAAGGTATACTATTGTTATATTGTATATTGTGGGGTTATCCTTTATTGCCAGCTTCACACAAACATTGCACCACAGCTGTGTCAAGGGGATTGAGCCAAGTCATTGGGGGTATAGTAGCAGAATGCAGGCACAATCAGACATCAGCAGCTTCTTCGGGGGTCAGTGCTACATTTAAGTGGAAGTAAACCCATGGATTTAAACAGTTAAAAAAAAAGGCATGCCGGGAATGCTAACTGCACATTGGCTGTGCTCTCAGCCAAACTATCAAACCATCCAATGGCTGGTGTCATTACGAAATCACATGTGCAGCACCATAGCATTTGAAGATTAAACAGAGGCAAAGATGGCAGCTTCCTTGGCTGAAAACGATAGGGGAGTTTACTTCCACTTTAAAACACCTCTTTTGAATGCATTCAACTCACAGGAAATACTCATTCACCCTAGCTCACATTACAGTACTCCCAAAACATAACAAGGTATTAGGGATTGCACAAGCTATAGATGGATCTCTCTTTTAAATCTGGACTTTTAGCAAAAAATTTAGCTAACCGCTTAAGGCCACTACTTTCTAAGGTCATTGGCCCCAAACAGGTAGGCTTCATGCCTGGCCTAGAAGGTGAGAGACAATGTGATCAAGGCGGTGTGAGTTTTGTACACAAATTGCACTCGAGCACTGCCGAAGGTCTTGTCCTGGTCTCTTATACTTCATGCAAACTCTACCGATAACCATCTCCTTATTTAGAAGACATAAAAAGATTCAAACCCGATTTGTATGGGCCTACAAAAAGCCCTACATAAGCTTTACTCATATGATAAAATCAAAAATACATGGAGGCATGGGGCTACCTAATTTCAGAAAATATTATCATGCAGTTGACAATGCTAGAGTGATAGATTGGAACTATCACGCCAACACAAAAGACTGGACCCATTTAGAGAAAACCTTTACATCCTCCCCACTTGAGGCCTCTCCTTGGATTCCTCTATCAAAATGTAAAAAGACACTTTTATCACACCCTCTGATAGGATCTACTTTACAAACTTTCCATCACATTATTAAAAGGAATGATATATGGACTTCACCTGGCCCCCTTACTCCGCTCTCAAACAATCCTGACTTTCTACCAGGTACACATAATAAACACGTTATCCTGCCATCCGGCAAATTGTTATTGTCCACCCATTGCTTCCAGACAGGGAATGTTAAGTCTAGATCCACCCTCACAGAAGAACTCAAAGTTAGGGATTTACCATTCTGATTATATCTACAGTTATGCAGTTACACCCAGACACATAAGAATAAGAATTTTTACTCCATACCTTTAATGCACTTCAAAACCCTCTACCTTAAGGGGGAAGAATAGATAAAGTAATTTCTCAATCCTATGCCTGGCTTCAACAAGGAGTAGATGCACAGAAACATAGATTTAAAAGAAAATAGGCAAACATGCTAGGCATCGATATTTCTGACCACCAATGGACCAAAGCATGTATTTTGGCACATAAATGTTCCCTGAGCTCTAGGACACAAGAAACCGCTTACAAAATCTTAAACCAATGGTGCGCTACACCAGACAAACTGAAACGCTCATTCACAAACTCACCAGACATCTGCTAAAGAGGCAAACAACACATTGCTGCACATTTGGTGGGATTTTTTCTGGTATATCCTTATATTGGACCCAAGTCAAGGATTTGATAATTGAAATAACTGAAACAAAAGTATGCTTAACTTCCGAATGCTGCCTTCTACATATAAATTCCAGACAACTACAAAAATATAAACACTCTTTAACTAATCATTAGGGATGGGCCTAACGGACCCATATTCAGTTCGCACCAGAACTTTCAAACACCTTGAAAATTCGGACCTGAATAACGAACCCAATTAAAGTCATTGGGACCCAAACGTCAAAAATCAAAAGTGCGCATTTTTAAGGCGTATGTGCAAGTAATTGGGCATACAATGGTTATAGGGGTCCAGGTCCTGCCCTGGGGGACATGTATCAATAAAAAGAAATGTTTGTGAAAAACTTAATTTTTAAATGAGCAGTGATTTTTTTTTATTTTTAAAGTGAAAGTATAAAACTGAAAAATTACTTCCAATATAGAACCTGGGGGGTCCCTTAGTCTACCTGTAAAGTGTCAGGTCTATACCATGTCTAGAATCTGCTGCAGCAATAATTGCATTTATAAAGCCAAACAATTAAATTTTCCCTGCAATCTGCCTTTATTTTACTCAGCAACAGCTGGGAACCAGTGTGTATGATGAGGCCACAATGTAGTGCACTGGGAACATGATTAGAATTTTTTGGATACATTCTGGTGTCACTTTGACTTTGGATAGATGTAACAGGTGCGTAAAAATTGGTCTTTGGGTGTCAGTGGCACCTTTCCACTGTAACCCTATAGAGGTACTCTTTATGAAAGCAAGAATTGGCCTTGCTGTAAAAAATTACATCATCATTACCACTGGAGACAACTTGGCAATACGCTGTGGCTGAGGGAACATGAATGCCAATTTGTCTACCAGTGTTCACCCCTCTCTCTAGGCTCATGTACTTGTCATCCTAAACCTCAGAACCAACATCTGAACCCAGTAATGGCTGGGCATCACCAAGGTGCAAGTGGCTGACGTTGTGATCAAATAACTCAGCTGACTCCTCCATGGCTGTTGGGGCTATGGCAGAAATAGATGTGGACAAGGAGGTAGGTTTATCCACTCTGACTGCACACTTGTCTCTGCTTGCGTGACAGAGGATTAGGAGGATGAGGAAGGTTTAGTAAGCCAGTCCACTACCTCCTCTATGCTGTGGCTGGATAGCATAGGCAAACTCACTAAACAGAGGAAATTATTCCCTGCTTGAGGACTGACCCCCATGTCCACTTTTGCCTGTCGACACGTTTGTTGCTGGCTCCCTTACAGTGTCAAGGGAATGTCTGCCTCTTCTTGTTGTCCTCTCAGGCATTATTGAGAGGGAGGGAGTGGTGCTTAAAAGCAAATGTAAAGAAGAAGTGGAAATCTGTATGTAGATGCACTTTAATCAATGTAAAGTGGTGTTTGGTGCACTTTAATTTCAGTACTCACACTGCACAGACACACTCCACGAATGCACTATAATATACTGCAATATAATGTTATATATAGGTGTTAAACTGGCAGTAAAGCACACAAAACGATATGCAGCTAAACTGTCAGTAACGCACACAGAACTATAAGACGTTAAACTGGCAGTAACGCACACAAAACAATATGGCGTTAAACTAGCAGTAGCGCACACAGAAGTAAATGCTGTTAAACTTGCAGTAACGCAATCAAATAGACGGTGTTCAACCGTCACTACACTGACACTATCTGAACTGTCCTACTCTAGCTATACACTAATGTCAAGATTACTGACATGGTCTCACTACACTACAGTGAAACTATCTGAACTGTCCCTACTCTAGCTGCACACTATGCAAAGCTGAATGATAGTCCTCCTCCCTACACTAACACTATCCCTAGACTGTCCTAAACTAATTTTCTACATTGGCAATTGAAGCAAAATAGCAAAGTATAGCATACTAACTAACTAATAGCACTGAACAGAGCCCTGTTCTATCTTTCTCCATGTCAAAATCACACTGAAAATGGCTGCCATTGAAAGAATACTTTTATACTGTGGGGTGGGAATGAGCCATGATTGGATAAAGTCATGATGACATTGTCCAATCATGACTCTGAGAGTGCTCTGTGCCCTGATTGACTGAAGTTTTCACTGCTTTAGTCAATCAGGGCTTGCAATGCACTGTTCAGCACCGCAATGCATTGGGGTCGACCGTTTGTTTGGATGTTCGCCGAACGTGCGAACAACGAAAGTTCGGCCCAGCCTTATGCTCAGGCCAAACCGTTCGCCCATCCCTACTAATTATATACTTAACGCAGCCAAATCTCTCATCCCACCACCTCTGTGCTGACTATTAAGGACTGGATACACAAAATGAATGAAATACACAATATGGAAAGGTCAATCACAACTGCACACGATTGCATCTAGATTGCAACTGCATCTAGATTCCATGACATCTGGACAACCTGGTTCCTATTCATACTATTGAAAAAATAGCTTGATCTGCTAAATGAGTAGATAAACCCTAAATGTATATTTATGCTATCTTTCAAGAGTCCATCCTACTGTCTCTTTTGGCATACTATTCTTTCTACTTTTCACTTCATTTCCTCCTCCTAATAACTTTCAATTATTTACTAATAGCTGCATAGAAACCTGAATATCGCTTTTAAATACCCTCAGAAATTATTTTGCATTTCTTTAGGGTATAGCTGTACAGTCATATTGTCTAATTACTCACCCTTCAATTAGAATTTTTGTTTTTGAATGACTGTGCCCTGTGGTATACTGTATTCTATATTGGCTTGGTTCAGGTAAAATTTAACCACTTCAATACAGGGCACTTAAACACCTTCCTGCCCAGACCAATTTTGAGCTTTCAGCGTTGTCGCATTTTGAATGACAATTGCGCGGTCATGCTACACTGTACCCAAATGAAATTTTTATCATTTTTTTCCCACAAATAGAGCTTTCTTTTGGTGGTATTTGATCACCTCTGCGGTTTTTATTTTTTGTGCTACAAATAAAAAAATACCGAAAATTTTGAAAAAAAAAATGTTTTTTTTTTGTTTCAGTTTCAAAACTTTGTAAATAAGTACGTTTTCTCCTTCACGGATGGGCACTGATGGGGCTACACTGATGGGCACTGATAAGGCGGCACTGATGGGTACCAATGAAGTGGCACTGATGAGGTGGCATTGATGGACACTGATAGGCGGCACTGATAGGCGACACTGATAGGCGACACTGATAGGCGACACGGATGGGCGACACGGATGGGCGACACGGATGGGCGACACGGATGGACACTGATAGGTGGCACAAATTGGCACTGATAGCTGGCACGGATTGGCATGGATGGGCGGCACAGATGGGCATGGGTGGGCACTGATAGGCGGCACAGGTGGGCACTGATAGGCGGCACAGGTGGGCACTGATTAGCGGCACAGGTGGGCACTCATTAGCAGCACAGGTGGGCACTCATTAGCAACACAGGTGTTATACTGTACTAATGGATGCCAATCAGTGCCAAACAATAATGCATGCCAATCAGTGATGCCCATTGTGGGCACTGATTGCCATCCATTATGGGCACTGATTGCCATCCATTGTGCCTGACTGGCATCCCTGGAGGATTACCTCTGCTGGGCATCCCTGGTGGTCTGGTGGCGTCCCTGGTGATCCAGTGTGGGCATCCTCGGGGGGGCTGTGCTGATAATCGATCAGCACAGACCCCCCCTGTCAGAGGAGCAGCCGATCGGCTCTCCTCTACTCGCGTCTGACAGACGCGAGTGAGGAAAAGCCGATCACCGGCTCTTCCCATTTACACTGTGATCAGCCGTGATTGGACACGGCTGATCACGTGGTAAAGAGTCTCCGTCGGAGACTCTTTACCGAGATCGTAGTTGCCGGGTGTCAGACTGACACCCCGCAACAACGATCGCCGCGATGCGCGCCCCCGGGGTCACGCAGCGGCTCATAATCCTGATCACGTCATATGACGTCCGGTCAGGATTATGAAACCACTTTGCCGCCGTCTATTTGTAATAGGGCGGGCGGCAAGTGGTTAATGGTTACATTTATCAGCTATGCTTTCAATAAACCTTTTATTGAGAAAAAAAAAAATCTTCATAAATTTAGGCCAATATGTATTCTGCTACATATTTTTGTAAAAAAATCCCAATAAACATATATTGATTGGTTTGCGCAAAAGTTATAGCGTCTACAAACTATGGGACAGACTTAGGGACTTTTATCTTTCTTTTATTTTTTACTGGTAATGGCAGTGATCTGCGATTTTTAGCGGGACTGTGACATTGCGGCAGACAAATCTGACACTAAGGGGGATATTTCCTAAAGGAAAATTCACTTTGCACTGCAAGTACACTTGAAAGTGCACTGTAAGTTAGGGATGAGCCGAACACCCCCCCGGTTCGGTTCGCACCAGAACTTTCGAACGGACCCCAAATTCGTACGAACGTTAGAACCCCATTGAAGTGCTTATTTTAACGGCTAATATGCAAGATACTGTCCTAAAAAGGGTTTAAGGACCTGACTCCTGCCCCAGGGGACATGGGTCAATGCAAAAAAAAGTTTTAAAAACGGCCGTTTTGGCGGGAGCACTGATTTTAATGACGATTAAAGTGGAAAAAAAATGTGAAATATTCCTTTAAATATGGTGCCTGGGGGGTGTCTGTAGTATGCCTGTGAAGTGTCACGTGTTTCCCGTGTTTAGAACAGTCCCTGCACAAAATGACATTTAACGGATATAACGTCATTTAAAGCTGCTTGCGGTTTTAATGTTATATCTGGTTCCTGCAATAAGGTTGAAAATCATTGAGAAAAATGGCATGGGTAGCCCTCCCTGCCCATTACCAGCCCCTTTGGGTCTTGTACACATATTAAGGGGAACCCCGTACCCATATTAAAAAAAGGAAATGCAGTATACAGGCGGTGCAAACAAGACAGGGACTGTGTAGGTTTGTTGTGTTAAGTTGAATCTGTTTGTAATTTTTAACTGGTACATTTTTAAAGTGTAGCTCCAGTCAAAAAAAAAAAATTTTTAAGCTTTTTGGAAAACATAGGGAAGGGTTATCACCCCTGTATAATTTGTTTTGTCGTCCATCTTTTTTCATCTCACTTGCTGTTGTCTCCTTCCGTTTGCAAGTAGGAGATGTTTGTAAGTTGGATGTTTGAAAGTAGGGGCCTGCCCTATATGCTCTGCAGAAATGGCGGAACAAGGTGTTGGTTTTGCCACAACATTGTAAGCCCTCAAAGTGACTCTTGGTAGGCGCTGGAGCGCCCTGCTGTGAACGATTATATCAAGAATTGTAATTACATGCCATTGTTGAACAGTGGTAGAAAAATTGACCTTTGGTGGTTGTGGTGCTGGTGCCACAACACTATAAGTTCTCACAGTTACTCTGGGTGGGCACAGGAACGGGCCCTCCTGTGAAATATTATATCAAGAATTGTAAGTACATGTCCCTGTTAAACAGGGGCAGAAAAATTGGGCTTTAGGCACTGGTGCTGGTGCCACAACACTGCAACCTCTCCCATATACTCTAGTTTTATTACAGGAATTAGCCCTGCTGCAAAGCATTGCATCAAAAATTGTACTTAAACGCCCCTGTTAAACAGGGGCAGAAAAATTGGGCCTTAGGCACTGGTGCTGGTGCCACTGCACTGCAACCTCTCCCATATACTCTTGTTTTATTGCAGGAATTAGCCCTGCTGCAAAGCATTGCATCAAAAATTGTACTTAAACGCCCCTGTTAAACAGGGGCAGAAAAATTGGGCTGATGGCATCACCCAGAAACAGAAATGTTCTTCCAACATATCATCGAAGGAGGAAGAGGATAGACAATCAACATAACAGGACAGTCACTCAGCATCAGCATAGGCAGTCTTGAAGGGATGTGATATTTCAAAAAACATTATTCGGTTACATCAGCTTCAGGTGCTTGGTAGCTGTGGGTGATCCAAGACTGATTCCTCTTGATGAAGGTCAGTCGATCAACTGATTCGGTAGACAGCCGCACCCTGTGATCGGTAACAAAGCCACCAGCAGCACTGAAGGTGCGTTCCGAAAGAACGCTGGATGCAGGACAGGCCAGAAGCTCAATTGCATACTGTGCAAGCTCTGGCCAGTGATCCATCCTCAAGACCTAGTAAGCCAGAGGATTTTCGGTGGGAAAGGTGTCCAAGTCTGACCTTGCCCCTAGGTATTCCTGCACCATGTAAATCAGACACTGGCGATGGTTGCTGGAACCGATCATACCTTGGGGCTGCGGACTAAAAAATTGTCTGAAAGCATCAGTCAGATGGCCATCTTCTCCACCGCTCCTTCTGACCGATGCCTCAGCAACACGTTGTCCAGGACCAGGAGTTTGTAACCTCCCAGTCTCTGGGAACGCGTTGCACAGACCTTTCTGCAAGGCCTCCCGGAGATGTCTCATCCTCTGCTCCCTCTGCGATGGCAAGATAAGGTCGGCAACCTTACCCTTGTACCATGGATCAAGGAGAGTGGCCAGCCAGTAATGGTCCCTCTCCTTGATCCGAAGAATACGAGAATCCTTCCGCAGGCTTTGCAGGATCAGGGAGGCCATGCAGCATAGGTTAGCTGAGGCATTCGGTTCGGAGTCCTCTGGGTCACTAAGGACAACATGATCCGCAGCTACCTCCTCCCAGCCACGTACAAGTCCACGTGTTTCTTGGGACTGTAAATCATCCCTACAAGACTGCTGCTGCTGCTGCTGCTGATGCTGAGTGCCAGCCTCCACCTCCATGCTGACACATTCATCCTCCTCCTCCTCTTCCTCCTCCTCATCCTCTTCCTGTGTGATGGGTGGCACAGTAGGAACACTGTCTGGATAAAGGGGGCCTTGAGAGGCAAGGAAGTCCTCCTCTTCCTGCCTCTGTTCTGCCTCAAGTGCCCTGTCCATTATTCCACGCAGCGTATGCTCCAAGAGGTGGACAAGAGGTACAGTGTCACTGATGCATGCACTGTCACTGCTCACCATCCTTGTGGCCTCCTCAAACGGTGACAGGACAGTGCATGCATCCCTGATCATGCCCCACTGGCGTGGTGAGAAAAAACCGAGCTCCCCTGACCCTGTCCTGGTGCCGTAGTCGCACAGGTACTCATTGATGGCCCTCTGCTGCGTGTGCAGCCACTGCAGCATGGCCAACGTTGAGTTCCACCTGGTGGGCATGTCACATATAAGGCGGTTCTTGGGCAGGTTCAACTCCTTTTGGAGCTCAGCCAGCCGAGCACAGGCATTAAATGATCGGCGGAAATGCACACAGACTTTCCTGGCCTGCTTCAGGACATCCTGTAAGCTGGGGTACCTGCCCAAGAACCGCTGCACCACCAGGTTAAGGACGTGAGCTACACAGGGCACATGGGTCAGTTGTCCCTGTCGGAGGGCGGAGAGGAGGTTGGTGCCATTGTCGCAAACCACCATTCGTGGCTTAAGCTGGCGTGGCGTCAACCACCTCTCGGCCTGCCCCTGCAGAGCTGACAAAACATCCGCCCCAGTGTGGCCCCTGTCCCCCAAACAAACCAGCACAAGCACGGCATGGCATCGTTTTGCCAGCGTACTTGCGTAGCCCCTGGAACGCCTACGGAGCACCTCTGGTTCTGAGGACAGAGCACTGGAAGAGGCCATGGAGGAAGAAGAAGAGGAGGGGGTGGAGGAGAGAGGTGTGTCACAACCAATAGTAGCATTTTGGAGGCATGGTGGCGGAACAACCTCCAACACTACTGCACCTTGTCCTGCATCCTTCCCAGCTGCCAGACGAGTGACCCAATGGGCCGTGAAAGACAGGTAACGTCCCTGTCCATGCCTGCTGGACCATGAGTCAGCGGTAATATGCACCTTACCGCTGACCGCCCTGTCCAGCGAGGCAAGGACATTGCCTTCCACATGCCGGTAGAGAGCCGGAATCGCCTTCCGTGAGAAAAAGTGGCGTTTGGGGACCTGCCACTGAGGAACCGCACATTGTACAAACTCACGGAAGGGGGCTACCAACTGAAAAGGCAGCAGTTGAATTGCTAGCAATTTAGCCAAGCTAGCATTCAACCGCTGGGCATGTGGATGGCTGGGAGTGAACTTCTTTCGCCGGTCCAGCAGCTGGGGCAGGGACATTTGCCTGCTATAATCGGACGTGGGTGTACTGCTAGCAGAGTGCCCGGAAGCACTTGGCTGTGACACACCTAATTCTACACCTTCATTCCTTTCAGAGCAGGTTTCAGAGAGGACTAAAGGTCTAGTGGGGTTGGAGATGCCAGCTGATGAGGAGCAAGGAGAGGGCCGCTTTGTTCTTTGGTGTGGGTCTTTGAGGTACGCTTGCCAACGAGCTGCATGGCAGGTCAACATATGTCTGGTCAAGCATGTGGTGCCCAAGCGGCTGATGTTTTGGCCAGCCGAGATACGCTTGAGACATATGTTGCAAAAAGCAGCGGTGCGATCTGATGCACCCGTCTCAAAAAAGGCCCACACCAAAGAACTTTTAGAATAACGTGCAGAGGCAGCGCCCTGCACAGGCGGAGCTCTGCGGTGTGATTCAGTCGGTGTGCTGCCCCTAAGCTGGCCCCCGGAGGGCATCCTGCCTCGTTGGACATGTGCCTTCTCCTCCTCCTCCTCCTCCTCCTCCCTCCTTCCAGGCACCCACGTGGAGTCAGTGCCCTCATCATCCCCTCCCTCTTCATCGCTGTAGCAAACCTGGCAGTATGCTGCAGCTTGTGGAACATGACTGCCAGATTGCTGTCCTTCTTGAGCATCCCCTCTCTCTGCGCTCACGCTACTGCCTTCCTCTAGCTGAGTGTCATCATCAGAGCCCACCAAACACTGGGCATCCTCCTGGAGCATGTACCCAACACTGTGCTCAAAGAGTTCAGGAGACTCCTCAGGAGGACGTGGTGGGTCTAGGGAAGGAGTCACTGATGATGACATTGAGAGGAGGGAAGACGATGCGTTGGCAGCTGCTTTGCTACTACCCTGAGACTGGGTGAGAGAGGATGAGGAGGATGAAGAGGGCTTGGTCATCCACTCTACCAAGTCGTTGGCATGTTGCGGTTCAACATGTCCAGCTGCAGAAAAGAAGGACAAGCATGTCCCATGGCCACGTGCTGATGACAATGCACCGTGTCCACGACCAGCACTGTTGTCTCTAGACACAGAGCCTGCTTGCCCTCTTTTATCGGCTCGCGCCTGTCTGCCTCTCCTTGCTGGCCTTCCAGACATGGTAATGGCCTGAAGGGAGTTGGGTAAAACAGTAGTTGGGTAGTTTATATTGTGCTGGAGGCACACAACATCCACTAACTCCTGCAGATGCCTTTTTTATAGAACAGCAGAGATAAACGGGTATATACAGATGTATACTGTGCTGTGCTGGAAGCACACACAACTTCCAATAACTCCTGCAGATGGCAATTGGGCTCAAATAGAGAACAGCTATGTAGGTGGATTATAGCGGTATGTACTGGGTACAGAGCACGCAGACAGCACGCACTATCTCCTGACACTACTGACTGCAAGCTCTATTATTAAAGATGGACCACTAGCTATATAGGTGAGGTGAATATCACGGTGTATACTGCGGTCAGGGCACGCAGACAATAACCAGAAAACAGCAGAGTTAAAGGGGTATATACAGATGTATACTGTGCTGTGCTGGAAGCACATACAACTTCCAATAACTCCTGCAGATGACAATTGGGCCCAAATAGAGAACAGCTATGTAGGTGGATTATAGCGGTATGTACTGGGTACAGAGCACGCAGACAGCACGCACTATCTCCTAACACTACTGACTGCAAGCTCTATTATTAAAGCTAGATCACTAGCTATATAGGTGAGGTGAATATAGTGGTGTATACTGCGGTCAGGGCACAGACAATAACCACTACACAAGAGCAAGATAGGAAATCAGCCAAAAACGATTGGTGTGTAACTGTGTTGAAGGTACACAGAACACCCACTGCTTCAGATGCCAACACACTACACGAGGCCGCCTCAAAGGCGGCCTTATATAGTGTGGGGCGTGCACTACACAGCCTGAGCTATGATTGGCCACAGGCAGGATGCCTGTGGCCAATCATGGCTCTCCTCGCTGCTGGCGCTGCGATTGGCCAAGCATGCGGGGTCACAGTGCATGCTTGGCCAATCACGAGCCAGCAATGCACTGCGCCATCGCAGTGCATTGTGGGCCGTGCGCGCCACACGAATTTTGACGCGAACGGACCAAGAGTTCGGATTTCGCCGAACGGACGAACAGCCAATGTTCGAGTCGAACGTACGTTCGACTCGAACACGAAGCTCATCCCTACTACTGACTGCAAGCTCTATTATAAAAGATAGATCACTAGCTATATAGGTGAGGTGAATATAGCGGTGTATACTGCGGTCAGGGCACGCAGACAACAACCACTACACAACAGCAAGATCGAAAATTGGCCGAAAACGATCGGTGTGTACTGTGTTGAAGGTACACAGAACACCCACTAACTCCTGCAGATGCCTTTATTATAGAACACCAGAGATAAAGGGGTATATACAGATGTATACTGTGCTGTGCTGGAGGTACACACAACTTCCAATAACTCCTACAGATGGCAAGTGGGCTCAAATAGAGAAGAGCTATGTAGGTGGATATAGCGGTATGTACTGGGTACAGAGCACGCAGACAGCACGCACAAGCTCCTAACACTACTGACTGCAAGCTCTATTATAAAAGATAGATCACTAGCTATATAGGTGAGGTGAATATAGCGGTGTATACTGCGGTCAGGGCACGCAGACAACAACCACTACACAACAGCAAGATCGAAAATCAGCCGAAAACGATCGGTGTGTACTGTGTTGAAGGTACACAGAACACCCTCTGCTTCAGACGCCAACACACTACACAAGGCCGCTGTGCTGGCGGCCTTATATAGTGTGGGGCGTGCACTACACAGCCTGAGCTATGATTGGCCACAGGCATCCTGCCTGTGGCCAATCATGGCTCTCCTCGCTGCTGGCGCATGCGATTGGCCAAGCATGCGGGGTCACAGTGCATGCTTGGCCAATCATGAGCCAGCAATGCACTGCGCCATCGCAGTGCATTGTGGGCCGTGAGCGCCACACGAATTTGGCGCGAACGGACCAAAACGTTCGGACTTCGCCGAACGGGCGAACAGCCGATGTTCGAGTCGAACACGAAGCTCATCCCTACTGTAAGTGCACTTGGAAGTAAAGTCGCTGTAGATCTGAGGGGGACATGCAAGGAAAATAAAAAACAGCATTTTAGCTTGCACATAATTGGATGATAAAATCAGCAGAGCTTCCACTCATTTCAGATCTACCCCTTAGATTTAGTGCACTTTCAGTGAACTTTCAAGTGCATTTGCAGTGCAAATAACAAGTAAATAACCCCCTACGTGACACTTTTTGGGGCCAGTGACACCAATACAGTGATCAGTGCTAAAAAAATTCACTGATCTCTGTATAAATGACACTGACAGGGAAGGGGTTAACACTAGGGGCACATGGAAAAGATCAAGGGATTAAATGTGTTCCCTGGGAGGTGTTTCTAACTGTGGGGGGAGTAGATTCCCTGGAGGAAAAGAGCTGAAGCATGATCTCTCACTTTTCCTCCCTGACAGATGTGTGCTTTGCTTATATTGGCACACCACTGCTCCATCTCTCCTGTGAACAATGGTGGTTCGCAGCGGCCCACTGATTGGTTCCTGCTGTGTCCAATTACAGTGGGAGCCATGTGCACAAAATCACATACAGGTAAGTGATTTCGCGCACCCAGGCCACCCTGCTGCAGTAAATGGATGTGGGGCGATCTGGAAGCAATTAACAAAGAAAACCCCTTCCCATTTCATGCTGTCAGCAATGGCACCAGATGGAGGAGAAATGTCACAAGGCCTGAGAAAGAAAATAATTTCTTTACACACGAAAGGTAAAGGCTACAAGAAGATCAGCAAAGCTTTACTTATCAGTCAAAATATTGTAGCAATAATGATACAAAAACTTAAAGGGGTTGTAAAGGTAAATGTTTTTTCACCTTACTGCATTCTATGCATTAAGGTGAAAAAACATCTCACACTGCCAGCACCCCCAGTCCCCCCGTTTTACTTACCTGACCCCTCGAAAGTCCCGCGCTCGCCCCCGCAATCCTCTTCGCCGCTCAGCCTGGCCATTGATTGGCTGAAGTGGATGGATTGAAAGCAGCGCAGCCATTGGCCCCCGCTGCTGTCAATCACATCCAATGATGCGGCGTGCCGGGTGGGTGGGGCCGTGTGATACAGCGAGCGGCTATAGCCGCCGTCTGTATCACGGGAGCGTGCCCGCAGGTGCTTCTCAGCATGCGAGGGAGCTCGCATGAACGTGAGAAGTACCTGCGGGAGGAAGCCGAGACAGCCGCTGAGGGACCCCAGAAGAGCAGGTTCGGGACCACTCTGTGCAAAACGAGCAGCACAGTGCAGGTAAGTATAACATGTTTGTTATTTTTTATTTATTTTTTATTTTTTTACTTTGCAATCCCTTTAACAAAGATGGAACTGGGACTATCTCACAGAGACATCCAGGTCATCAAAGTTAACACCTCAACAGGAGAACCTTCTGATGAGAAGGGTTGAAGAAAATCATCATGCAAGTTCACTGCAGTTAGCTAAAGGAGAAGTAGAAAGCTTAACGGGGGTGATTGTTTCCCATGACACAATATGATGTACACTGCAGAGGAATGGCATGCATGGCTGTCATCCGTGAAGGAAGCCTCTTCTAGAGCCCATGCACAAAAAAAGCCCATATAGAATTTGCCAGGGCCCATGCTAAAAAATAATAAGACTATTGGGTCTACTCTGGAGTGATGAGACCAAGATAAATGTTTTTGGAACTGATGGCGTCTCAAAGGTGAAGAGTACAAAGAAAAATGCATGGTGCCCACAGTGAAACATGGTGGTGGCAGTGTCCTTCTGTGAGGCTGCATGAGTGCTGCTGGTGTCGGGGAGCTGCATTCCATTGATGGTATCATGAATTAACAGATGTACTGCTCTATATTGAATAAGGATGGGCCGAACACCCCCTGGTTCTGTTCGCACCAGAACATACCGAACAGACAAAAAATTTGGCAGAACACATGAACACCATTAACATCTATAGGACACAAACATGAATAATCAAAAGTGCTAATTTTAAAGGCTTATATGCAAGTTATTGTCATAACAAGTGTTTGAGGACCCGGGTCCTGGACATGTATCAATGCAAAAAAAGGTTTTAAAAACTGAAGTTTTTTCAGGAGCAGTGATTTTAATAATGCTTAAAGTGAAACAATAAAAGTGAAATATTCCTTTAAATGTTGTACCTGGGGGGTGTCTATAGTATGCCTTTTTTTAAATGTTGGCACAGGTTTGCCCTTAAAATCCATACCAGACCTGAAGGGTCTGGTATGGATTTTTCAGGTCTGGTATGGATTTTGAGGGGGACCCCTACGTCATTTTTTTTTTTTTTTAATTGGAGCAGGGTTCCCCTTGAGCCCTTGTACACACAGTCGGAGATTCCGACGGAATGTGTCCTATCGGACCGTTTTGTCAGATAACTGTGTGTGGTCTCCATCGGACTGTTTCCGTCGGAGTATCCGACGGACTAAGTTTTCCAACTTGTCCGTAAAATTTTCCGACAAAATGCTCCGATCGGACATACTGCGATCATGTGTAGTCTACTCCGATGGACAAAGTGCCACGCATGCTCAGATCAAATTCCTAGACCAAAACTATTGCCTACTAGCCTGAAATAATGTCATCACGTTATGTACAATCGGATTTTCCGACAACTTTGTCCGACCGTGTGTATGCAACAGTTTCAGACAAAATCCGTCTGACAAAATCCAACGGATTTGGTTGTCAGAATGTCCGACCGTGTGTACAAGGGCTAATATCCATACCAGACCTGAAGGTCCTGGTATGGAATTTGGGGGGACCCCCACACAATTTTTTTTTATTTTAGTTTGGGGTTCCCCTTAATATTCATACCAGATCCAAAGGGCCTGGTAATGGACTGGGGGAATTCCATGCCATTTTCTTCAATGACTTTTATCTGTATTGCCGGGACCAACAATACATTATAGCTGAGTACTTTTGAATGACTTTTTTCCTTTAGAAATGTGATTTTGTGCAGGGACTGTTCTAAACACAGGAATAATGTGCCACTTTACTGGCCTGTCCTCATGGTCCACTAACAGACTAGATTTTATGTATTACCTTGGGAAGATGCAGACTAGAATACTGCAATCACTGAGCAGCAAATGATACCACCTGTGATGTTTTTCAGTTATCTTGCAAACCTGGCCTGTTAGTGGGTCCCGAGGACAGGGTTGATGACCACTGCTATTGACACCCCCCAGGTATGAAATTTAAAGGAATATTTCACTTTTATTCTTTCCCTTTAAGCATTATTAAAATCACTGCTTCTGAAAAAAATGGCTGTTTTTAAAACTTTTTTTTGCATTGATACATGTCTCCTGGGGCAGGACCCGGGTCCCCAAACATTTTTTATGACACTAAATTGCATATAAGCCTTTAAAATGAACACTTTTGATTTTTCATGTTAATGTCCCATAGACTTTAACTGTGTTCTGGTGGCTTTCAAATTTGCCCCGAACACTGCATATTGTTCAGTGTTCTGCAGAACACCCGCACAACCAAAGCTCAGCCCGAAATTATGTTCCGGCCGAACCATTCACCCATCCCTAATATTGAAAGAGAAGGTGCAACCATCACTCTGTGCCCTTGGACGTTGCGCACTTTTTTTTTTTCCAAGAAAAAGTTTATTAAATCCAAACTTGAATGTACAGATATGCAAACATTGAGTTACACAGATGTTTTAAACAAATCGATATACATCGGCAACAATTAGGAAAATATTGCATGAAATTTAAACAATGACTAGAATAAATGGTGTAGTGACAATTGATATCTCTACAATATCGAGAAAGAGGGGTATAGATTAATGCAATTGGGTTATAATGCCAATTGTTCATATAAAGCCGCGTACACACGGGCGGACTGTCTGGCCTACTTAGTCCGCCGAAACACATTTCAGCGGACAGTCCGCTCGTGTGTGGGCTTCAGCGGACTTTTTCAGCGTGCAGTCTGGCGGACTAAGTATTTCGGAATTTCCGTAATACTGTCCATCGGACTCGCATTTCGGCGGACAATCCGCCCGCGTGTGTGCCAGTCCGCCGTACTTTTGAAATGAGCGGACTTTTCCCGCCCGGAGAAAAGTCCGCTCATTTCGAGCGGGTATCCAGGTAGGCGGGGCCCACGAAGGAGACGTATGGAAGAAGAATGGAAGAAGAACGGAAGGCGGCGGCGACGGCGGCGACAGCGCCTGTAAAAGAGCTATAAGAAGCTCTGGCCCGGCAGAAGAACCGAAGAGGGGGACAAGACCCCCGAAGTTGGGAGAAGAGGCCGGCGGCGAGGAAGAAAGCCGGACTCCTCCGCTAGCAAAAGAGCTACAAGAAGATAGCGGCTTAAGAGTTCAAAACTTGCAGAATGGGTAAGTAAAGCCATGGACCAGATAGTAATCTATCATTCTAAGTTGTATAAAAAGCGTAGACCAAAGCACAATGTTAATAGTGACAAAGTGAACACGGGATAGGCCTAGACCTCCCATGGCACAGCCATGGAGCTTCCACACAACCGCCAAGTCAGATATATTGGTTGCAGGTACCGAGATACAGTATCATGTGCAGTGTAGCCCTGCAAGGAAAATGGGCCTGATCCTTTTTGAATGTCAGTACACTCAGGACAAGAAGTAGGTATATATCTATAGATTGTGTCTCTATCTGAATAACTGGGAGTACTCAGGTGTTGTTTGGAAATGTTGCCAGCAGGCCCATACTTTCCTGTACATGTCTGAGGAGTCATGGGCTTGGTGGACAAGATCTTCCATAAAGGATATTTTATTTACTCTCTTGATCCAATCTATTATTGTAGGAGATATGGAAGATCTCCAAAGGACTGGGATACATAATTTAGCCACGTTCAGCATATTGTAAGGCTAGAGATTTATGATAAGTTTTCATAGGTAGGGAAGAGTGATGCAATAATGCTTGGACTGGCGTAAAATCCAGATGAAGAGAGAAGTTATTGGGGAGAGGAGTTGAAAAACTTTAGTCCAGAAATTGGCAATCGCACGACATTCCCACCATATGTGAAGGAAGGACCCATTTTTATCGTTACACCGCCAACAATTGGATGGGATTGCTAGATCGCTTCTGTGTAATTTGAGTGGTGTTTTATACCACCTGGAAAAGATTTTATATCCATTTTCCTGCGTTGTGACATTGATCGATCCCTTGTGTATGTTGGAATATATTTTCCCCCATTCTACTACAGAAAGATTGACAGATAGATCTTTCTCCCACTGGACGGTGGCCCTGTCTGTTTTGGGGGTGTGCTTCTCGAAGAGGTTCAGGTATATGTTGGAAATCATGTGACGTTGCGATTCAGTACTAGAGTATAGGGACTCAAACTGTGAACGTTTTCTGGAAGAGGCCGTGTTTATGCTGGGATTGCATAGAAAATGTTTGAGTTGGATATAGGATCAGAAGGAGTTCTGGTGATTCGACCCTTGAGGGAATAAGGTGGAGAATGGGAGTATTTTCCCTTCAGAGAAAAATTCCCCGCTCTCTGGGTTATCTGGAGATCCAATTCCTGTAGGAAAGAGGCTGCAGTACCCGGCATAAAGTCTGGGTTTTGTTTAATGGACGTGAGCGGGCCTGGTGAGGAAGAGATGTGGAATTGGCGACATGTCGTAGTGAAGAATGCCAGGGTACTGCCAATGAGGGGATGTTTTTTGCTTTGTTGTGAGATGTGGCGAGAAAGAATCCAAGGCAGATATTTGATTGGTAAGTGTGAGAAGGCTTGTTCGATGTTAATCCAAGCTTTAGTGTCTGTATGTTCATTCCAGTCAACAATTCTGGTGCATTGACTTGCCCAGTAATATTTTCGTATATGAGGCAATCCCAAACCACCTTTCATTTTGGGGACAGTCAGTCCTATGAAACTCATTCTAGCTCTCGTACCTCCCCAAATGAATTCCGTACAGGATTTGCGGAATGAGGTGAAAAATGTGAGGGGTAGTGTCACTGGAACTGTCTGAAGGAGATAAAGAAATTTTAGAAGAATGGCCATTTTTACAATAGAAATTCTACCGAACCAGGAAAACATACTTGTTTACCAGGATTTGAGGTCCTTCTGCATGATACGGAGCATTGGGATGTAATTTGTATTATACAAGTCCAATAGTGATTTTGTTATATAAATCCCAAGGTATTTAATGGCATTTGGATGCCATTTAAATGGGAAGTTCTTTTGGCACAGGGTTATTGTCTCGGTTGGAAGAGATATATTTAAAGCCTCTGGTAAAATTGATTTTAAGGTTGGTTAGGTTTTCGAAAAGGGTAAGGTCCCGGGGAAGGTTTGGAATCCTGATGTGAGGTTCTCGTAGAAATAAAAGGACGTCATCCGCAAACGTTTGTGAGTAGAGTCAGCTATGGTTATGCCTTTAATGTCTGGGTTGTTTTTTAATCATGTTAGGCAGGGTTCAAGTGAGAGAATGAAAATAATCAGAGAGAGCGGACATCCTTGTCATGTTCCACCGGATATGGAGAAGGCACTCGACAGGTGGCCATTCACCCTGACTTTGGCCATTGGGTTTGAGTATAAAGCTAGTATGAAGTTTAGCATACATTCACGGATACCAATGTGTTTTAGTACTTCCGAAAGGTAGTCCCAGGCACCCTATAGAATGCCTTCTCCGCATCCAGGGAAAGCAGGAACCCTTGTTGCTGCTATGAAGTTATCCATTTATGAATACTTCAGGGTATTGTCCCTTGCCTCTCTGCCTGGTACACAACCTACCTGGTCTAGAGAGACATGGCCAGGAAGGAGGGGAAGAAGTCTGTTAGCCAGGTTTTTTGCATACATTTTGAGGTCAACATTTAAAAGGCAAATGCGTCTATAATTGGAAACCAAAGTAGGGTCTTTGTCTGGTTTTGGTATCACTGCAATGTGGGCCATGAGAAGATCTCTAGGGGGAGGGGCCTCTGATGATAGGGAATTGAATGCAGTCAGGAAGTATGGCTGAAGGATGTCCATGAAATACTTGTAATACCCTACTGTTAGGCCATCTGGTCCCGGGCTCTTACCTTTCTTCATATTTTTTAGTACGAAGTCTAATTTGTCCTTAGATAAGGGGCGTTCTAATTTTGTTGCATCTGCTTCAGCGATGAGAGTGGAGCCATATTGGGATAATAAGTCTTTAATTAAGTGTAGTCTATGGTCTGTGTCAACCTTGGGTGGGTGATTTTTAATATTGTAGAGACGCGAGTAGTAATTTACAAATTGCTCTGCTATATCATTAATGGAGGAAATATTGGATTCCTTTGAGTCTGTTACAGAGTGAATGATTGTGGACGCTTTTTTGGTCCGAAGCGCATTTGCTAGGATCTTACCATATTTATGTTATGCCATGTTTGTTGAATATCTTTTGTGATAGAATAAAATTAAATTTTATTTGACTGTTCAACACCTCGGTCAATTCAGACCGATCTTGAGTGAGTTCTTGGAGTGTAGAGAGGGCCTGTGTTAGCTTATGCGTATTTTCCAATTCGTGAATACGTTTGGAGAGATTGGAGATAAGAGAAAGTCTTTCCTGTCGTCTTTTGGAGGCTATCACTATTAATTTGCTGCGAATGGTGCATTTGTGGGCTTCCCACACTAGAATCTGAGAAATGTCTGGAGAAACGTTGTCCTTGAAGTAATGTGAGAGACTGTCATGTATGGTAGAAACTACTGAGGAGTCTGTGAGGAGTGACGAGTCTAAGCGCCATATTCTGGAGCTAGAGTGTTTGGTGCAGAACTCCAGAGACAAGGTAATCGGATTGTGGTCAGATATATGCATCGGCTCTATGGAGGCGTTTTTGAGTAGGGGTAAATCTCTTTGAGTGATAAACAGATAGTCAAGTCTAGAGTAACTGCCATGTGGATTGGAGAAAATTTTTTAATTTTAGATGACGGATTCAAGGTGCACCAAGAATCATGTAGTGTCAAATCTTGGAAGCACTTCTTGATTGCTTTTAACGCGGAAAAAGGCAGGGTAGACCTTCCTGAAGAGGTGTCTTGCAAGGGGTTAAGTGGAATGTCTCCTCCCACTACTACAATACCTTCCTGGAAGGAGGCGAGCAGTTGTAGTGTCTGTCTAAAAAAGGGAACTTGTTTGATATTAGGTGCATATATATTGGCCAATGTCATCTTTTTTCCAAACAATGTCCCTTTGATAAAGATATATCTTCCGTTGCTGTCAGTGAGAGTGTCTACTATTTGAAATGGGCAGTTTTTTGATATAATAATAGAAACCCCTTTTGTTTTAGACTCCTGGGTGGTGGCATGGAAAGCCAGTGGGTGATAAAAATTGGAGAGTTTAGGGACCTTGTCTGCTTTGAAGTGAGTTTCTTGAATATCCAGAATGTCCGTCTTAAGTTTTCACAAGGATAAAAGCACACGCTTTTCAGGGATATTCAGACCCCTTGCATTTATCAAAACTATTTTAAGGGGGGATTTGTGATCTGCTTGCAAGGCTTGCTCTGGTTGCCTCTGTGTAAAATGGTCTGAAACTATCAGGCATGGTTTGTTCAGTGAATCTACCGTGATGTTGAGGTATGCGCAGAGAGTCAAATTGTTCAGTGGGAAATGTAAAATGTGTTACTCAAAAAAAGGGGGATCTTATGGCAGGAGGATAGTTAATTCCTTGGTGGGACGAGTTATTATTATTATTATCGATTTATATAGCGCCAACAGTTTACGCAGCGCTTTACAATGTATAGGGGGGACAACACAATTACAGTACAATACAAAAGGTACAGGAGGGCCCTGCTCATAGAGCTTACATTCTAAAGGGAGGGGGTGGTGGTACAAAAGTTAATAGCTGCAGAGAATGATTTGATTGGGGTGGCTCAGGGACAGTTAGGTGGAGGTGGGATAGGCTTCCCTGAATAAATGAGTTTTCAGGGAACTCTTAAAGGTGGACAGGGTAGGGACTGAGCGGACAGACTGGGGCAGGGAGTTCCAGAGGATGGGAGATGCTCTGGAGAAGTCTTGAAGGCGAGCATGAGAGGAGGTAACAAGGGAGCTAGAAATCAGGAGGTCCTCGGAGGAGCGGAGGGGACGATTTGGGCGATATCTACAGATGAGGTTGGTGATGTAGATGGGGGCGAGGTTGTGGATGGCTTTGTATGTTATGGTTAGCATTTTGAATTTTACATTGTGGGGTAGGGGAAGCCAGTGAAGGGATTGGCAGAGAGGGGCAGCAGTCACGGAACGAGATTAAGATTAAGAACGATTAAGATTAAGACGAGTAAGAGTAATGTGTAAAAAAGGGTCGGTTGTGGCAAGCTGGAAGAATGCAAGGTGCATGCATGATCTTAGTATCACTAGAATGATAGTCAATATATAAAAAGAGGGGTTTAGTCCGGCAGCTAGCGAGACCAGCTCGCTAGGCAATAGATGAGAATTATGCCAAGAACAGTATAGCCGGAAAAGGTCAGTGATATTGTAAGTAAAAATTGAATGCAAAAAGTACCAGAGAGATTTGAATCACTGTGTGGGTTGATAGCTGGACTACTATGTAGAGAAATAGAGGTTTGATAACACGGGGTGAGATCCGATGAGTCGTGGGACTTATAGAGAAGGATATTATGGGCATGAACTGAGGACAGTGTCTTTTGAATGGGGACAGATCATTTAGGAGTCTGTATGGCAGCCACTGGAAGAAAGGGGCACTCACATCCACAGTTATGAGTGTCGGGTAAAGCCTTATGAACAAGGAAACTCTGAATGGCATAGCGGTGACCTCTATTTGTGTGAACCATAAACTCTAAAAACCTGTAAGCTAAAGAACATGAAAGCTGGAAGAATCAGCACCAGTACATGGCTACACCTCTAAATGTGTTAAACAAGACAGAAACAATAAATGAGCTACCCCTATTGGTGTCATACATATTAGAAATGAAAAGATTTGAATTAACCGTATACTTGGAACTCTTACTCAATCATTAGTATCCTAAGTTAGATCCATGGGAACCTAGAAAAAGCTAGTGTGACTGCTCAGAGCCTGTTCCCTGGTTTACTAACAACCAGATCGTAATGTCCTCCTTATTATAATAGGCTGTCATATCAGGTGAACTGAGGGAGCCTGAATGAAAAGGGTTCTACTAGTAGCAGGGATTACACATAGTTACATAGTAGTTACATGGTTAGTAAGGTTGAATAAAGACACCAGTCCATCCAGTTCAACCTGAGTGAGTGTCTACAATTGTCCCTATCCCTGTACATTGTACACTCACATCGGCCCCTACCCTCAAGGAGGCCACAATCCAAGGTCCCCATTCATATACTAGGGCCAATTTGGGACAGAAGCCAATTAAACTACCTGCATGTCTTTGGAGTGTGGGAGGAAACCGGAGTACCCGGAGGAAACCCACGCAGGCACAGGGAGAACATGCAAACTCCCGGCAGGTAGTGTCATGGTTGGGATTCAAACCAGCGACCCTTTTTACTGCTACGTGAGAGTGCTAACCACTACACCACTGTGCCGCCCATAAAAACACGTTTATGCTATTTCTCTCTATGTTAGGTACAATGTATGCTGGGCAGCCTGCACTAATGGCGCTCAGATAGCATAGTGTATGGAAGAAGAAGAGTATCATACCTAAGAATGTACAGCCATGCGTTGAGAGATACCATTTTAAGTAATATCTGATAGGTGAGAACAAGATCCCGGTATCACAGGTGCACTCATTAAATTCTTCATCAATGTGTGTCCCTACTGAAAGCGGGATCCCCCGCTAGTTATGTTATCAATTGAGGTTAAAACAAATCTAGAGTGCCGCAGCCTCATAAGCCATGACCTGTATAGACAGAATAGAAACTCAGCATAGATTGTGTATGATGAGACTAACTACCCTGCTGTAATAATTGCCGATCACCGTCCTGTGTAGCACTTCTACAAGCAGGACAGCGATCATGTAGTCTGATAGAGGGAAGGACTAACAGACAGGACCTAAGATATGTAAAACCAATAGAATCTACAGGGCTGGAATCCTATCAAATTGGGGATATGTGCATAATACGTCCTAAGCTCAGGAATGAAGGTCTGTCTAGAGAGGCTTGTGTGAGGGGATCATGTTACAGCATTGCATAATGCCTCCCAACACTGCTCGCCCCCCGAAGGAAGAGCTTTGGGATACCTTAGTGATGGTCATCAAGGTTACTGGGTTTTCCTATTGGCAGTTCTCCCAAAGCATTTAGTAGGAGGTGTGTATAGTAATCCAGTTAGGATTGGTGCTATATTGTCAAGGAAAGCAACTGGGGCCTGAGTTTATCTACATGTGGGATCACAAGAAAAATAGGAATGACAGCTGCCCATCAGTGTGCCTGACTGAAATTATCTATAAGCATTAAGGCGATGACATTGACAAATAAACAAATCAAGTGTAATGTGCCATACCTGATGCTTGGTTACTCTAAGAGAATTAACTCTTAAGCAACATAAGTCCACAAGTCCAACTAGAAAGCAAAGAGAGTTAAACCATCAATAAACATAAGGTGCCTGCTGTATATGCAGGTATGCCACAAATATTTCAAGCGAGCAGCGATAGTCACTCATGTAGACAGCAACTATTGATGTACGCTGAGGTTCTGTAGAAAACTTGAAGATGCAAACCTAGTCTTCAAATGTGAGCGATGGCAAGTGGGGTATGACCAGTCAGGGGTTTAAACAAACAAACCATGATGAACCGAAAATTTAACAGTTAGAGGGTAGCCAGCAGCATGTGGGTTGGGAATTTTCTACATCCAGCGTTCTCTTCTGGCTCTTCTGGAGCGTGGAGGTTTCGTCGGGCTGTATGTTGATGAAGAGTGGGGATCACCTTGAAATGCCCTTACTTCCGATGGGGATCGCTGTCTTCGGTAGCGGGTGTCTTGGATCTCCATGGGTTTGCTTCTGGAGTGTGCTGTGTGAGACGAAGAGGGGTGAAATTCCGCATACCACTCCAGAATCTCCGTGAGGGGGATCCCAATAGTCTCACAGAAATGAGGCAGATCTGGAACTCTGAGGAGAGCCATTTTCCCTTGAGCTGATGCTGCCAGCCCAAAGGGGAATTTCCAGCAGTAAACTATACCCTTCTCCCTTAGCACCGTAAGAAGCAGCTTCAGCTCTCTTCTGCGCTGTAAGGTTATATTAAAAAGATCTTGAAATAGGCGAAGCTCAGCGCCGCTATGTTGCAATGGAGATTGGGATCGCACTCTTCTCAGCAGTTCTTCCTTCAGGCGATACTCCACTATACAGCACACCACATCCCTAGGCGGATCCTTACCCTTCATCCTCAGGGCAAGATGGATTCTTTCCATAGAGATGGGAACATCTTTTGGTCTGTCAAGCAGATTATTAAAGAAATGGGTTACTTCACTTTGTAGGTGTTCTGCCTCCACAGATTCAGGAAGTCCTCTCAGACGAAGGTTGTGGCGTCTGCCACGATTGTCTAAATCTTCTAAATAATGGTTCATGTCTCTTAGTTGGAAATAAATAAATAAGATTGCGCTATGGACAGATTATACAATACCTATTCACTACAAGAATAAAGGAAAATCAAGTGAAATAAAAATTATATAAAATAAACAATAATAAAATAGACTCGAGAGGTTGAAGCTGCCTGTGCTTAGAACCTACCACTTAAAATAAAATAAAAGGAGTAGGCCAGAGATATAAAGTATAAATTAAGCTTTGGCGCTAAAACCTTTCCTAACAAACACCTTGGTGCCAAAAAGGTGTGTGGTGATCTAATCAGTGTTATTAATAGATGGCCCTATTCGTTGCCCCAGAAAATAATATAAATAAATAATGTGAATTAATGTGAAATGTGTAGTCTCCTGGAGTCCACCATATAAGTGGTGTCTGCCAAATACTATGTATATACTTCTTATAAATACGTGTTGATATAAATAAATTAAAAAAGAGTGCCTGTTGGCGTGCAACTCAAAAGTGCACATGTGCTATAACCAAAGAATGGTGAAAATGTTGCACAAAATTAAAAATGAATAAATAAATATTAATACATATATGCTAAGTGAAAAAGATCATATGCAAACCACAAGCCACAATATTAGTGGTCTGTAAACTGTGCTCTATATTATAAGTCCCAAGAGTGACAGTCCAAAATAGTCGTAAAGATAACAGGAACTAAATGACAAAAGGAATTCTTTCAATGCCCAAACGAATTTTTCAAAATCGCATCACTCAGTTGCTGGAAAAAACACATGAAGTCTTTTCAAGTAAAAAGGATAGAACAAGGTGACTAGTGCAGAAAGGTTAGGAACATTCCTCTCCGGTGCGCCACTCAGTGTCAGGAGAATAATTGCGCTCACCAGACAGAACCCTCAAAGGGTTAGCCGAGCAGTCACAGTATCAGCCACTGTGCAGCTTTCCTTGGGCTCTGCTCCTGCTGTGCTGGGGGAATGTTCGCCCTTTTACTTCCGCAAATAGTCCGTTTAGCAAGTGCATGAGGGAGGAAACAGAAGTACAACCATAGTGCAACACTGTTTTTGAACGATTTATTTACCTAAAATCCAAATTACTCACAATATCCAATAAAACAATTCGCCTTTGTAATAGCTGCGCCGGCGTTGCTGCCTGTATACCAGTATGAGGTGCACGTCCTAGGCCACGCCCTACGCGTTTCGTCAGAGCGACGTCATCTGGAGCGGCCATGTTAGTGCACCCTCTCGCTTATGTAGGGTGCAGCGCTCCACTGCGCTTGCGCGATGGATCCGCGCCATTTTGACTATGGGAATGCCCTAACTATACCGCTATGGATCCTACTACGTGCTGTGTGTTCCCTTATAACAGCACAGATGCGGAAAAAAGTCCGTTTTTACATCTCCACTGCGGGCACAGGGCATAATAAATTGCTATATTCTTATATTAAACTATGGAGCACTGCAACCCACATATTTAATCCAGGCACTCAGAACCAAAGCAGGCAATGGAAAAAACTAATAAAATACAATATAAAATTTAAAATACACACAAATATATAAAGAAAAAATGTGTCAATAAAACGGTATGTATGTAATTCATTAACAGACTACCCCATACATATGACACATTCAGATCTCCTAAAATGCAGGATTTACTCTATATTTAAAAGAAAATTAGAATTTAAATTAAAATTACAAAAACAAAAACCAATCTGTGCAGACACTTCCCTAGGAAATGAATGTAATTATGGCATTCTAATGGACAAAGAATCAGAAAAAAGGAAAGATGAATGAAACAAACTAAAAACATGTATATATATGTATATATACACACATCTATACACTCACCTATATGTATAAGATTGCAAACAATAATGAAAATATATTATATAAAAAATATTATATAAAAAAATATTATATAAAAAATTATTATAAGAAATTTATAATGCAAACCCATTCAGTCAGTCAATTAGCTGAAATCAATGGATATGGGATAAGGTAATATGTAAAATGTAACTACAGGTGAAATTAGGTTTACGAGGGAAGCATAGTGTGAAAGAGTACCGGTATGTTTCCATTTTGGGGAATACTTACTCCCAAGGATGGAAAAAAATAATAAAAAAAATAATAATAAAAAAAGGGAATATATACATATAAATCCCTTATTGGGAGGTAATGCATAATAATCAATCTATTGTAGGCTCAATGTTTTTTTGTATGTATGTGTATACTTCCCCCAATTGGGGACATATGTGTATAACCCTTTGTTTGGGCCCCAAGTTATACTATTAGAGGCCAGAATTTTGGGTGGGTCTTTTTTATAGTACTACAACTTATTATTCAATCGATTAGAAGGAACCTAATTTATTTATGGGTCGAATGTTATACTTAATATGGTGTCTTTGATTTCATGGATGTAAACCCCTATTATATTCAATCCTATCTCAAAATTTAATTTATTTATATCAACACGTATTTATAAGAAGTATATACATAGTATTTGGCAGACACCACTTATATGGTGGACTCCAGGAGACTACACATTTCACATTAATTCACATTATTTATTTATATTATTTTCTGGGGCAACGAATAGGGCCATCTATTAATAACACTGATTAGCTCACCACACACCTTTTTGGCACCAAGGTGTTTGTTAGGAAAGGTTTTAGCGCCAAAGCTTAGTTTATACTTTACATGTCTCTTAGTTGTCTTGTGTGGGTGTCAATTGCGAGATGGTTATTGTGGATCCTTGATGAGTGTAGAGCTGAAGTATTTTCTACCGCCTGAACTCTCCCCGAGCTTGAATTTCAAATTTCAGGTCTGAGATGGCGGTCGTGAGAGTATCTTTAATAACCTCAGCCACAGATCGAAGATCGTTCAGGCTTGGCTGTTGGTGAGATGTGAGGAGAATCCCTCCATCATTGAGCCAAGTGCGTTGTGTTGGATCCATCCCATTGCGGTTCAATGATTGCCACTGAGAGTTCTGTGAGGAGATTGACTGCGAGATGTTTCCCGTCTGGACCCAAAACAACTCCAGGATGGTCTGACTGGATCTTTCCGGTAAGTCGCGGGGAGACCATGACCGGGGGGTCGAAGATGTTCTGGAGGCTGTACCCATCGTTTTTCAGGTGTGTGGAATGTCGGTGACGTCCTTTTAAGCAGAATTCTACCCCATCAGCGGAGCTCAGAAATTAAGCCGCCATTCTCTACGAGGTCAAGCCACGCCCCCCGTTGTGCACTTTTTTAACATGACAATGATCCAAGACACAGATCTAAGGCCACTGTTGCATTTCTGAAGAAGAACAGGGTGAAAGTGATTCAGTGGCCAAGTATATCTTGTGATCTGAACCCAATTGAAAACCTATAGTGATTTCTGAAGAAGTTGAGCATCACTCTCCATCCAGCATCCAGGCTCTTAAAGAGGTCGTTCTTGAAGAATGGAAAAAGATAGATGTTGTGTTTATAACTTGTTCATTCCATGCCTAGAAGACTTGGTGCTGTCCTTACACATCATGGAGGTCATACAAAATACCAGATGTATTAGTTTTTGGTGTGGGGTGTATTCATTTTTGCATCAACTAATTTGAGAAAAACTGAAGATTTTGTAATCTAAGTAATATTATTATCCTTACTTTTATACAATGAGGTAAACAAATGTTCTATAAAACTCAGTTTTGTCAATATTTTGGAAATTGTTTTTGTGTTCATTGAGACATTGATTAAAATCTTACTTTTCAAAAGGGGTGTACTCATTTATGCTGAGCACTATATATGCCAGGAAAATACCTCTGCAGTGATTTTTTAGTGAATTTCAAATTCACTTCATAAATATACCCTCTAAAAAAAGGAAGTGGACTGGTGCTTGATTAATGTTACTGCATGATTCTAATTCATTCTGGAAACAGCTGTATATGATATTTATCTGCAGGGCCTATGCAGTAAGAAATGCCAAGAGAAGTGGTAAGTCAATTTACTAAAATCCACTGAGATTATATTATATGTATCTCTTAAATGTCAATGTGTGGAATTATAAAATAATTTATATATTTTGTTAAAATAAAGAGAAAAATGCCATGGACTTCTCCGACGTCATCATTTCAAGAGTTAATAACATTAGAAAGGTATTGTTTAAATATGAACAATGCATTTTGCAAATAAACACTAGGATTTTATTTTGTAAATTAGTAGCAGCATAATTATCAAGTGAAACTTTAGTCTGAAAATTAAGTTCTGATATATCTCTTTGGGTTGGCCCCTTTTGCAGGTATATCTAAAGCCTCATACACACGATAGGACTTTGTACAAACTTTCCCTTGGATTTTTGTACAAAGGGCGTCGGCCCTGAACTTGTATTGCATACACACAGCAGGACTTTTTCAGCCAACTTTCACCAAATCGTGTGGTTTTTCTGCTCTTTACCGCCACCTGTGGTCAACTTCTGTATTGTTGTCTGATCTTTTGCATTGGTTCTGAGCATGCCTGTTTGTACTTTGTACAAAAGTCCTATGGTTTTCTGTACACACGATCAGACTTTGCTCCATCTGACTTTTGTTGCCAGAAAGTTTGTCCGTTCACAACAGCCAACAAAAGTCAGATGAAAACCAAAAAAGTTTGTCCGATGGAGCGTACACACGGTCAGATGTTGCTCCAAAACAGCTAATTTGCATGTTTGTTGTCAAAAAGTCTGATCGTGTGTATGGGCCTTAAGTAAAACATTAAAAATATGTGCCTATACTGTTTAAAATCCAGAAAGGCCCAGTCTCAGCCTGCTCTACGCATGTTTAGTTCTCCACTATTCTTGCCACTGTGCTTTGTTGTTGTTTTGCCCCCTAGTCCCTTCCCCTATCATGTGTATTTTGGTGACATGCAGGCAGAAACAGATAGACATGTATATATTTTTACTTTTTCTTTTGTTAGTGCAATCTTTCTCTTGTGGTTCTGATAGGTGTAACAACCCACTGCCCTTCTCTATAGCCTCATACACACGATAGGACTTTGTACAAACTTTCCCTTGGATTTTTGTACAAAGGGCGTCGGCCCTGAACTTGTATTGCATACACACAGCAGGACTTTTTCAGCCAACTTTCACCAAACCACGTGGTTTTTCTGCTCTCTACTGCCACCTTTGGTCAACTTCTGTATTGTTGTCTGATCTTTTGCATTGGTTCTGAGCATGCCTGTTTGTACTTTGTACAAAAGTCCTATGGTTTTCTGTACACACGATCAGACTTTGCTTCATCGGACTTTTGTTGCCAGAAAGTTTGTCCGTTCGCACAGCCAACAAAAGTCCGATGAAAACCAAAAAAGTTTGTCCGATGGAGCGTACACACAGTCGGATGTTGCTCCAAAACAGCTAATTTGCATGTTTGTTGTCAAAAAGTCTGATCGTGTGTATGGGCCTTATCTACACCCCATGTCCAGGGTCAGTCTAAAGCCCCATACACACGGTCGGACTTGTACAAACTTTTCCGTGGACTTTTGTACAAAGTGTGTTGTCCACAAGTTTGTATTGCATACACACGGTCGGACTTTTTGACAACAAACACGAACGTAATGACGTCACAACGTACTGACGCCGCTTCAAAAGAGGACGTTCAATGACTCCAGCGCCACCTTTGGTCAACTTCTGTATTGTAGTCTGATCGTTTGCAATGGTTCTGAGCATGCGTGTTTGTACCTTGTACAAAAGTCCGATGCTTTTGCATACACACGGTCGGACTTTGCTCCATCGGACTTCTGTTGTCAAAAAGTTTGTCCGTTCGCAGAGCCAACAAAAGTCCGATGAAAACAGAAAAAGTTTGTCCGATGGAGCGTACACACAGTCGGATGTTGCTCCAAAACAGCTAATTTGCATGTTTGTTGTCAAAAAGTCCGACCGTGTGTACGGGCCTTTACAGCCCAAGAGTGGGGCTCTCTGACCTACCTGTCTGTCAGTGTCTGCACACCAAAATTTCTTGATCATACATCACAGGACACAGGAGCTCATTACATAGTGGGTTATATAGTCACCTCTGGTGATTGGACACTGGTTAACCCCAATTAAGGAGAATTCCTCCCCTATATAACCCCTCCCATATGGGAGGCACCTCAGTTTTTTCGCCAGTGTCTATGGTGGTTGGTCGCGTAAAGCATGTGCTATGAAGAAAACTCTGTGCAGGTCCCTGGGGGGGGCCTAAGGGTTACAACAAACCGGATCCATATCTCGGGCCGATATTTGACTCCCAAGATGGTATGGTATCTGGGCCTCATCATCCGAAGAAACGAGGTTTGGCCTGTAAGTCCTCTCCATTGGAAGACTGGGCTCTGGAAAAACCAGACTTGGTGTACTGTTTACACAGAGCGCACGAAAGTTTCTGGCAGAGTCTTTTACAAGGTCCAGGTAGGAGGTTCTTCTGAGAAAGAACCCCAGATAAACCTAAAGGTTGGCTAACTCTGCCCGCCGTGATGGGTGAAGGCTGGAATCTGTCTGTTTCAGCAATTCCTGCGGCGAGGACAGGTAAGGGAAGTTAATCCTATATATATTTATATGATGGATTTCTTCATTTTGAGTAGTTGTATGTCTTACCTGGTTTCCACCACTAGAGGGAGTAAGAGCAGCCTGATGCATACTTACATGCCTTTCAGTACACACGCTCAGTGAAGCCTGGTTCTCCAGAAGTCTCACGTCTCCACTGCAGTCCCTGCCACAACAAGGTAATACAGGGGTCCCTCTTAGTCTGGGGGTCCCACGCAGCTCTGATGAGACTCCTTCCCCCCCCTGGATTCCGGCGGTCCTCGTGCACGCGCGCCGGCGTGTGCACGCATGCCGAGCGTGCTCCTGGGCTAATGGAGGAGGGGGGAGTGTGGTTGTGAGCACGGAGCTGTACTGCGCAGGCGCCAGGCGGCAGTTTTAAAAGCCCAGAGCGTCAGGGGACTGTAAGTGAGAGACACAGGAGCTGTGGGCAGTAAGCATCCCAGGGGATTGGATCCAGGCAAACCTTAGACACCTACTCAGCATCAGGTTGTGCAGTATTAAGCATATATATGTTATTGTGAGACTTTTAGCACAACAGTGATTGCACTTTGTATTAGTACCTCTGCTTTGTAGCTTAGGACTATGTCTCCTCGTAAGAGGGTCTCAGGGGGAGGTAACAAGAGCACTGGTAAATCACCGCCTAGGTCCAGGGGTTCTAAAAATGCCTGTAAGTTACCATCCCCCCCTGCAAGACTGGAGCCAGCCTCACAGGACGCGTCAGTGCCCCTGTCAGGATTTGCAGCCTCTCCTAATGTCCCAGCCCCGGTATATGTCACCAAGGACTCCCTTAGGGCTACATTGGAGGGTTTTGAAGGGAGAATCATGAATTTTATTTCTGCTTCCCTGAAAGATAGCAGGAAAAGGGGTAGATCCCCTCTCTCTGCTGACATTCCTCTCTCAGATGACACTTCTGACAATGAGGAGAGATCCCTATCTTGGGATAGATATCTTGAGCAGTCGGATGAATCAGAGGAAGAGGAGAGAGTCCCCTCCTCCCAGGCGCTCAGAAAACAGGTGCAGTATTATACTGAATTGGTGCGTACCACATTCAGAATGCCTGCTACTGAGGTTGCTACGTCCTCTGTTTCTTCCCTAGGAGTCAGGAAAGTCCCACAGACTGCTTTTTCCTTCCCAATTCATCCCTTAATGGATAAATTGATGTATGAGGATTGGGGACATCCCAATAAACTGTTTACTCCTCCTAAAAGGTTTTATATGCATTATCCTCTGGAGGAAAGTTTCCCCAAGAAATGGGGGGTCCCATCTGTCGATGCGGCTGTTTCTTGTGTGAATAAAAACCTGACCTGTCCATTGGATAATGCTCAGGTATTTAAAGATCCAACTGATAAGAGGTTGGAAACATTATTAAAAGCCTCCTTTTCCATGACTGGCGCTGTAGTGCAACCTACAGTCGTAGCCGTGGGGTTGTGTCAGTTCCTCAAGGAACAGGTTAAGCGGATGCTTGGCCTCCTTCCCAGTGAGGAAGTGGAGAATTATGCAGAAATACCTCAAATTCTGTGTTTCATGATTGATGCGATTTTGGATTCTGTCCAACAAGCATCTCATTTATCTCTCATGCGAAGGGCCCTATGACTAAAGAATTGGGCAGCTGAGCTATCGTGCAAGAAGCATTTGATTGGGTTCCCGTTTAACCACTTGCCGACCGCCGCACGACGATGTACGTCGACAGAATGGCACGGGCAGGCATATGGGCGTACCTGTACGTCCCTGCCTTCCCGCGGGTGGGGGGCCCGATCGGGCCCCCCCCCCGGTGCCTGCGGCGGTCGGTATTCGTTCGGGAGCGATCCGGGATGAGGGGGCGGCCATTCATTCATGGCCACCCCCTCCCGATCGCTCCCGACGAATGGAAATCCTTCGTGACATCACTTCCTCTCCTGTAATGTAAACACAGGAGAGGAAGTGATGTAATCTCTCCTCCGTGTCGGTATTTTTCGTTCCGGCACAGAGGAGAGAGGATCGGTGAGTTGCACCAACACGACACTTCACAGTAGAACATGCCAGGCACACTCACACCCCCCCTTTACCCCCCGATCAACCCCCCAATTACCCCTGCCCCCCCAGTCACAGTGACACCAATGCATTTTTTTTGCATTGGTGTCATTTGTGACTGTAATAACTGTTAGGGCAGTTAGGGTTAGCCCCCTTTAGTTCTAATGTACCCCCCTAACCCCCCCTAATAAAGGTTTAACCCCGTGATCACCCCCCGTCGCCAGTGTCACTAAGGCTGGGTTCACATTGCAGCGGTTTATGAGAACGGATGTGATTCGCACCGCACTGCAGTGCAAATCACATCCGATCTCTGCGATTCGAGTTCAGCCATTCGCCGCACCCGCCACACCCGCCGCAAATTCGCACGGGACCCTTTTTTTGGTCCGCAGCAGAATCGGATCGCATGGGTGTTCACACCATGCGATCCGAGTTTGCAGATCGCACTGCGATATGCGAACTGATCTGGGGGTGTCATTAACATTTCACTGACACTCCCAGCAGTTCGCATAGGGCAGTGTGAACTGCCGCCGGGAGGCATGCGATGCGGGAACCCGCCGCGGATTCGTGGCATTCCCGCATCGCTCCAGTGTGAACCCAGCCTAATAAGCGATCGTTTTTCTGATCGCTGTATTAGTGTCACAGGTGACGCTAGTTAGGCAGGTAGGTATTTAGGTTCGCCGCAGCTTTTTATAGCGCCAGGGACCCCCATATACTACCGCATAAAGCCCCCTGATTGCCCCCTAGTTAACCCTTTCACCAGTGATCACCATATAACTGTTACAGGTGATGCTGGTTGGTTAGTTATTTTTTTATAGTTTCAGGGCACCCGCCATTTATTACCTAATAAAGGTTTAACCCCCTGATCACCCGGCGGGTGTCATTTGTGACTGTAATAACTGTTAGGGCAGTTAGGGTTAGCCCCCTTTAGTTCTAAGGTACCCCCCTAACCCCCCCCAATAAAGGTTTAACCCCGTGATCACCCCCCGTCGCCAGTGTCACTAAGGCTGGGTTCACATTGCAGCGGTTTATGAGAACGGATGTGATTCGCACCGCACTGCAGTGCAAATCACATCCGATCTCTGTGCGATTCGAGTTCAGCCATACAGATAGTATGGCTGAATTCGCGTTGCACCTGCCGCACCCGCCGCAAACTCGCACGGGACCCTTTTTTTGGTCCGCAGCAGAATCGGATCGCATGGGTGTTCACACCATGCGATCCGAGTTTGCAGATCGCACTGCGATATGCGAACTGATCTGGGGGTGTCATTAACATTTCACTGACACTCCCAGCAGTTCGCATAGGGCAGTGTGAACTGCCGCCGGGAGGCATGCGATGCGGAAACCCGCCGCGGATTCGTGGCGTTCCCGCATCGCTCCAGTGTGAACCCAGCCTAATAAGCGATCGTTTTTCTGATCGCTGTATTAGTGTCACAGGTGACGCTAGTTAGGCAGGTAGGTATTTAGGTTCGCCGCAGCTTTTTATAGCGCCAGGGACCCCCATATACTACCGCATAAAGCCCCCTGATTGCCCCCTAGTTAACCCTTTCACCAGTGATCACCATATAACTGTTACAGGTGACGCTGGTTGGTTTTTTTTTTTTTTTACAATAAAGTTTTTATTTATCAAATTCAGAAGACACAAATATGACATCAGAGTGCACGTCAATAAGCAGCCAATACAGGGCACAGGGTGACCAGTAACAGTATGCAGAGACAAGACAAATTAAGCATAACATAACGCCAAGTAACGCCAAACTTGTATAGGCTGTCTGAGCATATTCGTTTCACTGTTATTTCGTTGTAGATCAAATTACGATGTTTTAGTGTCTTTTAATCAAAAAGAAATAATTGCGAAACAATTAAGGGGGTAGATGGGGGAAGGGAAATTAGGGGTAAGGGAAGCAAAGTGAAAGACAAAGGAAGAAAAAAGGAGGAGAAACAGCAAGGTTAGGAGAGCGGAAAGAGGTAAAGTGCAGCAAACAGAGCTTACGGACTGGGCCACCCCACAGCCCTACGAGTCTACTCTCAGTCACACCAGCCAGGGGTGAGAATCCATGCCTTGGGGCGCGATTCTATCTTGATCACCGCGCACTCATCCTGTACTCAAATCCCGAAAGGCATCAGAATACTTAAACTGGACCCAAGGGGACCAAGTCTTGTGAAATTTATCCGCCGTATCTTTGGCTGTAGCTAGCATCTCCTCCAGAGAGAAAATATGGTTAACTGAATGTACCCACTCTCTGACTGAGGGTACCGTAGTTAATTTCCAGTATTTAGGAATCAAGGATTTAGCTGCTATCAGCAGGTACTTAGATAAAGATCTGTTGTATCTGCCCAGCGACCAGTCCGATATTTGCAAGAGACAACACTCCGGTGAAAGAGTTAGTGTGGTATTAGTAATATTGCGAATTAAATTACAGATCATGCTCCAGAAACTAGCTATCCGGGGGCAACTCCACCAAACATGCAGCATGTCTCCCACCGCCTCCCCACAGCGCCAACAGAGGTCAGAGGATGATGGATACCAACGCTTAACTTTAGACGGGGTGGCGTACCATTGTGAAAGTAATTTGTAAGCATTTTCTTGTAGCCTGGTGCTTATAGTGCCTTTGTGTGCCAGGATGCATGCATTGCGCCACTGTGTGTCCGTGAAATGAGTCCCGAGGGCCCTCTCCCACGCACCCTTAAATCTATCCGGCTCCCTGTGGACCAGCTGCTGGAGACATGCGTACATAAAGGAGGTTGACTTCTCCAAGGGGGTGCCCTGGAGGCAGATCTTCTCAAAAGGTGTCGGGTCCCTGAGCACAGCTGCCTTCCTTTCAGGCGCTAGAAGATAATGGCTCACCTGTCTATATTTCCAAAATGACAATGTTGTCAGAGGGAGGCTACCCGTAAGGTCTTCAAAGGGAAGAATCTTTCCCCGCCGTACCAGGTGTGAAGCTAGCAACGGGGAGTCAGCAGTGTGAGAGAAATCAGTCGTGGACATGCCCGGGTAAAAGTCCGGATTCCCCCGGAGAGGTGTCGGAGGACCCGGGGAGGAGGCGAAATCATGGTAAGAGGTCAGCTTGTGAAAAATCCGCAATGTAGCTCCTATGAGGGGGTGTTGTGACAGTTCCCTAGGGCAACTGGCCTTCGGGATCCAAGGGGAGAAGCGCAAAGGAGATCTAGACACCCCCTCTTCTATTGAAATCCAGTCTTTGCTGTCGGCGTGGCAATTCCAGTCTACTATTCTGGCTAGGTGAGTGGCATAATAATACAATTTGAAATTCGGGAACCCCATCCCGCCCGCTGCCTTCGGTTTCGTCAACAGATGTAGACTAATTCGCGGTCTTTTTTGGGCCCACAGGAATTTCCAAAGTAAGGATTGTAGCTGTTTAAAAAAGGTGACTGGGAGGTCGATGGGTAGAGTGTGAAATAGGTAAAGAAGTCGTGGGAGTGTAATCATTTTGATGAGTGCGGCCCTTCCAAACCATGAAAAGAGGCCCCGCGACCACCTAGTCAGGTCTAGTTCGATCTGCCTCAACATGGGCTTAAAATTAAAAGAGAAAATCTTGCTCAACTGCGGGGTAAGCTTGATGCCCAAGTATGTCAAGGCGTCCGTCACCCATTTAAATGAGGTATTCGATTGTGCCTGCGCCAACACTTCCGGGGGGAGCGTCAGATTCATGGCTTCCGACTTATTATAATTAATCTTGAGGTTAGAAATGTAGCCGTATACTAGAAAGGCCTGCAACAGGTTTGGGATCGAAGTGTGTGGGTGGGTCAGGAAAAACAGCAAATCATCCGCATAAGCAGCGATTTTACAAATCCTCTGCCCTACAGGGAAACCTGAAATAGAGGGTGTGTTGTTAATCGTGCGAATGAATGGCTCTAGGGTGAGGATAAACAAAAGCGGGGAGAGGGGGCACCCCTGCCTCGTCCCGTTCCGAATCCGCACTGGAGCAGACAGGGTCCCATTAATCTTCAATTGGGCAGTTGGATTTTGGTAGAGGGAAGAAATCCAGGAAAGCATGCTGGGGCGTAGCCCAACGTGAGTGCATGTGGCAAGTAAAAAGTCCCAAGCCACTCTATCAAAGGCCTTCTCCGCGTCCGTGGACAGGAGAAGGCCCCCAAACCGAGCACTCTGACAAAGGTGGACTAGATTCAAAGCCTTCGTTACGTTATCCCTGGATTCCCTCCCCGGCATGAACCCTGCCTGCTCCGGGCCGATCAGTTGGGGCAGAAAATATCTCAGTCGGTTTGCAATGATTTTAGAAAGAATTTTTAAATCCAAATTAAGTAGGGAGATGGGACGATAGCTGGCGCACAACGTGGGGTCCTTCCCCGGCTTGGGAAGCACCGTAATATAGGCTCCCAAAAAGGTCCCCGGAAGTTGATGGGGCTCTCTTAAGGAGTTGAGGGTTCTCAAGAGAGGCTGTTCCAACATCTCCGAAAAAGCCTTATAGTAGTGCGCCGTCAGCCCATCAGGGCCAGGGCTCTTACCCGGTTTAAGGCTTTTTATCGCCCTCAGTAGTTCCTCCGAGGTAACCGGACCCTCCAGGGAATCAGCGTCATCAGGAGAGAGTGTAGGCATGCCACTCCGGGTCAGATAATCCCGAATGATATGACCCCTCTCCCCAAGCAGCTCCCCAGGTTTATGCTGAGGTGGGATATTATAGAGGTCACTATAAAACCGGTGGAAACTGTCAGCAATCTGATCTACACGATTCGTCAACGAACCGTCTGCCTTTTTAATTGCCAGAATGTTATTGGCGAGGGCAGCCTCCTTAACTGCCCTGGCCAATAGCCTCCCGCCCTTGTCGCCATGCTCGTAGTATATTTTTTGTTTTAGAAAAAGGGTACGCTTACTCTTAGTCTCCAGAATATCTTTCAACTCCGACCTCACCTCAAGCAGTTCCTGTGCCACTGAGGTAGCCCGGGACTGCTTATGTTGGGACTCAAGCCGAGCAATTCTTGCGGATAGGGTAGCCACCTGAGCTTCCGCTTTCCGTTTGCGGGCTGCCCCCGCTTTGATAAACTCCCCCCTCATAACACATTTGTGTGCTTCCCATATAGTCAGGGGTGAAAGCTCATCTGAGGCATTTTCTCGGAAATAGTTACGAAGGGCTTCCGTCAGAGTCGGGAGTAGCTCAATGTCAGTCAGCAATGAGGGGTTCAGTCTCCAGGTGCAAGGTCTAGGCCTCAAGTCAGAATGCGTCAGGGAGACCGAAACCGGGGCATGGTCCGAGATGGTCTGGAGCCCGATGTTAGAACTCTGGGCAGTCAACAGGTCTCGCTGCGAGATAAAGATGTAGTCAATACGAGCATACTTATCGTGAGGTGCCGAATAGCAAGTAAAGTCTCTACCAGTAGGGTTGAGTGTGCGCCAAGTGTCAATTAAAGTCAAAGAATGTAATACCCGTTTCACCTGTTTCAAGGTACGGTAGGTTAAGCTTGACTTTCCCGTGGAAGTGTCCTGAATCGGGTTAAGTGGTACATTGAAGTCACCCCCCAATAAAATGCACCCCGTAGCGAAGCTCTTTAATTCACCTACCACTCGCCTGCAAAAGGATGCATGTGCACTATTGGGGAAATAGACGTTAGCTAGTGTTAAGGGCGTAGAACCCCACATGCCCTTTAGAAACAGATATCTGCCCCCGGGATCCGACAACTGCTGAGTGACCTCAAAACCGGCCGATTTGTGAAGGAGAATCGAGACTCCTTTAGTTTTCGCTTGCGAATTAGTAGCATGAAACACCCGTGGGAAATTTTTGTTAAATAACCTAGGAATTTGATCGGATCTGAAGTGTGTCTCTTGCAAATATACAAACATGGGTTTTACCTTATTCAACTCCCGGAGGATTGAGATGCGCTTTTCAGGTGTGTTCAGGCCACGAACATTATGTGATATCAAAGTCGGGCTGGGGCCCAGCGACGAGTACGCCATAACCAAGAATTCAAAGCCGTCCGAGGGCGGCCCACTCTGTGGAGAAAAACAAAAAGGAGAGGCAGTAAAAGATAACAGTAAAGAGAAAGAGGAGAAGAAGATGGGTAGAAGTAAGAAGAAGAGAACGGAACAAGGACAAAGGGGAGGGTAAGGTAAGGTAGAGGAACGTCCTGTACACAGGGCGTATCAATCAGAGTGAGATCTTGCCTGCAGAGCTCTGAGCTGCAAGCCGAGACAAAAAAAAAGGGAGCAGGGAGCGGTACATGCAACAAAAACCCCAACTATACCGCTATGCCCTATTTGTGGGGTACGTGGGAGGAACACCACAGAAGGAGTAAGTGCTCGCAGTGATATCAAAAAAGAGGAAAAATGGGAAACAAAAATACAAAAACACAGAGTCACCATAAGGGGGACTCACAAGCCCTAAATGGAAGCAAAACAAGGCAAAAGAACATTTCCTGGCCGGAAAATAACAGCCACTAAGTGGCGGGACATGCAGTTTAGTACTACTAGCTCAAAAAGAAAGAAAAAAGGAAAAAAACAAAACACATCATGTCCCTGAAAAACCTTTGAGCAATTGCCCATTCAAACAGTCAAAGAAAAAGAAAAGTCAGGCAAGATGAATAGCATTCCTCCAGTCCTTCAAGCAGGGTCCCGGCTCCTTGACTGCCGTGCAGGGAACTGAAGGCGTCCCCCCGCTCCAGCACCCATCCTGCCACCTCTGCTCTTTTTCATGGGGGGTTTGGCCGGGGATGAATGGGGAGAGCTGTCCGGGCTGGCGTCCTGAGGAGGATTCCGGAACTCAGCATACCACTCCGGGAGATGAACACAGGGGATATTCAGTGCTGCGCAGAAATCTGGGAGCTCTTCCGGGAGCCTGAGTAATAGTTGTCTTCCATTAAAGGTGACCTGTAGGGCGAACGGAAAACGCCACTTGTACACAATGCCTCTCTCTCGCAGTACTTCCAAGAGGGGACGTAAGGCCCTCCTATTTTGCAAGGTGATGGGTGACAAGTCCTGGAAAAGTGCCAAATCACAATCGTTGAATTGAATACGGTCATTTTTCCTTGCTTGGCTGAGAATCTCCTCCTTCAAAGGAAAGTTCTGGAGGCAACAGATGATGTCTCTTGGTGGGGCCGTGTCCGATGGTCTTGCGCGAAGGGCCCTGTGTGCACGAACGAATTCAATAGGGGTATCAGCCGGGTTCTCCAGCAGGTTATTGAAAATGGAGCGTAGGGCCGAGGATATCTGGTCAGGGGCCACCGCCTCCGGAACCCCCCTCACTCGAATGTTACATCGCCGACCCCTGTTATCAAGGTCCTCTAGGTGCCTGTTAATGGAGATAAGGTGCGCAGTATGTGAGGCCGTTGTAGCTTCCAGTCTGTGTACCGCCTTATCTCTCCTATCCTCCGCTCTCTCCATGGTGGCCATTTTTTCATTCAATGAAAGGAGGTCAGCCTTAAGGTCAGTAATGGCAGAGAACAGGGTATTCTTAATGTCCGATGCTATAGCAGTCATGTCTCCCAGCGTGAGAGGGTGGGCAGGGTTGCTGTTCCCACTAACCAGGTCGTCTACGGTACCTTGTGATCCATCGCTCATCTCCTCCTCGTCGCCTCGTGGCAGCGCCATCTTGCGCGGAGTGGAGCGGTCAGCGCGGGCCTGCATGAGGAATAAATCCTGTATATTGCGGCTTTGGGACGAGGCGGATTGTCTCCGCGATCTAGTCCCCGGGTTGTGCCGAGCTTGCTTGCTCATTTTCAGCGTCCGGTTCGGCCAGGAAACACGCTAACGGGCTGTGAGTCTCCAGGAGCTCCTCACTGAGCAGCCATTCCTTCCGCGCGCCAAGCCACGCCCCGACGCTGGTTGGTTAGTTATTTTTTTTATAGTTTCAGGGCACCCGCCATTTATTACCTAGTCTCACTAGTGTACCCCTAAATTTAGGGGTGTCTACTTTCCAAAATGGGGTAATTTGGGGGGGGTTTGTGCCATCTTGGCATTTTATGGCCTTCAAAACTGTAACGCCCTTAGAAAGCCTGAAGGCGGTGCTTGGTTTTCGGGGCCCCGTAAGTGGCTAGGCTCCCAAAAAGTCCCACATATGTGGTATCTCCGTACTCAGGAGAAGCAGCAGAATTTATTTTGGGGTGTCATTTCACATATGCCCATGGCATGCGTGAGCAATATATCATTTAGTGACAACTTTGGGAAAAAAAAAAAAAAGTTTGTAATTTTCCCGCAACTTGTGGCAAAATATAAAATATTCCATGGACTCAACATGCCTCTCAACAAATAGCTTGGGGTGTCTACTTTCTAAAATGGGGTCATTTGTGGGGGTTTTGTGCCATCTTGGCATTTTATGGCCTTCAAAACTGTAATAGGTAGTGAGGAGTGAAGTCAAATATTTACGCCCTTAGAAAACCTGAAGGTGGTTCTTGGCTTTCGGGGCCCCGTACGCGGCTAGGCTCCCAAAAAATCCCACACATGTGGTATCCCCGTACTCAGGAGAAGCAGCAGAATTTATTTTGGGGTGTCATTTCACATATGCCCATGGCATGCGTGAGCAATATATCATTTAGTGACAACTTTGTGAAAAAAAAATTAAAAAAAATTAAAGTTTGTAATTTTCCCGCAACTTGTGGCAAAATATAAAATATTCCATGGACTCAACATGCCTCTCAGCAAATATCTTGGGGTGTCTACTTTCCAAAATGGGGTCATTTGTGGGGATTTTGTGCCATCTTGGCATTTTATGGCCTTCAAAACTGTAATAGGTAGTGAGAAGTGAAATCAAAAATTTACGCCCTTAGAAAGCCTGAAGGCGGTGCTTGGTTTTCGGGGCCCCGTACGCGGCTAGGCTCCCAAAAAGTCCCTCATATGTGGTATCCCCGTACTCAGGAGAAGCAGCAGAATTTATTTTGGGGTGTCATTTCACATATGCCCATAGCATGTGTGAGCAATATATCATTTAGTGACAACTTTGTGTAAAAAAAAATATATATATATTTTTTTTGTCATTATTCAATCGCTTGAGGCAAAAAAATAAAATATTCAATGGGCTCAACATGCCACTTATCAATTTCCTTAGGGGGTCTTCTTTCCAAAATGGGGTCAATTGGGGGGGTTTTGTACTGCCCTGCCATTTTAGCACCTCAAGAAATGAGATAGGCAGTCGTAAACTAAAAGCTGCGTAAATTCCAGAAAACGTACCTTAGTTTGTAGATGTGACAACTTTTGCGCAAACCAATAAATATACAGTTATTGACTTTTTTTTTACCAAAGACATGTGGCTGAATACATTTTGGCCTAAATGTATGACTAAAATTGAGTTTATTGGATTTTTCTAATAACAAAAAGTATCATATATCATTATAATTTTTTTTCAAAATTTGCGGTCTTTTTACGTTTATATCGCAAAAAATAAAAATCGCAGAGTCAGTCAAATACCTTTAAAAGAAAGCTCTATTTGTGGGAAGAAAAGGACGCAAATTTCGTTTGGGTACAACATTGCATGACCGCGCAATTACCAGTTAAAGCAGCGCAGTGCCAAAGTGTAAAAAGACCTCTGGTCATTTACCAGCAAAATGGTCCGGTCTGAAAGTGGTTAAAGGGGAACGTCTGTTTGGAGAAGAATTAGACAAATTCATCCAAAAAATTTCAGGGGGTAAATCTACTCTCCTTCCAATCAAAAAGAGCAAACGTCCGTCATTTAGGCGTTCTCTCTCTCCCGGAGCATCAAGCTCTAAGCAGTGGCGACGGCCTTCTCAACCCTCCTCTACAGGAAAGGCTCAGGGCCGGTCCCAAGGGCTGAAAAAGACTTGGGGGCAGAAGCCTGCCAAGCAGAGCCCAAAAGCTTCCTTGTGAAGGGGCGCCCCCGCTCGGCCGAGTGGGGGGAAGGCTTCGGCAGTTTGCGGAAGCCTGGCGGGAAGAGATCCGGGACAAGTGGGTGATCTCTTCGGTATCTCTGGGCTACAAGCTAGAGTTTCAGGAGATTCCACCTTCTTGCTTTCTAAGGTCAAGGATCCCCAGGGATCCAGTAAAGCAAAAAACGCTATTTCTGGCCTTAGATCACTTACTATCCCAAGAGGTGATAGTAGAAGTGGACCCAAAAGAACAGGGTTCAGGGTTTTACTCGAATCTCTTCACCGTTCCAAAGCCAAATGGAAGTGTCAGACCTATCCTGGATCTGAAGGATCTGAACCGGTTTTTACGCATCTGGTCCTTCCGAATGCAGTCAATCCTGCAAGGGGGAGAGTTTATGGCATCAATAGACATCAAGGATGCATATCTCCATGTGCCAATTTTTCCCGCACATCAAAGGTATCTAAGGTTCGCGGTAGAGCGGCGCCATTTTCAATTTGTGGCCTTGCCATTCAGGCTTGCTATGGGCCCTCGAGTCTTCACAAAGATTCTGGACCCTCTCTTGGCAAACCTAAGAGCTCAGGGTATAGCCGTCATGGCTTATCTAGACGACTTGCTTCTCATGGAGAAAACAGTAGCATTCCTGAACCACAGTGTTTTCAGAACACTAGAACACCTGGAACGCCTAGGTTGGATTATAAACCTAGAAAAGTCGTCCCTGCAGCCTGCTACCAGGTTGGAATACCTGGGTATATTTATCGACACCGCTCAGGGCAAGGTGTTTCTTCCAAGGCCAAAAGCCTTGGCCATCAGGGATCTGGTGCGCCTAATTCTGGGCAGGAGATCTTCCCCCATTCGGTTATGCATGAGACTGTTAGGGAAAATGGTCGCCTCCTTCGAGGCTGTTCCATTTGCCCAGTTCCACTCAAGGCCTCTGCAAAGATGCATCCTTGCGGCCTGGAACAGGAAGCCCCAATCCTTGGATCTTCCTATGCGTTTATCCCCAGGGACAAGCAGGAGTCTCGTTTGGTGGTTACAAACTGAGAATTTTCTGAAAGGCAAAACCTTTCTTCCTCTTCCATGGAAGGTTATTACGACAGATGCCAGCCTGACAGGCTGGGGAGCAGTGTTAGAGGAGACGTGCTCGCAGGGGATATGGTCTGCGATCAAGAAGCTATTGCCAATAAATGTCTTGGAGACCCGGGCAATTTATATGGCTCTCATAAGGTGGTCTTCCAGACTACGGGGTCTCCCTGTTCGGGTTCAGTCCGACAATGCCACAGCAGTGGCCAATATCAATCACCAGGGCGGTACCAGGAGTCTGGTAGCGCAAAAAGAGGTGAATCGCATACTTGTCTGGGCAGAAAAGCATGTTCCATGCCTTTCTGCAGTCTTCATTCCAGGAGTGGAAAATTGGCAGGCGGATTTTCTGAGCCGCCAGCAGTTGTGCCCAGGAGAACGGGCTCTGCACCCGGACGTGTTTTTTGGACATATGTCGCAGGTGGGGTACTCCAGACGTAGATCTGTTTGCGTCCAGGTTCAACAGAAAACTGGACAAATTTTTATCAAGAACAAGAGATACACTTGCTCAGGGGTCAGATGCTCTGACAGTTCCCTGGGATCAGTACAATCTGATGTATGCCTTCCCCCCGTACCCGCTTCTGTCGCGGTTCCTGGGAAGAGTCGAGAGGGAAACAAAGGCGGTCCTTTTGGTAGCCCCGGCTTGGCCCAGGCGACCGTGGTACGCAGAGATCATGAAGTTGGCAGTAGGCAGGCCATGGATCCTCCCTCTCCGGCCAGATCTGCTCTCACAGGGTCCAATCTACCATCCTGCTTTACACAGTCTGAATTTGACGGTTTGGCTGCTGAGACCCACATTCTGAGAGACCGTAGGCTTCGGGGGCCAGTCCTTTCTACTCTGGTTAATAACAGAAAGCCGGCCTCCAGGCTTATTTACTACAAAATCTGGAGGGCATATGTTTCCTTGTGTGAACTCAGGGAATGGCATCCTAGAAAGTATGTCATTAGCAGGATCTTGGCCTTTCTCCAGTCAGGCCTAGAAATGAATTTGGCCGTAAGCACTATCAAGGTGCAGATTTCGGCCTTGTCAGTATTTTTTCAGAAGCCACTTGCATCGCATTCCCTGGTGCGGGCTTTCATCCAGGGGGCTATGCGGATAAGGCCGCCAGTCAAACCTCCGGTATGCCCATGGGATCTAAATTTGGTTCTCTCGGCTTTGCAGGGGCAACCTTTTGAACCTTTGCATCTTGCTTCATTAGTTCTTTTGACCAAAAAATAGTTTTTCTTGGTAGCCATTTCCACGGCTAGAAGAGTGTCAGAACTAGCAGCTCTCTCAAGCAAAGAGCCGTATCTAATTGTTCATAAGGACCGGGTGGTCATGCGCCCCAACAGGTACTTTCTACCTAAGGTGGTTTCGGGATTCCATTTGAATCAAGATGTAACCCTACCATCCTTTTTTCCGGACCCACAGTCCACAGAAGAAGAATCTTTGCAAACTTTGGATGTAGTTAGGGCAATCAGTGTCTGTCTTCAAGCAACAGCTCAGATAAGGAAAACTGATTGCTTATTTATTTTGCCGGAAGGCCCTAGGAAGGGCCAGGCGGCATCAAAATCCACTCTCTCAAGGTGGATTAGACAGATTATTTCTCAGGCCTATAATGTTAGAGGGAAAATCCCTCCTTTTCAAGTGAAAGCGCACTCTACTAGGGCTGTAAGTGCTTCTTGGGCAGTGCATCACCAGGCCTCCCTGGCTCAGATCCGTAAGGTTGCAACTTGGTCATCAGTCCGCACATTCACCAGATTCTATCAGGTGGATGTCAGAGGGCAAGAGGATATCGCCTTTGGGCACAGTGTACTGCAGGCTGCAGTTTAGGTCCTCCGGCCCATGGCGGTCTATTATTATGATCCGTATCTCCCTTCCCTCAATCTGAGCATTGCTTTGGGACATCCCACTATGTAATGAGCTCCTGTGTCCCGTGATGTATGATCAAGAAAATAGGATTTTTATATACAGCTTACCTGTAAAATCCTTTTCTTGAGAGAGTACTCCCGCCCCTCTTGGGTTTTACGTGGTTTCCTATTGCTTTGCTACAAAACTGAGGTGCCTCCCATATGGGAGGGGTTATATAGGGGAGGTATTCTCCTTAATTGGGGTTAACCAGTGTGCAATCACCAGAGGTGACTATATAACCCACTATGTAATGAGCTCCTGTGTCCTGTGATGTACTCTCAAGAAAAGGATTTTACAGGTAAGCTGTATATAAAAATCCTATTTTTTTCTGGCTGTGTTGGAGGGGAATGCATGTGCACCTCTTGGATAATCCTGAGATAAACTGTTTTCATACTGATTGTAAGTCATTTGAAAGAACGTAAAGCAATATAATTAAATATGTAATGTCAATGATTATCTTGTACTGGCTGCATATTATGTGTATATATTTTTTCCTTTCCTAGTTATTCTAACCGTGCACCCCCCTGAGCCCTTGAAGAAGCCAACCAGGTGAAACGTGTAGGTATGAATCATCATTTCCTATTCTGATATGTGTTTTATACAGCAAAAATAATACATGCGTTATAACTATGTTTATGCGCTGTATACACAAAGGGAAAGACCTATATCATCAGGGGTGCATTGGTTGGAACACAATGTGTGAAAGTAATTAATCTTTTAAGGGGTTATATCCTCTACTTTGCCTTTTATATTGTATTTATAATAAAATCTTTTTTTATCTTTATATATGTATTGGCAGAGGAGTTTTTCAGCACCTTTAAAGTCCCATCTTTCTATATATTGTTTTTGCAGATACCACCAAGTTACTATCTTTTGTGCAAGCACCCAATTGTTAACACAATGTTAGATGCTGTAGGGGTAATGAAATGAGAACAAAAAATTTATATGGAGCAACGTGAAATATTCAGTGTCAGGAATTTCAGACTCCTCCTTCAGTTCCTCCCTGTCCTTGAGTATATTTGCTGAAAAAAAGTCATCAATCCATTGTGTGCCAATTTTGACTGATATATGCGGCATGATCATTTCAAAAAGTGCAAAAGGTATTCAGATGGGTTTATTCTGCGGGGAATACCCTAAAGACTGATTTAGGGTTCACCATGCCAGAAGAGAGGCATGGTCGGCAAAGGAGAAGTATATAAGTTTATCAATTTCCACAGGACCACCAGTAAGGAAAGGCATAGCCCTTGAGTTTTTGTTGACACGGTTTCAATGTCAACTCATGGGGACCCCTGTGTACTTACTGAACCAATGTTTCAATTGGTATAAAATAGCAGCTGTGTAGTAGTCTTTGATATCAACCAAAGCTATGCTCCCTACCCTCCTAAGTTTAATGAGTTGGATGTAAGAACACCTCGCTCGTTTGCTTAACCAAATACATTTTTTAAAGAGGGATGTTGGGTATGAGGGTTTGAGAGGCATGGTCAGTGTTTGGAAGAGGTAAAAGATCTGTGGGGGGATTAGCATCTTGAAGGAGGCCAGTATGTCAGACCAAGATAGTTCATGCTGAAAAAGGTGGCAGAGTTTGGATTTTAATGTGGATATAAGGAGTTTGAGGTTTGCTTCTGCTAAGCCCCATACACACTATCAGATTATCTGCTGAGTTTTTCCTTCAGATTTACCAAAACCATGTAGTAGAAGGGCCTGCCTGATTGCATACACATTGAAACTCCTAAGGTTTGTCCTCATGTTATATGGTTTTGGTAAATCTGAAGGAAAAACTCAGCAGATAATCTAAAAGTGTGTATGGGGTTCTAGAGAAGCTGTAAGTGATGTCAATGTAATGCCTAAATAAAGGCATTCCTGCTACCACCCAGGAGCAGAGCATCTATTGGGGAAACAGAAGTTGGGTTTGCTTGGGAACCCCTAAGTTCAGTATTAGCGACTTAGTAAAATTGATTTTTTAGTAGGAGAGGGAACTAAACTTGGCTAGAATCTGGTGGGCACTAGATAGCAATACAGATGGATTTGTTAGGAGTAGTATAACATCATACTCAAAAAGGTTTATGGTATGGGGTCTAGAGTGGAAGACTGAAAGTGCACTTGGAAGTGCAGTTGCTCTAATGCCACGTACACACGATCAGACTATCCAGTGGACTTAGTCTGCTAAGACAACCAATGGCCAGGGTTGTTGGGAAGAGGCCCTTGTCCTCATCAACATGGGAACAAGGTGCTTTGGGGTGGGGGGGCAACATGCTTGATTGTCGCAAGCGTATCAAGCATGGCAAAAACACCACACATTTGTGTACCACATGCTTTACAAGGCATTTAACCTCCCACCACTCAGCATATTGGCAAGCGCACTTCAAAACCATGCACAAGTGACGCAATTCTACTCCTCTTCACTCCTCACATCTCATGTCTAACCCCGCTATATCTCATGACTTCTCATCAGTCTCCACCTACAGGGATAATAGTATAGCAAAGGGTATCACAAGTCCTTGCAACATGTCTGCCAGCAGCATACCACCAGCTGTAGAGTGTAGTAGGCAAATTTCACTGCCCCAGCTGCTACAGCACAAAAAAAATACACTCACTGCTACCCACATGCCCAACAACTAAATTCCAGCTTGTCCAAATTGCTGGATTTACTGCTCCTGCCTTTCTGTCTGGCGGATTCTGCCCCTTCCATGAATTTGCAGAATGTGCTGTACCACAATGGCAGGTTCCCAGTCACTATTTCTTTTCACGTAAGGCCATGCCAGCTCTGTACCATCACATGGAAGGCAATGTTTGTCATTGTTGGGCAAGGCAATCCCCTGCAAGATTACCTTACTGCTGACTCATGGTCCAGCAAGCATGATCATCGAAGATCTATTTTGTTTACAGCACACTGGGTAACTCTGCTTACAACTAAGAAGGATGGATAACTGTGATCAGTAGTGCAGCTTGTTTTTCTGCCATTTCTCCATACAGCTAGTGGTGATGCTGCAAGATCTGTTAGCTCCACCCCCTCCTCCTCTTTTGACATGCCCTGCTTTGCTTGATTGTCCTATGAACCATCAGTACCCCCTAAACGTTCCAGGGGCCATTCAACAAGTAAAGGCTAAAATATACCATGCAGTGCTTCATCTGGTCTGCTTATAGGACAAGAACCACACTGGAGAAGAGATTCTTTCAGCTCTGCAGGGGCAAGCCCAGAGGTGGTTCATGCCATGGAAGCTTTAAATGGTGGTGTGGGATAATGACACTAACCTTCTGTCCACCCACCGACAGGGAAAGTTGACACTCAATTTGGTGGTGCAGCATTTCTTAAACCTAGGCTTGCAAGATCCTCTAAAAAAGCCCAGAAGAAGAAGAGTCTGTAGCCATTTCAGTTGGTTATGAACACAGAAAGTATTCAGTTGGCTGAAATTCAGAGGGATTTCAACCTGCCTGCAAACTGCCTGATTTGTGACATGCCCACCAGGTGGAACTCAAATTTGGCAATGCAGCAGCGGCTGCACATGCAGTAGAGGGTTGTCAACGAGTGCCTGTGTAAATATGGTACAATGACAGGCTAAGGCCAATGGCTGCTGATAAAGGATGCATGCACTGTAGTGCCACCATTTGAGGAGACCATAAGGATGGTGAGCCATCACAATGCATGCATCAGTGACACAATCCCTGTTGTGTTCCTGCTGGAGCAGACTCGGCGTGGCAGTATGGACAGGGCACTCAGGGAAGAGCAGTGGGAAGCAGAGGATGATTTCTTTCCTCTCAAGGCCCCCTTTATGCACACGCTATTATTCCTACACCACAGAACACACAAGAGGAGAGAGAGGAGGAGGATTTTGGCAGATTTGGAGGCATTGAAGCTAGGAATGAATGGCTTTGGCTAAGGTTTCTATGACTAAATTAAAAATAGAGGGGGCTATCTGTCATCCCTGTCATGTCCTCTTAGATAATGAGAATGATATAGAGAGGAGGTTCTTGCAGAGGGATTGGAGTATAAAGCCATAATGATAAAATTCTGCCAGAAAAGCCAAATTTAGACAATATCTGCCTCATGTATCCCCTGCTGACCAGATCAAATGCCTTCTCTGCATTGAGGGATAGGAGCAGAAAAGCCATTCCCGTCTGTTCAGCAAAGTAAGCTATATTTAAGATACGCCTAGTAGTGTCAAAAGCTTGCCTACCTCTGACAAACCCAGTTTGGTCAGGCTGTATCAGAGATGGAAGAATTTCATTTAAACGTTTTGCAAGAAGCTTAGAATATATTTTGACATCTGTGTTGAGCAAAGATATAGGCCTAAAGTTAGGCCTATTAGATTTTCTGCAGATGTATGTCTTCAGATTTACCAAAATCATATAATATGAGGTCAAACCTTAAGAGTTTCAATGTGTATGCAATCAGACAGGCCCTTGCACTACATGGTTTTGGTAAATCTGAAGACAAAAATCTGCAGAAATCTAATAGCGTGTGTGGGGTCTTAGAATCAACTCCAGACCTTTTACCTGCTTTAATTGATGAAGAAATAATGAAGGAGTAGTCCACACCTGGCCATGAAACAGTAAATATTGTCAATGACATCACACAGAAAGAGCTTCTAGCATGGGATTCTTGTATGTGGGACAATTTTAAAACTCTATGGTTGGTGTGAATACATTACTCTTCATTAGATACTTTGAAACAACTAACCTCTGCATGATCTTCATTACACCTTTACCCTTTACCCTTTACTTCAGTCTCATACAGTTGACAACAGGACAAATAATTATGGATGTCTTATTCCCTTTCTCTTTAGGCTCTTCCTTCCACCAATTCCCCCTCCTACTCCCCCTCCCCCATTTTTTCACTATACCTTTGGTCTTATTCTGCCATTACCATTTATGACATTTCATCATTTCATTATGTATACTTTTCCACTCAAATGTTTTTTCAGTATTAGAAAATATTGTTCTCCTATTTCTGGTGTGATTAATATAATGGAAATTTAAATAAATAAATCAAGGAATCTAAAGTGTTTATTCTGTCATGGCTAAATAGCTACCAATGTGCCTTTAGAGCTAATTAATCCACAGAAGATGCTATTGCATTAGCCTTACATTCTGTACTAACCCATTTAGAAGGTAAAAACTGTTATGTTTACTTGATTTTTATTGACTTCAGTTCAGCTTTAATACAATCTTACAAAAGAAACTTGCCGAAATAAAATGTGATGGTGTTACGCCCAACACTTTGTAACTGGATGTAGGATTCCCTGGCTGATAGGCAACAGAAGGTAAAGGTTGGTAGTTGCTACTCATCAACGCTGTCCATTTGTACAGGGGTGCCTCTAAGATGTCTGTTAAGCTCCTTTTTGTTTACTTTATATATTTATGATTGCATCTCTCACTTTAAGGAGGGGCGATGACAAGGCTGCATATTGGCAGAAAATAGGAAATTTAGTGGTTTGGTGCACAGATAATAATTAAGCTAAATGTGAATAAGGCAAAATAGGTAATTGTATATTTGAGAAGCACAGAGTCTAGTTTTGAGTCAATTGTGATTGATTTTGGTTGGACAGAGAGTAAGAAGGTACAGAAGTTCAATTTTCTGGAAATAATAATTAGTGAGGGCCTTTGGAGGACAGGGCATATATCCCATTTTGTGGGCAAGGCTTACCAGAGATTGTATTTTGTGAGTAAGCTGTGGAGGGCAGGCTGCCATTGAGAGTGTACTGAGTTATCACAGCTCTCTGTGGCAAGGCATGTGCATGGTCCATTACAAGAAGTCCTTGCAGAGAGTGTTAAAAACAGCACAGACGATTATTAAATGAATGTTTTTACTGAGTAATGAAAAATATGTGGACAGGAGGTGCCTTCAGAGAGCTAATAATAACCGGAAGGATAGCTTCTATCCTGCAAATGCCTGGTTCACAGTATTGCCTTCAGCAGTATTTCCTCTTATACCACAAGGCTGTAAAACAGCTTATTTCCATGACCCATACATATTTGAATGCTAAAGGCTTATTAAGGTTAAATTAATTGTGCAGGAGTGCAGCATGAATTTGTTATCCTATGTATGCATGTATGAAGATAGTGTTTTATGTGAAGTATGTGATGTCTTTTACTGTGACGGAGCTGCATCTGCATTTCATTTTATGATTTTTATTGTAACATGATCAACATTTTTCTGAGGGAGAGTTTGAGGTACTCACATGTCTTACAGCAGGGGAATATAATCACAACAAATTTTTGTTGTGTTCAATATTTCAATGGGTGTCAGCCTTAAAGATAGAGAAAGATAAAAATAGACTGAGGCCCAAAAAAACGTCAAACGCAATGAAAACCTGTTATTGTTTATATTCCCCTGCTGCAAGACTATGTAAACCTCCACCCGTTGATGCACACATCTTGCTGCTCCTGTGCAGCCTCATAGACTCCTGGGAAGGGTGGAACTCTGAACACTAGACAGAACCACTACCATAAAGCATGTGCACAGCTGCAAAATCAGCGAGTGCTGGTCACCACCAAACCTGGACTCCCACACATCCATTCCTTCCCACGAAATACTCTGTAAAGCGTTTGAGCTCCAGGATTCTGACCAGGCTATTTTGTGCACTCAAAGAAAACACCCCTCAACTTGCATGGATGATAAATCTGTGTGACACTAATCTCTTTTACACCTACAAAACTGCACAACAAATGCCATTTTACCCTGTGACCTGGCACAGCCCCAACAAAAATAAATAAATAAATAAATATATACACACTTTTTGTTTGTATGTATGTATAGTATATATATATATATATATATATATATATATATATATATATATATATATATATATAATAAAAAAATGTAGGTATGCTTTTTTCAAATACCTGTATTCTGGGCTCCATGCTGCTGGATCTTCCTTAAAGTGTACACCCAGGACTTTATCAATCTAATATGTGCAGGGATCAACTATTGCTATATATTCTATGTGTATTGACTGCTGTAGAACAATAAATACATAAACAAATACTTTACTTATCTTGGTAACTGTCTATCTCTCTCAGACAATATGTCTTTAGATATCACCATATAGATTCACGTATTCATTATTTAAACCCTAGATGCTATACCCTCTGGCTCACGCTCTTTGAGCATTGCAGTGCTCCCTGGAATCTGAAACTACCATTTATGTAAGCAGATTACCCTCTGCTGTTTGCTGGTGGAAGGAAATCCCCCCCCCCCCCCCTTCTCTAGTCTGCTAGAAACATAGCTGCTTATTATATTTTAGCACGCCATGCAATCCTACCATATACATGGTAATGCTATACATGATCCTATGTTTATAGGGCGAGTCACATTATGACCTATGAGTAGTGGTGAGGATGTTCTTATGGGGTAGTTTGTCTAGCCTATGTTGCTAGCAATTTTAATTGGACTGTTGTCTGTTGGTTTTTTAGCTTTGTATCAATAAATGACTATATTTTAATATTGTGTATATTGTGGTGCCTAAAAAGTCCATCTAGAGTTTACTGCTTCCACTTTATTTCAAATTAAGTACGTGGCACTGTTGACCACTGTTTTGCATCCACAGCACCACCCTGTGGTGATGGTTCTTTTTGTAATATAAACAAAGACATAACTAACCAAATGCTTTAAATATAAAACAAGATTAATGTACATCCTTAACAAGATTCATTTTCATGCTTTATTCTACATAACATTACATTTGTAAAACATGCTAAAAAGGAATTTTCATATGAAGGTCTTTCTTGTTTTACAAGTTAATGGAGTGTATTGACTTAAATGTCACTTTACTGTTTTTACAGGACTTATTTACGCATGTTAAAGTTTTACATCCATGAAAGAGCATAACTATTTCCACGGTGTTACAGCAGATGTAGGGTGAGACCCATCTGAAAATCAGCAGGTTGGAGATGAACAAGAGCATTAGCGGCGGGGGTTATTCGCTACTTTGCATACATGCATCCTCATCATTTTACTTATTATTCTTGCCAACAAGAACAGATGGAATGCTCAAATTATTAGCAGGAAAAAGATAGAAATTCTTCTTTAGAAAGCATTCACATATTTAATAATTTAAAGGTCAAATATGTATCTCTTTATGGTTGACTGATTTTCAAACCTGTCTGTACTTTATATTGAGTAGCTATCACATTGAATTATTAAATATACAAAAAAATGCAAGCAAGATTTAAAAATAAAGGCTTTAGACAATTGCATAATCATTTAGCTTTATTATAATTCAAAAGTATTATTATGAATTATTAAACCCCAGACCAAACAAAACAAACTGCAGAATGTACGGAAGAAGAACAAGACACATGTGCAAAATGCAATATTGAAAATATCTACAATGTTGTGTTGTGTGGTTTTGAAGTTTATTATGCATTACAGTTTTTTATTCCTCTTCTTGAAAACAATTGTGTAGTATCCCCTCCATGGGCTGGTAATTTGGACACTTCTGCATTGAATTTGTGAGGAGCATTGTTAGTCCTGTAATCATATTTTGTCATGTATTGTACTATTAGGGCCATTTAAGTACTATTAAGCAAAAACAAAAACTCTGACAATCCTAATGCAATGGCTGCATTCATTTTTCTTTTTTCGCCTGGTGATTTAGCTAGAAGAAACACTTCCTGTCTCAGGGTGATGCCACTGAATTAAATAAGCAAAAGGCAGCAGCACTGGACAGCAGCAGTGTCAGTCTGGGGTGAAAGTAGTGTAGGATGCATTAGCTAATTTGTGGACTAGTTTGGGACTCCAGCTAAGACATTTTAAATTACAGCATAGTTATAGCATAGTTTATTTTTACCCTTTTTGGATAAAGCAAACCTTTTTTAAGCACACCTGAAATTATTAATGTATTTGTCTCAACATTATCACTGCAACATTGGCTGGACAGCTTCTTCTGTTAAAGTAATCTGAAAGATAGCAGACTTACTGGGATCAATGGGTGAAATAGGGGCAAGAAAAGCCTAGAAAAGAAAAGCAATGCAGCACCAATTTTAAATAATTGTAAGCTGCAATATACTGCAACACAGTTTTGATTGTGGACCTAATACTACTTTAACCGCTGGTCGACCAGCCACCGTCATTTTACTGCGGCAGGTCAGCATGATCCAGCGAACCGTCGTAGCTAATCGGTGGCTCACGGTATCGGGTTAGCAGGGGCGCACGGGGGTGCCGTTGTCGTGGCCGATAGTTGCGATGACCTCTGGCCACGAGCGATCACAAGTACGAGAGACAGAACAGGGATGAGTATGTGTAAACACACACTTTCCTGTTCTGTTCTGTTCTGAGAGAAGTGACAGATCATGGGTTCCTATTAGCTAGAAACCATGATTCATCACTTCCTCTAGTCAGTCCCCTCCCCCATCAGCTATAAACATGTAGCAGGGAACACAGTTAACCACTTAATCGCCCCCTAGTGTTAACCCTTCCCTGCCAGTGACATTTTTTACAGTAATCAGTGCATTTTTATAGCACTGATCACTGTATAAATGCCAATGGTCCCAAAAATGTGTCAAAGTGTCCGACGTGTCTGCTGTAATATCGCAATCCCGATAAAAATCACAGCCATTACTAGTAAAAAATTTAATAATAATAAAAATGCTATAAATTGATCCCCTATTTTGTAGACACTATAACTTTTGTGCAAACCAATCAATATATGCCTATTGTGATTTTTATTTTACCAAAAATAGGTAGAAGAATACATATCAGCCTAAACTAAGAAAAAATGTGCTTTAAAAAAAATGGGGATATTTATTATATTATTATTTTATATATTATACATATTATATTATATATTATTATTATTATTATTATTATTATTAGTAGTAGTAGTAGTAGTAATAGTAGTAGTAGTAGTAGTAGTAGTAGTAAAAAGTACAAAATATTGTGTTTTTTTTTCAAAATTGACGCTCTTTTTTTGTTTATAGCACAAAAAATAAAACCGCAGAGGCGATCAGATATCACCAAAAGAAACCTCTATTTGTGGGGAAAAAAGGACATCAATATTGTTTGGGTGCAGCATTGCATGGCTGCACAATTGTCAGTTAAAGAGACACAGTGCCGAATCACAAACAATGGCCTGGTCATTCAGCAACCAAATCTTCCCGGGGCTGAATTGGTTAAATATCTTTTACTATTTGTAATATAGGATTCTGCGCAGTGGATAATTGAACTGACAATTGAATACCTGGGTGGCTGCTAAAACCAAGCACAAACAACACTAGAAAGTGGTTAAGTGTCATAAATTGTACATATATGTGATGTATCACTGTTTAAAAGACACAAAAAAAAAATTGTTGAAAAAAATGTAAAATAAAAGAATGTGTTACAATATACCCCCCAGGGAAATAATCACGAATGCCTCGTTTCCACTGAACGGAACAGTTCGGGTTGGTACAGTTCTAAGGGTTAGAATGGTCCGGCCTATTCAGGTGAGCGTTTCCACTGCAAGTCGGACCACCAGGGGCCATACGGGGTTTAGAAAAAATGCCTTTCACGTAAGCATTGGTGTTTTTTCTGTCCATCAATCAGTGGAATGTATTGTGTGATACCAGAAGCTCCGCTCTAACCATACCGTACCATTTTCTATGGCCCCACATCTGAAGCAGGACCCTGAATGGCGCAGTATGATTTGGTTGCATGGGTCGCTTTCATAATGGACACACTCAATATAGCGTATCGAACCAACCCTAACCGATCCGCTTAGTGGAAACGAGGCATATATGAGAACATTCAATGTTGTGACAAACATAAACTACCCAGAATGGTATGTAAATGAAGTGCTATAAATCATATGCATCTACTTGCTCATACATAAATGTAACAATTATAGTGCTACAAAAAATCTCCTTCCTAATAATCCATACAATGGTGAACTAGTCCATACTCAAAAAGTAAAGACATTCCACAGAGAAAATCCCCCCAAAAAAAACAGTTTCTGCGCCTAGGGTACCTTTTCCACACCAGATGAAATATATACTGTTCTTGGTGAAATAATTGTGCCTAGTGAACATAAACTTCTTAATAATTTAATGTGATCAAGCCAGTGAATCCACTCATGCTCCCCCTCAACAACCACACTCACCACAATTATGTGACCTCTTTTATAATAAGCAGGTCAAAAAGGCTCTGGAAAAAGCTCTAATGGTCTTTTCTCAGTGGGAGATGGAATCCTTCTCTGCTCCTCTGCTTGGACCATGCAGCATAATGGCGCTTTAAGGGGCTGGTAATGCCGGGATGCTCCTGTGTTCCATGGCTCGGATTGACAAATCGGAAGTGGCACAATTAGCCCGCCAAAAGCATTTCTTCATAATGACAGCATCAGGAGCAGTGCCACTTTGCCTTATATATATATATATATATATATATACATGCTTGCTCGTCTCCTAGCAACTGCCAATGTGTACAAGTGGAAGCCTTTTTACTGTATATCAATATACACAAATAACATTCTTATGCCGCCGGACCCAATACAAACTGAGTAAACCTATTGTCATGAACAATACGTTCATTAAAACATTGTAATAAGGGAAATATAACATTAACTATTTGTTTCCCATTATGACTTCCCAAACAGGCAGTGTATTAATAAAATATTAGTTAAAACATCCTAATAAAGGTAGTATAACATTAATCATCTAAAGTATATTCCACTGTGTCTTCACATACAGACAACTAGGTGAGCAGACTCCTTAACCCTGTATATGCCAATAAAGACTATTTCTATATTTGTTTTTCAAATAAAAGACATATCTAGAAACATATGTCAAAAAAGTGTACACATACATTACTATTATAAAACATATATCAAAAATATAAGTATATATAAAAAAAGTTACATTTGTGTATACATTTCGTTTCATTTAAGGAAACCTGAATTTTCATATTCCTACCCCTCCATTGCTGTGTAATATTCTCTATTCCATAGAAGACTAGCCTACTGGGGGATCAAAATGATTAACTTCCTTAAAATCTCTGGAAAGTCTGTGCTTTTTGAACCATTTTTTATATTATTGAATGTTTGAATAATTGAATAATTGAATTATAGTTGTCTTGCGGTTCTTCTCACATATCTTTTACTATTTGTTATAAATGCGGTGTCATCATAGCTCCTGCATTAGGAAAGAAAGATCATATAAAACAACTTTTTTTGTAAAGCGATCAACCTGCCCCGTCACATTCTGAGAATGGAGGATAAAACATACACACTGCACTTCAAATTCAGAAATAAATTTGCTAAATATTTACCAAGAAACTTCCTCCACAGTCCATGCCTACTCACATCCCACATCCCTGTTACTACCTTATCTTTGGCAAACACTGTTAGAAAATACACTGCTAAACTGTACACCCACAGTTTCCCCCACCCCCGATCCTCTCAAATAAAACATATCAAAGAACTTTAACCTCTTGCACCCTTTCTAGGAAGGTTATTCAGACTCTAGACCATTGGTTCTCAACCGAAATCCTCAAGTACCCCTAAAAGTCTATGTGTGCAGATTTTTCTTTATCTTGTACAGGTGCTTTAAATCAAGTCAATGGCTTGGTATTTTGGACAGCTACTTTATCTTAGAGATATTCCCAAAAGATGGCCTGTTGGGGTTACTTGAGGACTGAGGTTGAGAACCACTGCTCTAGACAACCCCTTTACAGAAGATGAACTCCACAAAGGTATTGGAAATTTGCCTGATGGCAAATTTCCAGGTCTTGATGGAATTACATCATATTTCTATAAAATCTATAAAGGCAGCATTGTGCCCTTCCTAATTTAATCTTGTAATTACGTTTGCCAGTTCTGTCCTTTTCCAACACAATCATTGGAGGCACATTTATCCCCAAAGGCTGGCAAAGATTTTACCCAGTGTGGAAATTATGGGTCAGTCTCCTTTATTAATATTAACAATATTTTTTTTCAAAAATGATGGCATTTTGACTTCAAGACCATCTACCTGATTTGCTCATAAGTGACTAGGTTGACTTTGTGCCAGACCACCAGTTCTAGAACAATACTTTTTATTTGCCCTTAATTTATAACCTTGAAGAGAAGATTTTGACAATTTACTACTCTGTAAAGAAAATCATAGATGATTCAGCTCAAATTGGCCTACATGTTACGCATTATATAAAAGCTTCATCAGGAGCTTTTGGCGTTTAATAAAAATAAATAAACAAAAATTAAAAAAAACCAATTTCCACAAATAATTCATATAGTACATATATTGTTTTGCAAGTATGCTCACATACATCCAAAACACAGAATTTTATCCACCACCATCATAGACTTAAAGAAGAAAAAAAAAAGGAAGAAAAGAGGAAAGGAGGAGAAAAGACTTCTAGTTAGGCTGTGAGGTGTAAGGTAAAGTGCACCATGGGAACGGGTGTAACAAGCTACAAAGTTAGGTAATATTAAATATAAAAGAATCATTTATTACTTACATTTCCTCATACGGGTAAAGCAAGCATGTATACGAGCAGGGGATAGTGATATAGACCTTGGTATTCCGCCAAGGACAGAAAGGATTGAAAATACTTCTTGATCCTAGTCAGGATGTGATCTGTGTAATATATATAATTATAGTTATGTGATGTGAAATTACTACTATTAAAAAAAAAAAAAAATAATTGCCCCAACAGTGCCCCAAAAAACATTTTTAGAGTTTTTAATATATATATTTTTCCTCACCTAATAAATAGTACATTGAGGTGGTCACTGTCTCTAGATTTACGCGGGATTCTCCAAGGGTATTAAACTAAAAGTACAAACAGTCCCAGGATGTTCCCAAAAGTGGAGGAGAGAAGTCTTTTCTCCTCCTTTCCTCTTTTCTTCCTTTTTTTTTCTTCTTTAAGTCTATGATGGTGGTGGATACAATTCAGTGTTTGGGATGTATGTGTGCATACTTGCAAAACAATATATGTACTATCTGAATTATTTGTGGAAATTATGTTTTTTAATTTTTGTTTATTTATTTTTTGAAAATGGCAAAAGCTCCTGATGAAGCGTTTATATAACACGTAACATGTAGGCCAATTCGAGCTGAGTCATCTATGATACACTGTCTGCATTATTGTTTGTTTTATGTCAAATTATTATTTGCCATATCTAAGTGTAATTATTCATGTTTTTGACCTAAGTAGACTACATTGACAGTGTAATCTTTATGCTCTGAGGCAATTAGTGTTTTATGCAAATCTCTATGTTTTTTGCATTCAGTATTTTTTACTTTGTAAAAACATTTTGTTAAAAACTTCTTTAAAAATTTGTGTGTTATGCCTACAAAGTCCATCATTTTCAACAAAATTGTTCTTTGCTCCATGATGGTGGCTTGCATGTGGATTTTGTGAACACAAGTGGATTTTTGAACTAAAGTGGAGAGTTAATAACCAGGAGTTGAAAACAGGAGTTAAGACAGGAGTCTCTAACCTCTATCCTACCTCCATCCTCCCCTCCATTTTAAAGATCCCACTGCAAGGGGCAACCAGACAGCTCTCCAGAAACGTGAGGCTGACAGCAAGCCAGATTCACCGGAACCAGAGTGTTTAACGGGGACCACCGCAGCCAGGTAAGCTCGCACCTCCACTCCCCCCCCCCCAGTGATTGTTCCATGGACTCCGTCTGACCGCCTACGGGGGTCAGGAAGGAATTTTTGCCCCACTGGTGCGTTTGGCTGCTACTGCCAGGGTTTTTTTTCGCCTTTCTCTGGAACAATCAGGAATAACCGTAGGTTAGCATACCCCTACCTCCGGCCTCCATTCCATTTTTCACGCTATCCTAGGACGACTACTCCAGATCACAACCAGACTTCTTTTCTGAGCGGGGACCTTCACCTCAAGTAAAGGTAACCGGAATAGCCAGCAACCGAATACAACAACTCCTTTCGCATCCATATAGGCATCCCCTGATCAACTTGCGTGCTAATAGCCTCAAGCATGGCAGCAAGTCTGATACCTAGCCCCTCCTTAGGATCAATACCCTGATCAGGATCATCATCTTAGGCCCATAGTACCATCAACAGCATCCACAAACCATGTGCCACTTCAAATACCCAGCTGAAGTTCTGCACAGACTAAGGAATATCAACACCACATTGCCATCTTCCATACAAAAAATACTTCAAAGAGAACAACTATTAAAAACCGGACGACAAGCAGCTCCCAACCACAGGAAGACATCTACTCGACCACTACAATTAGATTGCGCCTTGATTAACGCAAGGTCTGCAGTCAAACATAGACTGGAAGTACACAACTTCATCATCGAGAACAATGTAGACTGCCTCGTCATCACCGAAAGCTGGTCAACCTCTGACTGCAACACCATCCTCACCGAATTGATGCCGGAAAACTACAGGATCCTAACCGAACACCGGATAGGGAAAAAAGGAGGAGGCCTAGCAGTGATCTTTAAAGGTCACCTGGATCTCACTAAACCATCATCTCAGAACCCAGTGCCTTTTATGGAAACCCTGACGCTACATCTTCAACCAACACCCCATGACACCACTCATATTCTACTGTGTTACAGACCACCGGGACCAAAGTCCAATCTTCTTTCACCCCTCATGGAATCCTTCGCAATGCACACCCTAAAATTCAAAAATTTCCTGGCACTCTGAGATTTCAACCTTTGGGCAAACGATCTCAAAGACCCCATCGCGACTGCCTGCATCAATCAACTAGAAGAACTGGGTCTCCAGCAACTGATAAAGACTCCCATGCTGGACCTCATTTTCAAACAGAACATTGACGTCAACATACTTGACAACATAACATTGCCATGGACGGATCACCACGCCATCAAATTCAAAATCGCTACCAACATCACTGTAAGGTGTTCGTCTTCTAGATTCCCCTGGATAGCCTAGGCTGGAGTGGCTTAATGGAGGTCCCATACGCCGGCGGTTAATCAAATACACATACACTCATGGGTACGTGGTGAATATTACAACATTTAATGGAAAGTGGACCTTCTTTTATATGGTATTTACAAAGCCCTGCCCTGTGGGGGGGGCCATAGGGTAAGTTTCACATACATCAACAATTTAACTCATGACATTAGTTCTTTCCTGAAATGTAAGTTAAAGGTTATCTCCTGACAGTTATTTTCAACATCTACTGACTGACCATATTCTTGCGTAACCAGTCCTTATCTTAGCTTTGTGCCTCTCACCGCAGACAGATGTTTCCTGATGTGTCAATATCTTTCATAGACCCTTCTGGAGAGACATGCAGATATCTATCATCTAGTCACGCTATCTATAGTTTGTCACGTAGGCCAGTATGCTGGTGTCTCAATTCTGAAGCTATTGAGAAATGCAAACCCAAGAATATTGGTACTAGATTTTTGACTTAGTATATCTTTTGGTAATTTCAATAAGTATTCCCTTATAATCCTCCCTTTGATCATTCTGTGATTTACATAATGATCATTCCTTTTCTAATTTAATAGCACAGGCTTCATACTCCGAACCCTTGTGCTCTTGGTTTTTATACCATACCGTTGGATCCTTAACAATGGAAGTGAGTTTCAGATCCTTCGGAGCGGCCGTGTTTCCCTTTTTACATAAACATTTGATTATCTTATAACAGGCATATAAAAATAGAATGAAGAGAATCACAGTGACAATTGTCATGGCAGCATTTCGGAGCCAAGATATTAATCCCCCAAAACTAAAACTGCTCGAGAATGGATCCCAGTTTTTTCCTATGTTCCTTGCCTCTTTCTGTAGTTTATTTACCTCTTCCCTGTGTTGGGCAATAACGTCATAGTATTCTGGGACTTCGATGCTGGTATTATAAATCCAGGTACAGCACTCATAATCCTCAGTAGTCTCACAGAGGCCAGTAAGGGCTGCACTCATACTTTCTATAGCCAACTCATGTAGTTCTAGTTGCTTCCTAATTGCCCTAGTTTCTAGATTTAGTTTGGTTATATCATCAGAATTTTCCTCCAGAATCTCATCAATTATGCCAGTGTAATTATTTAATCTTTTCATTAGGTCAATTCCCCATCCTGTCCAGGAAGGGAACCATGCCCAGGCCATATCTTTTTCTAAAAACAATTCTCGTTTATTACGGTGTCTAAGGGGATATCTAGGATGCATGCTAGCTTCAAGGAGGTGACTTCCCTTGTTATCCCCTAATACCCCCATGATAGGAACCAGGGCTGCAAGGTAACACCACCCCTGGGGTTTGGTTGGGATCCAGGGGTGACAGAGTTTGCCGCAGCATATATATGTGGTATTTCCTAGAGCTAGGGGCCATTTATGGAACACGTTCCTAAGAGTATCAGAAAGGCCAGAGAGCACCAGAATTGACATTAATTGGTGTATTGTAGTCTTGGTACTGGAGCTAAGGAAGTCTAAAAAGGTGGCATTTAGGGTGGGATCTGAAGTATGGAAGAAAGAAGGACTGTTAAGCGATGTCATCGAAATGTTAAGTTTTGCTTGTTTGCAAACCTCGGCTCCATCTGTGGTGTTTCCCAGTTGGAAACACCAGTCTGGGAAGTGGCTTCTACCTATAATTTGGAAAGTGAGGGTTTTATTTGAAAGGGTCCTAGTAACATTCGTTAGGACGATAGGGGGTGTTTCATTAAGGAGGGGGGTAAAATTCAAGGGGACTGCCATGAGAGGGATTCTAGCTGTACTGGGATGTAGCTTGCTGCAGATCCAGCATTTCTCAAAACCGGATTTTTGAGCATAGCTATATTTGAATTTTAGTAGTAACATCTTGTCAGTCAGTCCCTTAGGTGACTCATTAACGGGTATAATACTTCTAATATGTCTTTGGCCGGGGGTATTATTCATCTTAGGTGGTCCACATATCCCTTTTAATAGACCTAAGTCTTCTGGATGATATATACAGTTGGCTATAAACCATGTGGGCAGGAATACAAGTAGTACCAGACTACCCCAGAGGCATACAGCCTTCCCTGACACTGAAGGTAAAAACATTTCTACAAGTTCTTATGCTTGTCCTTCTTCTTCGCTATCATGTAGGGTTTCAAGGGTTAATTGTCCAATGCCTTCCTGAATCTCTTGCAGTTCCGGTAGCTGTTCGGGTGGGTCGGGTTCTTCTTCAATAGGTGGGGGGTCGGGAGTTGTGGGAAGCGGTGGGCACTTTTTCAGCCTGCTGGCGTGGATCCAGGTGTTTCCTTGGTCAGTCAGGACCGCAGTTCTGGACACCTTTTCAACCTTCCAAGGTCCAGAGTAGATTGGTCCGATCCTCTTTTTGTGGGCCAGTTGCTTGACTAGCACTTGATCTCCTGGGATGAAGGGGTGTGTTGGCTCTGTGGAGACAGGAGAGAAGGTGACAGAAACTTGTTCGTTCATTTCATGAAGCATACTTACCAGGTTTTTCACGTACATTTCCTGTTGGGAATAAATGTCAATATCAGTGTCTTGGTCTAATGGGGGTAATTCTATGTTTGCGGGGACTCCCATCAAAATTTCAAAAGGTGAAAGTTTCGTTCTGGCGTGGGGTGCCGTCCTAATCTGGAATAGCACAGAAGGGAGGTGATCAAGCCATCCCTTCATTGTGCCCCCTGTGGCCTTTTTCAATTTATCCTTTATATTTCTATTCATTCTTTCCACTACCCCTGCGCTTTGAGGGTGATAGGGGATGTGTAGTTTCCATTGCAGCCCTAACAATTTAGCCACAGCCTGGGTAACGGAAGAGCTGAATGCAGGTCCCCTATCTGACCAAATAGATGTTGGTATGCCAAACCTACAAATCCAGTTATTCAGCAAGCATTTTGCTGCTATATTGGCTGTCTCACCTGCACAGGGAGTGGCTTCAACCCAGCCTGAAAATTTATCTACGACAACGCACAGGTATCTTAGGTTCCCCTTTTGTTTTGGCATGTGTGTGAAGTCTACTTGTAAATCTGTAAGGGGACCTATTGGTGGGGGTAGATGACCATGTAGGCCATGCCGTTTGCCCTGCACATTGTTTTGAGCACAGGTAAGGCAACTTGTGGTCAGGAGTTTGACTTTTTTGTTCAAGGCGTTTGTGCAGAAAGAATTGGTGTACATAGTGGCTAAAGGGACGGCACCTATGTGTCCTGGACCATGAAGGTAGGAGAGAATTAGAATACTGCTTGCCTCAGGTATTCCCAATATCTTCCCCTCTTTTGACCACAGACCCTCTGGGTCTTTGGTCAAGCCAGCCTTCACCCAATACAAGACATCTTCCTCAGTGGCTAATGATTGCATTTGTGCCACTACAGATTTAAAGTTAGGACAGGTGAAATGATCCTTAAAGTACATGGACGTGGGGGTGGGCTCCTGGGTGGAGGACTGGGCTGCCTTTTTCGCTTCTCGGTCAGCTAAAGCATTTCCCTTGGAAAGTTTGCTATTATCTGAAGAATGTGCTTTTACTTTAATTATTGCCACCTCTTTTGGGAGCAAAATAGCCCGAAGAAGTGCCTGAATCTGGGTAGCATTGGAAATAGGTTTATTATCTGCTGTTTTAAAACCTCTTTTAGCCCATATTACTCCGAAGTCATGCACCACCCCAAATGCATATCTACTGTCTGTGTAAATGTTCACCTTCTTATCTGTAAATAAAATGCAGGCCCTGGTGAGGGCTTCTAGTTCAGCCACCTGAGCCGAAGAGGGGGGCAGTGGTTTGGCTTCTAATACCTTGTTTGGCAACTGGACTATTGCATATCCTGTTTGGAAGGTGGAATCGGAGGGACGGGAGCAACTACCGTCCACAAAAACATCATCTGCATTGGTAATCGGTACGTCGGTGAGGTCTGGTCTTGGTGATGTGATAGACTCCACTCGTGTTATACAGTCATGAAACTGGTCTGGGTCTTGTGGTAGGCGTAACATGGAGTGCAAGAGACGGACGGCAGGGTTGTTGGCGGGAACATATTTGAGAGACAGATTGTCTGTGTTCATGAGGGAAATCTCATATCCACTGAGTCTTTGTGAGGTCATGTGTTGGGTGTTCATGTTCTGTATGAGGTGGGTGACAGAATGTGTGGTGTAAAGCGTCATCGGGTGTCCCAAGACCATCTTGTTGGCACCTTGTACGGCCATAGCACAAGCGGCTAAATTCTGAAGGCATGATGGCATGCCTTGAACCTGAAGGGGGAGTTTTTTTAGATAGGTAGGAGACAGGGCGGTAGCCTGTTCCATGCTGTTGTGTCAAAACCGCGGCAAAAGAGGTCCCCGAGACTACACAGTATAGTTGAAAAGCTTTACCATAGTCCACCAACCCCAGGGCGGGTGCACATGACAAACTGTTCAATAGGGCCTGGAAGGCTTTAAGCCGTTCCTCTGTCCAATCAACCTGCCTAGGTGCTGTTGAGGCGGTGGCCTCTCTTAGTATGCCATCATAATGAGAACAGTCAGGGATCCACTGGCGGCAATACACCACAGCGCCCAAGAATGAGAGCAGGGCTGCCTTGTCTTTTGGGGGGCTCAGAGCTTGTAGGGCTGTGGCGCGTTTGGGGGAGACCATCCTTGTTCCCCCTTTCAGTATGCACCCCAAGTATTCCACTTGTGGCATACACCACTGTATCTTCTTTCTGGATGCTAAATGCCCGATGTGGGCTAGATGGTTCAACAGAGATGTGGAATCGACCGCATCAATCTTCAGCAGTGCGACTGCACAAGAGCAAGTCGTCCACATACTGTATTAGCACCGACCCTCGCTCAGGCGTCCAAGATTTGACAGTCTCATTGAGTACCATAGAGAAGGCAGCAGGACTATCAACATACCCCTGAGGCAGGCGTGTCCAGGTTAACTGACCAGTCAACTGGCCCTCCGTCCAGGAGAAGGCAAACATAGGCTGGGCCTCTTCCGCAATGGGAATGCTAAAGAAGGCATTTGCTAAATCAATCACTGTGTAGCATAGAGAATGTGCCGGTATACATGAGAAGATAAAAGTGATGTCTGAGACTAGGGGTGGAAGCGGAATCACTTGTTTGTTAACTGCCCTTAGGTCTTGTACAAGTCTCCACTCCCCACTGGCCTTTTTTACGGGGTAAATGGGCGTGTTCCAGGGACTGATGATTGGTTTCAGGATACCTTTTGATATGTAATTATTAATTTGAGGGGAGATGCCTTTGACTTTCTCTGGGGGTAGGGGATACTGTTTTTGATATTGTATCCCCGCATCTGATCGCATTTGGGGTGCATATGGTGTGCAATTAATAAAGCCCACACTACCTTTGTTTTCTGCCCAAATTGTGTGATGGTCAAGGGAGGAAGGTATCATCAGAAAGAAACTCCTGTGTGCATGTCTTTTTGGGCTGTGTAAGTCACAAAGAGGGGAACTTGCAGTGAGGGAGCCGTCTTTGTCAAACTTAATGGTAATGTTCAGCTGGGATAGTAAATCTCTACCCATTAGGGATACTGGACAGGAAGTCAGGACAGCGAAACTCTGCATACATAGCTCTAGTCCATCCGGGGTAGAGACTGGTAAAGGCGGGGTGACGGAATGAGTAACCGATGTCCCATTTATTCCAATAGAGTGTCCCTCAGTACACAGTGGTGTGTCATACCTCTCATCATTTAATGAGCTAAAAGTGGCACCTGAATCAAGCAGGAAACACACTATGTGGTTGTCTACGCGTAATATAACTTGTGGTAGACTCTTCCATGATAGGTTGTGGCACACCAGACTGAGGGAAGGGACATACTCTAGGCATCCCTATTGGGGGTGTGTTTGTCGGGTAGACGGCCACTGCATGGGGATTCGAGGGGGAGGTCTGTTAGAGGTTGGGGTGTAGGGTGGATGTGCAAGCGCATGGTTTTGAGATGGTGTTTGGGGAGGTGGCGGATATTGGGGGTACCTTGTAGTGTGAGGGGGGGGGGAGATTAGCAGCATTGTACCCCCTTCCCCTGCCCCTTGGATAGCTCACCCTCTGTCTATATGGGCACTGTGATTTCCAATGTCCCTGTTCACCACAATTGAAACATCCTTGGTCAGGTGGGTAGGGCTGCATGGTCATGAGGTGCGGTGGTGAGGATGAGGTTTCAGGTGTGACTAGGGTTTGTGTTTGTGTCAAGGAGGGGAAAATTCCCCCTTTTTGTTCAAAGACCCCTGAAGTCTCTCTGGACCTAGCGTCCTTCATGAATTCATCTGGTGCTTGCTCCGCCCATTTGGGGTTTGTGAATTTGAGCAATTGCGTCACTTTGGGATCGCCTCCCGACATGATGGTAGTGGTAAATAATTGTGGTGTGGCCCCATCTACAGCTTTCCATAGGGAGTATACTCTGGTACAGTAATCATAGAATTTCTCTTTAGGTTCCTGCTTGGCTAGGATCAGTTCTTGGAGTGCAGATGATCCTTTGTATAATTTGGACCAATGACCTCCCATGCCTTTCCAAAAGGATATCCAATCCTTATCGGTCTGGATATGGGTTGTCCATAGGTCGTTTACAGGGGCTACTTCTGGGCTGTCTGGGTCTACAATGCTAAGAATACTTTTTATGTCATCTTTGTCAAGCCCTGTGCCTGCACTATATTTTGCCAGAAAGGTACCTGCATCTCGTGGATACTTCTTGGGATTGGGACATAGTTCTTTTATTTTGGAGAGTGTACCCAAAGGTAATGGTATATGCACTTCGGTGTCCCCTATGGTCATCAAAGGTGCTTTGAATGAAGCCCCTACTGCTTCTTTCTCAGTTTCCTCTTCTATGGATAATGTCCCTTTTTTGCTAATTGGACCTGACTCCTCAATTTTGGGAATAGGTGTCTCTTTTGTATGGCTTCTTGTAGTGGTGGGGGGCAGCGATATAATCCTATCCTGCGCTTCTTTTAACATTTCCTCCTTCTTCCCTAATTGCCTTTTTATCTTTTCTAGTTCCTTTTTTAAGTCCTCCATCCTTTGTTCCTCTCTCTCTCTTCCCTCCTGGAATTCCTTCTCCCTTTCTTCCAAGTCTTTCTGATACCTTTCTAACTCTATTTTCCTATCCACTGTACCTTTTCTGCCTCATTGAGGACTATTTCTTTTTGTTTTAGGTCTTCCATAAGTGTTTCTAACTCAGTTCTCCTTTTCCCTATTCTCTCTTCTTCCTCCGTTTTCTTCTCTTCAAACTCTTTTATCTTTGCCTCTAATTCCTGCTTTTCGGGACTACCCACCTCTTCTTGTCCTGTAACTTCTTCCTGTCTCCCCTCTTCCTCTCTGCCCCTACTTATTTGTTCCCATTGGGCCACTTGTTGTGGTGTTGCTGTGGTGTGTGCTATGGCGGCTAGGACTACAGGATCCAGTGAAGGATATAGTTGAAGGTATGAACCTGGCGTCCCATCCTCGTTTTTTACCATAACATAAGGTGGGGGTGGACATTGAGGCGGGGGAGGGGGAGGTGAAGGGGGTGCAGGGGCTTCAGCCATAGCACTGGGTCCTATATTTGGAGTAAGCTTTGTAGTTTTATTAATATGCTTCTTTTTATATTTGTGTAGACATTTATCCCATGCATGGTAACAATCTTTTATATATTGAATATTTTCCCACTTCCCTGGAGGGTACGAATTTTTGTGGATTTTGCATATTTTACTTACTTCCTGCCAGTCTTCCTCAGTACAAGGACCATATGGCCCTGGGTCATGTATCCCCAATTGCTGACACCTTTCTCGGACTTGTGTCCAAAATGGTTCTACCTGGGGGCCAGGGATCATATTACTGACAAATTCATAGGGTGATGGGGTGGCCATGGCTTGGGTTGCTGCAGAATTCCCCATCTAGTAGTCTGGGCAGTGTGTGTCTAGTGGTAGGACACAGGTGATAACACCCGGTTTGTCCAACAATCCGGTCTCTGGTCTGGGAGTAGGATCCCTGATCTTTTTTGGGGCAGATGGACTTATATAAAACTATGAAGATTTACCCTTAATATACGATGAAGGATAAATCTTTCCTGGTGGCGGGATATACCCCTCTTATACCAAGTCTGCAAGAGAAGCCTGTAGGTCTAGTGGTCAAAAGAATCTACCTTTCATAAATGCTAAGAGAGAAAAATAAAAATAAAAATAAACCTAGCGTGCAGTGTGAACAGGCGGGTGCTACCTCACTACAATCTGGTTCTTAATACTCTGTATTCATTTAACAACATTTGGGTTTATTCAAACAGATATCCACTCTATATAATTATATCTTATACAACGTTAATACTCTATATACTTACGCTTGCACCTAAAGAGAAACAGACATATTTTTATGGTTTAAGATTTCAGCTTTAAAACTTTACATGTACATTTGTCAAGTAATCACATCATGATGCAATTCATTATTTATAGTGCACTTTAAAAGTTCTCAAAGTGGGCGTCCATTTAGCCAATCCTTATGTCACGGGCGTATATGATACCTCCCGTGTTAGAATATAATCATAAATATCTCTCTTAGTTTATAGTCGGACCAACCTAGTCAGACTCCTCAATACCTGCGAACCCTTTTCACCCCCCAAGGGACCAGCCTAGTCCGTTGCGAAGGCACAGTTTATATATATATACAATTAAATTTCTTATAATGGTTGTTTGGACAGGTCAAGCATAAACGCCAATTACCATAAAAAGAGGTAAAAGGTGTAAATATGACTTACCTGTGCAAACCCCACTTCCTGGTACCAAAACTGTAAGGTGTTCGTCTTCTAGATTCCCCTGGATAGCCTAGGCTGGAGTGGCTTAATGGAGGTCCCATACGCTGACGGTTAATCAAATACACATACACTCATGGGTACGTGGTGAAGATTACAACATTTAATGGAAAGTGGACCTTCTTTTATATGGTATTTACAAAGCCCTGCCCTGTGGGGGGGGCCATAGGGTAAGTTTCACATACATCAACAATTTAACTCATGACATTAGTTCTTTCCTGAAATGTAAGTTAAAGGTTATCTCCTGACAGTTATTTTCAACATCTACTGACTGACCATATTCTTGCGTAACCAGTCCTTATCTTAGCTTTGTGCCTCTCACCGCAGACAGATGTTTCCTGATGTGTCAATATCTTGCATAGACCCTCCTGGAGAGACATGCAGATATCTATCATCTAGTCACGCTATCTATAGTTTGTCACATAGGCCAGTATGCTGGTGTCTCAATTCTGAAGCTATTGAGAAATGCAAACCCAAGAATATTGGTACTAGATTTTTGACTTAGTATATCTTTTGGTAATTTCAATAAGTATTCCCTTATAATCACCAACGAAAAACGGAATCCTGTAACAACAATGCACTGAACCAGATCGCATAAAAAACTGTACTCCGAATCCTTCAAATCCACTCTGTCCTACAAGATAACTACAATAACCTTAAACCACTCTATGGAGGAAACACTCAACTCCCTGAACAGGGCATTGCTACAATCAGCAGACTCGGTAGCACCAAAACGCAGGACTCTCATCAGGAAGAAAAACTCTGGATGGTTTATTAGCTCCCTCGCCGTACTAAAGCAAGAACGCAGAAGAGCGGAAAGAACATGGAGAAGAAATACCACCGAGGAAAACTACTTTAACTACAAAGGTCTCACAGAGAATTATCTGAAAGCAATCTTCAAAGCCAAAAAGCACCACTTCTCATATACAATCTCAACGGCCACAAACCAACCACGGGAACTGTTTAAACTGGTTAACCAATCAATGAATCCGGTGTGCCTAGAACCCCCAGAAAGTGAATCCCAGGATTACTGTGACAAACTGTCGGATTTTTTCATCGATAAAGTCAAAACCATCAGGGAATCAATCTGTCAGAAGAAAACATCCGGCCTCAGCCAGCAAATACATAAAGAGGATGTCTGCACCAACAGACCGCAACCACCAAAATTTTCACTATCCCCAATTACTGTAGACACCGCAAAAAACATCATTAATAAACTGCGTGACAGTACCTCCCCTATTGACATCATCCCCACAAAACTACTGAAAGAATGCTCCGACATTGTGGCTCCAACCATAACCCACCTCATAAACCGATCATTCCACGAAGGGATTGTTCCCAGCATCCTCAAACAAGGCATCGTCAAACCTCTACTCAAGAAACCAAACTTGGACCCTCAGGATCCAAACAACCATAGGCCAATTACAAGCCTCAACACCATTTCTAAGATCACGGAGAAAGCTGTAGTACATCAGCTACAACTCCACCTGGATACTCACAAACCTGGACCCACTGCAATCAGGCTTCCGCCTGGGTCATGGAACAGAAACAGCTCTCCTCAAGATTTGGGATGACACCCTCAAAGCAGCAGATGACGGAGAGCCGTGTCTCCTCGTACTGCTAGACTTAAGTTCAGCATTTGATACAGTAGATCACAATACTCTACTTGTCCGCCTCACAGAAGTAGCCGGAGTCCAAGACATAGATCTCCAATAGTTCGCGTCCTTCCTAGGAAATCAATCACAGACAGTGAAACTAGGAAAATTCCTCTCCGAAACTCGGGCAGTCACCTGCGGAGTCCCTCAAGGCTCTCCTTTGTCACCCGTTCTTTTCAACATTTACATTCGCCCACTCCTTCAAATCATCAGCAACAACAACTTGAAAACTGCCTCAAATCAATAGAGGACTGGATGACCACTATTGCCGCGTACACACGGTCGAACTGTTTGACGTACTTAGTCCGTTGAAACACATTTCAGCGGACAATCCGCTCGTGTGTGGGCTTCAGCTGACTTTTTCAGCGTGCAGTCCGGAGTACCAAGAATTTCGGATTTTCCAAAAATCTGTCCGTCGTACTTTGGTTTCAGCGGACAATACGGTCGTCAGTATGCTAGTTCGATGGACTAAGAATGGCGCATGCCCAGAAAGGATTTACACGGCGGAAGGGTGCTTTGCTGTGTCTTGGACTTCCTATTTCTAGTCCCGTTGTACGTGCTGTACACGTCATCGCGCAAGCTTTCGACGAACTGTTTGTGCATCCGTGTGTGGTCAAGTCCGTTCAGTGGAAAGTACGACGGATTGTCCGTCGGATTGTATGATGGACTAAGTACGTCAAACAGTTCGACCGTGTGTACGCGGTATAACTCCCTCCAGCTGAACAAATCAAAGACAGAGCTTCTTATCTTACACCCAAATCTTAAGCCCGCAACCAAAACCTCCTGGTCTCTACCAACCGTCTTTGGGCAGACTATCTCCCCAAAGACCAAAGCCAAGAGTCTCAGGGTTATTTTAGATGCACAAATGTCAATGGATGCGCAAATAGGAGCAATAGTCAGTGGATCTCACCATCTTCTGCGCATGCTTCGCAGACTCATCCCTTTTATCCCAAAGAATGACAAAGCAGTGGTAGTTGGAACAATCATTAATTCAAGACTGGACTATGCAAATTCGCTTTACATAGGATTACCACAATATCAACTTGCATGATTACAACTGATCCAAAACACGGTGGCAAGGCTGATAACAGGAAAAAAACCCTGGGAATCCATCTCTCCTTCGCTGAGGAGCTTACATTGGCTAACCGTAATAAAATCGGATCACGTTCAAGACCCTTTGCCTCACCCACAAATGCGCGCATAGAGAAGCTCCGCAATACCTAATGGAGAAAATAAATCATTACACACCAAACCGCAGTCTTCGATCAGCCAACAAAAACCTCCTCCTCGTGCCCAAAGCCCGGTATAAATCCAAGGGGGATCGGAGATTCGCTGTCCAAGGGAATCGGCTATGGAATGCTCTACCAAGTTTACCAATAAGTTCTACCAATAAAACCATGTTTTATCTTATACCGTATCCACAGCACCACTCTGTGGTGATACGGAATTAGTTTAAAGAATCTTTGGAGGTGTTGGCCTGGGAGAAATAGTAGTGGCTTCCTCTAAAAACTGTAAAGTAAGCTGCAAGTTCTGACTGTGGTGGAAAAATATAACAAGAAGAAAAATAAAACTGACTGTGAACATAGAAATTTGAAACGGGGCATGCTGGGACCTGACGTCTTAAGAGGCAGGGTCACCGTATCAACCGGTGACCACGCCCCATGCCTATATAAATGGTCGCGCACTGCTCACACGGCATTACAGCGGGCGAGAGCGTTGTGTCAATATCAGAAGAAGAGAAGAGGGAAGAAGGAAGCAGAAGACCGGGCCACTGCTAGCAAAAGAGCTGGAAGAAGATAGCGGAGGAGCTGGCAGAAGAACCGGAGAGTGGGAGAGTTGCGGAAGAAGACCCCCAAAGTCAGAAGAAGACCCCCAGAGCTGCCTAATTACTTTGAAAACCTCTGTAGTGTGTTATTTTTTTACACTTTTTTCCCTAGGTGAATGGGTAGGAGTACAATGCACCCAATACTCATTCACATAGGGTGGGTGGCCGTGATATGGGGTCCCCCTTATTAAAGGGGGCTTCCGGATTCCGATAAGCTCCCCGCCCGCAACCAACGGCCAGGGTTGTCGGGAAGAGGCCCTTGTCTTCATCAACATGGGGACAAGGTGCTCTTTGGTGGGGGGGCCGCAGGGTCCCCCTTGCCCAAAAGCACCCACCCCCCATGTTGAGGGCATGTGGCCTGGTATGATTTGGGGGGCTCACTTGTCCCCACCCTCTTTCCTGACTGGCCGGGCTGTATGCTTGGATAAGGATCTGGTGTGGATTTTGGGGGACCCCCACATTTTTTCGGTGTAGGGGCTTCCCCTTAAAATCCATACCAGACTTAAGGGGATGGTATGCCCCTGCAGAGGAACCCATACCAGCTCATTGTCTCTTCTTTCTCACGCTCGCTGCAATAGGAATGTGTGACATTTTCCTATTGCAGCCAGCACAAGATGTACAGTACCCTGTTCCCGAGAACCAGTGCGATGGGATCACCCTGGAAACACAATATCATGGTCAGGTATGAGGGTTTGGGCAGGCGATGGATCCTGTCTATGATCACATCTACATCTGTGAGGTCAGGAAGGATTTCTTTAAACAAAGTAGTAGCGTACTCACGTAGGTCTTCTTGCTGTACAAACTCTGGGATCCCCATTATTTTTAGGTTGTTCCTTCTATTTCTGCCCTCCATGTCAGCCATTTTAGATTTGAGCCCATCTGTTACCTCCTCTTTTTCATCATGGGCATTTGCCAAATCGTTCACAGTACTTGCAAACTCCCCCATCCTGTTTTCAATGTGCCCCACTCTGCATTCTACAGCCTGTAACTCCTTATTGAATTTTTGCATACATGACATCATGTCAGTTTGAATTGAGCTCCTTAGAGACAGTAACAGGCCCTTTAGTGCTGTGTTCATAACTGGCCGATTGTTCGTTGGGAACACCTCAAGGCTGTCAGGTAGCTCTCTAGTGTCCTCCCCGGAATCAGTGCTGGGGCTGGCTGTGGGGCTGCATCCAAAGCCATCCAGGAATTTGACTTTAGCTGGGCTTACAGACTGATGGATATTAGGGTAGGATTGCTGGCTGTCTGGGAACCCACTATTTTTGCTGACAGATGCAGAGTTAGCAGGAGTGGAGTGTGCGTTATGGGCCAGAGGGGCTGAACGGCCGGCGCCATCTTGCCTACCTCCATGTGTTTGCCAGGTTACAAAGTCCATCAGTTTCTGGGGCTTCCTGAGGTCTTTTCTTTTCCTGGTCATGGTCATTAATGCTGCAGTATACAGATCACTTCGTTTTTGGGGTGAAAACCCCTTCTGGAAAGTTGCTATTAGCCGCTGTCTATCCGTGAGGAAAGGAGCTCATCTCTCACTCTTCGGCTGGCCACACCCCCTGATTATTTTTTTTGTACTGTAGTGATGACATCTTGGCACAGGAGGGTGCATCTAATAGATAAGTATATTTTGATAGGATTCTTTTTTCTAAAGAAGTTTGCAGTGATTGGCGAACAAAACACGTGAATGTAATGACATTATTGCATCCAGATACAATGTTCTCAGGTGTCCCCATTGCTGATTATAGCCAGTTTGAGCTGAGAACGCCACTCACCATAACCAGAAACTCCAGGTATTCTCCTTCATAGTGGAGGTTTTTCCTGCATTTCTTCTGCATCACAGTACATTGGCAGGCTGGTAGAACATCAAGGAACTAGTAAGCAGACTATTCGATGGATATATGAGAGATTGAGCACATGTGAAAGTCACAGTATGCAAAGCAGTATGCGATAGATGCAGCCTATACTTGGCTTCTGCCCTTCTTGCCTTCCTCTCTTACTAACAGACTTCCACTATTTAGCTTTGCTTTACTGCCAAGAGTCGTTTTAATTCACTTTGCTAACTGCTTGTAGAAAATGTAAATTCAAGTTGTTTTAGCCTAACCTTAACCTAACTACTGCCTTGGACTGGTTGTGTACTACTCTTATTCGAGAGCAAGCTAAGAGCTACCCTTCAATCCACATGCTATTTAGCCATGCCTGCTATTGCTTCTCATGGATCTTTTCGATCTAATGCTTTACTTAACATCTGAACTTCAACATACTTGATACAGCTAATGCTTTTTCATGAGATTGCATACTAACAGATACCATTTTCTGCTTGTATTCTTTCCTGCTGGACTAATATATTTGCTTGTTTCTCTTCTATGAATATAGCGTTATACGTGATTGTTCATATTCATGTTGCAGGAGTAAAGTAGTCATAGCAGCTACCAATAATAAATGAATGTTACTAAATGTTTTATTTGATTTAATCTCAGTAACATTTGTTGGGCACCCTCAACCCCTCTGGGTTCACTGGACATGTGTTATTGACCTATCAGACGCTGCAAGCCAGATTGTTTTTTTTTTTGTATTTTTTTTTGTTTTTTTTGAGTTTTAAAAGAGTTTATTGAAATATCGAAAACATAACAGAGATAAATCTCCCACACAGGGGAGTTCTGGAAACTAATTACAGAACAGGCTGAACATAGGTGAAGATTCGAACCATTACAGTTGAAGGAAAGCCCTTGTAAATAACAGCAGGGAGATCCTAGGTCATGAATGACTCAGGGGTATAGCTCAACATATGCAGCCAGGTAAATTAATTGACTAAAAGAAGAAAAACAAAAAAAAAACACAAAGGCAAAACTAGAAATAAAATGAGAGACGTATATGAACCTTCTCTCCGGGTGGCCCGAACCCCCAACACCCCGACAGGGAACTCACTGTGTCAGAGCCTCTAGGCCCCCCCGGACCTGAGATTCATCGAAATGCAAATCACACTAAACCATGTTCAGCGTATCATGGGTATGAAACAGTCCAGTTAGTGAAAAGTAAAACCTGGCAAGGACCCCTGGGGATCCTGAGCGAAGGCATAGCTCAAAGCAAGATGAAAGCACTAGCCCCAGGGGTGGATGAACAAACAATAAAGAGTTCACATAGGCTAGGCCTTGGGGCTACTATTAATCCTAAGCCTGTTCTGAAAGATGGAAACCTCCCTCCCTCAGACCAGCTGGTGCTGGAGGGAGGAAGGAAAGAAGCAAGAGGAGAAGAAAAGCGAGAAGGAGAAGAGAGGGGGTGGAAGAAGAGGAGGAGTGGTCAGTTCAAGGAGAGAGGTGCATGGGCCAAGGAGAGTGAGTGGCGGCTAGGGGGGAGTTTGGTTCTGGGAGCAGAACAGGGAGTGATCCCGGGAACTGAGATTAAAGCAGGATCCCAATGTGGTTAGCCCAGGGTTCCCACACCCGTTTAAATTTGTCAGTTTTGTCAAGAATGGTATAAGAAGTTTTTTTTTTGGAACATAATGCAGGTAATTTTTTGTTTCAGAAGAGGGAAGGAGACCCTGGGGGACTTCCAAGACCTGGCCATAGTCATTTTAGCTCCTAGGAGAATAAAATGAATCAAAAATTGAGTGTATTTGGGGATTTGGGGAATTTTTTCATTCAGGAGGGCGAATGCTGGGGATTGAGGGGCAGCATGGCCAGTAACCTTGCAGATTAGGGCAAAAGTCTTATTCCAGAAGCTTCTGATTCTGGGACATTCCCATAAAATGTGAATGAGCGATCCTAGGTGACCGCACCCTCTAAAACATAGGGGGGAGGACTGAGGGTAAAATTTAGCTAGGTGGGTAGGGACAAGGTACCAGCGAGTGATGACTTTAATGTCCGTCTCCATTAAGGATGTGTTAAGGATCCCCTTGAAGGCTGTAGTGAAATGGGTATGCCATGAGTCCAGATCCCACTCGAGTCCTAGATCCCGTTCCCAGCTCAGCATGTATTGCGCTTTTTCCTTTGGTTCGGCTAGAGCAGAATAAATCAGGGAAATACCTCCCCTCATGTCCATGGCTGACGAGCACCAGAGTTCATACGGTGATACAGTGAGGGGGAGGGGGTGTTGGGATGTTAGCGTGTGCAAAAAATTAGCTATTTGATGGAACCGAAATCTTTCTGTGGCAGGCATCTCCAGCTTAGAGATGCAGTGACTCAGTTTGAGTGGCCCGGATGGGTTGAGAAAGTGTCCTATTCTATAAAGGCCTTTGTCTATCCACCACTGGGATGCCCTTATATTCTGCCCAGGCTGGAATGAAGGGTTGTTGAAAATATGTGCGAGGGGTTGCCACTTGGATGTAAGGGTGTTGGTTTTATGTACCGCATCGCAAAGGGCGAAGGAATGAGAGAGGGTAGGGGACATGACCGGGGGTCTAGATTTTGGGGGGCGCCATAGCAGAAAATCAATAGTGTACTTAGGGATAGCCTGTCTTTCCATCTCTAGCCATTCGGGTTTAGGTCTTCTCGATTTTCCCTATCCAGGACCTCTTGTGGAGAGACCATTGTTCAAGGTCATTTTTAAGTTTCTTAAACATGGGCGGGTAATTGTGTTGGAATAATTGGCCTATGTTGGGTGTAAGCTGGACCCCTAAATAGGGGATGGAGGAGGAGCTCCAAGAGAAGGGGAAGTGCTCCTTTAGCCTGTTTACTAGGTCTGGGGATAGGGAGATATTGAGGGCTATCGACTTGGCCATATTAACCTGAAGCCCCGAGACCTGTCCGAACTTTTGGAGGAGTTGGAGGATGTTAGGGGTTGAAATAAGGGGAGAAGTGCTAAAGAGAAGGACATCGTCCGCGAACAGGGCGCGTTTATGTTTTGCGTGACCACATTTCACTCCCTGGATGTCTGGATGATTTCTGATGGAGATAGCTAAAGTTTCGATGCCAATGGCAAAGAGGAGGGGAGAGAGTGGACAACCCTGTCTAGTTCCTTTGCTAATTAAAAAGGGGTCTGAGAGGTAGCCTTGGAGTCTGACCTGTGCTCTGAGTTGGGAGTAAAGGGCTTCAAGGAGGTGAAGGAAGTGGGAACCAAAGCCCCATCTTTCTAGAATAAATAGGGCCAAGTGATAGTGTTGAATGCTTTCTGCAAGTCTATGGAGAGAGGAAAGCCCTCCTGAGGGGGCTTCCGTCCCATCCTGAATTAAGAAGGGAAATAATATCCAACGCTCTTCTTATTTGGTCCGGGCCCTGCCTTCCCGGTATAAAGCCCACCTGGTCCTTGTGGATATATGTTCCAATAAAGGAACCCAATTGGTTAGAGAGAATTTTCTTCATTATTTTTAAGTCATTGTTAATGAATGAAATAGGCCTGTAGTTGCTGACTAGGCTCTGGTCTTTCCCTGGTTTGGGAATGACAGAGATGTATGCTAAATTGGCTGCAGGGTCCAAGGGCGAATTTTGGGACAAGGAGTTGAAGAAGCGGGCCAGATAAGGAGACAGGACGTCAGAAAAGGTCTTGTAGTAGTGTGTCGAAAACCCGTTTGGACCTGGAGCGGAGCCTGTCTTAAGGTCCTTAATAACTGCTCTAATTTCTGCTTCTGAGATGGGGGCATCCATGATTGAACGGTGAGAGTCCGATATCTTAGGGAGGGGAATGCCGTTGAGGTAGGTTTTGGTAGACTGAGTGCTGTCTGGGCTTGAGCTAGAGTAAAGCTTAGCGTAGAATTCATGAAAAGCATTCAGAATATGTTTGGGGTTTTGTGTAAGGGAGCCAGAAAGAGATTTGATTTTAGGGAGAGCATGGGCTCTAAATTTGGGTGAGAGTTTCGCTGCGAGAAGTGGTCCAAATTTATCAGAGTTAAGATAAAATCTACCACTCACCCATTGGGTATGTTTTTCGGCGCTGGAGGTGAGGGCTGTGTTAAGGGCAATCTTGGCTGCATCAAGGCGAGCAAGTGAGGAAGCAGAGGGGTGTTTTTTGTGCGCTTTGCTTAAGACCTGGAAATTTTTCTCCAAGTTGATGATGTCTATTTGTTTTTCGTGTTTAAGGCGAGAGGCAAGCTGAATGAGCTTGCCCCTCATAACTGCCTTATGAGCCCCCCATAGCACACTGGGGGAAATGTCCCCAGTATCATTATTATGGAAGTATTCCTTGAGGTAATTTTCAAGGCTAGTACGATGTGCAGGGTTGGATAGTAAAGCTTCTTTCAGCCGCCATTGTGGTGGATTTGTTTGGTTTAGGCAACCAGAAATTTTCAGGGAGACTAGGGAATGGTCTGACCAAGGGACTTCAACTATGGCAGCGTGAGAGGCAAGGTGGATGTCAGTGGAATGAATAAAAATATGATCTATGCGGGCGTAAGTCCTGTGAGGTGCAGAGAAGTGTGTATAGTCCTGGGCTGAGGGATTAAGTTCCCTCCAGGAGTCTATCATACCCAAGGCATGGAAGAGCCGTGCAATGCGAAGACTCTGCTTGGGGGGTCTTTTCAGGAGAGCCTTTATTAGGGGTTGACTTATCTAACAAATGTTTGAAGGCAGCGTTAGAATCGTCGCCCATGATCACCATGCCTTCCAAATGAGGGGATAGGGAGGTTAGCATGGATGAAAAGAACTGAGTTTGGCCTTTATTGGGGGTGTAATATGAGATGAGGGAGAAGAGTGACCCATTTATATGTCGCTTGATTAATATATATCTTCCTTCCCCATCCCTAATGGTTTGAAACAGGGTGAAAGGGGTGCGTTTGGAGATGAGGACAGCCACCCCTCTTTTCTTATCATCGGCATTGGCTAGGAAAAAGGTAGGATAGTTTCGATGAAGGAAGGAGGGGTTGAAGCTTTTCGGGAAGTGCGTCTCTTGAATAAGGACAATGTCCAAACTTTTAGAGTGGTAGCTATGTAGGGCCTTGCGCCTTTTAATGGGGGAGTTCAGGCCTTGAGTGTTATGGGATGCTACTTTGAGTGATTGTAGTTGGGGTGTATCGTCAGCCATGGACATGAGGTGTAGGGTGCGAACACATGCTGGCTATGATTACCTGTTCCAAGTGGACCTTGGCCTCGAGATTGAGGATGCGATGTGAGCACAAGAACCGAGTTGGTGTGAGACGACCCACTCTCCTTGAAGGCACCTGAAGGGGAAAAGACACATGAGTACGGGGAAAAAGGAAAGACCAGAGAGGAAGAGAAGAGATGGAAGAGAAGGAGGGAGGGCCCAGGAGGAAAAGATACCTGGGCTCCCCAGGGTATGGGGTGGCAGGGTCAAACCTGCTCCGATTCCCCTTGGTTTGCAGGGATCGGTTGGAGGGCAACCCGAAATGGGGTTGCATTCCTGATGCCACCGTGGGGAGGTGAAGCCCCAAGGTCACAACAGGTGGAGTGGCAAGCAGACCCGCTCCGGTCGCGCAGCACTCAGCAACAGTCAAATAACACCTAAACAAGATAATATTGGAAACATATTAACAAAAACTTCAACAAAAACACAGAAACAAAAACACAGAAACAAAAACGCACATAGGGGGAGGCCCCTGGGAAAAATCAGAAAGTGTCCTGCTGGTGAAACATAGTTCTCAAGCTATGTGTGCATGTCTCTTATGAGAGACAAGCTAACGGTGACAGGAAAACCACCCTTGTAACTAAGATGGAGGGGAGGGCTGGGGGAAAAGAAGTGTTCGAGGCCCTTGTAAAAAAATAAAAAAGGGATGGAAAAACCATAGCGGCCTAAAAAAAAAAAAAAAAAAAAAAAAAGGGGGGGGGGGGTGAGGGTAAGATGTCCCGAGAGGACTCAGTGGTCATGAAGGTCAGCTTTGCGCCTTAAAAAGATCTGGCGAGGGCGGAGATTTAGGGACTGACCCCTAGTGGTCGGGAAGGGAAGGTGTTCATCTTGGGGGGGACGGCATCCCGCTGTCTCTTTGGTTGCTGCTTAACCCACAGGGGGTCAAAGGGCTGGTCGGCAGTGGCCTCTTGGAGGAGCTTGGGCGGGTCTCCATTTGTTGGGGGGTAAGTTCCTGAGAGATGAGCCCCAGGTGAAGGAGTAAGCGTTCGCCATTCTGGAAATTTGTGATGTTGTATGATTTTTCTTTGTAGTTGAATTACAGGCGAAAGGGGAAGGCCCATCTATATTTGATCATCTTCTGGGAAAGGATGTCCAGTAAGGGTTTGAGGGCTCTCCTTTTTTGGATTGTAGTGGGAGATATATCCACGAAAATTTGAATCTTGGCGCCGTTGAGAGAGATGTCTTCTCTGTTGCGGGATCTTTTCATTATTTCCTCTTTGACACCGTAGAAGTGCAGCTTGACTACTATGTCCCGAGGGAGGCCATCTTGGCGAGGGGGTTGTAGAACTCTGTGAGCTCTGTCCAGTTCAAGCCTATTATCTGGGATGTCAGGGATAAGTTCCTTAATCAGAGCTTGAACGATCACATGTACATCCGCTTGTGATTCCGGAATGCCTCTGACACAAAAGTTGTATCGTCTGCTTCTGTTTTCTAAATCGTCGAGTTTTGAGAGGGCAGTGTCAAGCTGGTCTGGCAGTGTCTGGATACAAGCAGTGTTCTGGTTTGTTCGGGCTGCTGCTTCATCCACTGTCTGTTCAATGGCATCTATCCTGGCTCCCAGGCTCTGGATGTCAGCTTTAATAGCAGAGGTAATCTGTGCAGCGTTTTGGGCTAGACCGACAGCCGGCATGTCAGAGAAACTGCTTAGTAGCTGGGTCATGTCTGGGGGGGTGATTGGGCTGAATGGGGGAGGTTAGCAGAGAGTCAGCAATGCTGTTAGGTGTGTTAGTCAGTGGGGAGAATGGATTCTCAGTCTGCAGTCTGCCCAGAAGAGATTCTGTGGATGCTGGAGAAGGGAAGGGGTTCTGTGGATTGATCACAGGCGCAGATGTAATGTAATCGTTACAGGGGTTGCTGTGCTAGTCATGGTCACGTTCTCACCGCATGTTGTTATAGCGGCCGCCATCTTGGGAGGCTGTGGGGCCTTCAGGCCGAAGTTCAATTGTCAGTTAACGTCCTTCTTATCGGTCTTTTCCGTCATGTGGGCAGGTGCCCAGGATCTTCCGATACACGGGGGGGTTCTCCCCAGAGGTGTCTGCTGGCTAAACCCGACGTATCTAAAGAAATTAAATGATTTCTTTCCCCCTAAGAGCCGCGGCCATATCCAAGATGGCAACGGTGGCTGCTCTCTGGCCTCATCATGCGGATCACACTTTGCTTTGCCCAGCCGCAACAATCCCCAGGTGCATCCACACCGCTGACGGGCAGCCTAGCTAAATCAAGACCTTGAATGACAGCTGAATTTCACAGCCACAAGGTTAGTGATGAACACTGCTCACTAGATGAAACGAGGGAACTTCCTGACACTATTAACTCTTTTCCTAATGCCAATCAGCCCATTTCTGACACAACATTAAAAGACATGTTGGTCTCCCTGCGCAGCTCCCTACACGCTGACATGATGGAGTGCATGAGGAATTTTAAAGCTGAAATGGGAGAGCTAGGCAGCAGGGTTGACCATGTGGAAAAAAAAATGGGAGAATATGCCGCATTATACAATTCTCTGGTAGGCTCTCACAATGACCAATCAGATGAAGTAACCTGGCAGAAGGCAAAGGTCGCTGACCTTGAAGATAGGTCACGCAGAAACAACGTGAAGGTAAGAGGGGTTCCCGAGAACGTCCAGCCAGCACAATTACAGCAATATGCCCAAGGGCTTATGTTGGCCTTCCTTCCATCTTTGACCGCATCAGACCTGGTGATCGACAGGATACACCACCTTCCCAAGCCATCCCATCTCCCAGATAGCATACCCAGAGACGTTCTGATGCGGGTTCACTTTTTTTATGTGAAAGAACAATTTATGCTCGCCTTCAGAAAATGTACACAGCCCTCTGAAAATTAATCCAACATACAGATCTTCGCAGATCTTTCACAGTATACCATGCAAAAGCGTAAGTCTTTAATCACGGTGACCAAGGCTCTGCGTAACCACAATATCCCATACTGCTGGGGCTACCCGACAAAGCTTACAATCACCTATGAGGGGAAGCCTGCGGCGGTCACCAACCTAGAAGAAGGCCTATTATTACTACGAGCCTGGGACATCCTTCCAGACCTCACTCCGACTAACCTCTCCACAGCTCCCAAGATGAATACATGTGATGAGTGGCAGATCGTGTCACACAAGAAGAAGACCAACAAGTCTAATTTGCCTCGAATGTAACTTTCTACATTCACCTACTAGTTTCCTTGCCTAATATGGAACTCATGGCCCACGAAGCTCCCCTATCCAAAATATGTGCAGTACATCTGACTCCAGATCCCGAAAGGAATCTGCTTTGTTAACATTACAGTTTATTTGTTTGATTGTTGACTGTTCTTTTTTTACTCTTCCTCTCCTTAAATCCCTCTCCACCCAGTTCTTGATGGATCGCGAGTCCATATACCAGTTGACGATTTATGATCATCTAACAAACGCAAGCTGCGGATTGAAACTCCGAAGACAACACCAGGATCACATAAGGTACCTTACTCATCACACCTTATACCCTGAATGGCGATTAAAGTAACCTCATTTAACGTCCATGGTCTAAATCATCTGACCAAACGGGCATCCATATGGAAAGAAGCCCTCAAATTACACTCAGACGTTTTGTGTCTGCAAGAATCACACTGGTCATCTTCAGCTATCCCTTTCTTCCACCATAAGAAATTCCCCCACATTTTTCATGCTTCAGCTCCCAAGAAACAAAAAGGTGTGGTGATTGCCATCAGGGACTCTGTGGCCTTCTCCTTACAGGAGTCCCGCGCAGACCCTGAGGGTCGCTATCTAATAATAATCGGTGAGTTCAACAACCATCTCTACACCTCAATAAATCTATATGCGCCTAATAAGCATCAGCTACATTTCATGAAAAAACTTTTCTGTAAGATCAACTCTCTCAAAAAAGGTGCGGTCATAATGTGCGGTGACTATAATCTCACGATGGATTACAAAATAGACACCACCTCCAAAGCACAACACCCTCCATCGTCACTTCAACATCTACTACATGCTGAAGAGTTGTTTGATGTCTGGAGGTGTCAGCACTCTACGGAACAAGACTACACCTTCCATTCTTCCAGACACAACTCATACTCTCCTATAGACTTAATTTTAGTTGACAGAAACCTGTTGCAAAAAATCTCCTCCTCCACCATCCATGATATAACTTGTTCGGACCACGCTCTGGTATCTGTTATGGTGGAGGAGAGACATTCGTCTGCTCCAGCCTACATATGGCGTGCCAACCCTTGCTTATTTCAACAACCGACACAGGTGACCCTTATAAACAAACATTTGACTGAATATTTTACTCTCAACACTCATTCTGTGACCGATCCCTCTACCATATGGTGTGCCCACAAGGCATATATCAGAGGCATTCTGTTACAGATGAGTTCGCAGGTAAAGTGGCAGAGGACACAAAAACTCGACACCCTAATATCACAAATCAGACTCCTAGAGTCCCAAAACAAAAATCATGCGGACCCCCTTACTGTAAATAAACTATCTGGGTTGCGCTCGGATCTCAGACTCCTGCTGCTGGAACAGCATGATAAACATATTTTGCATCTTAAATTAAACCATTACTCCTCCGGCAATCGAGCAGGGAAATTCCTAGCCCAAAGATTAAAGACCATAGAACATAATCCAGGATTCCCTTCTTAATTCGCTCCTCAGACAATGGCAAAATTTAGCATCCACAGGACATAGCCAATTTTTTGCTGATTATTATTCTTCTCTCTATAATCTAAAAGACAACCTTAACACACCCCAACCTTCTCTGACAAAGCAATTCACAATTTTTTAGCAGACCTGTCTCTCCCTTCCCTTTCCAAATTACAACTTGAAATGTTAAACTCACCTATTACTGAGTCTGAGATCCGAAAAACTATATTTTCCCTCCCTAATGGTAAGTCCCCTGGCCCAGATGGTCTACCAAAAGGGTATTATAAAACCTTCCATGAAACTCTCCTGTCCCCTCTGAAAAAATTGTACTCTGAAGCGATGTCCTCTGCCTCATTCCCCGCAGAAATGCTTAATGCGTATGATGTTACTATACCTAAACCAGGTAAAACCACTAACTCTCCAGCTAACTTCAGGCCTATTTCTTTACTAAACACAGATGTTAAGTTATATGCAAAAATTATTGCTCACAGACTCCTATCGATACTGCCTATCCTGATCAGACCTGACCAAGCTGGCTTTACTAAAGGCAGACAAGCTGCAGACACCACTAGAAGAGTCATCAATATCATCCAGCACGCTAGGTCCTGTCGGTGTCTTCTCTTTCCCTAGATGCGGAGAAGGCATTTGACAGGGTCCACTGGGGCTACATGACTCATACCTTAAAGAAATTTGGATTTTCTGGCCCCATTCTATCTGCTATCTTAACTTTATACTCCTCCCTCTGTGCACAGGTTTACACCTCCAACATGCTATCCCGCCCCTTTTCTAAAACTAACGGTACTAGACAGGGGTGCCCCCTCTCCCCCTCAATCTTCAATCTCGTCATTGAACCACTGGCCGAAAAAATTAGAACCCATACTGGGACTCCGGGATTCTCCCTACAAGGCGAATCCCATAATAGTAACCTTTTTGCAGATGACATTATACTCTTTCTCACCTCTCCCCACAGTTCCTTACGACAAGCACAAGAAATTCTCATTAAATTCAGCCAAATATCCTACTATAAAGTAAACTTCACAAAGTCTCTAATTTTAAGTTTAAATCTCCCTACTTCTCTCCAACTTCCATTGAACAAAGACTTCCCATACACTTGGAGTTCAACCAGTATTCCCTATCTAGGCCTACAACTCACAGCCGACCCAGACAAACTAGCAGAAGCTAACTATAACCCCCTGATTGCTAAACTCACCACGGAAACAAATCGGTTGAGTAAAATAGAACTATCATGGTCAGGTCGCCTAGCTTCCTTTAAAATACTCCTTCTTCCCCAGGTATTGTACATATTTTGTACGCTCCCTATTCCGCTTAAGAATGCTCATCTTAAATCACTTAATCTCTTGCTTAAGCAATATATATGGGGTACCAAAAGACCCAGATGCCCCAAAAATTTGCTGGTAAAACATAGATCGGTGGGAGGAATAGGACTAGTAGATATAAAAGACTACTATCGAGCAGCCCTACTCACACAGCTCAGACACTGGTTTTCACCCCAGTCGTACTCACATACAAAGGTACTCACAGGTACTCACAAGTACTCACATACACAGGTACTCACAAGTACTCACATATGCAGGTCCTCACAGGTACTCATAGGTACTCACAAGTACTCACATAAACAGGTACTCACAAGTACTCACATACACATGTACTCACATAGTGATGGACGAACTTCCGACGGGACGTTTCGCGAACGCGAAACGCGAACGGACACAAACGTTCGCGAAAACGACCGTTCGCCGCGGGCTCCATTGACTTCAATGGGAGGCGAATTTCGCAAACCTTTAGGTCGAATTTGCGGCCACGGGGTAATTATTAGGGGGTAGCACGTAGTCCCACCACCTGGACAATAGCATAATACATGTATGAGGTGAATTTGGGATCGATAACTACAAGCATTTTTTTTTTATTTGGGAAATTGTTCTGACAATTCAGGACTATGGAGCTAATGAAGGCAATGGAGGAGAGGGAAGGTCAGGGACCAGGGTAGGCAAACAAGAGGGTGCAGGAGATACAGAGCACTGACAGCAGCACCGTAATACAGAGCACTGACATCAGCACCGTGACATACAGCGCTGACAGCAGCTCCGTGACATACAGCGCTGACAGCAGCTCCGTGACATACAGCGCTGACAGCAGCTCCGTGACATACAGCGCTGACAGCAGCTCCGTGACATACAGCGCTGACAGCAGCTCCGTGACATACAGCGCTGACAGCAGCACCGTGACATACAGCGCTGACAGCAGCTCCGTGACATACAGCGCTGACAGCAGCTCCGTGACATACAGCGCTGACAGCAGCTCCGTGACATACAGCGCTGACAGCAGCTCCGTGACATACAGCGCTGACAGCAGCTCCGTGACATACAGCGCTGACAGCAGCTCCGTGACATACAGCGCTGACAGCAGCACCGTAAGCAGCCCCAGGAGGAAGTCAGCACAGCACAGGGATGGTGTGATCCCCTCATAATAAGAACCCCCAGGAGGAAGTCAGCACAGCACAGGGATGGTGGGAGCCCCTCATAATAAGAACCCCCAGGAGGAAGTCAGCACAGCACAGGGATGGTGGGAGCCCCTCATAATAAGAACACCCAGGAGGAAGTCAGCACAGCACAGGGATGGTGGGAACCCCTCATAATAAGCAGCCCCAGTAGAAATATGACACCGCTCAACCTCTTCAAAGAGGAGGGTAGGGGCATATAGTACGGTGTGCTTTTTTGGGTCAGGGAAGTGAGCCAAATGAATTAAGAAGGTCTGTGTGCTTGATTCCAAAAATTGTTTATAGACATATACATGGTCTACTGATCACATGTGTTGAATTCCTCCGAGATCCATGCCTCATTCATTTTTAGAAATGTGAGGTAGTTAACACTGTCGTGAGCTAGGCGAGTACGCTTATCGGTCACAATCCCCCCTGCTGCGCTGAACGTCCTTTCGGACAGGACACTGGATGAGGGGCAAGCCAACAGTTCGATTGCAAATTGGGCAAGCTCTGGCCAGAGGTCAAGCCTGCCCACCCAGTAGTCTAGGGGTTCATCACTCCTCAGAGCGTCCACATCGGCCGTTAACCCAATGTAGTCGGACACCTGACGGTCTAGGCGTTCCCTGATGCTGGATCCGGATGACACCTGTCGATGGGTCGGCTGAAAGAATGACCTCATATCCGAAGTCACCAACACATCTTCAAACCGGCCTCTTCTTGCAGGCGCTGTTGGATTGGTACCCGCAAATCCTTCTCTGGGAGTGGGAATTGCTCCTCTGCCAGCGCACGCAAAAGCAGAATGCAGCATTTCTCGAAGCAAGGCCTGGAAGTGCTGCATTCTGACAGCCCTCTGCGACGGCGGTAACATTTCCGCCATTTTGTGTTTGTACCGGGGATCTAAGTACGTTGCCACCCAGTACTGGTCCTTGACCCTCATGCTTTTTATACGGGGGTCCCTATTAAAACACTGGAGCATGAAGGCCCCCATTTGCACTCAAGCGGAAGGTATGTGGTGGTGGTGGTGTTGTTGGTGGTAGTGTCTTTGGGGGTGCACATAGCAGAGAGTGAAGAAGAGGGTGCAGATCGAGAGGATGAGGAGGGTGCAGAAGAATAAGGCTGAGTGAGCCACTCAACCAAGTCTGGTGCGTCCTTTAAAGTAATTGAACGCACCTTCTGCAACTTCCCACTTTGGCTCAAGGCTGTTGCTCCTGCCCTACCCCTACCACCCCTGCGGAAGGGCCTGCCTCTTCCTCTGCCTGTCATTTTTTAAATCACCCTGTGACAAAACTCTTAGTCCCTATACCAATGAAGGACTGCTGCAGTATAGGGCAGCGGTCAGCAGTAGTGCACGGCAACCCTATGTATTGTGGACCGATAGCGGTCCTTACAGAACAGCAGACTGTACTGCACTCAGGCCTATGTACCGTAGCACCCTATACCAAGTTACCAGTCCTTATAAAAACTTTTGTGGACCAAGCAGGTTGTGTGTTAGTGATTAGCAGACTGTACGTCAGTCCCTATACCAATGAAGGACTGCTGCAGTATAGGGCAGCGGTCAGCAGTAGTGCACGGCAACCCTATGTATTGTGGACCGATAGCGGTCCTTACAGAACAGCAGACTGTACTGCACTCAGGCCTATGTACCGTAGCACCCTATACCAAGTTACCAGTCCTTATAAAAACTTTTGTGGACCAAGCAGGTTGTGTGTTAGTGATTAGCAGACTGTACGTCAGTCCCTATACCAATGAAGGACTGCTGCAGTATAGGGCAGCGGTCAGCAGTAGTGCACGGCAACCCTATGTATTGTGGACCGATAGCGGTCCTTACAGAACAGCAGACTGTACTGCACTCAGGCCTATGTACCGTAGCACCCTATACCAAGTTACCAGTCCTTATAAAAACTTTTGTGGACCAAGCAGGTTGTGTGTTAGTGATTAGCAGACTGTACGTCAGTCCCTATACCAATGAAGGACTGCTGCAGTATAGGGCAGCGGTCAGCAGTAGTGCACGGCAACCCTATGTATTGTGGACCGATAGCGGTCCTTACAGAACAGCAGACTGTACTGCACTCAGGCCTATGTACCGTAGCACCCTATACCAAGTTACCAGTCCTTATAAGAACTTTTGTGGACCAAGCAGGTTGTGTGTTAGTGTTTAGCAGACTGTGCGTCAGTCCCTATACCGCTGAAGGACTGCTGCAGTATAGGGCAGCGGTCAGCAGTAGTGCACGGCAACCCTATGTATTGTGGACCGATAGCGGTCCTTACAGAACAGCAGACTGTAACGCACTCAGGCCTATGTACCGTAGCACCCTATACCAAGTTACCAGTCCTTATAAGAACTTTTGTGGACCAAGCAGGTTGTGTGTTAGTGATTAGCAGACTGTACGTCAGTCCCTATACCAATGAAGGACTGCTGCAGTATAGGGCAGCGGTCAGCAGTAGTGCACGGCAACCCTATGTATTGTGGACCGATAGCGGTCCTTACAGAACAGCAGACTGTAACGCACTCAGGCCTATGTACCGTAGCACCCTATACCAAGTTACCAGTCCTTATAAGAACTTTTGTGGACCAAGCAGGTTGTGTGTTAGTGATTAGCAGACTGTACGTCAGTCCCTATACCAATGAAGGACTGCTGCAGTATAGGGCAGCGGTCAGCAGTAGTGCACGGCAACCCTATGTATTGTGGACCGATAGCGGTCCTTACAGAACAGCAGACTGTAACGCACTCAGGCCTATGTACCGTAGCACCCTATACCAAGTTACCAGTCCTTATAAGAACTTTTGTGGACCAAGCAGGTTGTGTGTTAGTGATTAGCAGACTGTACGTCAGTCCCTATACCAATGAAGGACTGCTGCAGTATAGGGCAGCGGTCAGCAGTAGTGCACGGCAACCCTATGTATTGTGGACCGATAGCGGTCCTTACAGAACAGCAGACTGTACTGCACTCAGGCCTATGTACCGTAGCACCCTATACCAAGTTACCAGTCCTTATAAGAACTTTTGTGGACCAAGCAGGTTGTGTGTTAGTGATTAGCAGACTGTACGTCAGTCCCTATACCAATGAAGGACTGCTGCAGTATAGGGCAGCGGTCAGCAGTAGTGCACGGCAACCCTATGTATTGTGGACCGATAGCGGTCCTTACAGAACAGCAGACTGTAACGCACTCAGGCCTATGTACCGTAGCACCCTATACCAAGTTACCAGTCCTTATAAGAACTTTTGTGGACCAAGCAGGTTGTGTGTTAGTGATTAGCAGACTGTACGTCAGTCCCTATACCAATGAAGGACTGCTGCAGTATAGGGCAGCGGTCAGCAGTAGTGCACGGCAACCCTATGTATTGTGGACCGATAGCGGTCCTTACAGAACAGCAGACTGTAACGCACTCAGGCCTATGTACCGTAGCACCCTATACCAAGTTACCAGTCCTTATAAGAACTTTTGTGGACCAAGCAGGTTGTGTGTTAGTGATTAGCAGACTGTACGTCAGTCCCTATACCAATGAAGGACTGCTGCAGTATAGGGCAGCGGTCAGCAGTAGTGCACGGCAACCCTATGTATTGTGGACCGATAGCGGTCCTTACAGAACAGCAGACTGTACTGCACTCAGGCCTATGTACCGTAGCACCCTATACCAAGTTACCAGTCCTTATAAGAACTTTTGTGGACCAAGCAGGTTGTGTGTTAGTGTTTAGCAGACTGTGCGTCAGTCCCTATACCGCTGAAGGACTGCTGCAGTATAGGGCAGCGGTCAGCAGTAGTGCACGGCAACCCTATGTATTGTGGACCGATAGCGGTCCTTACAGAACAGCAGACTGTAACGCACTCAGGCCTATGTACCGTAGCACCCTATACCAAGTTACCAGTCCTTATAAGAACTTTTGTGGACCAAGCAGGTTGTGTGTTAGTGATTAGCAGACTGTACGTCAGTCCCTATACCAATGAAGGACTGCTGCAGTATAGGGCAGCGGTCAGCAGTAGTGCACGGCAACCCTATGTATTGTGGACCGATAGCGGTCCTTACAGAACAGCAGACTGTAACGCACTCAGGCCTATGTACCGTAGCACCCTATACCAAGTTACCAGTCCTTATAAGAACTTTTGTGGACCAAGCAGGTTGTGTGTTAGTGATTAGCAGACTGTACGTCAGTCCCTATACCAATGAAGGACTGCTGCAGTATAGGGCAGCGGTCAGCAGTAGTGCACGGCAACCCTATGTATTGTGGACCGATAGCGGTCCTTACAGAACAGCAGACTGTACTGCACTCAGGCCTATGTACCGTAGCACCCTATACCAAGTTACCAGTCCTTATAAGAACTTTTGTGGACCAAGCAGGTTGTGTGTTAGTGTTTAGCAGACTGTGCGTCAGTCCCTATACCGCTGAAGGACTGCTGCAGTATAGGGCAGCGGTCAGCAGTAGTGCACGGCAACCCTATGTATTGTGGACCGATAGCGGTCCTTACAGAACAGCAGACTGTAACGCACTCAGGCCTATGTACCGTAGCACCCTATACCAAGTTACCAGTCCTTATAAGAACTTTTGTGGACCAAGCAGGTTGTGTGTTAGTGATTAGCAGACTGTACGTCAGTCCCTATACCAATGAAGGACTGCTGCAGTATAGGGCAGCGGTCAGCAGTAGTGCACGGCAACCCTATGTATTGTGGACCGATAGCGGTCCTTACAGAACAGCAGACTGTAACGCACTCAGGCCTATGTACCGTAGCACCCTATACCAAGTTACCAGTCCTTATAAGAACTTTTGTGGACCAAGCAGGTTGTGTGTTAGTGATTAGCAGACTGTACGTCAGTCCCTATACCAATGAAGGACTGCTGCAGTATAGGGCAGCGGTCAGCAGTAGTGCACGGCAACCCTATGTATTGTGGACCGATAGCGGTCCTTACAGAACAGCAGACTGTACTGCACTCAGGCCTATGTACCGTAGCACCCTATACCAAGTTACCAGTCCTTATAAGAACTTTTGTGGACCAAGCAGGTTGTGTATTAGTGTTTAGCAGACTGTGCGTCAGTCCCTATACCGCTGAAGGACTGCTGCAGTATAGGGCAGCGGTCAGCAGTAGTGCACGGCAACCCTATGTATTGTGGACCGATAGCGGTCCTTACAGAACAGCAGACTGTACTGCACTCAGGCCTATGTACCGTAGCACCCTATACCAAGTTACCAGTCCTTATAAGAACTTTTGTGGACCAAGCAGGTTGTGTGTTAGTGATTAGCAGACTGTACGTCAGTCCCTATACCAATGAAGGACTGCTGCAGTATAGGGCAGCGGTCAGCAGTAGTGCACGGCAACCCTATGTATTGTGGACCGATAGCGGTCCTTACAGAACAGCAGACTGTAACGCACTCAGGCCTATGTACCGTAGCACCCTATACCAAGTTACCAGTCCTTATAAGAACTTTTGTGGACCAAGCAGGTTGTGTATTAGTGTTTAGCAGACTGTGCGTCAGTCCCTATACCGCTGAAGGACTGCTGCAGTATAGGGCAGCGGTCAGCAGTAGTGCACGGCAACCCTATCTATTGTGGACCGATAGCGGTCCTTACAGAACAGCAGACTGTACCGCACCCAAGCCTATGTACCGTAGCACCCTAGACAGACCAAGTTACCAGTCCTGATAAAGAGCTTTGTGGAACAAGTGAGTTGTGAATGATTAGCAGACTGCAGCAGAAGGGCAGCAGTCAAGTATAATATTCTTTCTATATTTGGAAGAAAGAATATTATACGTGTACAAGCCTATTACCGTACCACTGATACCAGTCCTGAAAAGAACCTTTGTGGAACTAATAGTAACAGCAAGTCTTTAAAATTATCCTCACTGCCTGACACACTGCTTCCTGCCTGTCCCTATACAAATTGGCAAAAAAGAGTAGGCTGGAACGATTAGCTGGAACAGCTCTTTTGTGGACCTGATAGTAACAGCTAATGATGATGATGATGATGATGATGAAGAAAGACTAATCTGGCTGAGCTGTCCCTAAAATAGCAGCATACAGCGCTCTGTCCCTTTATCTAAACTGACAAAAGAAACTCAGGCTGCTGACCTAACACCTATACCAGTCCTGAAAAGAACTTTTGTGTACCAAATAGCTAGCGTTTTCTCTGTCCCTACTCCACACAGGATCCTTTCCCTACAGTGACAGAAGAAAGAATGTAAAATGGCCACCGGATCGGGTGTATTTATAGGTTAGGGGGAATGTCCAAGTGTCCATGAGCTGTCATGTCTCAATTGGTTGTCCTGTAACACATGATAAACGTGTCACGAAAGGTTAAAGTTCTTGTATACATTAAACACGTAAGTCCGCCGGGGCGAACGACGGAAAAAGGCGTTCGAACCCACGGACGGCGAAAGTCGGAAATTCGCCGCGAAACGACCGCCGGGCGAACCGTTCGGCCATCACTATACTCACAAGTACTCACATATGCACGTACTCACAGGTACTCACAAGTACTCACAAGTACTCACATACACAGGTACTCACATACACCGATATTCAAATACACTGTCAGTCAGTTTTTTTATTATTTGTGTCTCTCTGCACAGCCACCCTTGTAATCTGACACTTGCAGCAGTCAGTCAGTAAATTTCAGTCCCACCCCTTTCTAGTCCAACTGTCACACTCCCCCTCACACTCTCCAGCCGGTCAACAGTTGCACTTACCTGCCAGATACTAGATACTTTTACCAGGATGTGCCAAATTGTGTCATTGACCATGTGGCTGATCTTTTGTTGCATAGTGTCCCTGAAACTTATTCATTCAACCTGGCTGTGACTGTAGTCCTATGTTTTTTGTATTCTTTTTGATTCTCTTTGAGATGATTGTGTTGCTGGATGCCCTGTACTGCTTGCAGCAATAAGGAAAAAAATAAATAAAATAAAATAAGAATAAAGAAAATAAAAAAATAACATTGTAGGCCTAATGCTTGAGTAACATGCCTGTAAATAATGGCTATGTGCAATGAAGTGGAGATGTGACCAAAGTATGTGATTTTATCACTAATATATTGAAGAATGGTATAGATAATCTTCATCATGAATACATATTTATTAAACACATAGAGAAAACATGGTCTCATTATGACATACTGTATATTAAACTAAGAGTAGATGGTCAATGACATTGAAGACTGTGGGCTGAAATTGTCTTTTGTGGTCATGTTGCATTGTGTATGGGCCTATATAATTTTTTTTAAACTTGAGTTTTTATTAAGGTATTCCATCAGTACAACAGTACATGTTTCAGAGATGTGGATACAGTTTGATAACAGATACAAGGAACATATAGGTACAGTCAGCTGTGGGGCGACAACTTACGTTTCACAACTGAAAAGTTAACAACAATTTAAAAGTAGTGTGTTTCCTGCAGCGTGTAGGTCCACACAACAGTGATAGTAGTGATAGAGCAGATGATCCTTTTAGGTGTCAATATTTTAGGGTTCTGCTGTTAACATAAGAAGTTAAGGTAGGGGTTAAAATTTGGGGTGTGCTAACCAGGGGTTCCATTTATTTAGGGATGTGGGGACTAGCAATTGGGCCCAGGCATGCATGAATTCCATGACACATTGGTTGTTTAGTGATAGAATCACTTCTGTGAGTGAGGGAGGGATCAGGAGTTTTCAATTTTTTGGCAATTGTCAGCCTGATAGCAATAAGGATGTGAGTTAAAATGGGGTGAGTGGCTGATAGCCAGGAGTCAAAGCCTAGACTCAAAAGAACCATTTGCAAGATAGGAGTTGATAGGGTAGAAGAAAGAAGATTTGTGAGGGCAGACCAGAAGGGTTTCAGTTTGGGGCATGACCACCAGATGTGTACAGTGGCCACAGGTTCTCCAGCAGGCATTGGATGTGGTAGGGTAAATCATTGTCAGTTTAAAAGGTGTAAGGTACCAGTCATTGAGGATTTTTTGTACGGTTTCCCAGTGTGTGATACATTGGGAGAATTTTAGTGGTCTTCTGAGGGCGCTGTGCCATTGCTGGTGAGTCTAGGTACATTCAAGGAGGTTCTCCCATTGCAGCATAGCAGTAGTTTTGTTGTCCGGTACCGGGTTAGTGAGGACCTTGTAGATATAGGAGATGCCTTTCAGATGGGAATGGTCTTTAATGTAGAATTTTAGTAGAAGCCAGAAGAAGGGACTCTTAGACCGCATTACCCGTGAGCACTGAGAGGATTCTGAGGTACATGAAAAAGTCCCGGGATGGAATGTTGTAGGTCTTTTGTAGGTGGTGGAAGGGTAGGAGCAGGGAATCATGGTAGAGATCTCCAATGGTAATAATGTCCTTATGTGGCCAGTTTGAGATTGGGATATCAGGTAGAATTGTTTGTAGAGCCTTGAGAGGTATGTCTTGTAGTAGTCGGTGGGGTATGCCTCCTGATTGTTGAAAGATTGCTCGCCATATTTTGAGAGTTGCATTGACTGTGGTAAGATAGCTCTGCTTTTTGTGGTGGAGCAGGAGTAGTGCATTTTCAGTTTAGGGTAAGTTGCCATGACCGTTGCTTCTATTAGTACCCATGGGTTTTGCATATCTGCTTTCCACCAGTATTTGGTTTCTTCTAGAATGATTGCTTTAAAGTAAGCAGAAATACTGCTCCCATCCCACCAGTAGACAGTGAACAGAGGGTAGATCTTTAATTCTTGGGTGTTTCCCGTTCCATATGAAGGACGTCAGAATAGCTTGTAGTTTGTTAAGATGTGATTGTAAGAACGGGGATAGGTAAAGTTCCGGATATATTTTAAAGATAAAGGGAAAAGGATAAAGGGGCTGGAGGGTAACCAAACCCCGGGACTTTTAAACGGTACCTTTATAAAGGCAGAACAATCGCATGCCAACAATAGAATGAATAAAGTTTTATTTTGGAATACAAATGCATATTAAAAACATTGATAGAAAAAAATGTGAGTACACATATCAAGTACTAATGTACAGAGCTGGTACAGAATCACAGATGTCCATACGTGTTACCAATCTATACAAAGAGGTGGTGCATTTTTCAACATGTTTCGCTCTCTTGAGCTTCCTCAGGATGTTGCAGCGTTTAACATTAAAAACTGAAAAGTAAAATAACAAAATGAATAAATTGCCAATAAGTTCCTAAGAATTTTTATCGGACAAACAATATACATTATATTTGGTGTCTATTGATCAAACTTACAATCTGAACAGATGACAGTTTCTAATCAAAATATATATATTAATATTTAGACATACATGTGAGTATTGATTGCAGGGGCATGCACTATCAATAGATATATTAAGTATGTACTGATACGTTTGATATAAAGAAGTATATAAACACATACATTTTCTTGTTCAAGCAAAAACACTAGACAAGACAAAAAATATAATTACAACACTAGCTGTCTTACCAGGTGGGTCATAGCTCCATGCTTATACGAAAGAGTCTGTTAAACTGACTTTCATGAAGATAAAGATAACCAACTAAAACAAAGCCAACTAAAACAAAGCCACAGAAGAGCTATCTTTTCCCAACCGGTTCACAAAGCACTAGATCACATTCCCAATACTTTGAGGCAGGCCAAGACTCCCTCGAAGTAATTAATCTATCATCTACTTTACTAACTGAAGCCCACATTTCTGTATTGAAATTGGGCCTTTCTTTTTGCCCAACACAATCTATCGACACGTTTGAATTGGTGAAAGATTTGAACCTGTTTGCTCGTAAATTAATGTTTAAAGTAATATTTGACAAATCCCAAACCCCAGTGCAGAGTTCACAGCAGGTTGAACCTATACCTTTGAAGGGACTGAGCCTCTCTGAGGTCAAAGCCATTGAGGAACTAATGGAGTTATGGGACGAAGGACAAATAGACGAGACATACCTTAAAGAAGCTTTATCATTGTCATCTGATATAAGCTCGGGTCTCTCTGGGGTCGATCAGCCGGGTACACCACATATTCCATACTCTGCTAAAGAGTTTAAACTAAAATCTAATAAATTTCCGGCCCTCCAAAGCAATCCCAATGTTTGGGCATTCTTGCAACAAGTTACAAAAGAAATTGTTGAAACTAAATGGGTTGGGCAGAAACAATCGAACTTGACTCCCCAACAAAGGGAGGCGCTTTCCCTCTTGAAATCGAATACTAACATCATGATCAAACCTGCAGATAAAGGGGGCAATCTTGTAGTGATGGATATTGCACAATATGAAGAAATGGTGTCCAATTTACTTAGAAACAAGGAATGGTACTGGAAAATTCCAGAAAGCCACATTGGACATGTTAATGCCCAGTATGGCAAATTGATTGAATTAGGCTATCGACAAGGATTGATCACAAAAAAAACTTGGGAATTTTTAAATGTCCAGAACCCCAAAACTCCTACCCTCTATGCCTTACCCAAGGTACATAAACACCCCCAAAGACCTCCCAGACGCCCCATAGTTTCAGGTAGGGGCTGTCTAACTGAACATGCCAGGGCCTTTGTTGATGATTTTTTACGCCCGTATGTTGAATGTCTAACGTCATATTTACAGGACACCTCTGACTTGTTACAAGCCGTGGATGGTATCTCAATCTCGGAGGGGACTTGGTTAGTGACTATCGATGTGGAGGCTCTCTACAATTCGATCCCCCACCATTTAGGTGTTCTCGTTGTGGAAAGCTTCATAGTGGAGGACGGTAAAACTCTGTATGACTATATGCAATTTATCTTGAACCTTTTACATTTTATTCTGACGAATAACATCTTTATGTTTGGGCGCTCCCATTACCTCCAGGTGCAGGGTGTGGCTATGGAGACCAAATGTGCCCCCTCATATGCCAACCTGTACCTGGGGGGATGGGAGCGTCATATTTTTCGTCAGGAAAATCTTCAGAAATTCTTTGATTTAATTCCAATATGGCGGAGATTTATCGACGATATTTTTTTCATTTGGACGGGCACTGAAACAGATTTAGTTACTTTTGTGAACCTATTGGGGGTTAACTCCTTCAATTTGAAGTTCACTATGGAAAAAAGCCTCTCCAGAATAACCTTTCTAGATGTACAAATTTTTGTTAATTCCAAAGGTGAAATTCAATCTACCCTCCACCGCAAGTCTACTGCGGCAAATTCTTTGCTGCACGCATCAAGCTCACACCTGTCCCCTCTGATATCGAGTATCCCCTATGGGAAATACCTTCGTCTTAAACGTAATTGCAGCAATTACAATGGTTTTGAATCTGAAGCCAAGAAGCTTAGATTGCGTCTACACCAAAGTGGCTACAGTAATAAATGCCTCAAGCGTGCATATTTACAAGCGAAAAAACAGGATTGGGCGGACTTGATACATGGTCAAAAACCAACTAGAGCTGTTCCTGGAGTTAGACTTATAACCACGTTTAACGGACATTTACAAATACAGGACATTCTTCAAAGGTACTGGTACTGTCATGTACCTTACAGCGGAGTCAGACTGTTGAGGGTGGCCTCTTGCGCGGTTCCGGTCTCTACACCCCTGGAGGTGGTAACAGGGAGCGTGAAGACGGCGAAGGGGTGCAGGTGCCTGCAGGTGGAAGTTGAAGACCTGGAGGCGCTGGGTCCTCACGGAGGAAGAGGTGTAGGTTGATCACGGAGGTAGACAGCGGAAGCTCAGCAGGTATACAGAAAACACTGCACATCTGGAACAAGCAAGGTCGGCAACTGGCAGGCAATGCGGTACAGGAACGAGAGGCAGGTGCGTAGTCAAGGACAAGCAAGGGTCTGGTAACGTGCTAGCAATGAGGTACAAAATCAGGAAGCAAGCCAAAGTCGTAAGTCCAAGCCGAGTTCAGTGGTAGTCCAGGAGATCGTAACAAAGAGTATCCAAAGGAATGGGTATCAGGAACAAGGTCACAGGAACAAGATCACAGGAACAACGATCAGGTGTCTCAGGAGTAGCTGAAGACGATCCAGCACTGGTATCAGGCCAGGATCCCCTTTATATAGCGAGAAGTGAGCCAGGATTGTTTGAAGTGGCCGTCCGTGCGTGAGTACGTACATACGTTCAGATTGGCGTATGTCCACGTGTTCGGATTAGCGTGCGTCCGTTCGTTCCAGAACTCGTACGCCTCTGACGGGGCATACGAGTTCGGGAACAAACGGATGCACGCTAATCCGAACATGTGGACGTACGCCAATCCGAACATGCGGAGGCACCCGCGCAAACTGAACGTATGCACGTTCAGAGGCGTACGAGTTCCGGAACGAACGGACGCACGTACGCAACCTACAGCCTTCGGGTGCCCCTTTGGACCAACCTTTGAGAGTGATGAAAAGCCCGTATGAGCCTCTGGGCATGAAGATTCGCTTTGGGTTCCCAGGAATTTTTTTCAGGACCAAAGCCTTTCCACTTGATCAAGTATTGGTTTTGTCCTTGACATTTCCTGTAATCCAAATGGCTTTGATCTCGAACTCCTCCTCCCCATCTATCAATACAGCTTCTGGAGGGCCTAACTCCCGATCTGGAAAGGAATTGGGTACATCAGGCTTAAGTAGAGAAGTATGGAATGCAGGATGGATTTTGAATGAGCCGTGAAGTTCAAGTTCATAGGCCACTGAATTAATTTTCTTTTTGATTGGAAAAGGTCCCATTTATCTGGGTCCCAATTTTTTAGAGGGACATGCCAGTTTCAGGTTTGCAGTTGAAAGCCATGCACGATCACTGACCTTTAAGTCCCACTCCCCCCTTCTTTTCTTGTCGAAAAATCTTTTATTGTCTTCCTGTGCCTTGGAAATGGTTTCTTTAAGTACCTGATTGTTGGTAACAAAGAAATTTAGCCTATCCTGGACGGCTGGTACAGGAGAATCCAGTATAGATGTTGGCAGAAAAGAAGGATGAAAACCATAATTAGAATAGAATGGTGACTGGTTTGTGGCAGAGTGAGTAGAGTTATTGAATGCAAATTCTGCCAAGGGTAATAATGAGGCCCAATCCTCCTGGGAAAAGGAAGTAAAACAACGTAAGTACTGCTCCAATGTCTGATTAGTACGTTCGGTCTGCCCATTTGTTTGGGGATGATAGGCTGAAGAAAAATTAAATTTGATACCCAGAGCTTCACACAATGACTTCCAGAATTTTGACGTGAACTGGACTCCACGATCAGAGACAATATCACTGGGAATTCCATGGAGTCTAACAATTTCTTTAATGAATATTCTGGCTGTCTCAGTTGCAGATGGAGTTCCCTTCATGGGAATGAAGTGTGCCATTTTGGAAAAGCGATCCACCACTACAAAGATAGAGGAAAAACCTTCAGATGGAGGGAGCTCAACAATAAAGTCCATTGCGATCTTATCCCATGGTCTTTCAGGGATAGGTAATGGTCTCAACAATCCCCAGGCTTTATTTTTGCTACTTTTATTCTGGAGACAGGTTGGACAAGAGCTGACATAGTTCCTACAGTCTTTTGCAAGATTTGGCCACCAGAAGTGTCTTTGAACTAAATTAATAGTCTTGTGACCCCCAAAGTGACCTGCCAGGGGATAGTCATGACAAGCCTGTAGAACAGAGGTGCGGAGATTTTGAGGGATGAATAGTTTATCCGCTTGCCAGAGGAGACCATCTTTCTCTTGGAGGTTAGTATCTGGAGAGACTGATGCTCCTCGGGACGACTGACGAACCTGTGATAGAAAACTAGTTTGTGTTAGTAAAAAGTTTCCAGCTTGCAGAATAGTGTCTGGAGGGGATGAGGCTTCAATTTCTGTGAACATACGGGATAATGCGTCAGGTTTACTGTTCTTGGATCCTGGTCTGTAGGTTATATGGAAACTAAAGCGGGAGAAGAAAAGAGCCCATCTTGCTTGCCGGGGCCTGAGGCATTTGGCCGTTCTGAGGTATTCCAGATTTTTATGATCTGTGTAGATCAATATTGGATGTGTTGCCCCCTCCAGGAGATACTGCCATTCTTCTAAGGCCGATTTGATTGCCAGAAGTTCCCGAGCTCCTACATCATAGTTCCTTTCCGACGCACCTAGTTTTTTGGAAAAGAAAGCTACAGGGTGCATTAATGACTTAGGCCCTTGGCGTTGGGACAGAATGGCGCCTACAGCATTCTCTAAAGCGTCAACTTCCAGAGTGTAAGGTAGAGCAGGGTCAGGATGTTTAACCACTTGACCACTGGGCACTTAAACACCCTTAATAACCAGACCAATTTTCAGCTTTCGGTGCTCTCGCATTTTGAATGGCAATTACTCAGTCATGCAACACTGGACCTATATGAAATTTTTGTCCTTTTTTTCACACAAATAGAGCTTTCTTTTGGTGGTATTTAATCACCGCTGGGTTTTTTATTTTTTGTGCTATAAAAGAAAAAATACCGAAAATTCTGTAAAAAAATGAATTTTTCTTTGTTTCTGTTAGAAAATTTAGCAGATTAGTAATTTTTTCTTCATAAATTTTGGCCAAAATTTATACCACTACATATCTTTGGTAAAAATAAGTACAAATTGGTGGATATTATTTGGTCTTTGTGAAAGTTATAGAGTCCACAAGCTATGGTGCCAATATCTGAAAATTGATCACACCTGAAGTACTGACGGCCTATTTGAATTCTTGAGACCCTAACATGCCAGAAAATACCCCCCAAATGACCCCTTTTTGGAAAGAAGACATTCCAAGGTATTTAGTAAGAGGCATGATGAGTTTTTTGAAGTTGTCATTTTTTCCCACAATTCTTTGCAAAATCAAGATTCTTTTAACTTTTTTTTTTTTCACAAAATTGTCATATTATCAGGTTATTTCTCACACACAGCATATGCATACCACAAATTACACCCCAAAACACATTCTGCTATTACTCCCGAGTATGGCGATACCACATGTGTGGCCACAGTGTGGCCACATACAGAGGCCCAACATGCAGGGAGCGCCATCAGGCGTTCTGGAGCACCCAGGACAATTCTGACATTTCTCTCCTACATGTAAAAAATCATCATTTATTTGCTCGAAAATTACATAGAACTCCAAAACATTATATATGTTTTTTTAGCAAACACCCTGGAGAATACAATGGTGGTCTTTGCAACTTTTTATCTCGCACGGTATTTGCGCAGTAATTTTTCAAATGCTTTTTTTTGGAAAAAAAACAGTTTTGTGCTTAAAAAAAAAAAAAAAAACACAGTAAAGTTAGCCCAATTTTTGCATAATGTGAAAGATGAAGTTACGCTGAGTAAATAGATACCTAATATGTCACTTTTCAAAATTGCACACGCTCGTGGAATGGCGCCAATCGTCGCTACTAAAAAATCCCCATAGGCAACGATTTAATTTTTTTTTACTGGTTATATGTTTTGAGTTACAGAGGAGGTCTAGGGCTAGAATTATTGCTCTCGCTCTAACGTTCGCAGCGATACCTCACATGTGTGGTTTGAACACCGTTTTCATATGTGGGCGGGACTTACGTATGCGTTCGCTTCTGCATGCGAGCACATGGGGACAGGGGCGCTTTAAAAAAAAACATTTTTTTTATTGTTCATTTTACTTTATTTATTTTAGTTTGACATTTTTGACTTTTTTTTCCCCAAAAATAATTTTTTTGATCACTTTTATTCCTATTACAAGGAATGTAAACATCCCTTGTAATAGGAATATGGCATGACAGGTCCTCTTTACAGTGAGATGTGGGGTCAATAAGACCCCGCATCTCATCTCTAAGCTGGGAAGCCTGAAAAAAAAAAAAAAAAGAGATTCTGGCTTTGATCGTATTAGCGATTCGGTAGAAGCACCGGAGGGCGGAGGGCGGCGGGGGATGTCTATGGCTGGGTATTGCAGGGTATCACGACTATGGCTGGGTATCTCAGAGTATGGCGTTGCAGAGTACTGCGTTGCAGAGCATTGCAGGGTATTGGCGGGTGTTGCAGAGCATTGCAGAGTGTTGCAGGGTATTGGCGGGTGTTGCAGAGCATTGCAGAGTGTTGCAGGGTATTGGCGGGTGTTGCAGAGCGTTGCAGAGTGTTGCAGAGTGTTGCAGAGTGTTGCAGGGTGTTGCAGGGTGTTGCAGGGTGTTGCAAGGCATTGCGGAGTGTTGCAGGGCATTGCGGAGTGTTGCAGGGCATTGCAGAGTGTTGCAGGGCGTTGCGGAGTGTTGCAGGGCGTTGCGGAGTGTTGCAGGGCGTTGCGGAGTGTTGCAGGGCATTGCGGAGTGTTGCAGGGCATTGCGGAGTGTTGCAGGGCGTTGCGGAGTGTTGCAGGGCATTGCGGAGTGTTGCAGGGCATTGCAGAGTGTTGCAGGGCATTGCAGAGTGTTGCAGGGCATTGCAGAGTAATGCAGAGTAATGGCAGAGTAATGCAGAGTAATGGCAGGGTATTGCAGAGTAATGCAGAGTAATGGCAGGGTATTGCAGAGTATTTGCAGGGAATTGAGGGGTTAATTTTTGGTGAGCAGCGATGTGGGCACTGCAGATGCAGCCCACATCGCTGCTGACACCGATGTCTTCCCCCTCCGCTGTACCGATCGGTACAGAGAGGGGGAGGGAGGAACCGGCGTCATAACATGACGCCGGCTTGTTTACAAGTGATCACTCCGTCATTTGATCACTCCGTCATTACCGTGATTCGTGATGCGCCGGGTCCACTGGACCCAGCGGTCACGGATGCTCTCGTGTGCGCGCCCCAGGGGGAGCGCGAGAGCAGAATTCTGGGAGGCCGTTAATTAACGGCCTCTCAGAGTTAAAAACCGCCCTGAAGCCGTTAATCGGCAATGGGCGGTTGTTAAGTGGTTAAGTATTGGGGCAGATGTGAATAGACCTTTCAGTTTATCGAATGCAGCTTGAGCTGCAACAGTCCATTGAAACCGGTTTTGTTTGCTGGTGAGTTGTGTGATAGGCGCTATAACACTGGAAAAGTTTCTGATAAATTTCCTGTAGAAATTGGAGAATCCAATGAAGCGTTGTACCCCTTTCTTGTCAGTTGGAGGTGGCCAGGATAAAATGGCTGAAACCTTCTGAGGATCCATTTCTACTCCCTCAGTTGATATCACCAGACCGAGGAAGTGAATGGTCTGATGTTCGAACTCACACTTCTCGGCTTTAGCATAGAGCCCGTTTTGCCTTAGTCTGAGAAGAACCTGTTTTACATGGTCACAATGGGTTTCTAGAGAGTTTGAGAATACCAAAATGTCATCCAAATAAAAAGTCCCTGAAAATATCATTAACAAAATGCTGAAAAGTAGCTGGTGCGTTGCAGAGTCCGAATGGCATAACCAGGTACTCAAAGTGGCCAAAGCGTGTCCGAAAAGCCGTTTTCCATTCGTCCCCTTCACGGATTCTGATCAAATTATAGGCCCCTCGTAAATCCAGCTTTGTAAATATTTTCGCTGATCGAAGTCTCTGGAATAATTCCGGAATCAATGGAAGGGGATATCGATTTTCAATCGTCACCTTATTCAAATCCCTGTAATCGACACACGGGTAGAGCGAATGGTCCTTCTTTTTAACGAAGAATATTCCAGCACCAGCTGGAGAAGAGGAATGTTGGATAAATCCTTTCTTGAGATTCTCATCGATATATTCTTTGAGGACCAGAAGTTCAGGTTCCGATAAGGGAAATATCCTTCCGAAAGGAATTTCAGCTCCTGGCAATAATTCGATTGGGCAATCGTAGACCCGATGAGGAGGGAGAGTATCCGCCTTTCGTTTGTCAAAAACGTCTAGGAAACTATGATATGTGTTTGGGACCAGTCTCTGGGCCTCAGATGTAGGGCCTGAACAGGCAATGACTGGGACCAGGTGGTGTGAGATCTTGAAGCAATTCTGGAGGCAGTAAGTGGACTGAAAAACCAACTCACCAGTCACCCAGTTTATTTGGGGATTATGGGCTTGTAACCAGGGCATTCCCAAAATGATTGGGAATAGTGGTGAAGAAATGACATCCAGGCGGAGTAATTCTTGGTGATCGGATAGGATGTTGGCGGACAGTGGTTGAGTCTCATGGGTAATGGGGCCCGATCTGATGTTGGATCCATCCGCTAACCGTATGGAGAGTTGACGTTGCTTGGGTATCAATGGGATATTGTGTTGCAGAATGAGAGCATGATCAATGAAGCAGCTACAGGCGCCAGAATCAACTATAGCTTGAACCTGGAGTGTTCCTTCTGGAAGCTGTAAGGAAAGGGGAACAGCAATATGAACTGATTTTGTGAAAGGTAATGTATTGGGTTCAAGAGATGAGTTTTTGAACTTACGGATCTTATTTGGACACATATTTGCATAATGACCAGCTTCCCCACAATAGAGACAGAGATTGCTCTGGCGTCGGCGTAGCTTTTCTTCCGGAGATAACGGTGAACGAAGCAATCCTATTTGCATTGGCTCTGGAGCTTCAGAAGTGGTAGCCGGTGTGGGAATGGGAGGATGATTCGGGACCTTAGGTAACATCCATGTGGGACGAATCTGGCCAATTCTCTCAGATCTCCGTTCCCTGAGACGGCGATCGATTTGAATTGATACTTGTATTAGGTCCTCCAAAGAACTGGGAACTCCAATACGGGCCAACTCATCTTTTAATGGCTCGGAAAGTCCAATGCGGAACTGGTAACGTAGGGCAGCGTCGTTCCGTTGAGTATCAGAACTCCACTACCTGAAGTCCGTTACATAATCCTCCACGGGTCTGCGACCCTGCTGCAGAGCATGGAGACTGGCCTCAGCAGCTGTGGCACGCTGAGGGTCATCATATAATTTAGCCATCTCGTTCAAGAAAAAGTCCATTGTATCAAGCAGAGGGCTGGCCAGTTCTAATAGGCGGTGGGCCCAGGTTTGAGGTTCCCCCTAAAGCAAGGAGACGATGAATCCCACCTTTGTACTCTCCAAGGAGAAGGTACGAGGCTGTAGCAAAAAATATAATTGGCATGCATTTCGGAAGGCACGGAATTTGCTGCGATCTCCGGAAAACTGCTCTGGAGTGGGAACTCGAGGCTCGGGGGATGGCACCACTACTGCAGGTATAGATGCTGAAGTTGCCGGACTGGCGGACCGGGATGCTGTGGCCCCTTGGGAAGCAGCACTGCTTGATGTTAATGACTCCACTCTCTGCTCAAGTTGGTGATAACCATCTTGCAGGCCCTGAACTGCCTGGGTAAGGGCAGAGATCTGTTGGCACAAGGCTTCCAAAGGTGAGGCCCCTCTGTCGGACTCCATTTTTCTGCCTGGATCATACTGTCACATACCTTACAGCGGAGTCAGACTGTTGAGGGTGGCCTCTTGCACGGTTCCAGTTTCCACACCCCTGGAGGTGGTAACAGGGAGCGTGAAGACAGCGAAAGGGTGCAGGTGCCTGCAGGTGGAAGTTGAAGACCTGGAGGCGCTGGGTCCTCACGGAGGAAGAGGTGTAGGTTGATCATGGAGGTAGACAGCGGAAGCTCAGCAGGTATACAGGAGACACTGCACGTCTGGAACAAGCAAGGTCGGCAACTGGCAGGCAATGCGGTACAGGAATGAGAGGCAGGTGCGTAGTCAAGGACAAGCAAGGGTCTGGTAACGTGCTAGCAATGAGGTACAAAATCAGGAAGCAAGCCAAGGTCGTAAGTCCAAGCCGAGGTCAGTGGTAGTCCAGGGGATCGTAACAAGGAGTATCCAAAGGAATGGGTATCAGGAACAAGGTCACAGGAACAAGATCACAGGAACAACGATCAGGTGTCTCAGGAGTAGCTGAAGACGATCCAGCACTGGTATCAGGCCAGGATCCCCTTTATATAGGGAGAAGTGAACCAGGATTGGTGGAAGTGGCCGTCCGTGCGTGAGTACGTACATATGTTCAGTTTGCGCGGGTGCCTCCACGTGTTCGGATTGGCGTACGTCCACGTGTTCGGATTAGCGTGCGTCCGTAAGTTCGCCTCTGACGGGGACACCGCGCATGGCGTCTAGAACGCAGATGAACCGCTGCTATACGGGGACGGGCATTCACACGGTGAGTTCGCTGACAGGTATCTTTTGAAAGGGGATCCAACACTAGCTAAGCATCTTCCGGATTTTCCGGGAGTCACTTATAGAAGATCACGCTCTTTAAAAGACTCCTTAGTTCATAACCATTTCACACCCCCACCCCCCCTTGGTGACAGCTAGAAAACGGAAGGGATGTGCGCCCTGCCACAAGTGTGGCTTCTGTAGGTATCTGCATGCTTCTGAATCTATTTTATCACCCAATAGACATGTGCGATTCGTTTCGTACGAATCTCAAATTCGTACGAATTTCTCAAAATTCGTACATTCGGGAGGATCCGAAATACGAATTGCCGTGCGTCCGAATTCTGTACGGAATACGAACTTTTGTTTACGAATTCCGGATCTCAGTCATTATGCTTATTATGACTTGCAGAAGACTTCTGTGATAGAAGTCAATGTAAGTTGCCTGAAGACATCAGTAAAGGACTTTCCTCCTCTCTGGGCAGGCTGCCAAGAAAAGAACAAAATGATACAATGTTTCTTCTTCAATGGGCTGAACTCCCTGTGTAGAAGTTCTCAGTTTAACCATTTAAAGACTAAATCTTTTCTGACACTTCTTGCTTACAAGTAAAAATCCAGTATTTTCTGCTAGAAAATCACTCAGAAGCCCCAAAAATTATATATATTTTTTTAGCAGAGAACCTAGGGAATAAAATAGCGGTTGTTGCAATATTTTATGTGACGCTGTATTTGCGCAGAGGTCTTTCAAACGCAAGTTAGCCCTTTTTTTCGGTCGACCTCTAGGGAGCACTGACATTAGCAGCGTGACATACAGCAATGACACCTGCACCGTGATAGAGTGATCTGACACCAGCACCGTGACATAACACATGTATGAGGTGAATCTGGGATCGACAACTACAAGCATTCTTTTTTTATATGTGAAATTCTGAAAATTCAGGAATCTTGAGATAATGGAGGCGAGGGAAGGTCAGGGTAGGCAAAGAAAAGGGTGCAGGAGATGATCACCAGCACCAGCACTGTGATATAGAGCACTGACACCTGCACCATGATAGAGTGATCTGACACCAGCACCGTGACATAACACATGTATGAGGTGAATCTGGGATCGACAACTACAAGCATTCTTTTATTATATGTGAAATTCTGAAAATTTAGGAATCTTGAGATAATGGAGGCGAGGGAAGGTCAGGGTAGGCAAAGAAAAGGGTGCAGGAGATGATCACCAGCACCAGCCTTGTGATATAGAGCACTGACACCTGCACCATGATAGAGTGATCTGACACCAGCACCGTGATAGAGAGCACTGACATCCGCAGCGTGACATACAGCAATGACACCTGCACCGTGATATACAGCACTGACACCAGCACCGTGATATACAGCACTGACACCTGCACCGTGATAGAGTGATCTGACACCAGCACCGTGATAGAGAGCACTGACATCAGCAGCGTGACATAAAGCACTGACACCATCACCGTGATATACAGCACTGACACCAGCACCGTGATATACAGCACTGACACCTGCACCGTAAGCAGCCCCAGGAGGAAGTCAGCATAGCACAGGGATGGTGGGAGCCCCTCATAATAAGCAGCCCCAGGAGGAAGTCAGCACAGCACAGGGATGGTGAACTTTACAAACCTACAGGTCATTTTTGCAGCCACAAAATAATTACTAGCTGTGCACACATAGTCCCACCACATGGCCAATGACATAACACATGTATGAGGTGAATCTGGGATCGACAACTACAAGCATTCTTTTTTTATATGTGAAATTCTGAAAATTCAGGAATCTTGAAATAATGGAGGCGAGGGAAGGTGAGGGTAGGCAAAGAAGAGGGTGCAGGAGATGATCACCAGCAGGTAGGCAAAGATTCCTGAATTTTTCTTGGGTTTCTTGGGACTGTAAATCATCCCTACAAGACTGCTGCTGCTGATGCTGAGTGCCAGCCTCCACCTCCATGCTGACACAATCATCCTCCTCCTCCTCTTCCTTCTCCTCATCCTCTTCCTGTGTGATGGGTGGCACAGCAGGAACACTGTCTGGATAAAGGGGGCCTTGAGAGGCAAGGAAGTCCTCCTCTTCCTGCCTCTGTTCTGCCTCAAGTGCCCTGTCCATTATTCCACGCAGCGTATGCTCCAAGAGGTGGACAAGAGGTACAGTGTCACTGATGCATGCACTGTCACTGCTCACCATCCTTGTGGCCTCCTCAAACGGTGACAGGACAGTGCATGCATCCCTGATCATGCCCCACTGGTGTGGTGAGAAAAAACCGAGCTCCCCTGACCCTGTCCTGGTGCCGTAGTCGCACAGGTACTCATTGATGGCCCTCTGCTGCGTGTGCAGCCGCTGCAGCATGGCCAACGTTGAGTTCCACCTGGTGGGCCTGTCACATATAAGGCGGTTCTTGGGCAGGTTCAACTCCTTTTGGAGCTCAGCCAGCCGAGCACAGGCATTAAATGATCGGCGGAAATGCGCACAGACTTTCCTGGCCTGCTTCAGGACATCCTAGAAGCCGGGGTACCTGCCCAAGAACCGCTGCACCACCAGGTTAAGGACGTGAGCTACACCGGGCACATGGATCAGTTGTCCCTGTCGGAGGACGGAGAGGAGGTTGGTGCCATTGTCGCAAACCACCATTCCTGGCTTAAGCTGGCGTGGCGTCAACCACCTCTCGGCCTGCCCCTGCAGAGCTGACAAAACATCCTCCCCAGTGTGGCTCCTGTCCCCAAAACAAACCAGCGCAAGCACGGCATGGCATCGTTTTGCCTGCTTACTTGCGTAGCCCCTGGAATGCCTACGGAGCACCGCTGGTTCTGAGGACAGAGCACTGGAAGAGGCGATGGAGGAAGAAGAAGAGGAGGGGGTGGAGGAGAGAGGTGTGTCACAACCAATAGTAGCATTTTGGAGGCGTGGTGGCGGAACAACCTCCAACACTACTGCACCTTGTCCTGCATCCTTCCCAGCTGCCAGAAGAGTGACCCAATGGGCCGTGAAAGACAGGTAACGTCCCTGTCCATGCCTGCTGGACCATGAGTCAGCGGTAATATGCACCTTACCGCTGACCGCCCTGTCCAGCAAGGCAAGGACATTGCCTTCCACATGCCGGTAGAGAGCCGGAATCGCCTTCCGTGAGAAAAAGTGGTGTTTGGGGACCTGCCACTGAGCAACCGCACATTGTACAAACTCACGGAAGGGGGCAGAGTCAACCAACTGAAAAGGCAGCAGTTGAAGTGCTAGCAATTTAGCCAAGCTAGCATTCAACCGCTGGGCATGTGGATGGCTGGGAGTGAACTTCTTTCGCCGGTCCAGCAGCTGGGGCAGGGACATTTGCCTGCTATAATCGGACGTGGGTGTACTGCTAGCAGAGTGCCCGGAAGCACTTGGCTGTGACACACCTAATTCTACACCTTCATTCCTCCCAGAGCAGGTTTCAGAGAGGACTGAACGTCTAGTGGGGTTGGAGATCCCAGCTGATGAGGAGCAAGGAGAGGTCCGCTTTGTTCTTTGGTGTGGGTCTTTGAGGTACGCTTGCCAACGAGCTGCATGGCAGGTCAACATATGTCTGGTCAAGCATGTGGTGCCCAAGCAGCTGATGTTTTGGCCACGCGAGATACACTTGAGACATATGTTGCAAATAGCAGCGGTGCGATCTGATGCACTGGTCTCAAAAAAGGCCCACACCAAAGAACTTTTAGAATAATGCGCAGAGGCAGCGCCCTGCACAGGCGGAGCTCTGCGGTGTGATTCAGTCGGTGTGCTGCCCCTAAGCTGGCCCCCGGAGGGCATCCTGCCTCGTTGGACATGTGCCTCCTCCTCCTCCTCCTCCTCCTCTCTCCTACCAGGCACCCAGGTGGAGTCAGTGCCCTCATCATCCCCTCCCTCTTCATCGCTGTAGCAAACCTGGCAATATGCTGCAGCTTGTGGAACATGACTGCCAGATTGCTGTCCTTCTTAAGCATCCCCTCTCTCTGCATTCACGCTACTGCCTTCCTCTAGCTGAGTGTCATCATCAGAGCCTACAAAACACTGGGCATCCTCCTGGAGCATGTACCCAAAACTGTGCTCAAAGAGTTCAGGAGACTCCTCAGGAGGACGTGGTGGGTCTAGGGAAGGAGTCACTGATGATGACGTTGAGACGAGGGAAGACGATGCGTTGGCAGCTGCTTTGCTAGTACCCTGAGACTGGGTGAGAGAGGATGAGGAGGATGAAGAGGGCTTGGTCATCCACTCTACCAAGTCGTTGGCATGTTGCGGTTCAACATGTCCAGCTGCCGAAAAGAAGGACAAGCGTGTCCCATGGCCACGTGTTGATGACAATGCACCGCGTCCACGACCAGCACTGTTGTCTCTAGACACAGAGCCTGCTTGCCCTCTTTTATCGGCTCGCGCCTGTCTGCCTCTCCTTGCTGGCCTTCCAGACATGGTAATGGCCTGAAGGGAGTTGGGTAAAACAGCAGTTGGGTAGTGTATATTGTGCTGGAGGCACACAACACCCACTAACTCCTGCAGATGCCTTTATTATAGAACACCAGAGATAAAGGGGTATACTGTAATGGAGTCACACAACACCCACTAAGCCCTGCAGATGGCTCTATTAGAGAACAGCAATAAAGGGTAGATACAGGTGTATATTGTGCTGGAGGCACAAAACACCCACTAACTAGGGATGAGCCGAACACCCCCCGGTTCGGTTCGCACCAGAACTTGCGAACGACCCCCGCGTTCGGTACGAACGTTAGAACCCCATTGAAGTCTATGGGACTCGAACGTTCGAATTGGAAAGTGCTCATTTTAACGGCTAATATGCAAGATAGTGTCCTAAAAAGGGTTTGGGGACCTGCCTCCTGCCTCAGGGGACATGGGTCACTGCAAAAAAAAGTTTTAAAAACTGCCGTTTTGGCGGGAGCACTGATTTTAATGACGATTAAAGTGAAAAAAAAAGTTAAATATTCCTTTAAATATGGTGCCTGGGGGGTGTCTGTAGTATGCCTGTGAAGTGCCACGTGTTTCCCGTGTTTAGAACAGTCCCTGCACAAAATGACATTAAACGGAAATAACACCATTTAAAACTGCTTGCGGTTTTAATGTTATATCTGGTTCCTGCAATATGGTTGAAAATCATTGAGAAACATGGCATGGGTAGCCCTCCCTGCCCATTACCAGCCTATTTGGGTCTTGTACGCATATTAAGGGGAACCCCGTACCCATATTAAAAAAAGGAAATGCGTGTGGTCCCCAGGCCCTATATACTCAGAACAGCAGTATACAGGCGGAGCAAACAAGACAGGGACTGTGTAGGTTTGTTGTGTTAAGTTGAATCTGTTTGTCATTTTCAACCGGTACATTTTTAAAGTGTAGCTCCAGTCAAAAAAACTATCTTTAAGCTTTTTGGAAAACATAGGGAAGGGTTATCACCCCTGTATAATTTGTTTTGTCGTCCATCTTTTTTCATCTCACTTGCTGCTGTCTCCTTGCGTTTGCAAGTAGGAGATGTTTGTAAGTTGGATGTTTGAAAGTAGGGGCCTGCCCTATATTATAGCGGTATGTACTGGGTACAGAGCACGCAGACAGCACGCACTATCTCCTAACACTACTGACTGCAAGCTCTATTATTAACCACTTGTTAGCCCAATGTTTGCATAAAGTGAAAGATGAAGTTATGCTGAGTAAATAGATATCAAACATGTCACTCTTCAAAATTGCACATGCCCGTGGAATGGCGCCAAACGTCGCTACTTAAAAAATCCCCATAGGCGACGCTTTAATTTTTTTTTTACTGGTTTCATGTTTTGAGTTGCAGAGGAGGTCTAGGACTAGAATTATTGCTCTCGCTCTAACATTCTCGGCGATACCTCACATGTGTGGCACATGCGAGCACATGGGGACATGGGCGCTTTAATTAAATTTTTTTATTGTTCATTTTACTTTATTTATGTTAGTTTGACATTTTTTTCCCCAAAAATATATTTTTGATCACTTTTATTCCTATTACAAGAAATGTAAACATCCCTTGTAATAGGAATATGGGGTGACAGGTCCTCTTTACAGTGAAATCTGGGGGGTCAATATAACCCCACATCTCACCTCTAGGCTGGGAAGCCTGAAATAAAAAATAAAAAAAAGATTCTGGCTTTGATCGTACTGGCGAGTTGGTAGAAGCACCGGAGGGCGGTGAGGGGTGGGGGGCGTCTATGGCTGGGTATTTCAGGGTATCACCGAGTATGGCTGGGTATCTCTGAGTATGGCTGGGTATGGCAATTTATGGCAGGGTATTACAGAGTATTGGCGGGGTACTACAGAGTAATAGCAGGGTACTGCAGAGTATTGGGGGGTACTACAGAGTAATGGCAGGGTACTGCAGAGTATTGGGGGTACTGCAGAGTAATGGCAGGGTACTGCACTGCAGAGTAATGGCAGGGTACTGCAGAGTATTGGGGGTACTGCAGAGTAATGGCAGGGTACTGCAGAGTATTGGGGGTACTGCAGAGTAATGGCAGGGTACTGCACTGCAGAGTAATGGCAGGGTACTGCAGAGTATTGGGGGTACTGCAGAGTAATGGCAGGGTACTGCAGAGTATTGGGGGTACTGCAGAGTAATGGCAGGGTACTGCACTGCAGAGTAATGGCAGGGTACTGCAGAGTATTGGGGGTACTGCAGAGTAATGGCGGGTACTGCAGAGTAATGGCGGGTACTGCAGAGTATTGGGGGGTACTGCAGAGTAATGGGGGTTACTGCAGAGTAATGGGGGGTACTGCAGAGTAATGGCAGGGTACTGCACTGCAGAGTAATGGCAGGGTACTGCACTGCAGAGTAATGGCGGGGTACTGCAGAGTAATGGCAGGGTACTGCAGAGTATGCACTGGTATTGCAGAGTATTGGCAGGGAATTGAGGGGTTAAATTCGGTGAGCAGCGATGTGGGCACTGCAGATGCAGCCCACATCGCTGCTGACACCGATCTCTTTCCCCTCCGCTGTACCGATCGGTACAGAGAGGGGAGGGAGGAACAGGCGTCATAACATGACGCCGGTTTGTTTCCAAGTGATCACTCCGTCATTTGACGGAGCAATCACGTGGTAAACGGCCTCTATGAGCGGCCGTTTACCGTGATCCGTGATGCGACCCGGCGGTCACGGATGCTCTCGAGTGCGCACACCTCGGGGCACGCGAGAGCAGAATTCTGGGAGGCCGTTAATTAACGGCCTCTCAGAGTTAAACAACCGCCCTGAAGCCGTTAATCGGCAATGGGCAGTTGTTAAGTGGTTAAAGCTAGATCACTAGCTATATAGGTGAGGTGAATATAGTGGTGTATACTGCAGTCAGGGCACAGACAACAACCACTACACAGCAGCAAGATAGGAAATCAGCCAAAAACGATTGGTGTGTACTGTGTTGAAGGTACACAGAACACCCACTGCTTCAGATGCTAAGTAACACACTACACGAAGCCGCCTCAAAGGCGGCCTTATATAGTGTGGGGCGTGCACTACACAGCCTGAGCTATGATTGGCCACAGGCAGGATGCCTGTGGCCAATCATGGCTCTCCTCGCTGCCGGCGCTGCGATTGGCCAAGCATGCGGGGTCACAGTGCATGCTTGGCCAATCATGGGGCAGCAATGCACTGCGCCACCGCAGTGCATTGTGGTCCGCGCGCGCGTCACTCGAATTTTGACGCAAACGGCCCAAACGTTCGGAATTTGCCGAACGGCCGAACAGCCAATGTTCGAGTCGAACGTACGTTCGACTCGAACACGAAGCTCATCCCTACCACTAACTCCTGCAGATGCCTTTATTATAGAACACCAGAGATAAAGGGGTATATACAGATGTATACTGAGCTGTGCTGGAGGCACACACAACTTCCAATAACTCCTGCAGATGGCAAGTGGGCTCAAATAGAGAAGAGCTATGTAGGTGGATATAGCGGTGTGTACTGGGTACAGAGCACGCAGACAGCACGCCCAACTCCTAACACTACTGACTGCAAGCTCTATTATAAAAGATAGATCACTAGCTATATAGGTGAGGTGAATATAGTGGTGTATACTGCGGTCAGGGCACGCAGACAACAACCACTACAGAAGAGCAAGATCGAAAATAGGCTGATAACGATCGGTGTATACTGTGTTGAAGGTACACAGAACACCCACTAACTGCTTCAGACACCAACACACTACACAAGGCCGCCATGCTGGCGGCCTTATATAGTGTGGGGTGTATACTACACAGCCTGAGCTATGATTGGCCACAGGCATCCTGCCTGTGGCCAATCATGGCTCTCCTCGCTGCTGGCGCTGTGATTGGCCAAGCATGCGGGGTCACAGTGCATGCTTGGCCAATCATGAGCCATCAATGCACTGCGAGGACGCAGTGCATTGTGGGCCGTGAGTGCTACACGAATTTGGCGCGAACGGCCCATAACGTTCGGAATTCGCCGAACGGGCGAACAGCCGATGTTCGAGTTGAACGTATGTTCGACTCGATCATGAAGCCCATCCCTAATAACAAGCATAATGAGCAATGTTTTTGCCTTTAAATGCATCGTAAAGAACGTTCGTACACGTTAACGACAATTCGTATTTCGTACGAAACAGAACGGAATTTCGGACACGAAATACGAAGTACCAATTAATTTTATTACGAATCGAAACGGAACAGAACGAAACGAATTTATTGATGGCGCCCATGTCTATTACCCAATGGTCATTTATTTAAACCTCAATTCACAGTCACCTGCCAGTCCATTGGCATATTATACATCATGATCTGCCAATGTAATGCCTTTTACATAGGCAAAACGAAGCGTCCATTTTTCCACCGTATCAGGGACCATGTGTCCCTGGTACGTGGGAAAAAAATGGAGACTCCTATCAGCCGTCACTTTGGTCTTTACCATCAGTTCAATGATAATTTTATGCATTTTTTTGCATTAGAACATGTACCTCCGGGGGATAGGGGTGGCGACTACAATCGAATCCTACTGCAACGGGAAACCCGTTGGATATTTAACCTGGGGGCCACACGGTCCCCAGGTTTAAACGATGCGTTAAGTTTTAAACCTTTCTTATAAGGGAGTCTTAAAACTTGAATATTTAAGTTGTGCCCTTTGATGTGGGGGGATGTTCCTTTTTTTTTTTTTTTTGCCGTATTACCCTGTTGGGTATTGTCATGCTCCTAGCTTTAGATTTTGGTGATCAATAGAATCATCACTTCATTATCTAGATTTTCAGATTATTCAATTGTTATTGCAATGTAATTCTCTAGTTATTACAATAATCAACCCTTGCCACGAGGAGTTTTTTGGCCGCCCCTTTAAGACGATATGTACGGGCGCCCGGGGGCAATCTTTGCTAAATAAAGTTTTTTAGTCAATGCGACTGTTGTAATGTTGCCCCTTTTGTAAAACGAGGATCTATGTGCCCGCTACTAGTTTCCTTCTGTTCATCTAGGATTCGGAGGAATTGGGGACAGATGTGGTATTATCCCTCTGCCCCCCTCTCTCCTGGATTTGGCATTCTTTCCTGTTTGTACACGTGAATGGGCGTCTTGCCATTATCCAAGATGGCCGCCTGCGCGAGAGCGACATGAGTTATGTCGTTCGCGCATGCGCAGCACTAGAACTGGGCAGCACCTTGATGTATGCCATCGCCCAAGATGGCCGGTGCGCGAGCAGGACGTGAGTCACGTCGCTCGCGCATGCGCAGTAATAAAAATCTTCTACACCAAGGGAAATCATCCTCTAATGACACGCCCGCAGCCCGGCGGTGACGTCAGATGCCGCCGGGCTGGAGGCATGAGATTTAAACAGTGTTACTGTCATTGCCCACATGGCAATTGACGGAGAAGGACCGTATGATACTCTGCAGCAGTAACGATTGAGCGTCACATGAGCATCTATATGAAAGGTATACCTATAACCCTATCTGAATATGTTTAGAGAAGATTCTCATATAAACTTTTTAACAAAAAAGTTTATCTATGTGTGCATGTTACCTTTTCTGGTCTCTTTGGACCGATACTATCTGCTTGAAAACATTTTTTTGCCCTTAACCCCAATAGGCTACCTACATATTCAGAGGACCCAGTTTAAAGCTTAATCTGACAATACCCAGACATTTAAAGGCACACTGCCCTATACAGTTTGCATTGGCTCTACATATTATATCGTTGTCATCCTTCAGGTATGTTCTCATACGAGCAGTATCTGTTTTTTCAGATATTTTTTTTACATCTAAATTCACATTCCTTGCTCATTACTATTATCTCATGCCTCTGCAGATTGCCGGGGATTGCCGATGCTCTTCTGTGGCTTTGTTTTAGTTGGTTATCTTTATCTTCATGAAAGTCAGTTTAACAGACTCTTTCATATAAGCATGGAGCTATGACCCACCTGGTAAGACAGCTGGTGTTGTAATTATATTTTTTGTCTTGTCTAGTGTTTTTGCTTGAACAAGAAAATGTATGTGTTTATATACTTCTTTATATCAAACTTATCAGTGCATACTTAATATATCTATTGATAGTGTATGCCCCTGTAATCAATACTCACATGTATGTCTAAATATTAATATATATTTTGATTAGAAACTGTCATCTGTTCAGATTGTAAGTTTGATCAATAGACACCAAATATAATGTATATTGTTTGTCCGATAAAAATTCTTAGGAACCTATTGGCAATTTATTCATTTTGTTATTTTACTTTTCACTTTTTAATGTTAAACGCTGCAACATCCTGAGGAAGTTCAAGAGAGCGAAACATGTTCAAAAATGCAGCACCTCTTTGTATAGATTGGTAACACGTATGGACATCTGTGATTCTGTACCAGCTCTGTACATTAGTACTTGATATGTGTACTCACATTTTTTTCTATCAATGTTTCTAATATGCATTTGCATTCCAAAATAAAACTTTATTCATTCTATTGTTGGCATGCGATTGTTCTGCCTTTATAAAGGTACTGTTTAAAAGTCCCGGGGGTTGGTTACCTCCAACCCCTTTACCCTTTTCCCTTTATCTTTAAAATATATATTTTGGGATGTGGTACCACCCCGCTATGGTCAATTCATCTATTTAATCCTTTTTGTTAAAGTTCGGGATATGTATAGTACATGAGGCAAGAGGTACATCTTAGTGAGTGCAATGTGTCTGGCCCATGATGCTTGAACACTTTTTAAATCTTGTGCAGTGTTTTGCAGTTTGGTTACTAGATGTTAAAAAGTATGGAAAAGTAGGTGGAAAGTAGGAGTAGTCAAGTAGATACCTAAATAGGAGAGAGGAGAGAGTAAAGTCTGGGGCCCATGAAAAGGAGATGTGTTTATCAATGCATTGCTTGATGTTAGGTTTGATATTGGCTCCAATCATACAGGATTTGGAGTAATTGATTTTGTATAAAGATGCTTTGCTAAAAAGGTCCAGGGTATGATGAAGATGGGGGAGAGATTGTGTGGGGTTGGTAATAGAGAAGATCACATCATCTGCAAGTCCAATTTTATGGTTGAGCTTCCCAATCTCAATGCCGGAAATGGCAGGGTTTGTACGAATGGAATGTGCCAGTGGTTCCATGATGAGAGTAAAAATTAATGGGGATAAGGGGCAGCCTTGACAAGTTACATTAGTTATATCGAAGGGATCTGAGAGAATACCCAAATGTATGACTCTGGCGCTGGGGGAAGAAAATAGAGCCAATATTGCTTTTAGTATAGGGCCAGAGAAGCAAAATTTCAGTAAGATCACTTTTAGGTAATTCCAATCTACTCTATCAAATGCCTTCTCTGCATCTAGAGAGATAAACAGAGAAGGCGCTCAGTGGTGTTCGACTCATTGCAACAAGTCAATATACTGGTGGGTGCTGTCGGATGCCTGCCTTCCGTTGACAGATCACACTTGGTCTGGATGGACCAAGTGAGGGATGATAGCGGAAATACGTGAAGCCAGGAGCTTAGTGTAGAATTTTGTATTGGTATTCAGTAATGAGATGGGTCTATGGCTGGCTGGGTCATCTGCTGGTTTGCCTGGTTTGTGGTTGTTTCAAGGGCTTCCGAAGGGATTGAGCCTGTGGGGAGCATATGATTGAATGAGTTACATAGATAAGGAGTTAGCAATGTAGAGTTTTTTTTATAATTATCATTGCTAAAGCCATCAGGTCCAGGGGCTTTATGTAGTGGGAGGGAGGAGATAGTGCTTTCAAGTTCAGTAATCGAGAAGGGTCTAGAGATGGTGTGTATTTGTTTGGGAGATAGAGATGGCAGGTGTATGTGATCTAGGAATTGTGCTATATCAGATGATGTGGGAGAGGGGGCTTCACCGGTGATGGCTAAGTTGTATAAATTGGCATAGAACTGACTGAATTAGTTGGCTATGTCTTTAGGATTAGTGAGGCAAGTGTGGGTAGTGGATGTGAGGTATGAGATTTTGGTGTGCAATAGGCGGCATTTGAGCTGCTTTGCAAGACAAGCTCCTGGTTTGTTATGGTAGTCTTAACCTTTTTAGGGATAGGTCAAAGTTTGAGTGTGTTTGCTAGCTCTTCTGATTTTGTGTAGTTTGGTTCCTAGGAGTGGGGAGGGCTGGGCTTTGTGTGCAGTTTCAAGAGAGCGTATTTGTTCTAGTAATTTTGTGATGGTAGCTTGTGTTCCTTTTTTTCCTGCAATCCAATTTAATGAGGAGACCCCTGAGACATGCCTTATACACATTCTGGCAGACAGTGGGGTTCGACACAAAATCGAAATTTAGCAAGAAATGGTTTTCAATTTTGGATGCGACATGTTTATGGAGATGGGGGTGAGAGATAAGTGAGATGTTAAGCCTCCACGTTTTCCTCAATTGTTTAGGAAGAGGAGGAAAGAGCTTAAGCAGAATTGGGGTGTGGTCAGACAACATGATGGTGTCAATCTTTGCATCTTGTACTGTTTGGAGAATATGTTGTCCACCAGAAACATGTCTATCCTGGAATAGGACTTTTGCGTGTGTGAATAAAAGGTATAGTCCTTCTCAGTGTCATGTAGGCATCTCCATGGGTCATATTGATCTTCAGATCAAAGTAGAGATGAGAGAATAGGGGGTAGACATGTGCGATTCGTTTCATACGAATCTCAAATTCGTACGAATTTCCCTAAATTCGTACGTTCGGGAGGATCCGAAATACGAATTGCCATGCGTCCAAATTCTGTACGAAATAAGAACTTTTGTTTACGAATCCGAAGGAGGAAGTCAGCACAGCACAGGGATGGTGGGAGCCCCTCATCTAACGAATATTCGTATTTCGGATAGGAAATTCTTCAACGGAATTTCGTATTTCGGATAAAAACAAAACTTCCATCAGCATCGACTGTCATATTGAGGTATATTTTTGCTGTTAAATTCATTTTAACGAACGTTCGTACAAGTTAATGAACCTAACGACAATTCGTATTTAATACGAATTGAAACTGAATTTTGGACACGAAATACGAAGTACGAATTAATTTTAATACGAACCATAACGGAACAGAATGAAACAAATTTATTGACGGCGCCCATGTCCAATAGGGAGTGCCGTGGGAAGGGTGTTAGTTTCCCTATAACGGTTTTATAGAACTGACCTTGTGGGTATTGGGGACATATAGATTGACAATCGTCATATTATGGTTGTTGATAGAGGCATGTAGTATGATATACCTGCCAAATATGTCTATTTCTGAGTGAATCCGTTGAAACGCTACTGTAGAGCATATAGCTATGAGGACTCCAGCTTTTTTCTTAGGTGAGTTGGCATAAAAGCAATGTAGAAACTGTTTATGAGAACAAGATGGAGGTTTGAGATGAGAGGTGGGTTTCTTGCATGCATATGAGATCTGTGTTAAGTCTCAGTGCTTCTTTCCATAGTAAATGACGCTTAAAGGGGTAGTTGAGGCCTTTGGCATTTAGGGAGGTAATGTTAAGAGCCATAGCAAGTTTGTGTTAAACAAGGCTTTGAGATGTGGAGGGGGGGGGGATCACCTGTTGATTCGCACACCAAACTTATGAGTGCTGTTTGTTACATATAACAATAGCACTTACTGATCACTGGTACAATAGTAGATACAAGAAAATGTAAAAAGCAATAAGGATAGCTTATTGAAATGTCAGTAAAGTTTAGAACTTGTGGTAGAGCGCTTAGCACTCTGTGTTATCCAGGTGCAAGTGTGAGAGAAAAAAGCACCGAAACAAAGACAAAAAAAGGGAACAAAAAAAAGGAAGGTGAACATAGAATACTCATCTGGGACATTAAGTCGTTAAGGAGAGAAGTCATTTCCAAGTCACTCGTTTAGGAACAAAGGTGGCCCTGAGTCAGACTGGAATGTCAATGGAGGTGTTGGTTGCAAAGTGAGGCACGGTTGCTGTTGTCGGATGATTGTTGTCAGCGTAAATCCATCGCTGGTGGGGGTGAGGAGATGAGGCCCCAATTTAACAATCTTTTAATGCCTTCTTTAGGAGTGAAGATGGTGGTTCATTGACTTTGGAATGTCATCATCAATTTGGTGGAGAAACCTCACTTGTAGGTCATGTTGCCATCCCGGAGGACTGTAGTGACTAGAGCAAATTCTCTTCATTTTTCCGCAGTGGCATCTGAGATATCTATGTAAAGTGAGATTGAGGAGTAAGGATTTGGCAGAGAAGCGCTAGTGCAGGCTGCAGACATGACTTTTTCTTTAACTTGGAAGAAATTAATAAGTCTTGTGTGACCGTTTCTGGTAGGTAATTCGGTTTGCGATCCTGTGAGCAAGGTCCATAGCAAGATCAGCTTGTGATAGTTGGGGAATAAGCTTGAGAAACAGTTGCTGAATTTAGTGAATGAGGTCTGAAGGTTTCATAGTCTCATTGATGCCTCTGAACTTTATATTGTTCCTCCTGGATCGATCATCAAGGGCGGCCACTTTAGCTTTTAAAAAATTGGATTTCTTGCGAGTGCTGGTGGTATGCCTCAGATGCTTCATGGTGGGCAGTGGTATGTTCTGTAATTTGCCTCTTAAGCATGTCTCTACACTCCTCTATCTGATCCACTCTGGAGTGGAGGGAAAATAAGGATGAGTGGAGTTTGTTGCGTAAGACCTTTTGCAGGGATTTTAGCATCAGTTTCACAGTGTGTTCTGAGGCAGGCTGGTCACTGGCAGGGAGAGCAGCCAGGGATTACTGGCATACTTTCACTTTCCTCAAGTTCATCCCAGTGCTGTTTTTTGTACAGCAGGACTTTGGAGGGAGAGGGTGGTGGGGACTGTGCTGGTCCCTTACCTCTATCAGCTGATGAGCTTTGATGAGGTGGGAAGTCAGGCTCAGTGCTGTCCATGTCTTCCAGATTGAGTGCTGGACCTTGTGGTACATCTGTTGCTGGCACGGGAGGAGGGAGAGACACCGCTCCAGCGTAATTTTGGCTGCAATGCATGCCTTTGCCTGTGAGTGTGCTTCCCTGTGTATAGAAGGCAGCACGACTTGCTTGTGCAGTGGTATTTCTTTTTTGACATACTGCTGTGATCCTCAGTGTTCCAGCTCCCCTCCAGAGTAGGAGAGAGAGAGGAGAAAGGCTGCTGTGGCAGGCAGTGGGTTGCTTGTTGTCCCAGTGCTGAGCGGAGCTTATGGGTTAAGTGGCCATCTTGCTCTGTGGCCAGTCATGCAGGTTAATCCAATTATATACATCTTGTGAAATTTGAAGTGTAAAAAAAGGATGGTAGCATCCTCCTTGAAACATGAGCATTTGCCTTGAGGTAGTTATATTAATTTAGTTATATACAAAAAACATCAAACCTTACTTCAAAAAAGTGATACAATCTTTTAAAGGGAAACCTGTAAGAATAATAACTTCAAAGTTATTTTACATTCCTTTCAGGGTATTTTAAATCCTGATCGTTTCCTTCATCATTATTCTTCACTCATGCAGCAGTATTTGTCCTTGCCCCCCTTTTTTTTTTCTTTTCTAGTCCATTGCCTTCCTTGTTTGTGTCTAAAAAGACATCAAAATTTTACTATCAGTCTTTTTAAAAATGCCTGAGCGTCATTTTGCTGATCCTTCCATGTCAGTTGTTGATTGATCTTCACTCAATTATTCCCAGTTATCACACTAGCCAGTAGTTCTATTCCTTCTAGGGAATTTTGGATATCTCCCATTTCTGGAAATCCAGTCTATATCCCTCAGTATTATTTTGTTTTATATTTTAACTATTATTTTTTTGTTTTTTCTCTACTTTCCTTTTTAATGAATGCTCCAATTAATAAAATACATTTTTCCCTTAAACCTAAAATTGAATTTTCTAATCTGTTTAGTAACATTTTTTTGTGTTAGCAAAATAAGCTTTTTAAACCATTCCTTTGATCTTCATTACCTAGTGCCTCTAAGGATGCTCTAATTTCCTAAAGTGTTACTAAGCACAGGACCCTGTATTCACTATATCTGGTCTCCTACAGTACACAGAACATGGAAATGCAATAGTTTTAGTAAATATAAACTGCTAAATAGTGATGGACGAACTTCCGACGCGACGTTTCGTGAACGCGGACCGCGAACACGGCCGATAGTTCGCTAACCGTAAAGTTTGCGGCGGGCCCCATTGACTTCAATGGGAGGCGAACTTTGCAAACCTGCAGGTCAAATTTGCAGCCACAAAATAATTACTAGCTGTGCAAACAATGTCCCACCACATGGCCAATGACATAACACATGTATGAGGTGAATCTGGGATCGACAACTACAAGCATTCTTTTTTTATATGTGAAATTGTGACAATTCAGGACTGTGGAGCGCATGCAGGCAATGGAGGAGAGGGAAGGTCAGGGTAGGCAAAGAAGAGGGTGCAGGAGATTATCACCAGCAGCGTGACATACAGCAATGACACCAGCACCATGATATACAGCACTGACACCAGCACCGTGATATACAGCACTGACATCAGCAGCGTGACATACAGCAATGACACCTGCACCGTGATAGAGTGATCTGACACCAGCATCGTGATAGAGAGCACTGACATCAGCAGCGTGACATAAAGCACTGACACCAGCACCGTGATATACAGCACTGACAGCAGCACCGTGACAGAGAGCACTGACATCAGCAGCGTGGCATACAGCAATGACACCTGCACCGTGATAGAGTGATCTGACACCAGCACCGTGATAGAGAGCACTGACATCAGCAGCGTGACATAAAGCACTGACACCAGCACCGTGATATACAGCACTGACACCAGCACCGTGATAGAGAGCACTGACATCAGCAGCGTGACATACAGCATTGACACCTGCACCGTGATAGAGTGATCTGACAGCAGCACCGTGATAGAGAGCACTGACATCAGCAGCGTGACATAAAGCACTGACACCAGCACCGTGATATACAGCACTGACACCAGCACCGTGATATACAGCACTGACATCAGCAGCGTGACATACAGTAATGACACCTGCACCGTGATAGAGTGATCTGACACCAGCTGCGTGATAGAGAGCACTGACATCAGCAGCGTGACATAAAGCAATGACACCTGTACCGTGATAGAGTGATCTGACACCAGCACCGTGATAGAGAGCACTGACATCAGCAGCGTGACATAAAGCACTGACACCAGCACCGTGATATACAGCACTGACAGCAGCACCGTGACAGAGAGCACTGACATCAGCAGCGTGGCATACAGCAATGACACCTGCACCGTGATAGAGTGATCTGACACCAGCACCGTGATAGAGAGCACTGACATCAGCAGCGTGACATAAAGCACTGACACCAGCACCGTGATATACAGCACTGACACCAGCACCGTGATAGAGAGCACTGACATCAGCAGCGTGACATACAGCATTGACACCTGCACCGTGATAGAGTGATCTGACAGCAGCACCGTGATAGAGAGCACTGACATCAGCAGCGTGACATAAAGCACTGACACCAGCACCGTGATATACAGCACTGACACCAGCACCGTGATATACAGCACTGACATCAGCAGCGTGACATACAGTAATGACACCTGCACCGTGATAGAGTGATCTGACACCAGCTGCGTGATAGAGAGCACTGACATCAGCAGCGTGACATAAAGCAATGACACCTGTACCGTGATAGAGTGATCTGACACCAGCACCGTGATAGAGAGCACTGACATCAGCAGTGTGACATACAGCATTGACACCTGTACCGTGATAGAGTGATCTGACACCAGCACCAGCACCGTGATAGAGAGCACTGACATCAGCAGCGTGACATACAGCACTGACACCAGCACCGTGATATACAGCACTGACACCTGCACCGTGATATAAAGCACTGACACCTGCACCGTAAGTAGCCCCAGGAGGAAGTCAGCATAGCACAGGGATGGTGGGGGCCCCTCATAATGAGCATAGCACAGGGATGGTGGGAGCCCCTCATAATATGCACAGCAGAGGTACAGCCCCAGCAGGAAGTCAGTACAGCACATGGATGGTGGGAGTGCCTCATAATGAGCATAGCACAGGGATGATGGGAGCCCCTCATAATATGCACAGCAGAGGTACAGCCTCAGGAGGAAGTCAGCACAGCACAGGGATGGTGGGAGCCCCTCATAATAAGCAGCCCCAGGAGGAAGTCAGCACAGCACAGGGATGGTGGGAGCCAATCATAATAAGCAGCCCCAGGAGGAAGTCAGCATAGCACAGGGATGGTGGGAGCCCCTCATAATAAGCAGCCCCAGGAGGAAGTCAGCACAGCACAGGGATGGTGAACTTTACAAACCTACAGGTCATATTTGCAGCCACAAAATAATTACTAGCTGTGCACACATAGTCCCACCACATGGCCAATGACATAACACATGTAAGAGGTGAATCTGGGATCGACAACTACAAGCATTCTTTTATTATATGTGAAATTCTGACAATTCAGGACTCTTGAGACGATGGAGGATAGGGAAAGTCAGGGTAGGCAAAGAAGAGGGTGCAGGAGATTATCACCAGCACCAGCACCATGATATAGAGCACTGACACCTGCACCGTGATAGAGTGATCTGACACCAGCACCGTGATAGAGAGCACTGACATCAGCAGCGTGACATAAAGCACTGACACCAGCACCGTGATATACCAGTCCTTAAGGATTAGCAGACTGTACCTCACTCAACCCTATATACTGTAGTACCCTAGACCTTACCAGTCCTTATAAGGACCTTTGTAGAACTAGTAGGTTGTGAATAGGGATGAGCTTCGTGTTCGAGTCGAACATATGTTCGACTCGAACATCGGCTGTTCGCCCGTTCGGCGAATTCCGAACATTATGGGCCGTTCGCGCCAAATTCGTGTGACGCTCACGGCCCACAATGCACTGTGTCATCGCAGTGCATTGCTGGCTCATGATTGGCCAAGCATGCACTGTGACATGCATGCTTGGCCAATCACAGCGCCAGCAGCGAGGAGAGCCATGATTGGCCACAGGCAGGATGCCTGTGGCCAATCATAGCTCAGGCTGTGTAGTACACGCCCCACACTATATAAGGCCGCCAGCGCGACGGCCTTCTGTAGTGTGTTGGCGTCTGAAGCAGTTAGTGGGTGTTCTGTGTACCTTCAACACAGTATACACTGATCGTTATTGGCCGATTTTCGATCTTGCTGTTGTGTAGTGGTTGTTGTCTGCGTGCCCTGACCGCAGTATACACCGCTATATTCACCTCACCTATATAGCTAGTGATCTATCTTTTATAATAGAACTTGCAGTCAGTAGTGTTAGGAGCTTGTGCGTGCTGTCTGCGTGCTCTGTACCCAGTACACACCGCTATATCCACCTACATAGCTGTTCTCTATTTGAGCCCACTTGCCATCTGCAGGAGTTATTGGAAGTTGTGTGTGCCTCCAGCACAGCTCAGTATACATCTGTATATACCCCTTTATCTCTGGTGTTCTATAATAAAGGCATCTGCAGGAGTTAGTGGGTGTTTTGTGCCTCCAGCACAATATACACCTTTATCTACCCTTTATTGCTGTTCTCTAATAGAGCCATCTGCAGGGCTTAGTGGGTGTTGTGTGACTCCATTACAGTATACCCCTTTATCTCTGGTGTTCTATACGAAAGGCATATGCAGGAGTTAGTGGGTGTTGTGTGCCTCCCGCACAATATACACTACCCAACTGCTGTTTTACCCAACTCCCTTCAGGCCATTACCATGTCTGGAAGGCCAGCAAGGAGGCTCTGTGTCTAGAGACAACAGTGCTGGTCGTGGACCCGGCGCATTGTCATCAGCACGTGGCCATGGGACACGCTTGTCCTTCTTTTCGGCAGCTGGACATGTTGAACCGCAACATGCCAACGACTTGGTAGAGTGGATGACCAAGCCCTCTTCATCCTCCTCATCCTCTCTCACCCAGTCTCAGGGTACTAGCAAAGCAGCTGCCAATGCATCATCTTCCCTCCTCTCAATGTCATCATCAATGACTCCTTCCCTAGACCCACCACGTCCTCCTGAGGAGTCTCCAGAACTCTTTGAGCACAGTGTTGGGTACATGCTCCAGGAGGATGCCCAGTGTTTTGTAGGCTCTGATGATGACACTCAGCTAGAGAAAGGCAGTAGCGTGAATGCAGTGAGAGGGGATGCTCAAGAAGGACAGCAATCTGGCAGTCATGTTCCACAAGCTGCAGCATATTGCCAGGTTTGCTACAGTGATGAATAGGGAGGGGATGATGAGGGCACTGACTCCACGTGGGTGCCTGGTAGGAGAGAGGAGGAGGAGGAGGAGGTACATATCCAACGAGGCAGGATGCCCTCCGGGGGCCAGCTTAGGGGCAGCACACCGACTGAATCACACCGCAGAGCTCCGCCTGTGCAGGGCGCTGCCTCTGCGCGTTATTCTAAAAGTTCTTTGGTGTGGGCCTTTTTTGAGACCAGTGCATCAGATCGCACCACTGCTATTTGCAACATATGTCTCAAGCGTATCTCGCGTGGCCAAAACATCAGCCGCTTGGGCACCACATGCTTGACCAGACATATGTTGACCTGCCATGCAGCTCGTTGGCAAGCGTACCTCAAAGACCCACACCAAAGAACAAAGCGGACCTCTCCTTGCTCCTCATCAGCTGGCATCTCCAACCCCACTAGACCTTCAGTCCTCTCTGAAACCTGCTCTGAGAGGAATGAAGGTGTAGAATTAGGTGTGTCACAGCCAAGTGCTTCCGGGCACTCTGCTAGCAGTACACCCACGTCCGATTATAGCAGGCAAATGTCCCTGCCCCAGCTGCTGGACCGGCGAAAGAAGTTCACTCCCAGCCATCCACATGCAAAGCGGTTGAATGCTAGCTTGGCTAAATTGCTAGCACTTCAACTGCTGCCTTTTCAGTTGGTAGACTCGGCCCCCTTCCGTGAGTTTGTACAATGTGCGGTTCCTCAGTGGCAGGTCCCCAAACGCCACTTTTTCTCACGGAAGGCGATTCCGGCTCTCTACCGGCATGTGGAAGGCAATGTCCTTGCCTCGCTGGACAGGGTGGACAGCGGTAAGGTGCATATTACTGCTGACTCATGGTCCAGCAGGCATGGACAGGGACGTTACCTGTCTTTCACGGCCCATTGGGTCACTCTTCTGGCAGCTGGAAAGGATGCAGGACAAGGTGCAGTAGTGTTGGAGGTTGTGCCACCACCACGCCTCCAAAATGCTACTATTGGTTGTGATACAACTCTCTCTTCCACCCCCTCCTCTTCTTCTTCCTCCATGGCCTCTTCCAGTGCTCTGTCCTCAGAACCAGCGGTGCTCCGTAGGCGTTCCAGGGGCTACGCAAGTACGCAGGCAAAACGATGCCATGCCGTGCTTGCGCTGGTTTGTTTAGGGGACAGGAGCCACACTGGGGCGGATGTTTTGTCAGCTCTGCAGGGACAGGCCGAGAGGTGGTTGACGCCACGCCAGCTTAAGCCAGGAATGGTGGTTTGCGACAATGGCACCAACCTCCTCTCCGCCCTCCGACAGGGACAACTGACCCATGTGCCCTGTGTAGCTCAGGTCCTTAACCTGGTGGTGCAGCGGTTCTTGGGCAGGTACCCCGGCTTACAGGATGTCCTGAAGCAGGCCAGGAAAGTCTGTGTGCATTTCCGCCGATCATTTAATGCCTGTGCTCGGCTGGCTGAGCTCCAAAAGGAGTTGAACCTGCCCAAGAACCGCCTTATATGTGACATGCCCACCAGGTGGAACTCAAAGTTGGCCATGCCGCAGCGGCTGCACACGCAGCAGAGGGCCATTAATGAGTACCTGTGCGACTACGGCACCAGGACAGGGTCAGGGGAGCTCGGTTTTTTCTCACCACGCCAGTGGGGCATGATCAAGGATGCATGCACTGTCCTGTCACCATTTGAGGAGGCCACAAGGATGGTGAGCAGTGACAGTGCATGCATCAGTGACACTGTACCTCTTGTCCACCTTTTGGAGCATACGCTGCGTGGAATAATGGACAGTGCACTTGAGGCAGAACAGAGGCAGGAAGAGGAGGACTTCCTTGCCTCTCAAGGCCCCCTTTATCCAGACAGTGTTCCTGCTGTGCCACCCATCACACAGGAAGAGGATGAGGAGGAGGAAGAGGAGGAGGAGGACGATTGTGTCAGCATGGAGGTGGAGGCTGGCACTCAGCATCAGCAGCAGCAGTCTTGTAGGGATGATTTACAGTCCCAAGAAACACGTGGACTTGTACGTGGCTGGGAGGAGGTAGCTGCGGATCATGTTGTCCTTAGTGACCCAGAGGACTCCGGACCGAATGCATCAGCTAACCTACGCTGCATGGCCTCCCTGATCCTGCAAAGCCTGCGGAAGGATCCTCGTATTCTTCGGATCAAGGAGAGGGACCATTATTGGCTGGCCACTCTCCTTGATCCACGGTACAAGGGTAAGGTTGCCGACCTTATCTTGCCATCGCAGAGGGAGCAGAGGATGAGACATCTCCAGGAGGCATTGCAGAAAGGTCTGTGCAACGCGTTCCCAGAGACTGGGAGGTTACAAACTCCTGGTCCTGGACAACGTGTTGCTGAGGCATCGGTCAGAAGGAGCGGTGGAGAAGGTGGCCGTCTGACTGATGCTTTCAGACAATTTTTTAGTCCGCAGCCCCAAGGTATGATCGGTTCCAGCAACCATCGCCAGCGTCTGATTTACATGGTGCAGGAATACCTAGGGGCAAGGTCATACTTGGACACCTTTCCCACTGAAAATCCTCTGGCTTACTGGGTCTTGAGGATGGATCACTGCACAGTATGCAATTGAGCTACTGGCCTGTCCTGCATCCAGCGTTCTTTCGGAACGCACCTTCAGTGCTGCAGGTGGCTTTGTTACCGATCACAGGGTGTGCCTGTCCACCGAATCAGTTGATCGACTGACCTTCATCAAGATGAATCAGTCTTGGATAACTCACAGCTACCAAGCACCTGAAGCTGATGTAACCGAATAATTTTTTTTGAAATATCACATCCCTTCAAGACTGCCTATGCTGATGCTGAGTGACTGTCCTGTTATGTTGATTGTCTATCCTCTTCCTCCTCCGCTGATATGTTGGAAGAACATTTCTGGTTCTGGGAGATGCCATCAGCCCAATTTTTCTGCCCCTGTTTAACAGGGGCGTTTAATTACAATTTTTGATGCAATGCTTTGCAGCAGGGCTAATTCCTGCAATAAAACTAGAGTATATGGGAGAGGTTGCAGTGTGGTGGCACCAGCACCAGTGCCTAAGGCCCAATTTTTCTGCCCCTGTCTAACAGGGGCGTTTAAGTACAATTTTTGATGCAATGCTTTGCAGCAGGGCTAATTCCTGCAATAAAACTAGAGTATATGGGAGAGGTTGCAGTGTGGTGGCACCAGCACCAGTGCCTAAGGCCCAAATCTTTCTGCCCCTGTTTAACAGGGGCGTTTAATTACAATTTTTTTTTGTCAATAAATTTTTATTGTTTTATAAAGGTGATACACAGGTAATTGGTACAGGACATGTTGACTTTACAGTTGTAATTAACAGTCGATGCAATGGAGGAAGGGAAGAGGGGAGAGAGAAAGAGAAGGTAGAAAAAAAACAAAAAAGAAAGAAACGAGAAAGAAATGGATAAGTAGGTGGTTACACAAACAGTAATGCAAATACTGGTTACTACACAGAATATATCTTATCGGGATTAAGATCTAGGTCACAGAATTCTTATATTTGTTGGTCCAAATTTTCCATTGCTTATCAAATAGACCGCACTTCAATGTATTTATAGCAAGTGCACGCTCTATAGTGTGGTGTTGGTTCACTCTTCTAATCAGGTCAGAGATGTTTACCGTCATGACAGTTTTCCAATGTTGTAATATCATGGATCTAGCAGAAAGAAGGATGTTGGAAATAACAATCCGCATATCATGTGGAAATTGTTCAATACCCATATGTAGGATCGCTAGGGATGGATTGGGGCGAGTGACGATACCCGTGAGCGATGTTATTAGTTGGAACACTTGGTTCCAGTAACTAACCAAATTGGGGCACTCCCAAAACATATGTAGTAGGTGTCCTGGTTGTCCACAATTTCTCCAACATGTACTCTGGGCAGATGGAGAAAATGTTGCCAGTCTACACGGTGTGTATTGCCATCTGTTGATGATTCTAATGGTTATTGCCCAATGATTAATAGAACATGAGGCTTTTTGGATTTCTCGAAATGCAGCTGTCCACTGGTCATCCGTGAATGTTTTCCCTAAATCTGCCTCCCATTTATTAATCGATTTTGTTTTCACAAAGGATTGTTTATCCTGTAGAAGGGAGTAGAAAAGCGAAATGCCTTTCCTGGTGGGGCGTTCGCGAGTTAAGAAGGTCCATGCACTGGATGGCATTGTTAGTGTGGGGGGAGGGTTACGTTTCAGAAAATGTGCCACTTGGATGCATGTAAATTGGTACTTGTTGGGGAGATCGTATTGAGCCATAATCTGTGTGCTGGAGAGAGCTGTACCATTAGACAATAGGTCTTGGATGTTATGGATACCGTGGTTGGGAAACTGCTTTAGGGACAGCATAGGGATTCTATTCTCGAGCAAGCTAAGCGGAAATTTGTATTCCACAGCATTTTGAGATTTATGGGTATGATGGAGGAAGAACCTCCATGTCTGTAGGGAGGCTATGAGGGTGGGAGCCATGGAATGGAGAGCCCAGGGTTTCCAGACATCACTCACGAGTAGTGCCACTAGATCTGACATTGGGGCCATATGCCTTTCCAGCTCAACCCAAAGTGGTGAATCTATAGTTTTGAACCAGTGTTGGAGTTGGTCTAGTCTAGATGCCCACAAATAATCATAAACGTCAATTAGTCCCACTCCACCTACTCGGTTATGCGGGATCAGGTTGCTAGGAGAGCAGCGAGCTTTTTTACCATTCCATATGAATTTCCACAGAGTAGTAGACAAGGTCTTAAAGAAATGGGTTGGGATAGGTATAGGTATGGATCTGAACATATACAATATGAGAGGGAGAACTAACATCTTACACGCTGCCAATCTACCCATCCAGGATAGTTCAGTCTTGGCTATGCATTTAAGCGTTTCATCTATCTTTAGAAGCAGTGGCTTAATGTTGACAGAGACTAGGGTTTTCGTGGAATTGATGATTTTTATACCTAAGTAGGGTATGCTATCCTCTTTCCATACATATGGAAGGGTGTTTTGAAGTTGGAGTTTGATACGTTTGTCAATTCCTAAATCTAGAATCAATGATTTAGCAAAATTAACTTTATAGTACGAAATCTCACCAAAGTTTTTCAAAGTTTCATGGACTAAGGGGAGAGACCTGGATGGGTTTGTCAGCAGCAGGACAACGTCATCGGCAAACAAATTGATAACGTGGTTACGAGATCCTAACACGTGTCCAGTAATATCGGCCTGGGATCTAATGGCCTCCGCCAGGGGTTCTATCATAAGGTTAAAAATGGTTGGGGATAGTGGACACCCCTGGCGGGTGCCATTAGAAATAGGGAACGGTGTGGAGAGCATACCAGCTGTTAAGACTTGGGCTGATGGATTGGAATACAAAGCCAACATTGCGTTGGAGATGAGACCGTGAAAGCCAAATTTTTGGAGGACTTCTTTCATATAACACCATTCCACCCTATCAAATGCCTTCTCTGCGTCTATGGAGAGCAGCAGAGAAGGCGTTTTAGTTAAATTAGCATAATGAACAATATTAATAATACGTCTTGTAGCATCAGAAGTTTGTCTCCCCCTGATGAAGCCCATCTGGTCGCTCTTAATTAAGGAAGGCATAAACTCCGACAGTCTAAGGGCGATAAGTTTGGCGTAGATCTTTATATCCGTGTTTAGGAGAGAAATAGGTCTAAAATTACTAGGGGTAGTGGGATCTTTTCCAGGTTTGGGTATGGTGGTCACGTAGGCTTTTAACATTTCATTTGGAAAGGATGCTGAGGTTGCTGCCTGTGTGAACATTTTTTGGAGATGCGGGGAGAGAATAGTGGAGAAGGTTTTGAAATATTCATTATTTAGTCCATCAGGAACGGGGGATTTCCCCTGAGGAAGTGAAGTGATGACTGATATTATTTCATGGCTTGTGAACGGCGAATTCAGCAATTCAAGCTGTGTTTCGGAGAGTCTAGGGAGATCTAAATCTTTGAGGAAATGCTGTATTTTGGGAACAGTAGGTTGAGAAGTGTGGGGGTCAGTGCTAAGGTTATAACGTTCACTGTAATATTGTGCAAAGTGGTTTGCGATTTCCTGAGGATTAATGATTTTATGATGGGATATAGGGTGTATCAAATGGGAAATCCTAGTTTTGGTGCGTATTGCTCTAATCCTATTGGCAAGATATTTGCCTGCTCTATTTGCACAGGCGTAGGTACGTAACTTCAAGCGTCTAAGGTAGAAATCATAGTTTTGGGCCAGGTGATCTCTCAATTTTTCTCTGAGTAAAGTTATTTGAATAGTCCGCTGGTGGAAGGGAGATGCTTTATTAAGGGCTTCTAAATTGTGGATGTCGGAAGTAATGGAGTCTATGGTTGCAGTATACTTCTTTTTAGCTCTAGCTCCTAGCTGGATAAGGATGCCTCTAATAAACGCTTTATGGGCATGCCAGAGTGTGAAAGGACTCTCTACTGAATGCTCATTTTGTTGGAAGTATGTTTTAAGGTTTTGAGAAATCAGTTCCCTAGTACCGGAGTCCTGTAGTAATCTAACACTGCATCGCCAGATGGGTGACGAGGGGGAGACACCCTTCTCATGTATAGAAAGTGATATGGCAGAATGGTCAGACCACGTAATATCATATATCTCAGAGGATGAAACATTTTGTAAAGTCCATTGATCTGATAAAAAGAAGTCTATTCTGGAATAAGACCCATGTACATGGGAGAAGAAGGTAAAGTCTTTCTCGTTGCCATGTGTGCATCTCCACACATCGTACAATTTCTCTGAATGTAGGACCTTATTTAGGTAGGTGTTGTTGCTACGTTTGACATTAGAAGTGTCAAGTTGTGGGTCGACAATGAGGTTGAAATCGCCACCAATAATGAGACTACCATATTGGATAGATTGTATTTTACGGATTAGTCTATTCAAAAACCTAATCTGTCGGGTGTTTGGGGCGTATATGGATACAATGGTGTACGGTTTAGAGTTAATATCACCCTGGATAATAATATAGCGACCATTGTCGGCTGTGATGGAGTTCTTGAGATGGAAGGAGACCGTGTCACGGATGGTAAGAAGAACACCTCCGCTTTTTTTATTTGGATTATTTGCCAGGAATACATGTGGGTAGTTTTTGTGTGTACATTTGGGATGGTTGTCCTGTTGAAAATGAGTTTCCTGCACACATAAAATATCCGCCTTTAGTTTATGAGCTTCGGTCCACAGCGAGTAGCGTTTCACGGGGTGGTTGAGGCCTCTGGCATTAATGGAAACAAAAGTAATAGTCATATTTCAGGTGGGAAAAAATGTGTAGGTGTACTCACAGTGTCCTTCGAGAGTTATTATAGTCATCTGATCTCCATGAGGTTGACAGAAGAGATGCTGCCATGGTAGTTAGAAATGTAGTAGGGCAGGAGATGAAGGGTCCATAATGTGTAGGTCCAGTGCTATTGAAACAAAGGGTATAACCACAAAAATAAACAATAACGTATAGAATAGTAAAAATAGAATCATATAAGCGATCCATATGCAAACAAAGCTGCAGAAATGACAAATGTCAGGGGTAAGAACAAGGAGAGATGAAGAAATCCTTGTGTCCAGGGAGAGAACATATTTGTTAGCGGTGTATGATCATTTACTGCCATCAGTGACATTTTCACTTGCCACTCTTCCGGAATAGGACGTAGTTGTGTTGCGGGTGGTTCCAGAGGGCTTTGTTGTGGAAGTATGCCCCATTGGTGCAAGAGTGCGATACCTTCAGCTAAAGTGGTAACTGTGTGAGTGGTACCATCATGTGAGATGGACAACTTTGCTGGGTAACGCCACTTGTGTGGTATATTGTGGTTGCGCAAGGCCTTCGTGATGGTCGTTAAATTTCGGCGCAATTGCAGAGTATGCCTTGACAGGTCAGGGAGGAGGATCAATTCTGCATATTGAGAGAGGTTGCTGCCCCGAGTACGAAACGCAGTCATAATTTGTTCCTTGATATGATAGTAATGCATCTTGAGCAAAACATCCCGAGGGGTACCTTCAGGGAGAAATGCTGGTTTGGGGATTCTGTGAATCCTGTCAATGGTCAGTTCTTGAGGAGATAATGTAGGGATAATGGTGGAGAACAGCGTGTGTACATACTGCAGTAATTGGTTTGGAGGTATGGCTTCAGGAATACCTCTGATTTTAATATTGCACCTCCTAGAGCGGTCCTCGAGGTCTGCTACTTTACTCTTTAGCCATGCTATCTCTTCATCATGGGACTTGTGAGCCTCTACTAAAGTATTGAAGGAGGTAGTGCATTCCCCCATGTTGCGTTCCACTTGATCCACTCTATTACCTAGGGCCAATACTTCTCTATGGCAGTTAGTGACTTCTACAGTGAGGTCAGCTTGTATGGAGGCTTTGAGTGACATCAGCATCTCCTTAAGGACCGTATCTGAGACCGGTCGATCGGATGTGGGGTAGGCCGCAATCAGGTCGGAGGCCGGTGGATGTAGAGCATGGCCTACAGGAGCGGATCCGCTTACCTCCATGTCGCGGTCCGCTCGGTTTGCGTCTGGAGAAGAGATCCGTTGCCTTTGTTTGGCTGGGCTTCTAGTCGTTGGGCTATTCGTCCCCGAGGAGGAACCGCTGAGGGAAGTCGTTCGGAGGTGATGTTGTTGTGAGGCCTGCTCCTGATTTTCAGTCACACACGATCCGGCGCCATTTTGTGTGATTCTGCGCGCTCTGAAGAGGTTCGGAAGTTTCCGCCGCGGTTGCTGATTCTTTCTATTTTTTGGCACTTCACAGGCATACTACAGACACCCCCCAGGCACCATATTTAAAGGAATATTTCACTTTTTTTTCACTTTAATCATCATTAACCACTACAATACAGGGCACTTTCGCCCCCTTCCTTCCCAGCCCAATTTTCAGCTTTCATCGCTCTAGCGCTTTCAGTGACAATTGCGCGGTCATGCTACACTGTACCCAAATGAAATTTTTATCATTTTGTTCGCACAAATAGAGCTTTATTTTGGTGTTATTTATTCATGACTCCGTTTTTTATTTTTTGCGATATAAGCGCAAAAAAGCGGAAATTTGGAAAAAAAACAATATTTTCTTTTTTCTATTTTAAAAGAAATCCAATAAAATCAAATTTTGTCATAAATTTAAGCCAAAATGTATTCTGCTACATGTTTTTGGTAAAAAAAATTCCGTTAAGTGTATAATAATTGGTTTGTGTGATCACGGACATATGTACGCAAATGATCATGTACATATGTGTGCAGGTGATCACGTACATATGTGTGCACATAATCATTGGGACAAGTGATTTTAGTGGGACATATGTGGGGGACATGTTTTTATTATTAGGGACATGTGTTTTTATTTTTTGGGGACATGTATGTTTTGGGGACATGTGTGTTATGGGGACATATGTGGGGATTGTGTTTACACTGTGTGGTGTGTTGTGTGTTTACACTAGACTGAAGATCAGTGAGTAAAAAGCTGTAAAAAACAGCTCATACTCACTGATCATCAGCCGGCTGCAGCAATCTGCTCTCCTCTCCTCAGCGATGACTTCTGTGTGAGGAGAGGAGAGCCGATTGCCTAGCAACCGGCTGTTTGTTTACATCACATGACGGCCGTGATTGGACACGGCCGTCATGTGATCAGGAGGGCCAATCACAGAGCCCTCCTGCCGATCTGAGATGCGCCGTGTCCCGGTGACACGGGTGCATCGGGATCGCGCCGCTGCGCGGGCACGCGCGCGGGCGCGCGCGCGGGCACGCGCGCGTGCGATCCCGCTCCTCCTGATGGACGTTCCTGAACGTCCTATCAGGAGTAGACGGCTCCCACCCGGCCGTATATGTGCATTGGCCGGGTGGGAAGTGGTTAAAATCAGTGTTCCCGCCAAAACGGCCATTTTTAAAAACATTTTAGGCATTGACCCATGTCCCCTGGGGCAGGAGCCAGGTCCCCAAACCCTTTGTAGGACAGTATCTTGCATATTAGCCGTTAAAATTAGCACTTTTAATTTCGAACGTTCGAGTCCCATAGACTTTAATGGGGTTCTAAAGTTCGTACGAATTTGGGGTCCGTTTGAAAGTTCTGGTGCGAACCGAACCGGGGGGTGTTCGGCTCATTCCTAGTTGTAAATGATTAGCAGACTGTACCTCAGTCCCTATACTGATAAAGGACTACTGCAGCAGAAGGGCAGCAGTCAGCAGTAGTGCACCTCAACCCTATATAAATTGGGGACTTATACCAGTCCTTAAGGAATAGCAGACTGTACCTCACCCAACCCTGTGTACTGTAGTACCCTATACCTTACCAGTCCTTATAAGGACCTTTGTGGAACAAGTAGGTTGTGAATGATTAGCAGACTGTACCTCAGTCCCTATACTGATAAAGGACTACTGCAGCAGAAGGGCAGCAGTCAGCAGTAGTGCACCTCAACCCTATATAAATTGTGGACCTATACCAGTCCTTAAGGAATAGCAGACTGTACCTCACCCAACCCTATGTACTGTAGTACCCTATACCTTACCAGTCCTTATAAGGACCTTTGTGGAACAAGTAGGTTGTGAATGATTAGCAGACTGTACCTCAGTCCCTATACTGATAAAGGACTACTGCAGCAGAAGGGCAGCAGTCAGCAGTAGTGCACCTCAACCCTATGTATTGTGGACCTATACCAGCCCTTAAGGAATAGCAGACTGTACCTCACTCAACCCTATGTACTGTAGTACCCTAGACCTTACCAGTCCTTATAAGGACCTTTGTGGAACTAGTAGGTTGTGAATGATTAGCAGACTGTACCTCAGTCCCTATACTGATAAAGGACTACTGCAGCAGAAGGGCAGCAGTCAGCAGTAGTGCACCTCAACCCTATGTATTGTGGACCTATACCAGTCCTTAAGGAATAGCAGACTGTACCTCACTCAACCCTATGTACTGTAGTACCCTAGACCTTACCAGTCCTTATAAGGACCTTTGTGGAACTAGTAGGTTGTGATTGATTAGCAGACTGTACCTCAGTCCTTATACTGATAAAGGACTACTGCAGCAGAAGGGCAGCAGTCAGCAGTAGTGCACCTCAACCCTATATAAATTGTGGACCTATACCAGTCCTTAAGGAATAGCAGACTGTACCTCACTCAACCCTATGTACTGTAGTACCCTAGACCTTACCAGTCCTTATAAGGACCTTTGTGGAACAAGTAGGTTGTGAATGATTAGCAGACTGTACCTGCAGCAGAAGGGCAGCAGTCAAGTATAATATTCTTTCTATATTTGGAAGAAAGAATATTATACGTGTACAAGCCTATTACCATACCAGTCCTGAAAAGAACCTTTGTGGACCTAATAGTAACAGCTACTGATTAAACTGACTGTCCCTCACTGTCTCACACACAGCTGCCTGTCTGTCCCTATTTAAACTGACAAAACAGAGGCTGCTGGAACAATAACTTGAATAGCACTTTTGTGGACCTAATAGTAACAACTTATGATTAAACTGACTGTCCCTGCAGCACACAGCGTCCTGTCCCTCTCTCTACACTGACAAAAGACAGGCTGCTGCAAAAATCAGTAGCACAGCAGTGCCTCAAACCTATATCCTGAACTACACCTAACACCTATACCAGTCCTGAAAAGAACTTTTGTGGACCAAATAGCTAGCGATTTGGGTCACTGCAGTCTCTCCCTGCTCCACACAGCAACCTCTCCCTATAGTGACAGTAGAAAGAATGTAAAATGGCCGCCGGATCGGGTCTATTTATAAGTTAGGGGGAATGTCCAAGTGTCCATGCGCTGTAATGTCTCAATTGGCTGTCCTGTACCCCATGATGGATGTGTCATCATAGATCAAAGTTCTTTTACACAGTAAACACGGAAGTCCACCGGGCGAACGGCAGCAACAGTCCGCAGATCGGGCAGACCGCGAACAGCCGAAATTCGCCGCGAAACTACCACTGGGCGAACCGTTCGGCCATCCCTACTGCTAAATACCCTTTGTCATCTGCAGTATATAGAAGTCTTGTGAAGTGTATGATTAAAGCTTGTATGAGGGTTTTTTTTATGCTCTGACTGTCCTATGAGGCTGTGTTACCACTGACCTTCTGTCTGGTCAGTGCTGATTGGCCCGGTGCTGATCACATGCACCCTCCCAAAAAAAAAAATACTATTTAGCAATACACACCAAACTGAGCATTTTCAGAGTGGGCTCACAGAGTGAGTTCACATAGGCTGCCTGCAACAACTTTTAAATTGTATAAATATGCTATTTCTAGGAGTGGATATGTCTCCTTGGAGGGTATAGTACAATTGTCAATTTTTAAAGTATATTGAGCAAGGAGAGTGATATATGTCTTTTTAATGGATTTTTCAAACAAAGTTTTTCTATATTTTGTATGTTATTTATTGTAAACTTTACCATTAACTGTAGTCATGGAAATTAATCACTTATGAAGAAATTATTCTTAAAAGGATATTTGGTTCCAGATTTAAATATACTTAACACAAGGTTGAAAAGGTTAGGCTTCTTGGCTTCAGTGCAGTGTCTTTAACCACTTCCAGCTCATAAGATATAAGAAGGATTTTGAGTGGAGATACTGGGATGATGCCTGCAGCTATATGCATCATCCCCATATCTTTTCTTTTAACCAGCGATGTCCTGTAAAGTAAAAGCAATCCTAATGTCTAATTAGCCACTGGACTGCTTTTACAAGTGGCCCCCTCCTACTGCTGTCCTGTGCCTTCCTGGACTGTATATAAATAGCAGCATCTTTAATTTCTAAAGTATCTGATCACACCAATCTTCAGTGAACGTATACGTAGGTTGCACATGCATATGTAAATAGTGTACACACCATGCATGTGAGGTATCGCCGCAAACGTTATAGCAAGAGCAATAATTATAACACTAGATCTCCTGTATAACTCTAAACTGGTAACCTGTAAAAGCCTTTACATTGTTTCATATTGAGATTTTTATGTACTGTAGCTTGGCGTTGTTCTACAGGTGTAAGCCATTTTAAAGCATGACGTATTAGGCATCTATTTACTCAGCATAACATCATCTTTTATATTTGACCAAAAAAATTGTTATTATATTGTTTTTATGTGCGCTAAAATACATAGAATTGTATTTTTACCCCAAAAATTGTGTTTGAAAAACTGCTGTGGAAATACCTTGTAACATAAAGAATTGCAAAACCCACCATTTGATTCTCTAGGGCCTCTGCTAAAAAAATATATAAAACGTTTAGGAAATCTAAGTAATTTTTCTAGCAAAAAAAAACAAAAATGCTGTTTACATGTAGAAGAGACATGTTAGAGCTTACACACTTTTGGAAGAAACTTCTTACATTTCTAGAATCTCTCTGCACCAAGAAACCCCCTCTGAGACACTTCATATCTGGTATATAGTCTTACATTTTTGGGCATTTTTCAGCCTTCTCCAGCGCTTCTTGTTTGACATGGGAATGAGATCTTGATATAAAGCTCTCTGACCTTGAATGAAAATCCATATGTACTTACTCACATCTCTGAATGTTGCAATTCAGGAGTGTGGTTTCAAAATACTCATAAGATTGTACAGAACTCCACTCCACAATTTTTTAAGCCTGATTCCTAGAAATGTTGATTTATTGTGCTGACACCAGCCATCTCGCTACACCCTGGACAGAAAAAAGGACATACTAACTTTAAGACTTTCAAACTTTTAAACTTTAGTCTAAACTTTTTTTACATTAACTCTGACATCAACTGACATCTCCTCCCGACGTTACCCGTGTTGCCTAAGCCTTCAGCACCCGGCGATGCTACCCCCTCCATCACCACCCAACTGATCACTGCCACACCAACTCTGCTCCAGGACAGAGCCTGAGTGGCAACATGGCACCTCGAGCCACTCACTTCATAACACCCACCCCAGAGCACTCTCCCATGAGATGCTCCAAGAAAGGACTAAGTTGAAATGGAGTTGGCTCTGGCGCTGGGGTGTTCTGACCAGGGGTTATAACCTAAATAGTGATTCTCCCTAGTAGGTCAGATATTGTACCATATATCACTTTGTTGTATTGTTTAGTTTACAAAATGGGAGCCATTGTTACTGTAAATCAGAGAGGGGATCCCTTGACGTGGAATCACCTCTTTGATTAGTACTTTGACCTGTCAACAATAACCATACAGTACTTATTCTCACATTTGTTCAGTTCAATAAAATCCTTGCATATTGTGTGAAAGGGATAAGGGGGTTGTGGGAAATGACCCCTTAAGAGTCTATGCCTGACTGGAGATGAATAGGAGACTTTGTCTTATAGTAAGATCACTGAAATAACACGTGAGACTTTTAAATACCAGGGGTGGAACAATACTATCAATATAGATGACCATATGGCCAATGAGGCTGCTATTGCAGCTTGTACACAGTGGGGCAAATTAGTTATGTAAAATGCAATTAGTTTGTGTTTGTTCCCATAAACCTGAGTGAGAACAGAAGTCCCCTCTTTACAATCTACAGTCTGATAAAGGGTTTCTGTAATTGGGCAGGCTAAGCACAGTAGAACCCACAATGAGGTGCTTTACCTTTGTAAATGGAGCCTCTGCTTGCACATTCCACTGGATAGAACATTTTGTAGACATTTGTGTACCATATATGAGATCAGAAAGAGGCGCCACCTCCATAGCATAATTAGCTACCCATGCTCTACAAAAATTTACCATGCCAAGAAACAAATTTTTTTTTTTTACGTGGTTTGGGGGCTTGAAGGATGGTGTCTTTCCGGAACTCATCCAGATGTCTGCCTTTTTGAGATATAATGTAACCCTGGTATTTCACCTTTTTTTTCAAAAGTTGTAGTTTAGTTTGCTAACCTTGTGACCTTGTTCTGCGAGGAAATGCATCAGAGTCAAGGTGCCAATTTTACATTGTCGCTCCAAAGGAGCCACTACCAGAATGTCATCCACATACAAGAGAATTTGACTCCCACTAGGAGGTACAACTCAAGACAAAAGTATTGAACAATTTTTGTGAGAAGATAGTTGGATTTTCACAATATCTCTGGGGTAACCTGGTGTATGTGTACCCTTTTTTGTTTCCCCTTGTACATAAGTAACCAGAACTGACTGTATTAATTAGTCCTACATCTGTCTTTCCTTTTGATCACACGAAATCGGGGACGTCTTTTAAGGCATCCCCTTTCCCTTGGGTCAAAAGGTGTCAGTCACTCTTTTTTGTCAAAACTTCAATCATGCGAGTTCTGGTTGTACATTCAACAAACCACGCTAACCTGTACCTCCAAATCCCTCTGAATTTTAGTTCCTCATCTGTTATTTGGACCTAGTCTGTGATAAGTTCTCCTAGCTTATGCCATGACACCTCGGAGTTCCAGGTGAGCGAAACATGAGGTACAGTATCCTGCCTGTATATTTGCAAAATAGGCTGTAGTAGGAGACAAGTAGCCATGTTATTTCCTTCCTTATCACAGTACAGGTATTTTAAGAGCACTTCAGTGTTAGTGAGACTCATTAACTGTTTCTCATAGGACCTATCAGGCCCATAGGTCTTTTTGTAGTACATAATGCAATAAAGGTTCTTCTGGACCTTGTACCCTTCCCTCATAGGCTCTTGAATTATTTCTGTCAGGGTTTTGGGCATCTTTAACCCTCAGTTTGCAAATCCAAGCTGTATCAGTATTGGGGCTCATTATCCACAGCTGTGATTTGTTTTTCACACAGCCGATGGGCTTTTGAGGCCCCCCTCCACTGGTACGACAGAAATATCAAGAGCATGCAAAATGTCTCTACTCAACAACTTAACAGGACATTTAGTTGAAATTACAATTTTACACTGAACCTTTTTACCTCTGTGCGGATCTTCCACAATAAGGCCTTCAGACATGGTCTCCTGGTGCATCAACCCATTTGCAGATTTTACATATACGAAACCTTTATCCTTTACCCCTGGTGGTATATCCAGCGGGTGTATCTGGGTCCTACGAGCTCCAGTGTCACAGGGAAATGTTACCCAACTACCCTTTGCAACCAAGGTTATTTCTGGCTTGGCTTCAGCATGCAAACAATTTTCAACATTACAAACATCCAAAATTTCAGATTCTTTCCCATCCTTTCCTTCTGCTTCTCTCTCTGCAGACACACTTTTACCATACAGGAAACACTCTCCCTCATCTTTTTCCCCTCATAATCTTGAATGTGTTTCCCAATCTTCTGTTCCGATTCTCAGCCACATACACATTATTACCTTCACCTATCATAAACACCTTTCCTTTCTTTACTTTCTTTTTTGGTTGGAAGTTCCCCTCAGCATGCCTCGCATACTCGATCAGCTCCTAGGGTCTGCAGATCCTATGGTTAATCATGTGTTCGGAAACAAAACTTGATATAGGGGCTAGCAGCCCCTTCAGGATTGCATTCTTTAGCTTTTGTTCATATGGGCTATCGTTCACTTGATCTACTGATATTTCTATCCCAGAGTGGTTATTGAAATTCTTCCTTATCCTAACAATGAAGTTATCCACTTTTTCCTCTTCTCCCGATATACACTGATTTATAATGGACCAGTCGGCTTGACGTATCCATCTATTCGCTATCCTTGCTATAAAAGCATTTCTCCTGTTTTTGCGTTCTGCATCATCCTGAGGCAACACCCCTCCCTGGTTGTTTAATTCACTCCAATCTCCCACTACATGATGCCAGTCAGGTTCCAAGACCTGTTTGGTGACCTGCTCTATTTCCCTCCCATTGAGATGATAGCTAGCAACCATTCCCATGATACCATCCCTGAATTAAGCTTTGTTGACCTTGGGATTGCTGTAAGGGGGGTCAGCGGGGTGGCTTGTTGCATACCTCTGTCCCATACGGTGGTGGGGACTGCAGGTCTGCAATAGGGTATAGGGTATTGGGAGCGGGTGGGGAATTTAGAGGGTGAGCAGCATCTGTCGGTGGGGTTGGGGAGTCCTCTGTGTAGGGGCTGTTGGCTGCATTTGGTTTGTTGCATTTTTGTTCAGTCAATACTTGCTGAACTAAACTTCAGAGGACTGTCATATTATTGTCCTCATCTTTATCTAAAAACATAGTATTTTTATGATTTTAAACTATGATTAGCCTCCTCAAGCCATTTCTTTGCCTGGGGAAGACCTAATTTCTTCTGTTTCCTTATTTAATTTTATATATTTTTTGTTATATATATGTATATGAAGCAGAAAGGTGTATAAAAAAAGGCCTACAATACACCACTCAGCGCCTATTTCAGCAGACCAAAAATTTCCAAAGAATAATAGTAATAAATAAATAAATAAACATGACCTATCGAATTAATCAAAGTAATCGTAAAGGTCTATAGAGCAGCAGCCGTTTAAAAATAAATTGATCATAAAACAAGTAGTACACAAATAAATAACAGTCCAAGTCCTGTAAATATCAGTACTAAAACAGCGCTAAAAAAGTAGTCCAGAATAATAGAAAAAATCGTTAAAATGTGCAAAAAAGGGTGACAATGGTGGTTTGATCAGCGTTGTAAGGTGATAGTGGTATTCATCATAAGTGCTGTAGATACTCCATCCACCAGGATTGTACCAGTATTTCACCACGTGTAGCTCGTACCCCCTCAGGGGGTTAAACTCACCAGACAGATCTGAAACAAACTCCTTTAAGGGAATAGTCCCTCTCACAATTCCATTATCATCCACCAGGGTCCGAACGCCATAAGTTCTTCCAAAAACGTCATAGAATAAAGAAAGGTTTGCACATAGCGTAATTCTATTTTATTTAGTTAATAGTCACACACATGTAAAAACCCTTATAGTAATCTGCGTACATTTGATATAAAAGAAAAAGCATATGAACAACAGTGTGTTCTGTCACCGTATTGTATGGATGCCAGGAACTTTCCCCATGTGTTTCTTTGCTGACACTGCGTGTCACTTCCTGGGTCTGGTTAGCGGTGGAACTTTCGACTTCGACAGAGGGCGTGGCTACACGACTGAAGGACACATTTAAATATCCATGTCCTCCGCCGCAAGAGCCAATCACGGAACGTCTGGCTCCCACACAAACACATCCGCTGCCGTGGGAACCAGGCTAATCCAGCTCAGTGTACAGCGGCGAGGCAGGGAAACAATACTGGCCAGATATGAAGTGCACAACTAGGTCTATACTATGGCGAACATCGGACATCCACACACAGAAGCAGAACACAAAGTAACATCATTTAAGAAATCAAAAGAAGGGAAGGACCTGACTCCACTTAAAAAGCAATCAAAAATAAAAAAACAGCTAAATTAGTAAAAAGCAATACATTGCATATTCAGAGTACACATTCATTCTAAACTGCGCTTGTCACATATCACTAACAGTGTGGCAGTTTAAGAAAAAAGAAGGGAGAGAGCATAATGAGGAGTATGCGTGCATACTTATTCATAATAAAAACCATATATGAAGCCCAGCAACTTCAATGCGACTTATATCGCAGCGTGCCAGTAAAACTTAGACATAGTTTTAAACAATATATGAAGCCCAGCACCTACCATGCGACTTAAATCGCAGCATATTAATAGTAGAAATTGGACATAATTTAAAACCATATATGAAGCACAGCAACTTCAATACGAACTAAATCGCAACGGATGAAAAAAATTCAAATTTTCCTCCAGAGTTAGAGTGGGAGGTTTCAAGGTCCCAAAGTTAAAATAATAGTGTATGTGCCCATCTCCCTCAAAATAACTCTAATAAAAAGAAAGAAAACATTATAATGTAAACAAGCGATAAAATTAAACAATATAGCAATTTTTGCTGATCATGATACCACAGAGAGCACTAAGCCGGATGCAAAAAATTAATCGAGAGAAGACTCATTTTTGGAGTCCCTTAAATAAACTCCAGAATTATAATATAGTTGAATTACATGTATAGTAGTACCGAGTTCATGAAGATGAGTACTAGGGATATTGTTTAAAAAAGGGTAAGAGCTAATAGTCACTTATAAAACAGTTTATATCTAAATCCACGTTTAACCCTTTCGGCATTAATGTGTCAACGAGATATATCCATTCAGTTTCTCTTTTAGAGAGTTCACGTACTAAGTTTGATCCTCTCCAAGCAGGTTTCATATGTTCAATACCCCAAAATTTCAGCTCTGATGGGTCCCGATTATGGTGGATCTTAAAATGTAAAGATACATTATGGTCCTTAAAGCCTAATTTTATTTTAGCAATGTGTTCAGCTATCCAGACCCTGAGTAATCTTTTTGTCCGACCTATATAAATCAGCCCACAAGGGCACTGTAAAGCGTAGACTACGTATGGAGTATTACACGTAATAAAATCTTTAATTTTAAATTCTTTATTATTTGATGTAGCAGTAAACCGGTCAATGGCCCTAAGAGGCCTGTTGACCCCTTTGCATGCCCTGCATTTCCTGCAGGCATAGAACCCATCCTTTTCCCAAAAAGTGGGAGGATGGGATGGGGGATCTAGAACTTTCTTTACAATTTTATCTGCAAAATTCGGGGCCCTTCTATAAAAAAAACTCGGTTTTAAGGGGAGCACTGATTGAAGAGTTCTATCCATTAACATGACATGCCAATGCGCTGAAAAAATATTTTCCACTTATCTAAATTGCGCATGAAACCCAGAAATAAAGCTCCATTTGTGACTGTCGGTGGGCTGTTTAGGGCTGATATCCTTCAAGTATTCATCCCTTGGTACTGATGCCATTCCTTCAATGATTTTCTCTAGATGTTCATCGGAGTAACCCTTCTCCATAAATGTTTTCTTTATGACTCTTGCCTGGGAGTTGAAGTCTTCATCATTAGAGCAGTTCCTCCTAATTCTGGTCAGTTGTCCTTTAGGGATGTTTTTCAGCCACATAGGATGGTGTCCACTTTGGGTAGGCAAGTAGCTATTTGAGTCTGTAGGCTTGAAATATACCTTAGTGCAAAGTTTATCACCTTGTCTGTATATATTGACATCCAAAAAGTTAATACCTTCCATGCTCACATCACTTGTTAATCTTATATGGCTAGTGTTGTTATTCAATTCCTCAAGAAACTCACTTAGGGATAACCGTGATCCTGACCATATGAAGTTCAGGTCATCTAAATATCTCCTATATAAGAGTAGTTGTTGTCTCCTAATCGAGAAGATCTTTTTATCCTCCCATTCGCCCATAAAGAGGTTTGCTATACTTGGTGCAAATTTGGCACCCATAGCCACGCCTCTTCGTTGGGCATAGTAGTTTCCCCCAAACCAGAAATAGTTGAGGCTTAGGCAGAAGTCAAGAGCATTTCGTAAAAAGATCTTCTGGTTGTGGGACAAGTCATCTCTCCTGCCTAATGCCCAATTAAGGGCTAGGATGGCGTCATCATGTTGTATTATGGTGTACAGGGATGTAACATCAGCCGTGACTAGATATATTTCTTATTTGCCTGCTAGATCGAGTCCCTCTAATAGTTGCAGTAGATTCTTAGTGTCCCGAAGGTACGCTTTGGTCTGTACTACACTTTTCTGCAAGGGACTATTCCCTTAAAGGCGTTTAAAGGCGTTTGTTTCAGATTTGTCTGGTGAGTTTAACCCCCTGAGGGGGTACGAGCTACACGTGGTGAAATACTGGTACAATCCTGGTGGAAGGAGTATCTACAGAACTTATGATGAATACCACTATCACCTTACAATGCTGATCAAACCACCATTGTCACCCTTTTTGCACATTTTAACGATTTTTTCTATGCTGCTATTCTGGACTACTTTTTTAGCACTGTTTTAGTACTGATATTTACAGGACTTGGACTGTTATTTATTTGCATACTACTTGTTTTATGATCAATTTATTTTTAAACGGCTGCTGCTCTATAGACCTTTGCGATTACTTTGATTAATTTGATAGGTCATGTTTATTTATTTATTTATTACTATTATTCTTTGGAAATTTTTGGTCTGCTGAAATAGGCACTGAGTGGTGTATTGTAGGCCTTTTTTATACACCTTTCTGCTTCATAGTTTTATATTGATTTTCTCAGCAGCCATGGATACACTCCATTTTCTAAAAAATAGAACCATAGATATTAATAGCATATTTGCAATTAATGAACAAACTTCCACTCAGGCCAACTATAATGGGGCACTGATAGCTCTAGGAAATGCCCTGGAAAAACAAGTCAGAACTTGGTGGGATATTTGCACTTTTGAACAGTACATGAAGGAAAACATCATTGTGAGAAGTTTAAGATGGGAGGTTACCCCACAAGATGGTCTTGATGACCCTGAATCTATGAAAGAATGGTTAGAAATTTTTTATTGGGGTGGGTTTTAAATTGCAGGAGTTAGTATTAAAGAGGAAACAAAAGAAAATGGCTAAACTGGAGGCAAGAATTAATGAATTAAAATTACAAATAGATCCTATTAAGGATTCTCAGCAGGTGATTGATTTTAATATACGTATAAAAAAGAAGCTTGAAAAAATTGATAAAGAGACACAAAAAAAGAAAACCCAAAAATTTCACAGAGATCTGGGGGATTTTCAAACAAACTCTATATACTTGTGGCAACAAACCAATGGTATTACTTCTGAAAGAAATAGAGGTACTAATGGACAGGGGGATGAACCACAAATGGGATCACAATATGGTGGGAATGCTATCCCCCCAGGGAGAGATCACCTGGGAATTGACAGCTCTCTTCACCATCCTGTGCATCAATCCACTCCAATTAGAAACCATACTAATGGGAGAGGTAATATGACAAGAGGGAGAGGTCCCAATCCCCCTAGATATCCACAACAGAATAATTAATACCAGATCCCAGTGTATAATAGATTTAACCCATTACAGTATGAAAATGGGGAAAGATACCAATCACCGCGTGATTTTTTAGGGAGAGGGAGGGGGTGGCAGAAGTGAGGACGGGGCTTCCCCAGGAGAGGGAGGCCACCAACGCACCCCCAGCCTCCACAAGGACCCCATTGGAGGGAACAAACACCATGGGAAAGGAACCAAAATCAATATCAACATCAGAGGAGAGATGAACAAGAGGGTGCAGAGCTGGATGAAGGGTCCAGAAAAAGAAGGGGAGAGAAGGATTAGGAGGTATATTTAATTTGGCAGGTGTCCCCTTAACACATAAAGAAACCAATATATTGAACCTCGGCCTGAAATGTGGTTTGAAAAGACCTATCAACAAATTCAACGTGTTCATAGACGTACACAAGTACATGAGGAAGATAAATATGAAGAAATATTTTCTAAATAGAAATTCTCAGCCTGTTACTGCGATTTCATCAGTACAAACCGACAGTGGACTACGTAATAAATCTTTATTTAATCCGGCAAATAGTGCCAATCAACATATTGATGTTTTCAAAGGGCTCGTTTTACGCGACCTGGAGACTCTAATACCTAAGAAGAATGTCAACCCATGGTTTATACAAGAGGGAATCAAATTGTTAGAAGAAAGAAAAGATCTGGTTATAAGACCCGCCGACAAAGGGGGGGGGGATAGTGATTCTTACAAAAGAGTTCTATCAGAATCAACTAACAGAAATGCTGATGGACGGAGATACTTACATCAAATTAGAAAAGGATCCAACTAGACAATATGAAGAAGAACTGAAAATATTGGTGAAGACCGGTTACTCTATGGGTGTCCTGTCTAACAAAGAAATGAAGCATTTAATACCAAGCAGCAGCAGGATCCCTACCATCTACACCCTACCCAAAATTCACAAAAATACTCAATGCCCACCAGGAAGACCTATCGTAAATGGGATAGGCTCCATCACATCAAGAATGGGACAGTATCTAGACTTCTTTTTGCAGAAAAGTGTAGTAAAGACCAAAGCGTACCTTCGGGACACTAAGAATCTACTGCAACTATTAGAGGGACTCAATCTAGCAGGCAAAGAAGAAATATATCTAGTCACGGCTGATGTTACATCCCTGTACACCATCATACAACATGATGACGCCATCCTAGCCCTTAATTGGGCATTAAGCAGGAGAGATGACTTGTCCCACAACCAGAAGATCTTTTTATGAAATGCTCTTGACTTCTGCCTAAGCCACAACTATTTCTGGTTTGGGGGAAACTACTATGCCCAACGAAGAGGCGTGGCTATGAGTGCAAAATTCGCACCAAGTATAGCAAACCTCTTTATGAGCAAATATGAGGATAAAAAGATCTTCTCGATTAAGAGACAACAACTACTCTTATATAGGCGATATATAGATGACCTGATTTTCATATGGTCATGATCACGGTTATCCCTCAGTGAGTTTCTTAAGGAATTGAATAACAACACTAGCCATATAAGATTAACAAGTGATGTGAGCATGGAAGGTATTAACTTTTTGGATGTCAATATATACAGACAAGGTGATAAACTTTGCACTAAGGTATATTTCAAGCCTACAGACTCAAATAGCTACTTGCCTACCCAAAGTGGACACCATCCTATGTGGCTGAAAAACATCCCTAAAGGACAACTAACCAGAATTAGGAGGAACTGCTCTAATGATGAAGACTTCAACTCCCAGGCAAGAGTCATAAAGAAAAAAATTATGGAGAAGGGTTACTCCGATGAACATCTAGAGAAAATCATTGAAGGAATGGCATCAGTACCAAGGGATGAATACTTGAAGGATATCAGCCCTAAACAGCCCACCGACAGTCACGAATGGAGCTTTATTTCTGGGTTTCATGCGCAATTTAGAGAAGTGGAAAATATTTTTTCAGCGCATTGGCATGTCAGGTTAATGGATAGAACTCTTCAATCAGTGCTCCCCTTAAAACCGAGTTTTATTTATAGAAGGGCCCCAAATTTTGCAGATAAAATTGTAAAGAAAGTTCTAGATCCCCCATCCCATCCTCCCACTTTTTGGGAAAAGGATGGGTTCTATGCCTGCAGGAAATGCAGGGCATGCAAAGAGGTCAACAGGCCTCTTAGGGCCATTGACCGGTTTACTGCTACATCAAATAATAAAGAATTAAAAATTAAAGATTTTATTACGTGTAATACTCCATACGTAGTCTACGCTTTACAGTGCCCTTGCGGGCTGATTTATATAGGTCGGACAAAAAGATTACTCAGGGTCCGGATAGCTGAACACATTGCTAATATAAAATTAGGCTTTAAGGAACATAATGTATCTTTACATTTTAAGATCCACCATAATCGGGACCCATCAGAGCTGAAATTTTGGGGTATTGAACATATGAAACCTGCTTGGAGAGGATCAAACTTAGTACGTGAACTCTCTAGAAACTGAATGGATATATCTCGTTGACACATTAATGCCGAAAGGGTTAAACGTGGATTTAGATATAAACTGTTTTATAAGTGACTATTAGCTCTTACCCTTTTTTAAACAATATCCCTAGTACTCATCCTCATGAACTCGGTACTACTATGCATGTAATTCAACTATATTATAATTCTGGAGTTTATTTAAGGGACTCCAAAAATTAGTCTTCTCTCGCTTAATTTTTTGCATCCGGCTTAGTGCTCTCTGTGGTATCATGATCAGCAAAAATTGCTATATTGTTTACTTTTATCGCTTGTTTACATTATAATGTTCTCTTTCTTTTTATTAGAGTCATTTTGAGGGAGATGGGCACATACACTATTATTTTAACTTTGGGACCGTAAAACCTCCCACTCTAATTCTGGAGGAAAATTTGAATTTTTTTCATCCGTTGCGATTTAGTTCGTATTGAAGTTGCTGTGCTTCATATATGGTTTTAAATTATGTCCAATTTCTACTAATTAATATGCTGCGATTTAAGTCGCATGGTAGGTGCTGGGCTTCATATATTGTTTAAAACTATGTCTAAGTTTTACTGGCACTCTGCGATGTAAGTCGCATTGAAGTTGCTGGGCTTCATATATGGTTTTTATTATGAATAAGTATGCACCCATACTCCTCATTATGCTCTCTCCCTTCTTTTTTCTTAAACTGCCACACTGTTATTGATATGTGACAAGCGCAGTTTAGAATGAATGTGTACTCTGAATATGCAATGTATTGCTTTCTACAAATTTAGCTGTTTTTTTATTTTTGATTGCTTTTTAAGTGGAGTCAGGTCCTTCCCTTCTTTTGATTTCTTAAATGATGTTACTTTGTGTTCTGCTTCTGTGTGTGGATGTCCGATGTTCGCCATAGTATAGACCTAGTTGTGCACATCATATCTGGCCAGTATTGTTTCCCTGCCTCGCCGCTGTACACTGAGCTGGATTAGCCTGGTTCCCATGGCAGCGGATGTGTTTGTGTGGGAGCCAGACGTTCTGTGATTGGCTCTTGCGGCGGAGGACGGGGATATTTAAATGCATCCTTCAGTCGCGTAGCCACGCCCTCTGTCAAAGTCGGAAGTGACGAAACGCGTCAGGCTTACACGATGCTCACCGGAAGTGACAGCTGCGTTCCACCGCTAACCAGATCCAGGAAGTGACACGCAAAGAAACACATGGGGAAAGTTCCTGGCGTCCATACAATACGGTGACATAACACACTGTTGTTCATATGCTTTTTCTTTTATATCAAATGTACGTAGATTACTATAAGGGTTTTTACATGTGTGTGACTATTAACTAAATAAAATAGAATTACGCTATGTGCAAACCTTTCTTTATTCTATGACGTTTTTGGAAGCACTTATGGACCCTGGTGGATGATAATGGAATTGTGAGAGGGACTATTCCCTTAAAGGCGTTTGTTTCAGATACGAGCTACACGTGGTGAAATACTGGTACAATCCTGGTGGATGGAGTATCTACAGCATTTATGATGAATACCACTATCACCTTACAACGCTGATCAAACCACCATTGTCACCTTTTTGCACATTTTAACGATTTTTTCTATGCTGCTATTCTGGACTACTTTTTTAGCGCTGTTTTAGTACTGATATTTACAGGACTTGGACTGTTATTTATTTGTGTACTACTTATTTTATATATATGTATATGCCGGCATAATTTGTAAGCTTTCTAAACTACACAGTATTACACAACAATCCTTATTTAACCACTTGCTTACTGGGCACTTAAACCCCCCTCAGTCCCAGACCAATTTTCAGCTTTCAGCGCTGATGCACTTTGAATGACAATTGCGCGGGCATACAACACTGTACCCAAATGAAATTTTTATCATTTTTTTCCCACAAATAGAGCTTTCTTTTGGTGGTATTTAGTTACAGCTCGGAGTTTTATTTTTTGCTAAACAAACAAAAAAAGATGCAAAAAAAAAAAATCATGTTTTAATAGTTTGTTATAAAATTTTGCAAACGGGTCATTTTTCTCCTTCATTGAAGTGCGCTGATTAGGCGGCACTGATAGGCTGCATTGGTGGGCACTGATGGGCTGCATTGGTGGGCACTGATGGGCTGCATTGGTGGGCACTGATAGGCTGCACTGGTGGGCACTGATAGGCATAGTTAAGGTGGCACTAATAGGCACAGATAAGGCGGCACCGATGGGCACAGATAAGGCGGCACTGATGGGCAAAGATGGGCACAGATAAGATGGCACGGATGGGTGGCACGGATAAGTGGCACGGATGGGTGGCACGGATGGGCACTGATAGGTACCACAGATAGATGGGACTGATGGGCACTGATAGGTGGCACTGATAGGTGGCTCTGATAGGTGGCACTGCTGGGCACTGATGGGCGGCACTGCTGGGCACTGATGGGCGGCACTGCTGGGCACTGATGGGCGGCACTGGGGTGCAGCACCTTTGAGGCAGATTTTGGGTGGCACTGTGGGTGGCACTGCTGGGTGGCACTGTGGGTGGCACTGTGGGCACTGCTGGGTGGCACTGTGGGCACTGCTGGGTGGCACTGTGGGCACTATGGGCACTGCTGGGTGGCACTGACAGGGGGGCACTTACTTTATTTCAGGATGGCACTGCGGGTGGCAGGTGGGCACTGGCAGGGGGCAGGTGTCCGCTTAAATTGCTGGCCGTGATCGGGACTGATGTCCCGAACACGGCCGCCGGCGATCGGCTTTTTTTTTTTCTCCTCGCGCTGTCAGCGCGAGGAGGAATACTAGCCGATTACCGGCTCCGTTTTATCACATGATCAGCTGTCATTGGCTGACAGCTGATCACGTGATAAGGGGTCGGGATCGACCCCTTACACGGATCGGTGATCAGGCGAGTCTCACGGACTCGCCGATCACAGAGCGCGCCGCGCGCGCCCCTCAGGGGGCGCGCAGGCCGCTCGTATCCGGGATGACGTCAATAGACGTAGTCCCGGAAATGTGGGTCCGCGCTATTGCCGTCATTTTGCAATAGCGCGGTACCCAAGTGGTTAAAAATGCACCAAAATCATACTTTGTTTTCCATATCTTAAGGAGTTTCACATTCTCTTTGTCTAGGCTACACATATACTTTGCATCATCATTCAAACCATCAGATTTTCCATGGATCACACCCATTTTAACGTGTACACAGAGTTTTTTGTAAGGTCTTCTCACACTGACACAACACATGCACACAGTATCTTATCACTTTTGCAGCTACTCACAAACTTTCTAGTCGTGACATATCACTTCTAGATTATTGATCTTGTGTCCTGCTAAAATGCTGGTGTCTTATCTTCTTACTTAATGTTTCATTCATTTGTAGGGAGCAGAACAGAATTATAAGCGAACATATTTTCACCTGACTGTACACTTCACTCCTGATCAAAACATTAATATTTCAGTAACTGTAGGGAGCATGAACAGAATTACAAAAGAGACTTTATTTCTCCCAACTATTGTTCCCACACTTTATCAAAACATTAATATTTGTTGATTCAAAAAAGTATTTATATGCCTTGTACAGGATTTTACACAACATATGAGGTTGATTGAGCAAAAGGGCTTGTCAAATGACCTCTATTTGTTACCTGGAAATTTATCAGGCCTTACCTTTGTATCAACAGGGGTTCATTTTTTTGATGTAGGAATATTTATGTGTACCCCACAGGAATTTTTGCAGTTTACAAGGCTGTCAAGACCTAGGTCCTTTGTCAAAAAATTTCCTTTATCTGCACCCGGGTATTAGAATGGGACCATACTCCTATATCAAAGGTAATTAAACTACGGACGTATCTACTTATTTTCCCTCAACCTGGATAAAGCAAAATAGAATAGAAACAGATAACCATTCAATTAATCTCTATATTATATGTATGTAATAAAATCTCTTAATTCATTAAATACCTAATTACATTTAGGCCTAAAGGTATAATATAATAAATGAAAATATCTTACCTTGCCCCAAGAGTCTCTTGTGCTGGTCCGGTAAGTCGCTGCCTGGGAGGCACTAGTTCAGTGAGCCGTCCTCTGTTAACGTCAAATTTGAGACGGAGGACTTACAGTTTTGCCGTACGGTCATCGGTTCACTGGACTGTTGGCTAGTGCTTTTCAGGAATTTGGACTTCCGGCTCCTTGAAGGACAAAAATGTTGGAGAACAATCTGTATTCTCAGGCCGTCTCTCAATTCAAGTTAAGATATTTATTTGCATATGCAAGAGAAATGGTTACATGTATGTTCAGGCTTCAAAAATCAATTTCTGCCCGTCATAGGATTACATGCTCCTTTTTATCACCCTTAAACCTTCCCCCTTCCTACTTGTAATGTCCTGATCACATGTATAATTTCAACATTTATTTCAATGTGAAGCAGGAAAGAGGGAATACAGGCAAGCCCTGCTACAGGATGTTCTATACACGTGATTCTAAACATTTTAGTGTTGTGAGCTATATGTTTTTCCATTTCTGTAAGTATTTTCATAGTTATATGATTTTTCAGCATATTGAAGTATAATAGGGTTATATAAAACATATATTTCTAAGCATTTTAAACTTAATGAAGATAAAGCCATATTTCTATGCATATTCATAGTTGACATTTAAAGGTACTTAAATATTTAATTTCTCTAACACCCAAACGACCGCAGGCCTGTTACAAGCCTCAACACCTTCTCCAAAATTATCGAGAAAGCAGTATTACAAAAGCTACAACTCCATCTGGACACCCATAAACTCTTGGACCCACTACAATCAGGTGTCCACCATGGCCACGGGACAGAAACTGCACTCTTCAAAATCTGGGGTGACACCCTCGAAGCAGCAGATGACCCACACCAAAGAACAAAGCGGACCTCTCCTTGCTCCATATCAGCCCGGATCTCCAACCTCACTATACCTTCAGCCCTCTCTGAAACCTGCACTGAGAGGGATGAAGGTGTAGAATTAGGTGTGTCACAGCCAAGTACTTGCGGGCACTCTGCTAGCAGTACACTGACATCCGATTGTACCAGGCAAATTTCCCTGGCCCTGCTGCTGAACCGTCTAAAGAAGTTCACTCCCAGCCATCCACATGCCCAGCGGTTGAATGCTAGCTTGGCTAAATTGCTAGCACTTCAACTGCTGCCTTTTCAGTTGGTAGACTCAGCCCCCTTCCGTGAGTTTGTGCAATGTGCGGTTCCTCAGTGGCAGGTTCCCAAACGCCTCTTTTTCTCACAGAAGGCAATTCCAACTCTCTACCAGGCATGTGGAAGGCAATGTCCATGTTCCACTGACTCATGGTCTAGCAGGCATGGACAGGGACGTTACCTATCTTTCACAGCGCATTGGCTCTTCTGGCAGCTGGGAAGGATGCAGGACAAGGTGCAGTAGTGTTGGAGGTTATTCCGCCACCACGCCTCCAAAATGCTACTACTGGTTGTTACATACCTCTCTCTTTCACCCCTTCTTCTTCTTCTTCCTCCATGGCCTCTTCCTGTGCTTTATCCTCGGAACCAGTGGTGCTCTGTAGGCGTTCAAGGGGCTACGCAAGTATGCAGGCAAAAAGATGCCATGCTGTGCTTGCGCTGGTGTGCTTGGGGGACGGGAGCCACACTGGGGCAGATATTCTATCAGATCTGAAGGGGCAGGCTGAGAGGTGGTTGACGCCATGCCAGCTTAAGCCAGGAATGGTGGTTTGCGACAATGGCAGCAACTCCTCTCCGCCTTCCAACAGGGACAACTGACCCATGTGCCCTGTGTGGCTCACGTGCTTAACTTGGTGGTGCAGCGGTCCTTGGGCAGGTACCCGGGCTTACAGTATCTCCTGAGCCAGGCCAGGAAATTCTGTGTTAATTTCTGCTGGTCATATAATGCCAGTGCTCGGCTGGCTTAGCTCCAAAAGGAGTTGAACCTGCCCAAGAACCGCCTTATCTTTGACATGCCCACCAGGTGGAACTCAACGTGTAACCATGCTGCAGTGGCTGAACATGCAGCAGAGGGCCATTAATGAGTACCTGTGCACCTACGGCACCAGGGCACGGCCAGGGGAGCTCAGTTTTTTTCCCCATGCCTGTGGCCCATGATCAGGGATGCATGCGCTGTCCTGTCACCATTTGAGGAGGCCACAAGGATGGTAAGCAGTGGCAGTGCATGCATCAGTGACACTGTACCTATTGTCCACCTGTTGGAGCACACGCTGCATGGAATAATGGACAGGGCACTTGAGGCAGAACAGAGGCAGGAAGAGGACTACTTCCTTGCCTCTCAAGGTCCCCTTTATCCAGAGGGTGTTCCTGCTGTCCTACCCATCACACAGGATGAGGCTGAGGAGGAGGAGGATTGTGTCAGCATGGAGGTGGAGCCTGCACTCAGCATCAGCAGCTGCAGTTTTTTAGGGATTATTTACAGTCCCAAGAAACCCATGGACTTGTACGTGGCTGGGAGGGGGTGGCTGCGGATCATGTCGTCCTTAGTGACCCAGAGAACTCTGGACCAAATGCCTCAGCTAACCTACGCTGCATCGCCTCCCTGATCCTGCAAAGCCTGCAGAAGGATCCTTGTATTCTTATGATCAAGTAGAGGGACCATTACTGGCTGGCCACTCTCCTTGATCCACGGTACAAGGGTAAGGTTGCAGACCTTATCTTGTCGTCGCAGAGGGAGCAGAGGATGAGACATCTCCGGGAGGCCTTGCAGAAAGGTCTGTGCAACGCGTTCCCAGAGACTGGGAGGTTACAAACTCCTGGTCCTGGACAACGTGTTGCTGAATCTTCTGTGAATCACAGAAGGAGCGGTGGAGAAAGTGGCTGCCTGACTGATGCGTTCAGACAATTTTTTTAGTCTGCAGCCCCAAGGTATGATCGGTTCCAGCAACCATTGCCAGCATCTGATTTACATGGTGCCGGAATACCTAGGGGCAAGGTCAGACTTGGACACCTTTCCCATTGAAAATCCTCTGGGTTACTGGGTCTTGAGGATGGATCACTGGCCAGAGCTTGCACAGTATGCAATTGAGCTACTGGCCTGTCTTACATCCATCGTTCTTTCGAAATGCACATTCAGTGCTGCTGGAGGCTTTGCAACCGATCACAGGCTGCGCCTGTCCACCGTTGATCGACTGACCTTCATAAAGATGAATCAGTCTTGGATCACCACCAGCTACCAAGCACCTGAAGCTGATGTAACAATAATAATATTTTTTTTTAAATGTCACCTCCCTTCAAGACTGCCTATGCTGATGCTGAGTGACTATCCTGTTATGTTGACTGACTATCCTCTTCCTCCTCAATGATCCTGCTGATAGCTTGGAAGAACATTTTTGGTTCTGGGATCCACCACCAGTGGCTAAGGCCCCATTTTTCAGCCCCTGTTTAACAGGGACATGTAATTACAATTTTTGATGCAATACTTTGCAGCAGGGCTCATTCCTGCTCTCCAACTAGAGTTTCTGTGAGGTGTTGCAGTGTGGTGGCACCAGTGCCTAAGGCCCAATTTTTCAGCCCCTGTTTTATAGGTGCATGTAATTACAATTCTTGATATAATATTTCACAGCAGGGCCCGTTCCAGTGCCCACCGAGAGTAACTGTGAGGACTTACAGTGTTGTGGCACCAGCACCACCACCACCAAAGGCCCATTTTTTCTACCACTGTTCAACAATGGCATGTAATTACAATTCTTGATATAATAGTTCACAGCAGGGCATTCCAGTGCCCACCAAGAGTCTCTTTGAGGGTTTACAGTGTTGTGGCAACACCAACACCTTAGGCCCAAATTTCTTCAGAGCATATAGGGCAGGCCCCTACATTCAAACATCCAACTTACAAACATCTCCTACTTGCATATGGAAGGAGACAACAACAGGAAGGGAGATGAAAAAAGTAGGATGGCAAAAAAAAATTATACAGGGATGATAACCCTTCCCTATGTTTTCCAAAAAGCTTAAAAATAGATTCTTTGACTGGAGCTACACTTTAAAAATGTACTAGTTCAAAATTACAAACAGATTCTACTTAATACAACAAGCCTACACAGATCCTGTCTTGTTTGCACTGCCTGTATACTGCTGTTCTGAGTATATAGGCCCTGGGGGCTCCACGCCTTTCCTTTTTTTAATTTGGGTACAGGGTTCCCCTTAATATCCGTACAAGACCCAAAGGGGCTGGTAATGGGCAGGGGGGCTAACCATGCCATTTTTCTCAATGATTTTTCTCAATATTGCCAGAACCAGACATTACATTAAAACTGCAAGCAGTTTTAAATGTCTTTTTTTTGTCATTTTGTGCAGGGACTGTTCTAAACACGGAAACACGTGCCACTTTACAGGCATACTATAGACACCCCCCCAGGCACGGTATTTGAAGGAATATTTCACTTTTTTTTCACTTTAAGCATCATTAAAATCAGTGCTCCCGAAAAAACGGTCGTTCTTAAAAAAAAAAAAATTGCATTGATACATGTCCCCTGGGGCAGGTGCCGGGTCCCCAAACCCTTTTTAGGGCAATAACTTGCATATTAGTCTTTAAAAATAGCACTTTTTATTTCAAACGTTCGCATTCCATAGACTTTAATGGGTTTCTTAAGTTCATACGAATTTTCGGTCCGTTCGAAGGTTCTGGTGCGAACCGAACCGGGGGGGGGGGGGGGGGGGTGTTTGGCTCATCCCTAAAAAATAACTAACTAAATAAATAAATAACATCACAAAGTTAAGTACAACATTTTTTTTTTTGCAAAAAAAAGTTACACCCAAGAACATAAACCCCCTCCACCCCAAAAGAAATGTTTGAGGCCCCCCACCCCCACATATACACACGCACAAACGTAAACACATTCGTCAGAGCACCTACATGTGAAAACGTTGATTGTGATACACATGTTACATATCCCCCCAATGCTAGCAAAGGGCCTAAAGGACTCATTTACCATTTAAATTTGCTCCAACTAATATCCAGTTCATCAAAGCAAATCATAGGACCAGATTTGCCACATAACCTATAGTGAATGATTGCTAATTTTAACCACTATTGATAATAAAATTACAGTAACATCCAGAAGGCCATAAACAACTTGAAAAGTTATATTGCAGTAAAGCATCAATACATTTTGGAAAGCAATCAATCCTACCCTCCTAGGACTGTTCAAAAATATATCCACTATAAAGTATAGTATGGTATTTTTTCTAATAGAAAGTATCCATGAATCATCACATAAACAAAAAACAAAAACAAGTATTAATCTGCATTAATCCTTCTTATCATTGAAAATAAATATGCAGGGATACAGAAAATATTAGAAAACCAATAATAATAATATGTATGGAACCCTACTGGAGCCTTCTGGACAGTGCTAGCACAATATCAGAGACAGAAAGCAGCCGATGATTTGCATAGAAATTATGTAATTGGCTGACCTATCTACCACCAATGCTATCCAATTTCTGTGATTGATCATTGATGCATATAATAACTGCAAAAAAACAGCAGATGACATTTGATCCCAGCTGCAATTTCTTCCTCATATTGTTGGCTAGTTTTTGTTTAATCTTAATTACCATATATTTGTAAGTCACTTGGCTCAGTTTGTACAATTCTTACATTCCTGATATGTGTTGTTACAGCAAATAATTGCTGAACGTCTTGTTTGAATACAACAAAGTAAAATGCTCTAGAAATCAGTTCCCTAAAGCTGAAACTTTGTATTCTTTGTAATACACAAAACGTACATTCTGTAACTGCTGGTATGACTTCTACTGCAGCTTTTAAAAGTTTCTATCAAATTAATCTTCAATTTTGTTGGTAGGTGTAACTAGACTATTTGATATGTTTAGCAGTTCCTTTGTATTATTCTTTCCAAAATACTTTCACCTTTGTGCCAGCTTATTCTCTGGTGCTCTTTTATCCTGAATTAAACCCAGAATAAAATTCCTTTTAGGATTAACTTTTTTCTTTTTTGCCACAAATCTTCAGTAATATCTTATCTCAGCTATTGAACTTCTGAAACAATCATACATATTTCCAAATGCTTAATCCCTTGAGATCACAAAGCATACTGTATGAAAAGATTTATCAAGGAAGCACACACTACATAGATTCCGCTGCGCAACCAATACAACAGTTGGATATAGTATGCCATGTAACACTAATGAAGTATCCTAGTCAAGAAAGACTAGATGCACAGAGAGCATTCAAGAATTGAAAGCCTTCTTTCTACTGGGATTAACCACCTTCTAGGAAGGAAATAGACTACTGTAATCATCAAAGATATCTTGCAAAGCAAGTGAACAAATGAAGATGTATTAGCGTTACAATCAAATATAAAGGTTAAAAAAATAATTAAAAAAGAAAACCTTTAAAGTAGAATGAAAATCATTGAGAAATAATCACCTGCATATTACACAATGATAATATTAATAATAATAAAAACAGTAATAATAATAATAATAATAACAGTAATAATAATAATAATAAGAAGAAGAAGACGTCTTTATCTGTTAGACTTCACCTGTGTAAATATCTTTGAAATGTATTATTGTTAAAGTTTTCACGCCTTAGTAATCATTTCACTTGTATTTATGTGTTTCAGGCACTAGGTTTTAAAAAAAAAAAGGATATAATATTTTATGAAATCCTTTAAAGGAACGTAATATCAACAATAATCAATAAAATCATATATTGCACTTCTTTTCTCAGAAGGAACATTTTAGTAGCTCATTGTGGCTTAGCAGTACTATTGGCAGGGAGCTGGCAATTGTTACAAACATCTAGATGTTTCTACCATAAAATTTTATGATGCAATTGTATTATGTTTTTATTAGGTTATATGTCTCAATAATGTGATATATTGTATATATTATAGTATGTTATAAAAATGCATACAAAATATCTTATTAAAATAAGTAATGGTTTAGTGATAAATCCAAATAATAAGAAGTAACAAAAAGACCCAGCTATTTGCCTTATTCCTGAGGAAGCTCATTTAGCAAACAAAGCCAGCTGGATAATTTAGTTGCACATTGATTAATGGCAATTTCATCTGTAATCCTTTCAGGGCAAAATGTGGTTTAATGTTTACACTGTAGGCTGCTCTAACTGTCTGGCTTCTATGTTTAACATGCACTATACAATTACTTGAGACTAGATTATGTGATCAAAAATCTTTTTTTTTCAGAAAATTGCCTTCTTTATACAACATATGACTACCAGATATGTTCAGTTAGGGTTAGTTTACACCAGACACTTTCAGTTAGGGATACTTCACACCAGATGAGGTGAGATTGTGCTGGGTGGTTATTCCAGTGCAGTCCCACCTGAAGAACAAGGCAAAATGCCTTGTCTCCTATGTGCCACTGTTGCAGTGGTGTGCAGGCATGATGCATTGAAAAAAGGCCCTCCTGCAGTACTTTTTTTCAGCACAGCACAGTGTGAGGAAATCCACTGCCTCAGACCATGCGACCAGTAATTGAACTTTATAGATGTCTGTGTGACAACTCAATAAAGTTCATTTACAATAAAAAAAGAAACAGTGTTATCCATGCAGCTCAGATCATGATCACTGTGCTGATCTCAGCTAGACTGTACTGTACATCTGCTGCTGTTCTGCAATGCAGCAGCTGGCTTGAACCAGCCCTTATTGTATGGAGTCCACTTACCCAACTATGGTGAAATGTTGGACACAAAATAATTTTTTATTGTTGTATATCTTCTGCTTAAAGCGTTGTAAACCCTTATGGTTTTTCATCGTAATGCATTCTATGCATTAAGGTGAAAAACCTTTTGTGGTGCTGCAGCCCCCCCCCCCCCCACCAAGCCCCCACTTTACTTACCTGACACTGATCCTTCTCTGGCCAGGAATGAACACACCAGCTTTACCTGGTGTCTCGTGTCATGATTGGATAGATTGATAGCAGCGCAGCCATTGGCTCCCGCTGCTGTCAATCATATCCAATGATACGGCGCTGGGGGGCGGGGCCGAGTCCTGCATTCTATGAATGGACACAGATGTGGGATTTGGGAGCGTGCTTGCATGGGTGTCCAACAAGGAGAGAGCTTCTCCAGTGTGGACACTCGATGCGGGGAGGAGCCACCAGCGCAGCTGAGGGACCCCAGAAGAGAATGATCAGGGCCACCCAGTGCAAAACTAACTGCACAGTGGAGGTAAGTATGACATGTTTTGTTTTGTTTTTTTAAATTGAGGGTTTACAACCCCTTAAAGATGAACTCCAGGCCAGCAGCTAAAAAGACAGAAACAATGCATATACGGAAGCTGTTTTATCTGACAATAATTTTCTGTTAGTTTGTTTTCTTCACTTATCTGCAGCAATGATTGGTAAATTGCACTGCTTTTCTCTCCTGTAATCTGACTATAAGATGATGAAAACAAATCAAATCCTGACACTTATACTACTTGAGATAAAAATAAAACACATTTCAGGATGTATTATTGAATACAGATTTGCATTAATTTGAGTCTTTTAGATGTGTCCAAGATTCACCTTTAAACTCTGTAATGGGCTTTTTTTTCTACTGTGTATCCAGACAGAAGAAGACACATTGAGGTTTATTTATTAAAAGCAAATAGTCTGTTAACTTTGCTAGAGAATTTTCACTTTGCATTGATTTAGTAAACTAGGTGAAACTCTGATTACTTCCATTATCCAATCATGTGCAAACAAACATACTGTTATTTTTTTTATTGCGTATGATTGGGTATACTTTGCAAAGTGGATTTTTGCCACAATAATTACGCTAATGGGAAGTTTCCTTGCAAAATGGAAACTCCCTTGCAAAATAAACAGGTTATTAGCCATTAGTAAATCAACCCATTCGTTTTAACTGACAACCGTTCTAGGTTTTCATGGAACCTTACTCAAAACTCACTGTTTTCCCACACTCAAACCTGAAACCAATTTTTAACTGCTGTTGAAATGTTTTCTTTTGAATGAATAAAGTAAATAAGGCTGATAGCATAAAACGGGGATATTTGTATCTCTCAGAGCAAGTCTCCAGTTACTACAATGAATCACTGTGAAACTGAGCCTAGCCATTGATGAGTCCCTTTTTTCATTCAACCAGGAGATTGAATAAAAAAAAAACTGACTCAATGCCCCCATCCACACATTCAATGTGGATGGGGCAATCCTTCCCACTGGGATAACTTTACTACAACTGGCACACAGAGAATCTGGTACAGCAGTGCATGGTAGCCAATCAGCTTCTAACTTCAGTTTGTTCAATTGAGCTTTAGCAATAAAACCTAGAAGCTGATTGGTATCTGAGTTGCAGATACCAGCTGAGATATGCAGAGTTACACCAGATTTTGCACTCTACATTTTTAGTAAATAACCCCCATGGTGTCATTGTATTCTGACAGTGGGGATGCTTCTTTGCCATCAGAAAATATTGATTATTTTTGGAGTCTATAGCCTACAGTGCTGAGTGGGTGGCTTTTTTTACAACATGGCACCTGAAGAGAATTTGATCAGTAGATCGACTTTCAAACCACATCGGCCACATATGGATGGAAATTTCACTGGTCCCTGCTGAACCGCTGAACCGGCTGAATTTCAATCAATGTATGGCCAGCTTTAACCTTAATAGGGATAGACACCACAGAATAATATGGGGTACCACTATAATACTTAAGCTTTTAATTAATAAATTATCCACTGTAGGGTAGTTAGCTACATTTTTTAACTGTGTGTTCCTTTTTTTTCAATTTTTTTTCTTTATTTATGGTAACGTGTAAAATATTGCTGTGCCCCATGTTCTTCAAACCTACCTTCCACCTAGTAATTCTAACACAATGGGGCTGATTTACTATCAGACTAGAAAATAAGTCCATCCTTTGAAGAAGTGCTGTCAGACTAGAAGTATGTTGTTGGCTATTTTGTTGGTGGGCTTTCTATATGCTGATTACCTCATTATTAAATGAAAGCATTTTATGATTTATTAAATGTGATTTTATAAAAATACTGCATCATGGCCATATTTTAATTCTTCCTACATGCTGCTGTGTCATATTTGGAAACCTTGGGGGAGTGGAAATTAATGCTTATGCATACAAGAACTACGTGCATGTTTGTCTTTGCTCATATGCAGGGGGGGACATGAATGCTTTACATTTTTTTTTTGTTTTATTATTTATAGTATTCCTTTTTTTTTACGTTGTCCCTTAAAAAAATAGTATCAGCTTCATTGCTATCAAAATGGATAAACAACATCCCTTGTGGTAGCATGGTCCTCTTCATGGAGATACCTGGGATCTATTAAGCCTCAAATATCCCCTCTGGCCTCCAAAGCATCTGATCAAACCAAGATCGGTTTGATCTTCAGTGCTATTACAAGGGATGAACAACATTCCTTCTGATAGCATGGTCCTCTTTATGAAGAGACCTGGGATCTATTAGATCCCAATTCTCTGCTCTGGCCTCCAGAGAATCTGATCAAACCAAGATCGGTTTGATCTTCAGTGCCATCACAAGGGATGAACAACATTCCTTGTGATAGCATGGTGCTCTTTATGAAGAGACCTGGGATCTATTAGAATCTGATCAAACCAAGATTGGTTTGATCTTCAGTACTATTACAAGGGATGAGCAACATTCCTTGTGATAGCATGGTCCTCTTTATGGAGAGATCTGGGATCTATTAGACCCCAAATCTCTGCTCTGGCCTCCAAAGCATCTGATCAAAACAAGATCGGTTTGATCAGATGTTTTACAAGCTGGTAAGCAGCTTATAAAAAAAAAAACTGAAACCAGAAGTGACAAAATCATTGTTGCTTCTTGTTTCTAAAATCACAAAGAAGGAGGAACAAGATAAGTTCCTTTTACTCTGTATACAGCATTGCATCCTACCCTAACACCTAAGACCCCTTTCACACACTGGCGTTTTTCATGCGCTTTAGCGTTAAAAAAAGCGCCTGAAAGAAGCTGCAACTGCAATCCCAATGTAAAAGCCTGAGTGCTTTCACACTGAGGCGCTGCGCTGGACGGGCGTCAAAAAAAAGTCCTGCAAGCAGCTTCTTTGCAGCGCTTTTGGAGCGGTGAATACAACGCTCCTAAAGCGCCCCTTCCCATTGAAATCAATGGGAAGCGCCTGTAAAACGCCTGAAAAACGCCTGAAAAACGCTATTGGCAGCAGCGTTTTGTGAGCGCTTTTAACCCTTTATTTGGCCACTAGCAGGGCTTAAAAGCGCCCCAATAACGCTCGAAAAACGCTGGTAAAGCGCTGCTAGTTTAAGCGGAGCTTTACGAGCGTTTTTCGGGCGCTGACATTGTGAAAGGGCTCTTAAAGCACTTGGGCTTTCACATTGGGACTGCAGATTTGGCTTCTTTCAAGCGCTTTACAAGCGCTTTTTTTAACACTAAAGCGCCTGAAAAATGCCTGAAAAACGCCCCAGTGTGAAAGGGGTCTTAATGTTTTAAAGTTGCCCATGCATGGCTTGAATTTCAGACAATTCCTGTTGGATGCCCATAAATGTGATCTGTGTTTAGCCATGTAATTACTACTTCATTTGACCAAGCATATTGCCAAATTGAACGCAGTTAATAGTTATTGGTCTACTAGTACAACAAAATATACATGGGAAGCAGCACCATAACAAAATATACATGTACAGTGGTGTGAAAAAGTGTTTGCCCCCTTCCTCATTTCCTGTTCCTTTGCATGTTTTTCACACTTAAGTGTTTCGGAACATCAAACCAATTTAAACAATAGTCAAGGACAACACAAGTAAACACAAAATGCAATTTATAAATGAAGGGGTTTATTATTAAAGGTGAAAAAAAATCCAAACCATCATGGTCCTGTGTGAAAAAGTGATTGCCTCCTAAACCTAATAACTGGTTGGGCCACCCTTAGCAGCAACAACTGCAACCAAGCGTTTGCGATAACGTGCAATGAGGCTTTTACAGCGTCCTGGAGGAATTTTGGCCCACTCATCTTTGCAGAATTGTCCTAATTCAGTTACATTAGAGGGTTTTCGAGCATGAACAGCCTTTTTAAGGTCATACCACAACATCTCAATAGGATTCAGGTCAGGACTTTGGCTAGGCCACTCCAAAGTCTTCATTTTGTTTTTGTTCAGCCATTCGGTGGTGGACTTGCTGGTGTGTTTAGGATCATTGTCCTGCTGCAGAACCCAAGTTCGTTTCAGCTTGAGTACACGAACAGATGGTCGGACATTCTCCTTCAGGATCTCTTGGTAGACAGCAGAATTCATAGTTCCTTTTATCACGGCAAGTCTTCCAGCTCCTGAAGCAGCAAAACAGCCCCAGACCATCACACTACCACCACCATATTTTACTGTTGGTATAATGTTCTTTTTTATGAAATGCAGTGTTCCTTCTACGCCAGATATACTTGGACACACACCTTCCAAAGAGTTCCACTTTTGTCTCATCGGTCCACAGAATGTTGTCCCAAAAGTCTTGGGGATCATCAAGATGTGTTGTGGAGAAATTGAGACGAGCTTTGATGTTCTTTTTGCTCAGCAGTGGTTTTCTCCTTGGAACTCTGCCATGCAGGCCATTTTTGCCCAGTCTTTTCCTGATGGTGGAGGCATGAACGCTGACCTTAACTGAGGCAAGTGAGGCCTGCAGTTCCTTGGACGTTGTTGTGGGGTCTTTTGTGACCTCTTGGATGAGTCGTCGCTGCGCTCTTGGGGTAATTTTGGGCGGCCGGCCACTCCTGGGAAGGTTCACCACTGTTCCATGTCTTCGCCATTTGTGGATAATTGCTCTCACTGTGGTTCGCTGGATTCCCAAAGCTTTGGAAATGGCTTTATAACCCTTTCCAGACTGATAGATCTCAATTACTTTCTTTCTCAATTGTTCCTGAATTTCTTTGGGTCTTGGCATGATGTGTAGCTTTTAAGGATCTTCTGGTGGACCTTACTGTGTCAAGCAGCTCCTATTTAAGTGATGCCTTGATTGTGAACAGGTGTGGCAATAATCAGGCCTGGGTGTGGCTAGAGAAATTGAACTCAGGTGTGGACAACCACAGTTATAGTATGTTTTAACAAGGGGGGCAATCACTTTTTCACACAGGGCCATGATGGTTTGGATTTTTTTTCACCTTTAATAATAAACCCCTTCATTTACAAATTGCATTTTGTGTTTACTTGTGTTGTCCTTGACTATTGTTTAAATTGGTTTGATGTTCCGAAACACTTAAGTGTGACAAACATGCAAAGGAACAGGAAATGAGGAAGGGGGCAAACACTTTTTCACACCACTGTATATAATGGCCTAAATATAGATAAAGTTCCCCATACAACTATGGCATTTTCCTTGTGCCAGTTAAACAACACAGTAAAACTTTAAATACCACATATTGTGATCAAGTGTCCTTGTGTGCCAGCTTTTCAACAGTACATTCTTAAAGTGATTGTAAAGGTAAAACTTATAAAAAAAAAACATGCCTACGCTTACCTGCTTGGTGCAATAGAATTGCACAGAGGGGCCGCAAACCTCTTCTTGGGTTCCCCGTTGATGCTCCTGGCTCCTCCTCTCTGTCCAGTGCCCTCATGGGAAGCTGCTTCTCATGGGGGCACTCATGCATACTCTCACCCGAGCCTCACTGCTGCATCCATTGACACAGACAGCGGAACTCGGCCCCACCCCCGTCACTGGCTTCGATTGACAGCACAGCCAGCAAAGCAAGCAAGACCCGGAAGTGAGGGGAGCGAAAACCTGCAGACGTACACGGTACTGGATCGATTGAGGGCTCAGGTAAGTAAAAGGGGGGCTGAGGGGGCGATGCTGACACCTAAACATTTTTTATCTTAATACAAGGATGCATTAAGATAAAAAAGGTTTAGGATTACAATCACTTTTAAATAAGAACTCCAGCTTTTTCTCCCCAAAACAACAGATGCATTGTGTATGTAAACTAATTACAATCCCACTGTCAGTCTATGCGTAACGTAGGCCTTATTCACACCTCAGCGTTTTGTAGCTTGAAGCTCTAAGCTCCAAAATGCTGGAGAAGAAAAATTATATTATTCTCTATGGTGATGGTTCACATCTCCACTCCAAGTCATGTGAAGCCAAACACTTGAAGCTCAAAAAAGTTCTGAAGCTTTTTAGTAGCTCAAATTGGGCAGCTTTGTGCATGTTTTTGATCGATTTTCTGCTAGAATGAAATAAAATGTAAACAAAATAATTTTTTTTAAACTAATATATGAATAAGTAAATAAATGCACAAATAACAAAAAATCATCATAAATAAATAAAATAAATGAATGATATGTAATAATAAATAATAATTTCTTTTAACCTTAAATATATATTAAAGACATTATTATTATTATTATTATTATTATTATTATTATTATTATTATAATAATAATAATAATAATACTTATAATAATAATAAAACTAATAATAAACACCCAAACTAAAATAAATAAATAATAATAGTAATTTAGTATTATTATTATTATTATTATTATTATTAATTAAGGTATTTATTTATTTATTTTTGTTAGGGTTAGGGTGATTATTTCATTATTATTACTTTATTTTTATTTATTTATATGGGTTAGCGGTTATGTTTAGAGGTTAATTATGTATTTATTTATTATTGCATAGTATTCACGTATTGTATTTATGATTTATTTATGATTTTTTTACATTTATTTGTGTATTTATTTAAAATGTATTTATTTGTTTATTACTAGTAGCAGTATTTTTAATTATGAACACCCTAATGCTGCGTACACATGACCGGACTTTTCAATGGACTAGGTCCGACGGTCATCCCGACGGACTTTCCACGGAGGTCCGATGGACTTTCCAAACTAACTGACTTGTGCACACACGAATGGACTTTCCGGCAGACTAAGTCTGACGGACTTCCCGGCGGACTTTCAAAATGAACGGACTTGCCCACACACGGACTAAAGTTCGTTCATTTTGAACATGACTCCAGGTGCGATGGGACTAGAAAGGGAAGTCAATCTCGCAGCTTTCATCGGTGAGATTGACACCTTGCGAGCCCCAAAAAAACAGAATGGGGTCCCCCCAAAGTCCATACCAGACCCTTATCTGAGTACACAGCCCGGGCGGTCAGGAAAGGGGGTGGGGACGAGCGAGTGCCCCCCAAACTGTACCAGGCCGCATGCCCTCAACATGGGGGGTGGGTGCTTTGGGGAAGGGGGGCGCCCTGCGGCCCCCACCCCAAAGCACCTTTTCCCCATGTTTATGAGGACAAGGGCCTCTTCCCGACACTCCTGGCTGTCACAGTCCTGGGGCATGCTGGGACTGTGACATCATAAGGGGTGGGGTCACTGGGTGATATCGTCCGGTGACCCCGCTCCTTATGCCTATATAAGTTGTCGCGCACCATGTCCATGGCATTATAGCAGGAGAGAGCATCCTGTCAACATCGGAAGAACAGAAGAAGGAAGAAGAAGACAGCGGCAATGACGATGACGATGGAGAAAGCCGGGCCACCGCTAGCAAAAGAGCGGAAAAAGAGCAGAAGATAGCGGAGGAACCTAGTAGAAGAACCGGTGAGTGGAAGAAGAGGCCAGAGAGTGGGAGAAGAACCAGAAAGCACAGAGAATTTGGAAGAGACCCCCGAAGTTGGAAGAAGACCCCCGGAGCTGCCTATTGACACTTTTTCCCCCAGGTGAATGGGTAGGGGTATGATGTACCCCATACTTATTCACATAGGGTGGTGGGCCAGGATCAGGGGGTCCCTTATTAAAGGAGGCTCCCAGACTCCGATAAGCCCCCTGCCCGCAGACCCCGCCAATCAATGGCCAGGGTTTTCAGGAAGAGGCTCTTGTCCTCATCAACATGGGGACAAGGTGCTTTGGTGTGGGGGGCCGCAGGGGCCCCCCTTCCCCAAAACATTCACCCTCTATGTTGAGGCCATGCGGTCTGGTATGGTTCAGGAGGGGGGCAATCGCTCATCCACACCCCCATTCCTGACCAGCCGGGATGCATACTCGGATAAGGGCCTGGTATGGATTTTGGGGGGGACCCCACTCCGTTTTTTCGGCGTAGGGGTTCCCCTTAAAATCCATACCAGACCTAAGGGGCTGGTATTTTCCTGGAGGGGCATTCCCTCTCGCGCTCGCTGTGATAGGAAAATGTGTTTCTCCTATTGCAGCGAGCACGAGATGTACAGTACCCTGTCGCGTGAACCAGTGTGATCGCGCTGGAAACATTCTCGCGGGCAGGTGCTGTAGCTGCACTTGCGTCGTATTTGGTCCGTCAGACCAATATACAGATGAACGGGCTTCCCGATAGGAACTGGGTCCAGTGGACCAAGATTTAAAACATGTTCTATTTCTAGGTTTTTCTTCTCAAAAGTCCGACGGAGCTCACACACGATCAAATTGTCAGACGGATTCTGGTCCACTGGACCAAGTCTGCCGGAAAGTCTGATCGTGTGTATGCGGCATAACCCTAACAAAAGAAAAAAAAAATAATAAATAATAATAAGACAATAAATAAAATATTAGCCTTTAACCCAAACCCTAACCCCTAATCCTAACTCTAACCCCAACCCCTAATCCTTAACCCATTTCCTCCGAGCGTATGCAGATGTGCATACTCGGCCTTCAGGGGTTATACTGGGATGATGCCTGCAGCTGCAGGCATCACCCCAGTACCATTTTTTAGAGCCGGCGATCGGCTTTCCAGGGGTAACAACTGATGTGGCTAAAAGCCGCTCGGTTGTTATACCGGAGGAGGGAGAGGGGACATATCCCCTCCCGTCACCTCCCGCTGCTCTTACCGGGCCTCCTGTCCAACTGGGAGTCGCATGACTTCCGGCACCTAGAGACAGACTGGAACGAAGCTGGAAATGGCTTTGTTCCAGGCTCCTGAATGTAAACATGTCGTTGTGATGTCACTTCCGGTTTACTCGGCTGCCAATGTCGCCGGATTAAAAAAAAAATACTGTATACCGTTTTTGGCGATCTGAATACTTTGAAGTGCAAAGGAGGGATTGGAGGTCTTTTATACCCACGATCCCTCCATAAAGAGTACCTGTCACCAGTTTTTTTTTTAATTATTTAAAATTAAATTAAATAAATAAGATTTTTTTTTATAAAGCGCCCCCGTCCCCGCGAGCTTGTGCAGCAAAGAAAACGCATATGGAAGTCACGATGTAAATGGTGTTCAAATTACACATGTGAGAGCAATAATTCTAGCACTAGACCTCCTCTGTAACTCTAACCTGGTAACCGTAAAACATTTTTAAAGCGTTGCCTATTGAGATTTTTAGGTACTGTAGTTTGTCGCCATTCCACGAGTGTGTGCAATTATAAAGCGTGACATGTTTGGTATCTATTTACTCAGCGTAACATCATCTTTCACATTATATAAAAAAAATTGGGCTAACTTTACTGTTTCATTTTTTTTAAATTCATGAAAGTGTCTTTTTCCCCAAAAGTTACGTTTAAAACACTGCTGCACAAATACCATGTGACATAAAATATTGAAACAATACCCATTTTATTATCTAAATTCTCTGCTAAAATATATATATATATATATATATATATATATATATATATATATATAATGTTTGGGGGTTCTAAGTAAATTTCTTGCAAAAAATACGGATTTTATCTTGCAAACACCAAATGTCAGAAATAGGCTTAGTCATGAAAGGGTTAACCCTAACCCTTACTCTTACCCTAACAAAAAAATAATAAATTAATAATAATGAGAAAAAATAAATAAAAGCTGATGGAAAAGCTAAAAAAAAATCAGAAAAACCTAGCAACAACAGATGATAGTTTTCTCTATTGGCTAATAAAAAAAATGCCAAAGCTCAAAAGCACTGTATAAAACACACCAAACTCATGGATTAAAAAACATGAAAAAAATGCTAGAAAATGCTAAAGATGCAACACTCAGGTGTGAATACAGCCTTAGCTGTTTAAAACAGATTTATGTGTCTATGATGTCACTGCTCCTCCTGGCTGAATTTCAAAGTTCTCTGACTTCCTGTTTCCTTCTCCCATGATCCTTTGAGCCTCTGTAGTTTAATGGCCCACTATGGGAGTCATGTGTATCAGCTATGGGAGTTGATGTGGGTGGGTAAGGGTTAATGTGGGAGTTTCTGGGCCTTCATGTGGGTAGTGAAAGGAGAGGAATGGAATTGTATTATACCCGCCCACATTCAATTCCTCTATGCAATGGATAGGGAAAAAGCAAGAAGTGGAGTTTTAGTCAGAAAATTTATTCCTTCAGTTCTGCCCTATAGCCCAATGATCTGCTTTGCTGGGAGGGCGTCAATAGATGTCATCCCCTTTGCAAGCTGGTCGTGCCCCCCTGCAGGGCACATGCGGTGTTCACTGTGATCACCCGAGTCAATGAGACTTGGGTTATCACAGATCCAAGTAAGGGGTCGATCCTGACCCCTTACCACGTGATCAGCTGTCAGCCAATGACAGCTGATCATGTGATGTAAACAGAGGATTGGTAATCTTTTACATCAGTGCCACCTATCAATGCCCACGAGTTCCACCTATCAATTCCCATGAGTGCCACCTATCAATATCACCAGTGGTGCCTCATCAGTGCCACCTAGCAGTGCTGCCTATCAGTGTCGCCTACCAGTGCCGTTCAGTGACCATTACTGACACCCATCAGTGCCCATCAGTGCCAGCTATCAGAGTCACCTATTAGTGCCCTTCAGTGCCACCTATCAGTGCCCACCAGTGCCACCTCATCACTGCCCACCAGTGCCACCTATTAGTGCCCACCAGTGCCGCCTATTAGTGCCCATCAGTGCCACCTTATCAGTGCCCATCAGTGTCGCTTTATCAGTGCCCATCAATGGAGCCTGTTGGTGCCCATCAGTGCAGCCTATCAGTGCCCATCAGTGCAGTCTCATCAGTGTACATCAATGAAGGAGAAAAATTACCTATTTGCAAAATGTATTTAAATGGTTTTGTATTTTTTTTTAATCGCCCTTTTTTAATAAAAAAAAAAAAAAACAACCCAGAAGTGATCAAATACCACTAAAATAAAGCTCTATTTGTGGTAAAAAAAATGATAAAAATGTAATTAGGATAAAATGTTGTATGACCGCACAATTGTCATTCAAAAAGTGACAGTGCTAAAAGCTGAACATTGGTCAAATTCATGGCAACGCTTACCAAACCCGTGTCGCTCTCTTTGTGTTATTTAGGCTGAGGCCGCGTACACACGCGGGGACTGTTCGCCCAACTTTGTCCGCTGAACAGTGTTTCGGCAAACAGTCCGCTCGTGTGTGGGCTTTCAGCGGACAGTTTCAGCGAACAGTCCGCTGAACAAGGTTTTTCGGAAATTCCGAAAAACTGTCCGCTGAAACAAAGTTTCAGCGAACAGTCCCCTCGTGTGTAGGCTTGTTCGTCAAACTAAGTTCCGCGCATGCTCAGAAAGGATTTACATGCCGGAAGTTATAATGCAGTGTATAGGACGTCGTATTTTTCGTCCCGTCGTACGTGCCGTTCACGTCATCGCGCACGGTTTCAGCAAACTGTTCGTCCGTCCATGCTAATTTTGAGCGGACTGTTTGCCGAAACTGTTTGACGGACAAAGTTGGGCGAACAGTCCCTGCGTGTGTACGCGGCCTAAGTTTGCATTGTTTCTGAATGCACGGCAACTCGTACAGAACACACACGCTATGCTGTGTGTCTCTAAAATGTGTGGTAATGCACGTCACACTTTCATAACCATTTAGGCTGCATTCTTATGTAAGCATTTCTAAACACATGGCAACCCGCAATAAAAAAAAAAAAAACATCAAAAAAGGGGGACTTCTCAGAACATAATTTAAATATACTGTAAAATTTCAATATGTCCTGTACTCGGTAAAGGACAGGACAATTAAGCAAATAAAAGTGTCAGTGAAGTCCGAATAAGTGAGGGTAGCAATTAATGAAATAGTAGGAAATAGCAAACAGAATCACCAAGAGAAGTGAATAAAAACCAGTACCTAAATGTGCCAGTAAAGCTGATAGTGAAAGGTGAATTACCAAAATTGTTTCTGGAACTGGAGCATAAAAACAGTCCAGGGTGATTTGTAGGTGAATAGATAAAGGCAGAAAGGACTACCAAGGTGAAGTCACCAACCAAAAAATTGAACTTATAAGGGCACGGCCGACATGCGCTCACCAAGGTCACGCTAGCGTGCGTTGTGGAAAGGAGGCGCCATCAATTGGGCGGACAAGCCACCCAACATTGGCGCCAAATAAATCCCTCCGTCTAGCCTCTATATGTAAAATGATGCCGGAGAGGTGGTGCCAACATGTGACACTGCAGCTCCGGCTCAGAGAGTGTGACATTGATGTCTAGTACAGGAGCACCCACCCACCCTAGCAATAAGGGGAGGAGGGAAGCCTGCAGCACATATTGCAGCTCCCAGAAGAGATGGGAGCCAATAGGCTCCTTGAATCCAGATCATGTGACACATTCAATATTGCAAAGGAGATGGCTAAATATCTCGTCAAGGGATGGGAGTAACAACCCCATCCATTGGGTGTAGACCCTATAGAAAGAGAGGGGACTTGCAAAGAAATAAACTAAGGTGGTAAAGGCATAACATATGTTAAAATTAACAGACCTAACTAGAAAAAAACTACGTGCTTCCATCCCTATAATTAGGGATCATATTACAATTTAGATTCCATCCACGTGTATGCTCCTGAAGAGTAGTTCAAGCTACGAAATGAGTAGAGCTATTTTATGCTGTATTTCAATTCATCACTCGTACTAGATACTAGATATGATAATTGTTTGCAACCATGTGATTAATTTTGCCTTCGTTATATGTATATATGAACTGTAATAGATAATCTACCTTATTTTTTTTACATTGAATCGTGATTACCATTATGTATTGTACTATTGACATATATAATAAATGTGATCTTTTTATACCTACATGCTACATTTAAAGTCCTGCTTCCCTTTCCCCCTTTTCAGACAGTTTAATAAAGAAGTTTGCTGTAAATAAAAAAGTGAAAAAATGGCCTGGGTGTCCCCCTTAATCCTTAGCAAGCCCTTTGGGTCTGCTATGGATTTTCAGGGGAACCCCATAACAATTTTTTTTAAAAAAAGGCGCGGGTCCCCCAAAATCCATACCAATCCCTTATTTAAGCATGCAGCCAGACAGACCAGGAAAGGGGGGATGAGCGAGCGCCCCCTCAACCATACCAGGCCACATACCCTGAATATGGGGGGATGGGTGCTTTGGGCCAAGGAGGCAAGGCCTCATCACTACAATCCTACGCTGTGGTTGTGGGGGTCTGTAGGCAGTGGGATATCGTAATCTGGAACAAGGGTTCTTTAACAAGGGTTCCCCAGATCCTGCCCCCCCTATGTAAATGAGTATGGGGTACATACATACACCAAAAAAAGTGTCAAAAAGTAATAAAAACAGAGACAATAATACCTTTACTAAAAAAAAAAAAACTAGTGTCACTCTGATGTAGATCCATCGTCAATCATATGATGATATGATGATTGGGGGATATGACTCCCCCAAAAGAATCATTCCACCGTCAGCTAAGGCAAACCACCAAATTTCTGGCTTGCCATTTGACACTTCTTATAAAGATAAGGGGTAGAGCTACCTGGTGACATCACTGGGTATCTCCGTCCCCTTGTGATGTCACAGACCGGTGCATGCTGGGTCGGTTGCATCAGAAGGGGGTGGTGCCACCAGGTGATGTCACCATGTAGCCCCACCCTTACCTATATTAGAACTGATAAATGGCAAGCCAGGCATTGGGGCGTTGATGGCAGGGTGATTTTTTTTTCTTCTTTTTCGGGTCTAGCATTGCGGCAGGCATCGTTATTGAAGATGGATTTACATTGGGGGACAAAAACTTTCTCTGTGTTTTTATTACTTTTTGATACTTTTGGTGAATGGGCAGGTGTACTGTGTACCCCATACTCATTCCCAAAGGGGGGGTGGATCTGGGGGTCACTAGGAAGGGAGCTTCCCAATTCTAAGATGCCCCCTGCCTAGTATACATGAAGATAAACTATATATATATATATATATATATATATATATATATATACTGTCGAAAAGGTAGGTACTACACTCACATACACAAAGATAAACACAGCATGTCAATATGTGTAATGATGTTGGCTTCTGAAAGCCTCCAATGGACATGGAACAATAAAGAAGAGGAAGAGAAAAAAACACTCTCTAAATGTGAGAGGTAGTGTGGGAACTCATAGAAGGTGAGAAAGGGGTAGGTATTGCACTCACAGTACAGTAGGAGTATATGGCTCACAGTACAGTAGGAGTATATGGCATCTCAATAGATCATTATGATGACCTCAGGTGAAAACTCAGTATGCAACAGTATCAGTGAACACAATATCTTGGGTTCTCAGATGGATATAAAATGATAACAGTTAAAAAAAGGGGGACAACTAACTCTCAGTATAATATTTGTGAAAATGCTGATGTGAAGAGAAGAATACAAAGACACTCAAATTTAGGAGCTGAAGCAATGGCATTACTCATAAAATCCAGCAAATGGTGAACTTTTATCAATCCATGATGTTGGTAGTAAGCACAGCAAAGTTCCTAGTGAATGTCCTCATCAGCCAGTGGAGGTACACAATTTCCCAAGTATAAAACAAATGCAGGCAATGAGAGAGTTTTTGAGAGTTTAGTATTTATTATTATCGATCGATAAACGAATGGAAAAACAGTATTGTCCTTACATAAGTAATACATAGATAATTTTAACAAAACAGATGCAGCGCTGATAACAAGCCCACAAATTCATATGCAAATTGGTGATCAATTACAAAAAGAAAAAATGTGACAAAAAAAGAAAGAAAAATGAATGCAGAGTCCCATTAAAAGAAATGGTGAAAAAAACAAAGTGTCCATACAAATGGATGAAGCAATAATAGTGACATCCGTGATGTATCTTCAAAAACATGCAGAGTGCATCCTCATCACCACAAACTATGTATGAATTGCCTGCTTACCAAAAGGCGATGACTGCAAAAACAGTCTCGCCCAGCCTCGGGAAGTAAGGTCTCCGGAGCCTCTGTATATTGTAGAAAGTATGAAAAGTTATGAGGGCAGAGCACTATTCTTTAAAAACAGGTGATATTCCAGCACCTTGGCTTCCAGATTGGTGCAGATGAATTAATTCAGACAGAAAAAAAATCGCTTTGTTCAGGTGTACATTGCATCAAAAGGTTGTCATGGAAGGGTGGAGCCAAAAAAACAACAACACAAAAGGGGGAAAAAATGTATACGATGCAACAGCCCTAGCTGAAATGATCATCACTTTAGTTCAATGTTTCTTTATTGATTTCAATAAGGCAAACAAGATAAACACTTGAAACAGCATAGCAGATGTTCCGACTAGAGCAAACAGAGGCAAAGAATACAAACTGGGGTTAAGTCACTCAATACCAGTCCACAACGCAGACTAACTACAGGTGGTTAAATGAATGATGAACATTAGAATTGTAGCATATTAATGCAATAACTCCAGTCGGAGGGAAAAGGGGTGTGGGAAGGAGAGCATCAGCTAGACATTATATTAGTTACACCAGAGGGGTTAGGAACACAGGAGAATAAATCAGGCGCATAGTAATAATGACAAACAAAATTACACGCGGGAAAGAAACTCATGAGATTACAGTACATTTCGGATGAGTAAGCCATACATGCCAATCAGATAAAAACTTTTTCATACTTAGATTTTTGCGAGCTAGTAGTCTTTCCATCTCGCATTGAAAGTTTAGATCAGAGATCGTATGCGTGATGGATGGAGAGTCAGTGGTTTTCCATAGTTTTGTAATGTTTAATTTTGCTGCAAGAAGAAGGTGAATTATCACTACGCGTGTGTGTGGCGGAAATTTGTCAACACCAAGGTGTAGTAGGGCCAGGGAGGGGTTGGGGGATGTTGGAATCAGTGATAAAAAGGATATTAAAGCGAAAATTTGTTTCCAGAAGGAGCTTGGGGATCTGCAAAACCATAAAATGTGCGCTATAGTACCAGTACTTCCACACGACCTCCAACATGTAGAAGGAAGGTCCGGGAAGAATTTAGAGAGACGATAGGGTGTGAGGTACCATCTGTGAAGTGTCTTTTGATATGATTCCCAATGATTGGAACAGTGTGACGCTGTGTAGGTATGTCGAAAGGCACGTGTCCACATGTCGGGTGTGACCGTAATATTTAGTTCTTCCGTCCATCTGGAGAGAGACGGAATTTGTGAGTAAGGCCGATTATCATTCAGAATAGAGTATATGACCGATATACCATGTTTAGGATATGTCGAGCTAGTGTAAAATTTGTGTATGGTCTCCGGAATAATTGACGTCGTAGAAATTTTAAATTGTTGGAGAAGGTGCGAGATCCTCATGTACGTGAAGGTTTCTGTGGGAGGGAGGCCAAATTCAGTTTGTAGATTATCAAAGGTTTTCAGAACATGGTTAGCATTATAAAGATCTGATAGGGTAGTTATTTTTTGCATCGTCCAGTTTCGAAGATGTAAGTCTGGTATTTGTGACATTAGTGATCGGAGAGGGGTTTGCAATGTACGATAGGGTTGGTCTGAAATTGTCGTCTGTGTGAATTTCTTCCATGTTGTTAGAGAGGCCGTTATTGATGGTGATTTAAATTTCGAAGTGGGAGGAAAGCCCGCTGATGTAGCGAGAAGTAATTCACTTAGTGAGTTTGGGCGGAAGGACGAGGATTCTAAGATAGACCAGGCCTTATTGGGGTTAGGATGCCACCAGTAGTAGAGTTGGTCTAGAATGGAAGCATGATAGTAGTTCTGAATATGGGGAAGGTTGGTCCCCCCTTTTCTATGTTGCCTAGTTAAGATATATTGAGCGCACCTGGGTGGTTTAGTTTCCCATACAAATCTGGAAAGTTGTGTTTGTATGGAGGCAAAGAATGAGTGGGGAATTGGCATGATTACTGTCCGGAAAAGATAGAGTAGTTTGGGTAAAATTAGCATTTTAAAAGACGCGATGCGACCTAGTTTCGAGAGGCCTGAGGTACGAAGCTGATTTAATAGTTGGGGCAGTCGTTTTTGGAAGGAACGATAATTGAGATCATAAAGTTGGGGTATAGATGGGGCTAGGTTTATTCCAAGATACGGAAGGGAATTGTTTGACCAAGAGTAGGGGAGAGTACTCTCTAGGAGAGATTGTTGCCTACGTGATAGATTAAGTGGAAGGATTAGAGATTTAGAGGAGTTAAGTTTGTAAAAGGAGGCAGAGCTAAATTGATCGATGATGTCCTGGAGTGCAGGCATGGAGATGGTCGGGTTTGTGATCATTAAAATGACATCATCAGCAAAGAGGCTGATTTTATGTTCCATGTCGTTATGCATAATTCCTGAGACTCGCTTGTCCTCTCTGATTTTAGCCGCAAGGGGTTCCATTATTAGGGCAAAAATGAGAGGGGAGAGCGGACATCCTTGGCGGGTGCCATTAGAGATCTCAAAGGGTTTAGATAGTGTGCCATTGGTTAAAACCCTGGCGGAAGGGTTTGAGTACAGTGAGAGAATGGCCGTTTGAAACCAGCCTGTGATGCCGAATTTGGACAATACTTCTTTCAGGAATCCCCAATGTACCCTATCAAACGCCTTCTCTGCGTCCAACGATAGCAGCAGAGAAGGCGTTCGAGATTGGGCAATCTGGTGAATCAGGTTAAGAACTCTTCTAGTGGCGTCTGGGGCTTGTCTGTCTGGCATAAAACCAACTTGATCTGGATGTACAAGGGAGGGAAGAAATTCTAACAGTCTGGAGGCTATAACCTTGGCAAATACTTTTACGTCTGTGTTAAGGAGAGATATGGGTCTGTAATTAGTGGTGGAGGTGGGATCTTTTTCTGGTTTAGGGATAGTGGTAATGATAGAGCGCAACATATCTACTGGTAGAGAACCAGAGGTGGCAGCAGAGTTGAAGAGGTCCGTAAGATGGGGGGCAATATTTGAGGCAAATGATTTGTAGAATTCATTGGTGTAGCCATCCTCTCCCGGAGATTTGTGAAGTGGTAGTGAGTGAATGGCTTTCAAAATTTCATCAGTAGAGAATGGTCGAGAGAGTTCCTCTAATTGGATGTGATTTATAGATGGGAGATCAATAGAGGATAGAAAATTGTGGATATTTTGGTCAGTCGGTTGGGGGGTATTGACATCACTGGATAGGTTGTAGAGAGAAGAGTAATAGTCGCTAAAGGCATTAGAAATATCCTGTGGGTTTGTCAGAAGTTGTTTGGAGGTGGGGTGCTGAAGGGATATAATCTTACTTTTAAGGCGTTGAGCTTTAACTTGTCGGGCTAGTAGAGCTCCAGCTTTATTGCCTAAGGCATAATATTTGGCTTTGGTAAGTTTAAGGTTGTTCTCAAACTTAAAGAGTAAAAGAGAACGGAGTTTTTGTCGCTGTTCGTAAAGCTCAGTAGCTAATTTCTGGGAGGGGTGTTTTTTATTCCGGTTTTCCAAGAGATTAATTTGAAGGAGGACCTCATCAACTTGCTTAGACCTCTGGCGTTTAATATTACTATGTAACTTAATTAATATGCCGCGCATGTAAGCTTTATAGGCTGACCAAAGTACAAACTTATCTGTGTCCGGTTGGTTATTGATCTGAAAATACACTTGGTGTTCATTAGAGAGTCGTTGAATAATTTTAGGGTCTGAGAGGAGGGATGAGTCAAGTCTCCACAGTCTATTAGTGTTAAGTCTACAGTTTCCCACAGTAACGGAGACAGGCGCGTGGTCTGTCCACGTGATATTGCCAATTTCAGATTTCGTCACATCTTGAAGGGTAAGTTTGTCAACAATAAAAAAGTCAATTCTGTAGTATGAAAGTTGAGAAGAGGAGAAGTATGAAAAGTCTCTTTCGGAGCTGTGATGGCATCTCCAAGGATCGTAGAGGTCATTCATTTGAAGAAAGGGGTTCAGCGCAGAACGTTGAGTCTTTGATGTAGAGGTAGTGTCCAAAGTAGAGTCACCAATTATGTTGAAGTCTCCTCCCATGAGGAGCCTCCCTCTGCGGATTTGTGTGATTTTCTTGTAAAGAAGTTTGTGGAATTGTAACTGACGGGTATTCGGTCCATACACGTTGATCAGGGTGTAGGTAACTTGGTTAATGTCACAAATGAGGATCAAATATCGGCCATGGGGATCGACAACTGAGTGATGAAGAGTAAATTGTATAGAGTTCCGTATGGCAGTGAGGACTCCATTTTTCTTCTTCGGCCCTGAGGCTAGGAAAACCTGGTCGTAATTTTTTAGGGTAAATCTGGGAGTTTTTGCAGCAGCAAAATGAGTCTCTTGCACTATGAGAATGTCGGCTTGTTGGCTGTTAGCCTCTCTGTAAAGTGCAGATCTTTTCTGCGGCGAGTTTAAGCCTCTAGCATTAACAGAGACTATTTTAAAAGACATTTTCCGGAGTGGAGAGAGGCGCGGGTGTCAGTAGAGGGGGGTGAGTGGCAATAAACGCGTGTTTAGTTACAAGCCCAGCTCCAAAGGTAAAATCGGCATAGATTTTAAAGTATATCTCCCGGTGTAACTATTTGGAGAAGTAAGAGAGGAGTAACTGATGCTGGGTTTGGGTGAAGGACAGTGGGTAAAAAAGGAGAGCTCAGTAACAAAAAGGGCCTGAGCTCAATGTGCAGACACTACTGCAAAAACACAGTGGGGGAAAGAGATCTTGTGTCCACAACGTGGGACAGGGATCTCTGAACAGGCAGGCAAGTGCTGGGTAATGACTCTGCAGTTAGCCAGCCATAATGCGTTTGAAGATAAGGGTGAGGATTACGACTGATGGCCATTAGAAGGGTCTCCTCCAGTATCCATGAGGGTCGGCATGTGAGCAGGAGGGTTTGGTACGTCTTCTGGGATGATGTGCCATTGTCTCAGGAGTGAGAGCCCCATAGGGAGAGTGCGCACTGCATGGGTCTTGTTTTGGTGTGTAATAAGAAGTTTAGTAGGAAAACCCCATTTATAGGGTATGTTATGGTTTCGAAGTGCTTTAGTTATTGTCGCCAGCTGTCTACGGTTGTCCATCGTTGCTTTGGATAGATCAGCATAGAGCGCAATGCCCGTAAAAGGGTCTGGAAGACTTGCTGCTCGTTTGGCAGCGCTTAGGACTCTTTCCTTGACAGAAAAAAAATGTATGCGAGCCAATACATCTCTAGGAGTAGAGTTAGGGAGGTGAGAAGGCTTAGGGAGTCTGTGTGCCCTATCAATTTCCAGATCTCGGGTTGTCAGATCAGGTAAAAGGGCCCGCATCAAAGCTTGTATAAATTGTGTAAGCTCAGCTTGTTAAATCGATTCGGGGACATTGCAGAATTTAATATTGTTCCGTCTGGAACGATCTTCCAATTCTGCGATTTTTAGATTGATTAAGTGGAGTTCATCTTCGTGATCTGCAAAGCCATCAACCAATTCATTATGTGCAGAAAGCACATCCCCCATTTTAGCTTCTAAATGAGTAATAGCAGTATCATGCTGATGCACTACAAGTGACAGGGATGAGACCGCAGAGGATAAGTCAGAATACAGTGTTTGTCTCAGTGAGAGCAGCATACTCTTCATAGAGTTTTCAGACAGTGGCTGGTCTGAGGCAGGAAAGGCATCTAGGACAGAAGCTTGCTGCGGTGGGGGGAGGGAGAACAAGCTGGGAGCTGAGGGAGGCTGTAAAGGCTCTTCCGTTCTGAGCCTGGACTTTGCAGGGCTGGATGTTGTGGGCGAGTTAGGAGGAGAGCACTCACCCTGTGTGGCAGGCATATGATGAGGTCCCGAAGGCGGCAGGGAGTTCCGATGCTGCTGTGAGGAGGAGGACCGCGCTTGTGATTCTCGGCCGCCGCCGGCGCCATTTTGGCCGTCCTGTATGTCAGGTGAGGGGAAGTAATCCGTCAGCTTTCTGGGGAGAGACGTTCCCTTCCTTCGTTTCAGCATGGCCGCTGAGCGTGAAGGGACTGTCAGGCTGCTGGGGATATGTTTTTCCCTTATCTTGTGCCGCTGTATAGGTCGCTGAGGCTGGTGTTCTGCGGAGCTGAGGTATTAGGCAGCCATCCGCACGAGCCGGCCTGATCATCACTTTAGACCACGACAAAAGAATGGGTGCATAGAGTAGCTGTGTCCACAAGGAGCAGCTGGATGCAGGTAAAACTCCCAGGCAAGCGGACAAACTACAACCTCTTTGCTACAATGTATGGAAGAAATGCTGGCAGTCACAATACATAGATAAGCATTAAGCACAAATTCCAGCAGATGATGCCATTTCATAGAATACAGTGCAGGCGTGTGGGTGATATATCTCCAATGACCATAGTCATGTATGTGCATGGGTCTGTCAGGAAATGGAGCAAGCAAACCATAGGCTGAAAACCAGAATGAGCCAGCACTGATAGTGTGAAGTCAGATGACGGCAGCAGTGGACAGCAAGGAAGTGCGATTGACTGGAAGTGATGCTGTGAGGATGTTACACATGGGGATGGAGCTACGCATTTTGGGACACAGTCAACTTTATCAAGCACAGCATGAAGGTATGCTGTGGTATCTGGCAACAAGCCACCAGTAGCAGATCCTTTTTGTTCTGTAAATTGAGAGGTGGGTCCTCCATGGATTAGACTTGTTTTTCCAGCATATCCTACAGATGCTCAATGGATTGAGATCTGGAGAATTTAAGAGCAAAGGCCACACCTTGAACTCATTGTTGTGTTCCTCAAACCATTCTTGATCCATATTGCAGTGTGGAAAAGCATATTATCCTGCTGAAAGGGGCCACTGCCATCAGGGAATACCCTTTCCATAAAGTGAAATTTTTAGGTAGGTAGTCTTAACCTCCCTGGCGGTATTATTAGTTATGGTTTTAGGTGCTGAAAGCGGTACAATTATTTTGCATGGAAATTTGGCGTTTTATATTGTAGTCCTGTAATTCTTAGGAATAACTCTCTTAAATCTGTTCAAACCAGAGTCTAGCAGACATCCCGGGTATGATAAAGTTTATAATATAATAAATAATAACAAAAATTATTCAATAATGTAATCAAATCCAAAAACACAGAAATTTGCTCATTTGCAGAATTGTCGCTGTCATTAGATTTAGTGTTTGATGACGAATTTCCCCACAAATCGATATCGCTCAATTCTGCAAGTGATCATAATTTATTATCGCTGTTTTCTACTTGGTCTAAAATCACTTTTGACATAAAGGGAAACTTTTTGGTTGCTATGGACAATCTCCAAATTCCAGGCAGAAAAAACAGTATTTATAATATAAAAGTGCATGCAGGGCACTGCACAGACCACTAGGGACAAAGGGGGTGTGTAGTGTTTTTATACAGTACTGTGTGTGTTTTTACTTTTTGAATTTTTGCATCGATCTACGCTCCCGTGCGTCGTAACGTTGCAGGGAACGGTGATCAGCGGAATTCGGGCACTGTGTCAATCGAGTGGAGGACAGCTTGATCACACAGCGCGGAGGACATCGCTGGATCCAGGGGACAAGGTAAGTAACTTCTCCCTGTATCCTCCCTGTATCCAGCGATGCAATCCCGTCTGGCTCGGGGTTACCACTTATGGTGCTGAAATCCCAACCCGAGTCAGACTCGGGATTACCGCTAGGGAGGTTAAGTAACATCCTCATGAATGGCAAGACCCAAGATTTTCCAGCAGAATGTTGCCCAAAGCATCACTCTGCCTCCACCGACTTCCCTTCTTCCCATACTACATCCTGATACCATCTCTACCCCAGAGAAATGACACACACGTGCCAAGCCATCCACATGATGTAAAAGAAAATGTGATTCATTAGACCAGGTCACCTTCTTTCATTGCTCAGTGGTCCAGTTCTGATGCTCACGTGCCCATTGTAGGCACAAATAACTGTCAGCATGGGCACCCTGACCAGTTGACGGCTACAAAGCCAAATACATGAAGCGCACTACTCCCTTGGGAGCTGCTAATAGTCCATACAGTACAGCTAGTTCATTCCCCGCTTCTTCCACCCCCGCTGTAATAAAAACACAGACGATTTAGAACAGTTCAAAACGTCTACTCTATTCCAGATTCCAGCAGGTACTATCACCTCAGTGATGCACAGAATACAAGTTGCCTCTGGATTTGAAAGTGTGAGTGATAGTCCCTCTCCTTTAATGAGCTGACATGTATCCCCCTCTGAAAAGCATGTGGTACTTCGAAACGCTAGCAGTCCCAGGCCTCACCTGCCTTCTCCTCCTGCCCTTTTCTTCCCAGGCCAGCTCAGGAAAGGTCCAGGTCAACCCTGGTTCACTGCGGTCGGTTTGCAGCTACTTCTTGCTTGGTGGAAACCTTCCAGCTCTGGAGCCATGGAGCCTTCTAGCAAAGATCCATGGCTTTCCAACTCTGGAATCTCTGAAATTCCAGGCCTTCCAGCCCTGGGCCTTAATGTCACATTTTTCTGCTGTGTGGATTAATCCTTTTCCCATCTCCAACTCCCCAGGGACATGTGATCCCAGTGTATATGTATGGACTCAGCCCCTGACCAAGCAAATTAACGATTGGACAATGGCCCATACACACTGCCTGTCCTTCAGAGCCTGACCCACCTCCTTTCCAGATACTTCTCTGGAGAAGAAAAGGGAATGTTTTCCAGAGTGATGAACAGGTGGTCACACCCCCCTCTAACCTATAACTCCACCCTAACCCAAACAAACCTCCAGGCCTGTACAAATACAGTAAGGCACTGGCACTTCTAAACTAATAGTATCCACCTAAAGTGGTCGGCGCTACATACACAACAAATTTCAATGTCCATTTTATGATTTTTTCACATCAAATCCAGGGACAACATGTTTGTTTGCTGACTAATATTTCCCACCAAATTTCAGATGCCATTGTAATTAGATAGTCAGTGTTATTCGTATAACCTGTCAGTGGCCACAAAGTTATGGCTGATTGGTGTCTGTTCTCAATAAAACCAGTAGTTACTGACATTTTCATATTACAGTGAATAGCCCCAGATTTGGAGCACCCAGGACTATGAATGAGTTTTTGGTCAGACATGGTTTGCCCCAGTCTGCCCATTCAAATTCCCACTGTGTGTTATGTAAAACTGACAGCCAAAGATTCCTGGTGACATCATTAACCAAATATGGTAATTGACCAAATATGGTCATTGGTCTGGTCATTAGTCATTACCATATTTGGTCAATGACATCACCCTGCAGCTGCCATTTGTGATGGGAGTAACCATGGGTGCACATAAAAGGGTGTGGTAGGTTACCTTGTCAGTAGGTTAACTTCTTTAGGTGTCAGTTTAATATGATTTAGTAGTAAGAAGAGCTGGCAACACTGTAATCCTTGAAGTGTCGTTTATTGGTACATCAGAGTGACAGTAAAACAATAAAGCTGACGCGTTTTGGCAATAGCCTTGGTCCAGCTACGACTAAGGCTATTGCCGAAACACGTCAGTAATTGTTTTATTGTCACTCTAATGTGCCAATAAATGACACGTCAAGGATTACAGTGTTGCCAGCTCTTCTTACTACTGTTGCATTGGAGTGTGTTGGGACACATTGAGCCTCGGCACCTGTGAGTGGACCTGGTGTATGGCTTGAGCTGTCCCCGGAGAGAGCGCTGTTACTTTTCTTCTTTTCCAGTTTAATATGATTAACATGGATCTACATCCCTGGATGATGTACAGTAAGTGATGTTGGTTTTTCAATGGAGAATTGTATATGTCTTCTTGATGTTTCTAATAAAGGACATTTCATGGTATCAGCATTTTTATAATATTCTTAACTTTTTTTGTGAATGAGTAAAAAGGGGAACAATGTACCATAGACGTATTCATCTGGGAGGGATAACTGGGGTACCTTGCAAAGGGCTGTGGTAAAGCTTCCCCCACTCCTTGTATGGCACCTTGTCCTCATGTTGTGAGACAAGGACTTCTTCTTCACAACCTGTTCCTCTGAGGATTTGTGGGTTTGTGGGCCCACAGATATCTCCCCTGGTAATGAGTATCTGTACCCCTCATTACTCATTCCCCAAAAAATGTGAAAGGTAAGGCTCTGGCGCAGGCGGCAAGCGGTGTGGCTCTGGGCTCGAGGCTGTGAGGCCTCCCACCCTTGCAATCTTATACATCGCAGGGATGATGGCGGGTGGCTGTGAGCTCAGTTCTTTCGTGTAGTGGGTGTTAGAGGAGCTTTTGTCTCCTTTTCCCATTATTGAGTAGTGGTGTCTCGTTTTAACTGCTCTGGTGTGCAGGAGAGCACGAGTTGGCGGCCATCTTCGAGCGGCTCTAGACAACTCCAGACCTTTAACTACCCTGTAAAACCTTTGCTCCCAAACAAATCTACAAAGATAACTATGTCTATCTTATATGTTTCCCTCTTTGGGGAACTTAATGACTCCACCAGTATGCAATACATCATGTCAAGCATGGAAGCGACACCTCAAAACCCAAATTTCATCGGCAGAATGGGAATCGATCTGCATGTATGCACACAAAGGCTCCCTTAATGTGGCAACTCAAGAATGTGGATATAAAATCATTACACGATGGTTCAGAACACCCACCCTGTTAAACAAATTCTACCCCCAACTCTCCAATAAGTGCTGGAGATGTGAAAATGAGAAAGGCACCATGATTCATATATGGTGGTCGTGCCCAATGATCCAGCCATTCTGGTATATGGTCCACGACACTATTAGCTCTGTCATGTTGGAAGAATTGAACTTTACACCATCACAGTATCTTTTGCACCATAACAAAATCTCTAAAAAAGAATATCCTAAATCTTTACCTATGTTTATGACAAATGCTGCAAGATATTGTATTATACCATACCACTGGGGTTCAACAATTATCCCCTCCAAAAGGGAATGGTTCCATAGAATCAACCACACTGAAAAAATAGAGGAACTTATCAGCATATCACAAGAAAACATATCAAAGTACACATCAACATGGTATAACTGGATACAATTCAAGAATACCACCAGGGCCTATGAATCAACAACATAGCTTGATAAGGAAAAGAAACAGGTCAGAGATACGATGATAATTGTAGGAAAGAAGGAAACAAGAGCATACTTACACCCCCCAACCCCCCCCCCCTTTTTTTTCTTTCTTCATTCTCCCCACCCCTTAAACTAATTTCAACCTTTTAAATCATTTTAATCAGAAATAGATAAAAAGAAAATACTTTACTATAACCTTTTTCTTATGAGTGATATATAGTCCTTTCTAGACATGAGTTATATAAATACTATACAATATTATTCTCACATTACTGAAGTGAATTCTTTGTTTGCTTAAAGTGTATCTCATTTTAGTTATGTAACAATATATGATTTTGTAACCAAAAATTTGTTTGTTTTTTTTGCATATTCAATGTATGCTATTTTTGTTATACAATAAAAAATGTATGGAAAAAAAAAATACACAGGAGAAAAAGCATGTTGACAAGGGGAGTGTAGAGGTGGGTGGGGAGTGTACTGACATCACGACTCCATCCACGAGCTCTGGACAACAAACCCACCCACAGAATCTTCAGTTTTTCAGGCCTCATAACAGACAGAGGGGAAACATTTGACAGATAAGGATACATGCAGGAGGCATGTATATCCTTACAGATAACCACTATGGCAGTAGTTTAGAAAGGATGAGAGTTGGTTTACATCCACTTTAAACTAAATATTGTCAACATTCATAATATACTGTATAAAGCAATACTATATTTGTAAATACAAAATTAAGAAACTATAACTAATGCCTCTGCTTAAAGTTATCCTGGCAAGCTGAAAGAGCTTATTAACAAGCTTAGCAAATATGTTTTATAAATACAACATTGCCTTACAAATACACTGAAGGGGTGATTTACTAAAACTGTAGCACACCAAACCTGGTGTAACTGTGCCAATCAGATTCTAACTTCAGCTTGTTTGACAATAAAACCTAGAATCTAATTGGTTATTATGGAACGCTTCACCAGATTCTGTATGCCCCAGTTTAAGCAAATCTCCCTTGGATGTATCATGCCCTGGCTCACATTGATGATAATTTGAAATTGTGCTACTTCATTTGAATTAGCGCAAATTTAAAGTAGCAGGACAGCACAATTTCAGGTGCTACTTGAAAGACATCTGTGTGGTTTCATGCACAGATGTCTATTGAAGTTTCACCCGAAAGTAGCAGAAACTACTTTTGAAAATCAGTGCTGCACTGCGAAGTCGGCGTTGCACTGATTGGAACAGTGTCATTGCCTGCAATAGGCTGCGACTTTTCATGCGGTTTGACCTGGCAAATTACATGACAAATCACTTTAATGTGAACAAGGGCTTAACAGTACTACATGACAACATATTATACTGACCATATACTGTATAGTTTAAAGCCGATTCCTTCTCAATCAGCCAAGAGCTGTGGGTGATCCTGTTGGCACTACCCTAGTTGACATACTTTTACCTGAAAATCTTGGGAGCCAGGTAAAAAAATTGTAATAGTGACTAGTGAATAGTGACTGCAGCCAGTATAACAGCTAAAAGGGGTATTCCTTCATCCACACTGTTTAGTGTGAATGGGGGAATCTATTGATTTTTACTAAAATCTTAACTTGTATGGTTAGCCTTACAATATGAGGCTAATGTAAAATATCCATTGTCAGATGTAAATAGTTATGTACTGTAAATTGGTATCTCTTAAGCCTGGTACACACTATTTAATTTTATTTTGCGTTCAACACAGAGGGTTGTGTGTGCCCAACTTTAGACATATGTGTGCTTTAACTATCTGGTGGTTATATATCTGTCTCTGTGTTTGCTTCTGAGCATCTGGAAATGTAATTGAATTGAATGTGAAATAAATGCCAGGGTGGATTCAGTTAGGCTCGCCATACACTGCTAGTTTTTTCATTTTTCTTTTTTTGTTTAGCCTGCCAGCAGTCTGAACAAATAAAACAAACTGATTTATATAGCCACATAACCAAGGTGGATGGAAGAGTCCCTTCTGTCAGGACACTATATTCTGACAGTGGTGCCTACAGTTGTCAGAATACAGCTGATTGGCTGCAGCCGCTGATTGAAAAAAGTTTTCCAGCATGTCCCTTTGACAGATGCTGATCAAATGTTTGACTTCTATTGAGCAGGGACAACTACACACTAAACACAATTCACCTTGTCCCTCCTGAACTGACGAAAATTTGATGACCAGCTATAGTTACAGATTATATGCTAAATAGAGACTTTCTAGTTTCATATTGGTGCATAAATTATACAACCCATTATAGCATACTCACTGTTGTCTCCAAATAGCAGCTTCAAAGCTAAAAACTGTTCACATAAACAACAGTGAAGACCAGCTTTTGTGGTGCATAAATTGACCTGGAGGAGCCCTATAACATTTCCCTTTCAAAATTCTCGGCAATTAGCTTATTTTTTTTTTTTTCAAAACATTTTATTGTAAGAAAAAGAAACAGGGTAACATGCATACAGAATCACATGTGTTGTTAACATTGTAAGAAAGAAAAAGAAAGACCAACGACATAGTCCAGTGTATAGCAATACCGTAGTGTCCACATCAGGAGCATTTTGTATCTATGCAACACTATTTTTAACAAATATAAATATAGCAAGTATTGGAAATGTAAGATAAAGAGGCGAGGCCGTAGTGTGAGAACCAATGTAGATTTGGTTCATAAGTTGAGGAGCTCAGACAGGGTTCAGTATATGGGGTGTGAAAACAACCTATAAGGGAAATAGAAACCTCCTTTGTTGATTAAAATAGACCTCATTGGAGATTAGTGTAGGGGATGGATAACCAAACCAAAAGCAATCTGAGATGTCAAGAATCCCCTTCAAATAGACCGGGCCAATGAAATGAGGGGCAAAATAATCCATTGGACATCTCCATTGGAGCTATGTCCTATGTTTGCTGGTAAACTCGTTGGTTACACTTGTGAATCTTATCGTAACAGGTTATAGTAAGAGGCACCCTTTGGGTTAGGACGGGTATATGGGGGGGAGGAGGATGGGGAATAGGAATGGGAGGATTGTGAAGGGGAGGTAAAGAGGGGGAGGGGGAGGGGGAGGGTAGCAAGACAGTGAGGAAGGGGAGGGGAGGGGGGGTGGAGAAAGGAGCGTGGGGGAGGGGTACAAGCAGCCACCATTAAGTATCATTTAATTGGTGTATCATAACTCTCCTAAGATAACGAATGCCTGAGTATAATGTGTGGGCCTAAAGAAGGATCTAGACATGAACACCTGAACCATCCGACGATAACCATTTAAAATGCTATAGAGTACTCTGCAGACAAATTATCAAAAGTTCATACTAAACTTAGGAATATATAATTAAGCGATCACGTGGTTCCATCATAAGTGGAGTACAGGGGGCTGATAGCAGCCTTCAGTCAGGGTTTGAAAAAATGGACTTGTATACCGATGTGGTCTCAAATTCTTTCCAACAAGCCCATTTCTGAGTGAATTTTTGCGGGGTATCTCTAGAGATGTTTATTAGTTCTTCCATTTCAGCTATCGCTTGGACTCTCAACGTCCAATCTTTGATGGACGGGCTATTTTGGGATTTCCAATGTCTGGGAACACAAAGTTTTGCAGCATTAATCAGATAGATAAGTAGGGACTTTCGGTAAGATGAGATGCTTATATTAGTGTGGTGCAACAGGAATTGTGCTGGGGTAAAAGGTAAATCATATGTGGTGATCTTGTGTATTACTTCATGAACCGCCTTCCAGAAGGGTTGGATTTGGGGACAATCCCTCCAGATATGTAACAATGTACCCTTGGCCAGTTTACAGCGCCAGCATGTTGCAGGGGTGCTAGGGCTCCATTTATGCAGGAGTTCCGGTGTTCTGTACCAACGCGTAAGAAGTTTATACCAGTTCTCTTGGGTACAAACATTAAGGGAACCTTTGTGTATGTGGAGAAGTATATTTTCCCATTCCTCCTGCGTTAAAGTGAGCCCTAGATCTCTCTCCCATGTTTCACATACTTTAAGAGATTTGGGTGTTTGATCATGGAAGAGAAGGGATTGGGTTTGAGAAATAAGATGCGATTGAGGTGTGGAGGACATGCACAAAGATTGAAAAGGTGTCAGCTGTCTGGAGCAATCTTGTACTTTAGAGATAGTATGCAAATAGTGTGTGATTTGTTGGAAAGTCCACCGCGATATGGGAGGTTTTCCGTGTGATGTCGCCAAGTGATCAGCCGTTAATGCTTTCCTATTAGAGTAAAAATGTTGCAACAATATTTGATCATATGCCCAGTTTTTCTGGAGAAATTGTCTATGCATTCCTGGAGGGAAGTCTGGGTTAAATTTCAAAGGCGTAAGCGGTCCCGGGACAGAGGAGATCAAGTGTTTCGTGCATAGAGTGCGAAAGCATTGTAGCGTAGGTGCAATGAGTGGATGAGTGTCAACGACTGTCTTGTAGTGTACATAATTGATCCATGGTAGAGAGCGTAAGGGGAGTTTGGTGAGGGAGGATTCCAAATGTACCCAGTCTTTTCTTTGTGCATGGACGTTCCAGTCCACAATTCTGGTCAAGTGTGCAGCGGCGTAATAATTAAATAAGCCAGGTAAACCGATCCCACCCAAATGTTTGGAAGGGTAAGTTGGGCGTATTTGACTCGGGGTCTGTGCGAGCTCCACAGGAATTTGATGCATGCGGATTTATACGCCCTAAAGAAAGCTGGGGGAAGACGTATCGGTATTGCTTGTAGCACATATAAGATACGTGGTAGGATATTCATTTTTATTATTGCAGCTCTTCCAAACCAGGAGACGGGGAGTTTATTCCAATTTTTTAAATCGTCATTAATTTTTTTGAGGATGGCCGGATAATTAACATTATATAGATTGGTTAATTCGCTTGGTATTTTGATACCTAAGTATGTAATATCGTGTGCATTCCACTTGAAAGGGAAGTTTGTTTTGCATTGGGCTACTACGGTTGGGCTAAGGGAGATGTTAAGAGCATACGATTTATCAAAGTTGATTTTGAAGTTAGAGAGTAGGGCAAACCGACTAAATTCTTCTAAAAGGATCGGGAGAGTGGTGTGCGGATCAGAAAGAAATAGTAATATATCGTCTGCATACGCAGCTAATTTGCTAATCTTATAACCAGTATGTACACCTGTGATGTCGGGATTTTGTTTAATACTGTTTAGTAGGGGTTCCAAGGTTAGGATAAATAAAATGGGGGACAGGGGACATCCCTGTCTGGTCCCATTCCGGATGGAGAAGGCATTCGACAGGGTGCGGTCGACCCTAATTTTCGCAGATGGGTTCCGATAAAGAGATTGAATAAAGTTGATCAGCTGCGGACCCAAACCAATATGTTGTAGAACAGCATGCATATAGTCCCATGCTACCCTGTCGAATGCCTTCTCCGCGTCTAGGGACAGAAAGAAGCTCTTCTGTTTGGATGTTCCAATGATATGGTAAATATTGATGGCTTTAATGGTGTTGTCCCGGGCTTCCCTGCCCAGGACAAAACCTACTTGATCTAATGAGATAATGTCGGGGATAATAGTTAGTAACCTATTAGCTACGATTTTGGAGAAAATTTTTATGTCCACATTAAGCAAGGAGATCGGTCTGTAGTTAGCCGTTTGTGTGGGGTCCTTCTCTCCTTTAGGTATCACTACAATATGAGCTTCTAACATTTCAGGGGTGATGTTGTCATGGGCAGTCAGAGAGTTAAATGCTTTCATAAATGGAACTTTCAAAATGTCTGAGAATGTCTTATAGTATGCCGTTGGGAGCCCATCCAGTCCCGGGGATTTTCCTACTTTGGTTTGCTTAAGGGCCATATCCCACTCTTGTTGATTAAGAGGGCCTTCTAAACCATCTATAAGGTCTTTGTTAGTCAATTTGGGGCAATTTTGTTCAAGAAATTGATTAATCAAACGAGATCGTGTTTCGTGGGATTTAGACGATCCAGTGGATCCTTGTAAGTTATATAGTTTGGAATAAAAATTTTCGAATTCCGTCGCTATATCTTTATTAGTGGTTAGTTTAGTTCCTGTGGAGGAATGCAAACAATGCACATTCACTTTAATTGATGTGATTGCAAGGCCCTAGCTAGTAGGCGACCGCTCTTATTGCCAAATTCATAAAACTGTCTTTTGGTCAGGAGATATCTTTTTTTTACCCGCTTGTTTAGTTCCGTCTGGATGGAGGTGCGAACCTCTTGCAACTCTACGAGGGTACGAGAGGCTAGGGTGCGTTTATGGGCAGATTCTAGCTGTTTGAGTTTAACATAGAGTCCGGAAAGGAAAGCTTTTTTGTCTTTCGTAATCTTCGCTGATATGGAGATCAGTTTACCTCTTACTACACACTTATGGGCAGCCCATTGTGTCATGTGGGTCGTGTCTGGGGTGTCATTAAGTGTGAAATATTCTGTTAGGCATCGTTGTATTTCAGTAGTATGAAGTGAATTCGTTAAAATTTGGGAGTCCATGGACCAAACCTGTGTGCGTTCTTGCATGTCTGGTAACATCAACGTGATGGAAACTGGATGATGGTCAGATAGGCTCATGGATTACATTTTGGTTGCAGATAGGAGAGGGAGGTCAGTTTGTGTAAGGAAGATGTAATCAAGTCTGGAGTAACGGTTATGAGGGGCCGAGAAAAAGGTAAAGTCCTTCTCGGTGGGGTTTAAGGTACGCCATGTATCGTGCAGCATGAGAGATTGTAACGATAGTCTTATCTGTTGGATAGCTCTGTACGGCAGATGGGAAGTGCCCATCGAGGTGTCAAGGAGTGGTTCCAATGGGACATTGAAGTCTCCGCCCAATAATACCATACTGGATTGAAATGTGGTAAGTTGGGCGATGGTTTCTCTGAAGAAGGTGACCTGGCCTGAATTTGGACTATAGATATTGGCAAGTGTAATAGGCTTACCCTGCCACGTGCCTTTTAGGAAAATAAATCTTCCTTGGATATCAATCAACGAGTCAACAATTTGAATGGAGACATTTTTGGACAATAAGATTGACACCCCTTTTGTTTTGGAGTCTGGTGAGGTTGCATGATAACACGTCGGATAATGATGGTTAGAGAGTTTTGGTATGGCTTGAGACTTAAAGTGAGTCTCCTGTAGGAAAATTACATCCGCGCGCATCCCCTTTAGACTGTTTAATATGTTAGATCTCTTTTCGGGGAGGTTCAGACCTTTCGCGTTCAAAGAAATTAGTTTTAAGGTGCTGGGTGTAAGCACAGTCTTAAAGGATGCCATTTGAAGTATTTGTCTAGTGTCTCAGGAGAGACAATGAGTTAAACGTTCTTGACAGTTATCTTCAAGGGTATGCGATGTAGGTGGTGAATAGCTATGTGATTAGGCAGGAGGACTAGAGGGGGGGTGAAGGGGAGGAGGGAGAAACGTCTGGGGGGGTAGGAAGAGAAAAATGAGAGAAAAATGAAAAGGAGAGACGTTGGGTAAGTTTAGTCTTAACGGCGGAGTATCCTTTCAATAATGGAAAGGACACCCCTGGGGGAAGTGGAGTAACTATTGGGGTCGGCAACAACAGTTGAGTTGCTCCGATTTTTGGCACCCAATACGTGTCAGGAGAATCTCTGACGAGATCCCTGTGTGTGGGAGTGATTGGCGAGTGAGGGAGAGAGGGTTTCTGTTCTGTGTTGAGACTAGGGTCCCGTGAGGTCCAAAGTGCTAAGGGTATGACAGGCTATCAGCTCTTTTGAATATGGTGTGGGAAGGAGGGGGGATAAACTGGAAATTGCAAGGATGATTCGTCTGGAAACATCCTCTTGGTACGTGAGTAAGAGAACAAGTAAGGGGAGTTCTAACAGAAATAAAGCATATGCAGAGAATGAACATCAACAATAGAAACAACTCAACATAATAAAGTTATAGAACTTTAAGATTACAAGGAGGTAAATCTCCAACAATTGAACAGAAATGTGACAACGGGCATGTTGTCGCTGCGTCAAGCAGTACTGTAAACGTACCATTCAGTCAGCAGTGCACATCTAATATAGCAATTATTAGGTGTCTCTAAAAGATCTCTTGAGCATATTTAAAACATTGCGAAACCTAGTACACAAACTGATCGGTGGTGCTCGCCTGGCCTCGTTACAGCTGATCAAGGAAAGCAACCATTTCAAGGTTGCGTTGGCTGGGAGTGCGCCTCTTTGCGCGAGATAATGAATAATAGTAACTAGAGTTGGGACAATAGAAATAATAATGAACTGTGTCAGGAACTGTTCATTCCCAATGTATGGGGAGTAGCGGAAGCAGGCGATGCACCAACGATCGTAACAATAGCCCATCTGGGAAACTGTAAAAAATTAAATAGCGGTTAGTAACAGGCTTCAGCTAGGTAGCTAACGGGTGAGCATTCCTGGATGACAACAAACATATTCTAGACTGAGTCATTAATCGTTGGAGACAGCGCGCAGTGAGGGTTAGAGTAGTCACCATTAGTGTGAAGGTAACCACTCAGAACCTCTACCGGGGACCTACGTTATTGTCGCCAAGCATAGAGACAACTAAGCATGAAGCGAGGACCATATAGATATTGCGGCAGTTCGTGTGTAACGGGTTGGGAAGATACCATAGAAATATGGCTAAGTCGCTATGGGAGAGCCTAAGCAGTAGGTTGATTGTAAACAGCCTTTAATGGGACATAGCTGAAATGGTATACTGTATTGTGTAGACGTTGAGGTCCATTCACGGATAATGTAGTGAAGTCGGTGAACGAATATAGTTCATCAGGGCTTACGGGCCAATAGAGTCCATGTCTGAATAGCGGAGAGAAAGCGTAATACACAGTCTGATCAACTAACAGACTATTGCAAGATCTTGGATAGTAGTGGGAGTCAACAAATCATAGGTAATCAGGCAGGAAGTCAGATATTATGCCTAAGAAGGGATGGCTCAGGGAACTGAAGTGTAAAAACAGCACTTATCTGGGGTACAGCGAAAGATGAGATGGGAACAAAGGATCGTTCCGTCCCGCTCTATGTTCGTCTTTGCCTCCTGTGGACTGGAGAAGCCGTGGGGCTCTTGTTTCTCGGCAACCCCACAGGTCTCTGCGGGGAGGATGGGTGAGGTTGTCTTCGGCGGCGACTCACGCTGTAATTACCTGCTTCGGCGATTCCATCCATTGATTCTGCCCTATGCAAAGGAGATATGCGGAAGTCGCTATACCAATCTGGTACTTCTACTGGTGGAATATGGAGAGAGCTACAAAAATGTTCCAGATCTTCAGGAACTTTAAGATGGGAAGTGTGACCGTTGGCGGTGGCCGCTAGACAAAAGGGAAATTTCCACCTTTATGGGATCGCTCTGGCCCTTAAGACATCTAACAGAGGCTTCAGCTCTCTCCTCCTTTGGAGCGTGATGTTAGAGAGATCCTGAAAATTTTTAATTTCTGAGCCCTGGTGTAGAAGTCTCTCAGTATTTCTAGCTTTACGCATTATTTCCTCCTTGAGGATGAAATCAGAAAGACAGCATATAACGTCTCTGGGGGGGGGGGGTCAGTTTCTCTGCCTCTAGGGCGTAAGGCTCTATGGACTCTTTCCATCTGAATCGCCGTGTCTGGGGGGCGGTCAAGCAGATCATTGAAAATGGCTGTAATTTCTCTTACTAGCTGCGGGGCATCTATGGCTTCGGGGAGACCTCTTACTCTAAGGTTCCGTCCCCTACCTCGGTTATCGAGGTCCTCTACGTGACGGTTCATGTCACGGAGATGAATGGCATGCGATTCTGTCAGCTGCTGTACGTGACACAGGGCCGCATCATGGCGGGCCTGTGTCTCTTCCACCTCCTCCATTCTAATGGCCATGCTGTGAAAGTCCTCCCGGAGTTTTCCGATATAGCCGCTGACATGGCTGATTTTATATCCGCAGCAACAGCTCGGAGGTCAGCCAGGCTCAAAGACTGCTGTGAGTCAGAGGCCGACGGGGAATGCTGAGGGCTACGGCTCCTGGAGCGAGGTGTCGCTCTGCTGTGTGAGGAGGCCTCGTGCATTGCGGCCTGTGCCTCCTAAGACGTACCTCAGGCGCGGGAGCGAAAAATGTCCGGGATATGTTGTGTCGGCGGGTGATCCGCGTCCCGCTGAGATCCGGAGCGGATCGACGAAACCGTCTGCGGTGTACTTCCCATCTCGGAGCGCGAGGAAGCCGCCAAGCCTATGAAAGCTGGACCACGGGGACCGGGAGCTCTGATTCAAGCGTCCATCTTCCCTCGGCGCCAAGCCACGCCCCCCTGGCAATTAGCTTATTAACATGGAAATGGTTAAAGACGTAGCAAATAATGTTTGAAAGTATCACGTCCATAAAGAACAAGTCTAATTTGATTAGGTTAGTGATAGTTGCCTACCAATCAGTCCCACTCAGTTTTGGTCTAAGGGAGCTAGTCTTATATTAATGTAGACACTTGAGGATAAAATTAATCTTTCAGAACAACACTGAGAGGGTCCCTGCCCACAACTGAATTGGCAACTGTTGGATATATTCGGGTACATATACAGTATATGTTTGTTATATGTCCTACCTGTCTCACTATTTTCCAAAAGAATATTTATTTTGCTGTGCTCAAGCTTTCACTCAAGTTTCTGTACCCCTATTACCAGGTTATATGCGTGTAGATGTAAAGGATTACAAAACAGTCATATCTCTAGTAATATCACTTCAGTTAACAGATGTGGAAAATAATACATATATTATTATGTATGAATTACCATTATATGATTAATTCTTTATATTCTATGTATGCACAAATGATATTCCAAAAAGAAGAAACATGTACATGATATAGCTGAATTTAAATTCAATTAATTTAAATTAATAAACATAAATATTTATTAAACACAACAAACCATTAAAATAATGATCATTCTATGGTTATCATCTAACTCAATTGTTACTCTTACGATATCAGTACATCGGCACCTTAAGAAGATAATAAAGACAGATGGAACGTCAAGTTAAAGCTGTTAAAGTGAGGCAAGTGATAGGTGTAGGAGTATAAAAATAATACATAAGTCATCAGAATAATTATGTTGTAGGGTTATAATGCATCAATATTCAATGAGACTGACAACCCAGTTATTTAAATGAAAACCATTATATGTTTCATTAGGACTAACTTACCATATCAGAGTAGAGAGAGTCACTTTATGAAATATGAGATAGCTATTGAATATGCAATATAAAAATGCATATTAAAATGTATATAAACCCAAGAACAGAAAATATTTAATCATGTTCTTCGGTGTATTAGATAATTGCAATTGTATCAAAACAACGTGTGGAGAGGTGGATACAAAAAAAGGTCAGAATCTGCCACATCCTACATTCAAGTTTGGAGAAAAAATAAGAGATTTTTTAGGGCTATTGACTTTTTAGGCACAGATTGTGAACCATTGGATAATTAAAACATCATTTTATTTACAAAATTATTACAAATAAGTGTAGCATGGTCTTCGGTGTGGTGGTTTCATTAAGTTTCTTTTTTTTTTATCAGGCATAATTTCCTATATTTTTACTTGGCGATCAAGCTAGTAACACACTGTCTCCCCTAGAAAGAAAATGTTCACTCATCTTCTGTACCTATGGAAAGCAGTTTAGTCACTCTTGGACAAGACTTTAAAACAACTTCCTGTCCCCTCAACTCTATAGCATAGGAGAAGGTTTTCTGTGGTTCACAGAGGTCAACTCTGTACTGTGGTCCATAAAGTATTTAATGTGGTTACGTTTTCATTTAGATTCACTTGCATATAATCCATATTTTTATTCATATTGAAAGATATTTTCATCATGAATCCAGGCATATAATTTATGATCCATATGGATAGAATTGGTGATTTTTTTTCAGTATATTTTTGAGGAATAAACAAGAGTGTTGTAACAAAGGTACAGTTTAAACAAGCATTAAACATCAGGTGTAACACTTTATAAAAAAAAGGGTTCAACATATATAAAAGCTTAGTGGGTCCTATGTGCTCACCAGGCCCCTACAATAGCCTTTGCCAGTTCCTGTAGAGGGAGAGGACTCCTCAATCCCAACACCCCTTATGGGATCTAGCTGTGTCGGAAATCAAGGGGTGACTCCTCCCTAGAAAGGGCTGCTCCCCCATTGCTCATGTTCGAATGTGCAAACAGGATAATTGGGGAAGACCATAACTCTGTGAGCCAGGAGGGAGATAAAATTAATCCTCCTCAGGGCATCGCTTAGAGCTCAGCTGCACCTGAGATATGTGACCAGTCTAATGCCGCGTACACACAGTCGGAGAATCCGTCGGAATGCTTCTTATCGGACCGTGTCGTCAGATAATCCGACTGTGTGTGGTATGCATCGGACTGATTCCATCCGAATCTCCGTCTGACCCAATTTTCCAACATGTTGGAAATATTTCCCAAACAACTGGGTCAGTCGGACATACTCCGATCATGTGTAGCGAATTTTGATCGGACCAAGTGCCACGCATGCTCAGATCAAATTCCTACATCAAAGCTATTGGCTACTAGCCTGAATGTAGTCCCATTGTAACGAAATGAGGTCACCGCGTTCTTGGCAACCGCTAAATCAGATAACTTGGCCTGACCGTGTGTATGCAACAGTTTCGGACACAATCCGTCGGACTAAATCCGACGGACAAAATCTGACGGATTTGGTTGGCAAAATCTCCGACCGTGTGTACGTGGGCTAAGACAAAGCTGTACCTGTAGAACATGAGTAAAAATTTGAGAAAAGACAAAAAGACTAGGGAAAGAAAGAGAGAAAGAAATAGAAAAGATGACAAAGCTTTGGAAAGAATTGGTGATTTTTTTTTTTTTATTATATATCCTTCCACAATTTGAAGCACTATACATAAAGCTGAGCCCATTCGCTGTCCACATTCAGATTTTAACCACTTCTGGACCGACTCACACCGATATACATTGGTACTTTGAAGAGGGATTTCGTTGTTACGGCAGCAGCTAGCTACCATAAGCCCGGTATCCTCTTCTTCAGTGAGCAGTCCGGTTTCCGATAAAAGTGGTCTCTGTGGCAGATTCACCGCAAGATCACTTTTATCGGCGGCGGGAGAGTGCCGCTCCTCCGCTAACCATTAGCGGCAGAGGCGATCGGGTCCTCTTCTTGGCTTGGTATGGAGAAGAGTGAGGGGAAGACTGCGCCCACCCGTCTCCATACCATTGCAGGGCAGAAGCAGCGTCAAAACATCACTTCTGCCCATAGCTCTTAAAGCAACATCTTTTTTTTCAATGACATTTATTTATTTATTTTATTGCATTTTAGTCTTTTTGACCCCAGATCTCATATTTAACAGGTCCTGTCATACTTTTTTCTTCTATTACAAGGAATGTTTACATTCCTTGAAATAGGAATAAAAGTGACACCATTTTTTAAAAAGAACAGTGTAAAAATAAAAAAAAGTAAAAGGTAAAATAAATAAGAAACAAAAATGTAAACGTGCCCCATCCTGCCAAGCTCATGTGCACCTCACATGTGAGGTATCACTGCAATCGGTAGAGTGAGAGCAATAATTCTAGCCCTAGACCTCCTCTGTAACTCAAAACATGCAACCTGTAGAATTTGTTAAATGTTCCCTATGGAGATTTTTAAGGGTAAATGTTTGTCGCCATTCCACGAGCAGGCACAATTTTGAAGCGTGACATGTTGGGTATCAATTTACTTGGCGTAACATTATCTTTCAAAGTATAAAAAAAAACTGGAGTTAACTTTACTGTTTTCTTATTTTTAAATTCAAAGTTATTGTTTCCTGCGCTTGTAAGACTGCTGCGCACATACTGTGTGACAGAAAGTATTGCAACGAGAGAGAATTGCATTCTCTAGGGTGTTAGAAAAAAGTGTATAACGTTTGGGGTTCTAAGTAATTTTCTAGCAAAAAAAAAACAGTTTTTAACTTGTAAACAACAAATCTCAGAAAGGGGCTCGGTCCTTAAATGGTTAACATATGGGGATAGGTATATCTCTACCAGGAGTTCCCATCACCCTAGGTGGAGCTGCAGTGTTTCAAATTGGAATTTAATGAGAATGAAGGGGAATTATTAAAAAAAAAAAAGAAATTGATTTCAAGGAACAAAGTAAAACCCTTACAAAAATTTTTGAATAAATTTAAAGTTTTAGCAATAGATAGGACTTTTTCAGTAGATAGTAAACATAGAGGAAAGAATGTGAAATATGACTTCTCCTTTATTAGAGATTACAGTATACATCATAAGCAGCAAGAGGAGAATAAAAAAAAATGGTCCATTTTCCTAAAAGATAAAATTCCAAATATGTTTTTTTTTTTTTTTTTAATTCAAACTCTTGTATTGATATTAAAAAGTAAAGAACAAAACAATACAGATGTTTCCACATATCACAGGAGTCACAGAGATCAAATAAAAAGAAAAAAAACTGTTCTGATAGGAATGTACATAAGTAAACAGACAAATTAAACAGATAGTTATTCTTTTCTGTAGAATAATACATTTTTCATTTCACAGCATAAAGACATAATCAATTTCAGAGCAGCAAAATAACTGGTCTGTATATAAACATTACATCTATTAATAGGAAAACCATCAACACTCATATCTGTAGGAGCCCGCACATCACCAACCGCAATGGGGCCAATCCGTGAGTGTCTAACCAGCTCTGTCAGATGAGATCAAATTTAGGCAGAGCGTTACGAAGGTAGTAGATAAGTTGTTCCTCGGTAGAAGAAAGTTACCATAATCTACCCACTGTTTCCTAGCAGGTGTCATAGAGGACATCCAATATCTAGCAATTAGCTTTCTGTCTAGATACAAAAGGCGAATGATCATAATATAAGGACCCAGTTGATATAATTCTGCATCTAATGCCCCTAGTAAACGCACTAATGGACCCAATATAATTTTGGGCAATGCCAGATCATGTGTATAAAGTCGCCTCTGTGTACATTACATTTGGGGCATATGGGTGTATCTATCCTACACCAATTAAACAATCTGGTAGATGTCTGGTACATCCGGTAAGCCCAGTGAAGAATAAATAATCATGAGAGTTTGTGCAAAGCTGATAAAGAAGAAAGGAGGACTAACTCCATGGCTATATTCCCATTGAGCCGCGTCTATTTCCTCCACATTCTCAGTTCATTTTGCTCTACACTTCAACAAGGCATAATCCTGAATGGAGGCGAGCAATACCATATATATATATGTATATATAGATAGATAGCTAGATAGATAGCTAGATAGATAGCTAGATAGATAGATAGATAGATAGATAGATAGATAGATAGATAGATAGATAGATAGATAGATAGATAGATAGATAGAGATTTCAGCCACTAATGGGGAAAAAGATCTACATAGCATAATTGTATTATAAAATCAAAAACATATCCACTCACATGGTATAGGAAAAAACAAGCATAAAACCTGAACCAGAAGTCCACAACTACCTGCGTCTCACTGGCTGGAATTGATGTCACCACCCACGGTCACTGATGCATTTTGCCCCTCCCATATTTGTTTACACAATGTATGAGCATTCCATTGGCCAAAAATTAAGGAGTGATGAAGGAGGACTACAAAGCTCAGCAGACCCAGGATATTTGCACAAGCGCATAGGACTCCTATAATTGGGAGTCCATAACAACTGGTGAGTGAGTGGGCACACAGGAGGGGACCACAATTTGCACCGCATTTGAGTTTACAGCACTTGGCACTTTAGCACGATGAAACTTTATTTGACTATTAAGATGATTTGAGATAATGGACTTTATGTGAATTATGATGAATTGTATTTGAATTATTTGTATTAATCATTCATGGTTGATTGATATTTATTTTGTTTATATTCAAACACAAGATAATGGAAAGAACCCATATAGGGTAGTGCTCTTTTGAAACCCTTTATCACTATTCAAAGGAACAGCACCTTCTAGAGCAGCAACCCACTTTAACCACTTCAGCCCCGGAAGATTTTAGCCCCTTCCTGACCAGAGCACTTTTTTGCGATTCAGCACTGCTTCGATTTAACTGACGATTGTGCAGTCATACAACATTGCACGCAAACCAAATTGACGTAATTTTTTCCCCACAAATAGAGCTTTATTTTGGTGGTATTTGATTACCTCTGCAGTTTTTATTTTTTGGGCTATAAGCAAAAAAATTGTGACAATTTTGAAAAAAAAATCATTATTTTTTACTTTTTGCTATAATAAATACCCCCCAAAAATATATAAAAAAACAATTTTTTTCCTTAGTTTAGGCCATTGTGCATTCTTCTATATATTTCTGGTAAAAAAAAATTGTAATAATCGTATATAGATTGGTTTGCGCAAAAGTTATATTGTCTAGAAAATAAGGGATAGTTTTATGGCATTTTTATTATTATTATTTTTTTATTAGTAATGACGGCGATCTGCGACATTATGGCAGACACATCGGACATTTTTGACACTATTTTGGGATCATTGTCATTTATACAGCGATTAGTGCTATAAAAATGCATTGATTACTGTGTAAATGACACTGGCAGTGAAGGGGTTAACCACTAGGGGGCGATGAAGGGGTTAAGTGTGTCCTAGGGAGCGATTCTAACTGTTGGGAGATGGGCTTCAAGTCACATGACAGCGATCACTGCTCTCAATGACAGAGAGCAGTGATCTCTGTCAGGACACAAGCCAGAATGGGGAAATGCCTTGTTTACATAGGCACTTCCCCATTCTGAGGCTCCGTGATACGATCGCCAGGAGACATGATCATGCTGTAGGCATGTGCGTGCCTCCGGTGGCTTGCACGCAACTGCTATCCCCGGCTATTGAAGGGGAGGTTCAGGTATGCCCATTTGCCCACCCCCGCCATTGTGCGGATGTATAGGCTTGTGCAATTCGTTTCGTAACGAATCGAAATTCTAACAACGAATACGAAAGAAATATAACGAATGAATTTGAATGAATTCAAATGAATTCAGATGAATTTGGTAATTCTTTAAAGATCTAATGAAACAAAAGGTCAGCTCAAAGTAAATCTTATAGTCCAATCAGCTAATTAATTTTGTGTCGGAGGTTTGATTACTGGCAAAGTGCATTCCTGAGAACTGAGTTAGAAGGGTGTTGTATTGTATTTGAGCTGAGGAGAAGAGACGTTGTCATTGTGTGTGTTAAAAGATTCAATAAACAAACGACTTTCCAAACTACGAATCATTATCTCGAATGTCTATACATACATAAATAGCGAATTTCAATGAATACAAACGAATGAATTCGACACTCTACGAATAATACACAATAGTGCACAAATCTACCGATGTATATCAGAGTGCAGTGGTCAGCAAGAGGTTAATATACTTTTTTCACTTACACCATAAACGCGGGAATATATATGAATGTGGTTTACACATATGCATGTATATATATTCTTTTTTCTTTCTTTATATATAAAAAGGCCCCTCTGTCAGAAGCATCTAGTGCTCCTGTCCTCATTTCAGCATCTGGATTTTGGCTATGGCACTCTCCTGGTCTGTCGATCCACCTGCAAGGTAATTAATTTGGCCAGTCTCTGGGTGGAAACCAAACCTGTTATAAACCAGCCAAACACTCACTCGCATGCTTGTGATAGAGAGTGATACATGTGTTATTCCTGCCCCCTGTCTGTCTGCCCTGTTCTGCTAGATTGGATTTCCCTGTGTATGACCTTGGACTGGATTTTGGCTTATTCTCTGAACTAAGCCTTCCTTTTACTTGGACTGTTATAGAACCAGTCTACCAGTCTGCTTATCACAAGTACCTGTTTGCTTTGCTCAGATTGTGCCTGTCCTGGTGTGGTAGGCAGGCTCTATAGCATTGTGTATAAGACCTGGGGGCAACCGAGTACCTGTTGGCCTGCTTGCCTTATGGAAAGGGGGGCTTCTATAGGTGAAGACCACAGTAGCCAGCTATAGTGTCTGACCACCTGCATTTGGATAGACATGACATTATCATAAGCTCTTAACAAGAAAAAAGTTTTCTGTGAAGATGGACTCTACACAGGCTTGTTTATTTGCAGAGGAAATTTGCAAATTGACGCGCCAAGTCCAGGAACGGTCTTTGCATGTAAAAGTACCTCCAGCAGTAACGCAAGAGCCAGAGCCTAAAGTTAACCCGTCTGATCATTTTTCTGGTGACCCCCATATGTTTTCCAGCTTTAAAAATAGTTGTATGCTATACTCTTCCAAAACACAGCGGGTTGACCTGATTATTACATGGTTGCAGGGGGATCCCAAGTCTTGGGCTTTTAGTCTCCCCACAGATGACCCAGCCTTAGGTTTACTCTATGATGGTCCCAACAATGCCCACTCAGCTGAAACTAACCTTAGGTCATTACGTCAGGATAGCCATACCTGTCTTAAACTTCATAACCTGCACATAGATTGGGCTACAGGGGAGATTAGGTCCTGGTCCAAGAACTGCATCCAGAACTGCATTCAAACCACTGACCAGTTGCCCAATTGTAACTCTTGTGTGGCCAGTAGGGATGAGCTCGGTGTTCGACTTGAACGCATGTTTGTCTCGAACATGGGCCGTTCGCCTGTTCCTCAAATTCAGAACTTTGTGGGCCGTTCGCACCATATTCGTGTGGCGCGAACGGCCCACAATGCACCATCGCAGTGCATTTCTGGCTCATGATTGGCCAAGCATGCACTGTGATCCCGCATGCTTGGCCAATCACAGCGCCGGCAGCGAGGAGAGCCATAATTGGCCACAGACAGAATGCCTGTGGCCAATAATAGCTCAGAGGGGTTTAGTACACGCCCCACACTATATAAGGCCACCAGCATGGCGGTCTTGTGTAGTGTGTTGGCATGCAGGGAAAGAGCAGGATAGGAAGGGGCAGTGTATTTTTGCTTGGGAACCTAGCGTTGTTACAGTGGGTATTGTGTGCCTCCTGCATAGTATACACCTGAAGCTACCCCTTATTGCTGGTGTTGTTCTGTTTCTGTAATACAGGCATCTGCAGCAGTTAGCGTGTGTGTTGTGTGCCTCCTGCACAGTATACACCTGAAGCTACCCCTTATTGCTGGTGTTGTTCTGTTTCTGTAACACAGACATCTGCAGTAGGGATGAGCCGAACACCCCCCGGTTCGGTTCGCACCAGAACTTTCGAACGGACCCCAAATTCGTACGAACGTTAGAACCCCATTGAAGTCTATGGGACTCGAACGTTCGAAATTAAAAGTGCTAATTTTAACTGCTAATATGCAAGATACTGTCCTAAAAAGGGTTTGGGGACCTGGCTCCTGCCCCAGGGGACATGGGTCAATGCCTAAAATGTTTTTAAAATGGCCGTTTTGGCGGGAGCACTGATTTTAATGACGATTAAAGTGAAAAAAAAGTGAAATATTCCTTTAAATATCGTGCATGGGGGGTGTCTATAGTATGCCTGTGAAGTGCCACGTGTTTCTCGTGTTTAGAACAGTCCCTGCACAAAATGACATTTAACGGAAATGTCATTTAAAACTGCTTGCGGTTTTAATGTTATATCTGGTTCCTGCAATATGGTTGAAAATCATTGAGAAAAATGGCATGGGTAGCCCTCCTTGCCCATTACCAGCCCCTTTGGGTCTTGCACGGATATTAAGGGGAACCCTGTACCCATATTAAAAAAAGGAAATACGTGTGGCCCCCAGGCCCTATATACTCAGAACAGCAGTATACAGGCGGGGCAAACAAGACAGGGACTGTGTAGGCTTGTTGTGTTAAGTAGAATCTGTTTTTAATTTTGAACTGGTACATTTTTAAAGTGTAGCTCCAGTCAAAAAATCTATTTTTAAGCTTTTTGGAAAACATAGGGAAGAGTTATCACCCCTGTATAATTTGTTTTGCCGTCCGTCTTTTTAATCTCACTTGCTGTTGTCTCCTTCCGTTTGTAAGTAGGAGATGTTTGTAAGTTGGATGTTTGAAAGTAGGGGCCTGCCCTATATGCTCTGCAGAAATGGCGGAACAAGGTGTTGGTTTTGCCACAACATTGTAAGCCCTCAAAGTGACTCTTGGTGGGCGCTGGAGCACCCTGCTGTGAACGGTTATATCAAGAATTGTAATTAAATGCCATTGTTGAACAGTGGTAGAAAAATTGACCTTTGGTGGTTGTGGTGCTGGTGCCACAACACTATAAGTCCTCACAGTTACTCTGGGTGGGCACAGGAAAGGGCCCTCCTGTGAACTATTATATCAAGAATTGTAATTACATGCCCCTGTTAAACAGGAGCTGAAAAATTGGGCTGCTGGCACTGGTGCTGGTGCCACGACACTGCAACCTCTCCCATATACTCTAGTTGTAGTGCAGGAATGAGCCCTGCTGCAAAGCATTGCATCAAAAATTGTAATTAAACGCCCCTGTTAAACAGGGGCAGAAAAATTGGGCCTTAGGCACTGGTGCTGGTGCCACGACACTGCAACCTCTCCCATATACTCTAGTTGTAGTGCAGGAATGAGCCCTGCTGCAAAGCATTGCATCAAAAATTGTAATTAAACTCCCCTGTTAAACAGGGGCAGAAAAATTGGGCTGGTGGCATCACCCAGAACCAAAAATGTTCTTCCAACATATCAGCGGAGGAGGAAGAGGATAGACAATCAACATAACAGGACAGTCACTCAGCATCAGCATAGGCAGTCTTGAAGGGATGTGATATTTCTAAAAAAATTATTCGGTTACATCAACTTCAGGTGCTTGGTAGCTGTGGGTGATCCAAGACTGATTCATCTTGATGAAGGTCAGTCGATCAACTGAGTCGGTGGACAGGCGCACCCTGTGATTGGTAACAAAGCCACCAGCAGCACTGAAGGTGCGTTCTGAAACAACGCTGGATGCAGGACAGGCCAGTAGCTCAATTGCATACTGTGCAAGCTCTGGCCAGTGATCCACCCTCAAGACCCAGTAAGCCAGAGGATTTTCGGTGGGAAAGGTGTCCAAGTCTGACCTTGCCCCTATGTATTCCTGCACCATGTAAATCAGACGCTGGCGATGGTTGCTGGAACCGATCATACCTTGGGGCTGCGGACTAAAAAAATTGTCTGAAAGCATCGGTCAGACGGCCACCTTCTCCACTGCTCCTTCTGACCGATGCCTCAGCAACACGTTGTCCAGGACCAGGAGTTTGTAACCTCCCAGTCTCTGGGAACGCGTTGCACAGACCTTTCTGCAAGGCCTCCCGGGGGTGTCTCATCCTCTGCTCCCTCTGCGACGGCAAGATAAGGTCGGCAACCTTACCCTTGTACCGTGGATCAAGGAGAGTGGCCAGCCAGTAATGGTCCCTCTGCTTGATCAGAAGAATACGAGGATCCTTCCGCAGGCTTTGCAGGATCAGGGGGCCATGCAGCGTAGGTTAGCTGAGGCATTCGGTCCGGAGTCCTCTGGGTCACTAAGGACAACATGATCCGCAGCTACCTCCTCCCAGCCACTTACAAGTCCACGGGTTTCTTGGGACTGTAAATCATCCCTACAAGACTGCTGCTGCTGCTGATGCTGAGTGCCAGCCTCCACCTCCATGCTGACACAATCATCCTCCTCCTCCTCCTCCTCATCCTCTTCCTGTGTGATGGGTGGCACAGCAGGAACACTGTCTGGATAAAGGGGGCCTTGAGAAGCAATGAAGTCCTCCTCTTCCTGCCTCTGTTCTGCCTCAAGTGCCCTGTCCATTATTCCACGCAGCGTATGCTCCAAAAGGTGGACAAGAGGTACAGTGTCACTGATGCATGCACTGTCACTGCTCACCACCCTTGTGGCCTCCTCAAATGGTGACAGGACAGTGCATTCATCCCTGATCATGCCCCACTGGCGTGGTGAGAAAAAACCGAGCTCCCCTGACCCTGTCTTGGTGCCGTATATTGCACAGGTACTCATTGATGGCCCTCTGCTGCGTGTGCAGCTGCTGCAGCATGGCCAACATTGAGTTCCACCTGGTGGGCATGTCACATATAAGGCGGTTCTTGGGCAGGTTCAACTCCTTTTGGAGCTCAGCCAGCCGAGCACAGGCATTAAATGATCAGCGGAAATGCACACAGACTTTCCTGGCCTGCTTCAGGACATCCTGTAAGCCCAGGTACCTGCCCAAGAACCACCAGGTTAAGGACGTGAGCCACACAAGGCACATGGGTCAGTTGTCCCTGTCGGAGGACGAAGAGGAGGTTGGTGCCATTGTCGCAAACCACCATTCCTGGCTTAAGCTGGCGTGGTGTCAACCACCTCTCGGCCTGCCCCTGCATAGCTGACAAAACATCCGCCCCAGTGTGGCTCCTGTCCCCCAAACAAACCAGCGCAAGCACGGCATGGCATCGTTTTGCCTGCGTACTTGCGTAGCCCCTGGAACGCCTACGGAGCACCGCTAGTTCTGAGGACAGAGCACTGGAAGAGGCCATGGAGGAAGAAGAAGAGGAGGGGGTGGAGGAAAGAGGTGTGTCACAACCAATAGTAGCATTTTGGAGGCGTGGTGGCAGAACAACCTCCAACACTACTGCACCTTGTCCTGCATCCTTCCCAGCTGCCAGAAGAGTGACCCAATGGGTCGTGAAAGACAGGTAACGTCCCTGTCCATGCCTGCTGGACCATGAGTCAGCGGTAATATGCACCTTACCGCTGACCGTCCTGTCCAGCGAGGCAAGGACATTGCCTTCCACATGCTGGTAGAGAGCCGGAATCGCCTTCCATGAGAAAAAGTGGCTTTGGGGACATGCCACTGAGGAACTGCACATTGTACAAACTCACGGAAGGGGGCCGAGTCTACCAACTGAAAAGGCAGCAGTTGAAGTGCTAGCAATTTAGCCACTTCAATTTAGCCAAGCTAGCATTCCGCTGGGCATGTGGATGGCTGGGAGTGAACTTCTTTCACCGCTCCAGCAGCTGGGGCAGGGACATTTGCCTGCTATAATCGGATGTGGGTGTACTGCTAGCAGAGTGCCCGGAAGCACTTGGCTGTGACACACCTAATTCTACACCTTCATTCCTCTCAGAGCAGGTTTCAGAGAGGACTGAAGGTCTAGTGGGGTTTGAGATCCCAGCTGATGAGGAGCAAGGAGAGGTCCGCTTTGTTCTTTGGTGTGGGTCTTTGAGATCCGCTTGCCAACGAGCTGCATGGTCAACATATGGCTGGTCAAGCATGTGGTGCCCAAGCGGCTGATGTTTTGGCCACGTGAGATACGCTTGAGACATATGTTGCAAATAGCAGCGGTGCGATCTGATTCACTCATCTCAAAAAAGGCCCACACCAAAGAACTTTTAGAATAACGCGCAGAGGCAGCGCCCTGCACAGGCGGAGCTCTGCGGTGTGATTCAGTCGGTATGCTGCCCCTAAGCTGGCCCCCGGAGGGCATCCTGCCTCGTCGGACATGTGCCTCCTCCTCCTCCTCTCTCCTACCAGGCACCCACGTGGGGTCAGTGCCCTCATCATCCCCTCCCTCTTCATCGCTGTAGCAAACCTGGCAGTATGCTGCAGCTTGTGGAACATGACTGCCAGATTGCTGTCCTTCTTGAGCATCCCCTCTCTCTGCATTCACGCTACTGCCTTCCTCTAGCTGAGTATCATCATCAGAGCCTACAAAACACTGGGCATCCTCCTGGAGCATGTACCCAACACTGTGCTCAAAGAGTTCAGGAGACTCCTCAGGAGGACGTAGTGGGTCTAGGGAAGGAGTCACTGATGATGACATTGAGAGGAGGGAAGGCGATGCATTGGCAGCTGCTTTGCTAGCACCCTAAGCCCGGGTGAGAGAGGATGAGGAGGATGAAGAGGGCTTGGTCATCCACTCTACCAAGTCGTTGGCATGTTAAGGCTCAACATGTCCAGCTGCCGAAAAGAAGGACAAGCGTGTCCCATGGCCACGTGCTGATGATGACGATGCACCGTGTCCAGAACAAGCACTGTTGTCTCTAGATACAGAGTCTGCTTGCCCTCTTTTATAGGCTTGCGCCTGTCTGCCTCTCCTTGCTGGCCTTCCAGACATGGTAATGGCCTGAAGGGAGATGGGAAAACCAGCAATTGGGTAGTGTATATTGTGCTGGAGGCACACACAACATCCACTAACTCCTGCAGATGGCAGATGGCTCAATTAGAGAAGAGCTATGTAGGTGGATATAACGGTGTATACTGGGTTCAGGGCACACAGACAGCATGCACAATCTCCTACAACTGACTGCAAGCTCTATTTAAAAAGAGCAAGATAGTTAGCTATATAGGTGAATATAGCAGTGTATACTGGGTTCAGAGCACGCAGACAGCACGCAAAATCTCCTACAAATGACTGCAAGCTCTATTTAAAAAGAGCAAGATAGTTAGCTATATAGGTGGATATAGCGGTGTATACTGGGTTCAGAGCACGCAGACAGCATGCACAATCTCCTACAACTGACTGCAAGCTCTATTTAAAAAGAGCAAGATAGTTAGCTATATAGGTGGATATAGCAGTGTATACTGGGTTCAGAGCACGCAGACAGCACGCACAATCTCCCACAACTGACAGCAAGCTCTATTTAAAAAGAGCAAGATAGTTAGCTATATAGGTGGATATAGCGGTGTATACTGGGTTCAGGGCACGCAGACAGCACGCACAATCTCCTACAACTGACTGCAAGCTCTATTTAAAAAGAGCAAGATAGCTAGCTATATAGGTGGATATAGCGGTGTATACTGGGTTCAGGGCATGCAGACAGCACGCACAATCTCCTGCAAGCTCTATTAAAAAAGAGCAAGATAGCTAGCTATATAGGTGGATATAGCGGTGGATACTGGGTTCAGAGCACGCAGACAGCACGCACAATCTCCTACAACTGACTGCAAGCTCTATTTAAAAAGAGCATGATAGTTAGCTATATAGGTGGATATAGCGGTGTATACTGGGTTCAGAGAAAGCACAATCTCCTACAACTGACTGCAAGCTCTATTTAAAAAGAGCAAGATAGTTAGCTATATAGGTGGATATAGCGGTGTATACTGGGTTCAGAGCACGTACAATCTCCTACAACTGACTGCAAGCTCTATTTAAAAGGAGCAAGATAGCTAGCTATATAGATGGATATAGTGGTGTATACTGCGGTCAGGGAACGCAGTCAACAACCACTACAGAAGAGCAAGAACGCAAAATCAGCCGATAACGATCAGTGTATACTGTGTTGAAGGTACACAGAACACCCACTAAGTCCTACAGACGCCAACACACTACACAAGGCCGCCGTGCTGGCGGCCTTATATAGTGTGGGGCGTGTACTACACAGCCTGAGCTATGATTGGCCACAGGCATCCTGCCTGTGGCCAATCATGGCTCTCCTCGCTGCCGGCGCTGTGATTGGCCAAGCATGCAAGGTCACAGTGCATGCTTGGCCAATCATGAGCCAGCAATGCGCCACCACGAATCCAAAATGCTACTACTGGTTGTGACACTGGTCTCTCCTCCAACCCCTCCTCTTCTTCTTCCTCCATGGCCTCTTCCTCTGCTTTGTCCTCAGAACCAGCAGTGCTCCGTAGAGGCTATGCAAGTACGTAGGCAAAAAGATGCCATGCCGTGCTTGTTCTGGTTTGTTTGGGGGAGAGGAGTCACACTGGAGTAGATATTTTGTCAGCTCTGCAGGGGCAGGCCGAGAGGTGGTTGACGCCACGCCAGCTTAAGCCAGGAATGGTGGTTTGCGACAATGGCACCAACTTCCTCTCCTCCCTCCGACAGGGAAAACTGATCCATGTGCCCTGTGTGGCTCACGTCCTTAACCTGGTGGTGCAGCGGTTCTTGGGCAGGTGCCTGGGCTTACAGGATGTCCTGAGGCAGGCCAGGAAAGTCTGTGTGCATTTCCAATGATCATATAATGCCAGTGCTCGGCTGGCTGAGCTCCAAAAGGAGTTCAACCTGCCCAAGAACCGCCTTATATGTGACATGCCCACCAGGTGGAACTCAATGTTGGCCATGCTGCAGCGGCTGCACACACAGCAGAGGGCCATCAATGAGTACCTGTGCGACTACAGCACCAGGACAGCGTCAGGGGAGCTCATTTTTTTTTCACCACGCTAGTGGGGCATGATCAGGGATACATGCACTGTCCTGTCACCGTTTGAGGAGGCCACGAGGATGGTGAGCAGTGACGGTGCATGCATCAGTGACACTGTACCTCTTGTCCACCTTTTGGAGCATACGCTGCGTGTAATAATGGACAGTGCATTTGAGGCAGTACAGAGGCAGGAAGAGGAGGACTTCCTTGCCTCTTAAGGCCTCCTTTATCCAGACAGTGTTCTTGCTGTCCCACCCATCACAAAGGAAGAGGATGAGGATGAGGAGGAGGATTGTGTCAGCATGGAGGTGGAGCCTGGCACTCAACATCAGCAGCAGTCTTTTAGGGATTACAGTCCAAAGAAACTCATGGACTTGTACGTGGTTGGGAGGAGGTGGCTGTGGATCATGTAGAACCTTAGTGACCCAGAGGGCACCGGACCGAATGCCTCAGCTAACCTACATTGCATGCCTCCCTGATCCTGGTTGGGAGGAGGTGGCCGTCTGACTGATGCGTTCAACAATTTTTTAGTCTGCAGCCCCAAGGTATGTTCGGTTCCAACAACCATCGCCAGCGTATGATTTACATGGTGCTGGAATACCTAGGGGCAAGGTCAGACTTGGACACCTTTCCCACCGAAAATCATCTGGCTTACTGGGTAAATCACTGGCCAGAGCTTGCACGGTATGCAATTGAGCTACTGGCCTGTCCTGCATCCAGCGTTCTTTCGGATCGCACATTCAGTGCTGCTGGAGGCTTTGTAACTGATCACAGGGTGCGCCTGTCCATCGACTCGGGTTGATCGTCTGACCTTCATCAAGATGAATCAGTCTTGGATCACCACCAGCTACCAAGCACCTGAAGCTGATGTAACTGAATAATTTTTTTTGAAATGTCAAATCCCTTCAGCCTATGCTGATGCTGAGTGACTGTCCTGTTATGTTGACTTACTATCCTCTTCCTCCTCAATGATCCTGCTGATAGCTTGGAAGAACATTTTTGGTTCTGGGCCACCAGTGGCTAAGGCCCAATTTTTCAGCTCCTGTTTTAACAGGGACGTGTAATTACAATTTTTGATGCAATGCTTTGCAGCAGGGCTCATACCTGCACTCCAACTAGAGTATCTGGGAGAGGTTGCAGTGTCGTGGCACCGGCACCAGTGCCTAAGGCCCAATTTTTCAGCCCCTGTTTAACAGGGCCATGTAATTACAATTTTTGATATAATATTTCACAGCAGGGCCCATTCTAGCGCCCACCAAGAGTAACCGTGAGGACTTACAGTGTTATGGCACCAGCACCGCCACCACCACCACCAAAGGCCCAATTTTTCTACCACTGTTCAACAATGGCATGTGATTACGGTGCTTACGGTGATTACGGTGCTTACGGGCTTACAGTGTTAACTTGTGGCAACACCTTAGGGCCACATTTCTGCAAAGCATATAGGGCAGGCCCCTACTTTCAAACATTCAACTTACAAACATCTCCTACTTACAAACGGAAGGAGACAACAGGAAGTGAGATGAAAAAAGACAAACGGACAAAAAAATTATACAGGGGTGATAACCCTTCCCTATGTTTTCCCGAAAAGCTTAAAAATAGATTTTTTGACTGGAGCTACACTTTAAAAATGTACCAGTTCAAAATTAAAAACAGATTCTACTTAACACAAAAAACCTACACAGTTCCTGTCTTGTTTGCACCGCCTGTATACTGCTGTTCTGAGTATATAGGGCCTGGGGGCCCCACGCCTTTACTTTTTTTAATTTGGGTACGGGGTTCGCCTTGATATCCGTACAAGACCAAAAGGGGCTGGTAATGGGCAGGGGGGCTACCCATGCCTTTTTTTCAATGATTTTCATCCATATTGCAGGAACCAGACGTTACATTAAAACCGCAAGCAATTTTAAATGACTTTTTTCCGTTAAATGTCATTTTGTGGAGGGACTGTTCTAAATACGGGAAACACCTGCCACTTCACAGGTATACTATAGACACCCCCAGGCGCAATAAAGGAATATTTCACTTTTTTTTTCACTTTCATCGTCATTAAAATCAGTGCTCCCAAAAAAACTGCCATTTTTTAAAAAAAGTTTGCATTAATCCATGTCCCCTGGGGCAGGAGCCGGGTCCCCAAACCCTTTTTAAGACAATATCTTGCATATTAGCCTTTAAAATTAGCATTTCTGATTTCGAACATTCGAGTCCCATAGACTTTAATGGGATTCTAAAGTTCGTACAAAGTTTAGGTCCGTTCGAAGGTTCTGGTGCAAACCGAACCGGCGGGATGGGGTTGGCTCATCCTTAGTGGCCAGTACCAGTCAGGCCTTTATTACAGTCCTATTCTGATCCTGATCAGGACATTTTTTACAAGTGTATGACTTTTTATGACTCTTCATGAGTGGTGCTTGGAGAGAGATGGATGGGTGGAAAACAAAACTATAGATAAATGTGATTCTGATAATAAAACCCAGTAGTTGTGGTTAGCTTGGATCCTGGAAAGTTCTGTTCAGGCTTGAATGGGTTAGGAACAATTTTGAAGGGTTAAAGATGTTAGAGGTGCAGCCAGCTGTGGAAGAGGAAGCAGCTCTGTATATATATACGTATATATATATATGTATATATATATATATATATATATATATATATATATATATATATATATATAATGTGGAGAACAGCTGCGCTCATCTGAGTGCAGTATGTTAAAATGATTAATGATAAATTTAATAAGATAAAAATTTAAACTAAGAATTAACTCACAGGGTAAGGGTTAAAATTGCTAGTCTCAAGGGAAGGCTTGCTGTGTAGTCCTGATCTAGATAGCCGGTGGTGTGGGATGCTGCTACTACTGTCTTGCTTGCTGCAGGGGTTTCACAAGGCTCTGAGTCAAGCTGAGTCAAGCTCTGAGTCAATCTGTCAGCTGATTGCGGCTGTAATGTATTGTCAGGTTTCAGCAATATAGATAAAACTAATTGAAAAAAATGGCATGGGTCCCCCCCCCCAGTCCATTACCAGACCCTTTGGGTCTGTTATAAATATTAAGGGGAACACCAAACCAAAATTTTAAAATAAATTGCGTGAACGTCCCCCTAAAATCCATACCAGGCCCTTCAGGTCTGGTATAGATATTAAGGTGAACCCTGCATCAATAAAAAAAAATGGTGTAGGGGTCCCCCCAAAATCTATACCAAACTCTTATCTGAGCATGCAACCTGGCAGGATGCAGGAAAAGAGGGGCTAGGGGTTCAATGTACCTGTGTTACCAATTCAGATGGGAAATCCGGGATCTGGGGGCCCCCTTCTTAAGCCCCCTGCCGGCAGACCCCCACAACCACTGGGCAAGGGTTGTGGGCATGAGGCCCTTGTCCCATCAACATGGGGACAAGGTTTTTTGGGGGTGACTCCAAAGCATCCCCCCATGTATGTTGAGGTCATGTAGCCTGGTACTGTTCAGGAGGGGGGGGGGGGGGCGCTTTCTCATCCCCCTCTTTTCCTGTGGCCTGCCAGGTTGCATGCTTGGATAAGAGTCTGGTATGTATTTTGGGGGGTATATATTTTTTTTATTTTGGTGCAGGGTTCCCCTTAAAATCCATACCAGACTTGAAGGGTCTGGTATGGATTTTAGGGGGACCCCTACGTCATTTAAAAAAAAATTGGCACAGGGTTCCCCTTATTATCCATACCAGACCTGAAGGGCCTGGTATGGATTTTGAGCGACCCCCACACATTTTTTTAAACTTTGGTTCGGGGTTCTCCTTAATATTCATACCAGACCAAAAGGGCCTGGTAATGGACGGGGGGAACCCATGCCCTTTTTTTTAATGAGTTTTATCTATATTGCTGAGACCCAACAATTCATTACAGCCGCGAGCCATTTTAAATTACTTTTTTTACCTTTAGAAATGTAATTTTGTTGTGGTATTGTTCTAAACATGGGAAATCTGCACTACTTTACAGACATACTATAGACCCTTTCCAGGCATGATATTTAAAGGAATATTTAATTATTATTGTTTCACTTTAAGCATTATTAAAATCACTGCTCCCAAAAAAACATAAGATTTTAAAACTTTTTTTGCATTGATACATGTCCACTGGGGCAGGACTCAGGTCCCCAAACACTTTTTATGGCAATAGCTTGCATATAAGCCTTTAAAATTAGCAATTTTTATTTTTCATGTTTGTGTCCCATAGACTTTAACGGTGTTCATGTGTTCATCCAAATTATTTGCCTGTTCGCAAGTTCTGGTGCAAACCAAACCGGGGGGGGGGGGGGGGGGTTTGTTCGGCTCATCCTTACTTGATATACCACTTAAAATTATGGAAAGCTAGAGGGTTTACTAAAATGTCAAATCAAATCCAACATTATAGGCTCATACCCTTTCAGAGATTAACATCCCAATATGCCTCATCTGGCAGGGAGTTTCTGACTTATGCCCAACTAACATCTTATCTTCAACAACACCGGTTACAGACTTGGTGATATCAAACCAGCCTAGCTATACTGGACCTCTCCCATTTCTCCCTTTTTTACAACCTATTTCAAGTTATGCTTTGCCAAATCTAACCCTTAGTACATACGAGACACAGAGCTAAAGTTTAGTAGCACTGACCAACAATGGCAAAAATACATCAAAATCAATATAGTGGCTTATGGAAGCTCGACCTACTGGGAAATGGCCCAACTCCATCTGAGATGATATTACACACCATATGCATTGTCAAAATTTTAAAATCACAGCTTTAGCGACTGCTGGAGGGGATGCGCCCAGGTAGGCACCTTATACCATATGCTCTGGTCATGCCCACACCTATGTAGTTATTGGAACTCTACCTTTTGCTTGATTCTGAAAAAAACAGGGTTATTTCTAGTGCTAATTTGAAACTAACTATTCTAAGCATTGATATTGACACTTTCCCTCCTGGCCTACGGCCCATTACAATGTATATATTATTTACAGCCCATCTTATTCTACTCCGGAAATTAGACAAGTTTTCAAATAGGGCAAATTATGGCTTACCAAGAAGGAAACTTAACTAGATTTTGTAAACAATGGGCGGCAAGGAGGGCATTCAGGAAGGAGACTTGACTCCCAACCCCCCCCCCCCGATAAAATTATTTTACAGCGCTTGTGTGTACTTCTTTACATATCAAAAAGCTAACTGAAAATACAAACATTACCTTTTTTGTTTAACCATGGACCCCAAAACCTCAGTCAATATAATCAATTTACGCCAATGTTGTAGACATAAAGAAAAATTATTTATCATAGTAATAATTTTGCACGGGGGTCCATAGTTTACAGGCTGGACATTTTTAATTTTTTTTTTAAAGCAGAGAAGTTATCAACACATAACAGTTTACATAAAATATTCTATCAAGACCCATCCCCCTTTATCCCCTGTGTGTAGTAGACCAGGTCTCTATAACAATAACAATTATTTTAGATAGCTTAGACCCCACCAGTGGAGGCTTGTCCATAGGGGGCGCCCGGGCGCCGCCCCCCCTCCTATGTAGTAAAAAAAATAAAGTAAAAACAAAATAAAGTAAAAAAAAAAATAATTTTTTAAACATGTCACTTTAAGAATTATTTTTTTTAAATTTCCCTCCCTATGTGCACTGGCGCCATGCGCCGGGCGCAGTGCAATATAGGAAGCGCCACGTCTATGCAATCACAAGATTGCAGACGAGGCGCTTCATTTGACCAAAAAAAGAGCGCTCTGTGGCGCAGCCGATCACGCCACAGCTTCCGGCGCGATTGACTGGCTGAGCAAGTGCGTAGAGTGAGAGTGAGCGGTGGGCGGTGCTTCAGACATCACTCAAGGAAGTGACGTTGGCACGGCACTTCTCTATTCTGCCCGCCTGAGAGGATCAATCAGGTAAGGGGCTGCCGCATGGCAGCTTAAACAATCTTGATCATTTATTCCGCCCAGCCGCCGGTACCCCCTCCACATCGATCTATCTTATGGTGGTCGCACTCAGCAGCATACCCCAACCCCCCCACCCCCTGCTAAACAAGATTTAAAGAAATAGTGTTATCAGTGACCGGCAGCATACCCCCCCAAAGAAGCTTTTAAAAAAAAAAGGGTTATTAATAATAACTCTTTTTTTTTAAATCTTGTCTGGGGGGGGTATGCTGCCGACCACCGATAATAACCCTTATTTTTAAAATCTTGTTTAGTGGGGGGTTAATGCTGCTGACCACCGATATTAACCCTTTTTAAAAATCTTGTTTGGGGGGCAGGTATGGGGGTTAATGCTGCGTGGTCGGCAGCATTAACCCCCATACCTGCCCCCCCAAACAAGATTTACAGGTTGTAGATATGTGCTATTTGCATATTAGATATGTGCAATTTACAGGTTGTAGATATGTGCGATTTACAGAATGCGATTTACAGAATGCAGATATGTGCTATTCACAGGTTGTAGATATGTGCGGTTTGCAGGTTGTAGATATGTGCTATTCACAGGTTGTAGATATGTGCGATTTACATGTTGTAGATATGTGCGATTTGCATGTTGTAGATATGTGCAATTTACAGGTTGTAGATATGTGTGATTTACAGAATGTGATTTACAGAATGCAGATATGTGCTATTCACAGGTTGTAGATATGTGCGATTTATAGGTTGTAGATATGTGCGATTTGCATGTTGTAGATATGTGCAATTTACAGGTTGTAGATATGTGTGATTTGCATGTTGTAGATATGTGCAATTTACAGGTTGTAGATATGTGCGATTTGCATGTTGTAGATATGTGCAATTTAAAGGTTGTAGATATGTGCGATTTGCATGTTGTAGATATGGGCAATTTACAGGTTGTAGATATGTGCGATTTGCATGTTGTAGATATGTGCAATTTACAGGTTGTAGATATGTGCGATTTGCATGTTAGATATGTGCGATTTACATGTTGTAGATATGTGCAATTTACAGGTTGTAGATATGTGCGATTTGGATGTGTAGATATGTGCAATTTACAGGTTGTATATATGTGCAATTTACAGGTTGTAGATCTGTGCAATTTACAGAATGCGATTTACAGAATGCAGATATGTGCTATTTACAGGTTGTAGATATATGCGATTTGCATGTTGTAGATATGTGCAATTTACAGGTTGTAGATATGTGCGATTTGCATGTTGTAGATATGTGCAATTTACAGGTTGTAGATATGTGCAATTTACAGGTTGTAGATATATGAGATTTGCATGTTGTAGATATGTGCAATTTACAGGTTGTAGATATGTGCGATTTGCATGTTGTAGATATGTGCAATTTACAGGTTGTAGATATGTGCAATTTACAGGTTGTAGATATGTGCGATTTGCATGTTGTAGATATGTGCAATTTACAGGTTGTAGATATGTGTGATTTACAGGTTATAGATATGTTCAATTTACAGGTTGTAGATATGTGTGATTTACAGGTTGTAGATATGTGTGATTTACAGGTTGTAGATATGTGTGATTTACAGGTTGTAGATATATGCGATTTGCATGTTGTAGATATGTGTGATTTACAGGTTGTAGATATGTGCGATTTACAGGTTGTAGATATGTGCAATTTACAGCATGCGATTTACAGAATGCAGATATGTGCTATTTACAGGTTGTATATATATGCGATTTGCATGTTGTAGATATGTGCAATTTACAGGTTGTAGATATGTGCAATTTGCATGTTGTAGATATGTGTGATTTACAGGTTGTAGATATGTGTGATTTACAGGTTGTAGATATGTGCAATTTACAGGTTGTAGATATGTGTGATTTACAGGTTGTAGATATGTGCGATTTACAGGTTGTAGATATGTGTGATTTACAGGTTGTAGATATATGCGATTTGCATGTTGTGGATATGTGTGATTTACAGGTTGTAGATATGTGCGATTTGCAGGTTGTAGATATATGCGATTTACAGGTTGTAGATATGTGCAATTTACAGGTTGTAGATATGTGCGATTTACAGGTTGTAGATATGTGTAATTTACAGGTTGTAGATATGTGCAATTTACAGAAAGCGATTTACAGAATGCAGATATGTGCTATTTACAGGTTGCAGATATGTGCGATTTACAGAATGCAGATATGTGCGATTTACAGAATGCGATTTACAGAATGCAGATATGTGCGATTCACAGAATGTGACTTACAGAATGCAGATATGTGCGATTTACAGAATGCAGATGTGTGATTTACAGAATGCAGATGTGTGATTTACAGAATGCAGATATGTGCAATTTACAGAATGCGATTTACAGAATGCAGATATGTGCGATTTACATGTTGCAGAATGCAGATATGGGCAATTTACAGGTTGCAGAATGCAGATATGTGCAATTTACAGTTTGCAGAATGCAGACATGTGTGATTTACAGGTTTGGGAGATTTCAAATATGTGCGATTTACAGGTTGCAGAAAAGGTGCCTGATGTGGTTATACACAAGATAAGCATGATTCATCTGCTTTAGCAGAGCCCTGTGTATAATGTGCAGCCTGGTATATGATGTTGATTCGCTAAGGGGTGTGGCTTGTGAGAAGTTGGAGGGGCCAAATCCGAGGGGGTGTGGTCTTGCGCCCCCCATCCTAAAACTTCACCAGCCGCCACTGGACTCCACCATCTCTCAAAGTGAACTTGCTCCCAGTGCTCCATAATGTCTAGTTCTCCATATGCATTTTATAAAAAATGAGTATGGTAATTAGTACAAGGGAATATTCTGAACATATATTACACATTAACCACTTAAGGACCGCCGCATGCCAATGTACGTCATCACAATGGCATGTATAGGCACAAGCACGTACATGTACGTGCTTGCCTTCCAGCGGGTGGGGGTCCGATCGGACCCCCTCCCGCTGGATGCGGCAGTCCGTTTCGCTTCAGGAGCGATCCGGGATGAGGGGACGGCCGTTGGTTTCTGGCCATCCCCTCTCGATCACTCCTGGCGAATTAGAAGCTTCCTCCCGCTGTGTATAGTAAACACAGGCAGGGAGGAAGTGATGTCATTCTCCTGGGGGCGGTCTTTTTGACCGGACTACGAGGAGAAGACTGAAAGTAAGTGTGCACCAACACTACACTGAGATGTAGGTAGCTAGTTATTTTTTTAGGTTCACCGCCAGGTTTTTATAGCGCTAGATACCCCGAGATACTACCTAATAAAGGTTTTAACCCCTGATTGCCCCTAGTTAACCCTTTCACCCCCTTTTGCCAGTGTCACTAAGCGATCATTTTTCTGATCGCTGCATTAGTGTCGCTAGTGTCGCTAGGTAGCTAGTTATTTTTTTAGGTTCACCGCCAGGTTTTTATAGCGTTAGGTACCCCAATATACTACCCAATAATGGTTTTAACCCCTGATTGCCCCTAGTTAACCCTTTCACCCCCTTTTGCCAGTGTCACTAAGCGATCATTTTTCTGATCACTGCATTAGTGTCGCTAGTGTCACTAGGTAGCTAGTTATTTTTTTAGGTTCACCGCCAGGTTTTTATAGCGTTAGGTACCCCGATATACTACCCAATAATGGTTTTAACCCCCTGATTGCCCCTAGTTAACCCTTTCACCCCCTTTTGCCAGTGTCACTAAGCGATCGTTTTTCTGATCGCTGCATTAGTGTCACTGGTGCCGCTAAGTAGCTAGTTATTTTTTTAGGTTCACCGCCAGGTTTTTATAGCGCTAGTTACCCCGATATACTACCCAATAATGGTTTTAACTCCCCGATTGCCCCTAGTTAACCCTTTCACCCCCTTTTGCCAGTGTCACTAAGCGATCATTTTTCTGATTGCTGCATTAGTGTCGCTAGTGTCGGTAGGTAGCTAGTTATGTTTTTAGGTTCACCGCCAGGTTTTTATAGCGCTAGGTACCCCGATATACTACCCAATAATGGTTTTAACCCCCTGATTGCCCCTAGTTAACCCTTTCACCCCCTTTTGCCAGTGTCACTAAGCGATCGTTTTTCTGATCGCTGCATTAGTGTCACTGGTGCCGCTAAGTAGCTAGTTATTTTTTTAGGTTCACTGCCAGGTTTTTATAGCACTAGGTACCCCGATATACTACCTAATAAAGGTTTTAACCCCTGATTGCCCCTAGTTAACCCTTTCACCCCCTTTTGCCAGTGTCACTAAGCAATCATTTTTCTGATCACTGCATTAGTGTCGCTAGTGTCGCTAGGTAGCTAGTTATTTTTTTAGGTTCATCGCCAGGTTTTTATAGCGCTAGGTACCCCGATATACTACCCAATAATGGTTTTAACCCCCGATTGCCCCTAGTTAACCCTTTCACCCCCTTTTGCCAGTGTCATTAAGCGATCGTTTTTCTGATCGCTGCATTAGTGTCACTGGTGCCGCTAAGTAGCTAGTTATTTTTTTTGGTTCATCGCCAGGTTTTTATAGCGCTAGGTACCCCGATATACTACCCAATAATGGTTTTAACCCCCTGATTGCCCCTAGTTAACCCTTTCACCCCCTTTTGCCAGTGTCACTAAGCAATCATTTTTCTGATCGCTGCATTAGTGTCACTAGTGTCGCTAGGTAGTTAGTTATTTTTTTAGGTTCACCACCAGGTTTTTATAGCGCTAGGTACCCCCATATACTACCAATGGTTTTAACCCCCTGATTGCCCCTAGTTAACCCTTTCACCAGCGATCACTGTATAAGTGTCACTGGTGACGCTGGTTAGCCAGTTAGTTATTTAGGTTCCCCGTCAGGTTTTTATATAGCGCCAGGGACCCCCATATACTGCCTAATAAAAATTTTAACCCCCCTGATTGCCCCTAGTTAACCCTTTCACCAGTGATCACCGTATAAGTGTTACGGGTGACTCTGGTTAGTTTGCTTTTTATAGCATCAGGGCACCCACCATTTATTACCCAATAAAGGTTTAACCCCCTGATCACATCAATTAGGTTTTAGGGTCAGGGTCTGCATCGCCCCAGGTTAGTGCTAGGTTAGTGCCAGTACCGCTAACACCTACGCGCAAAGCATAAACCTCCCGTAGTGGTATAGAATCTGAACAGATCAATATCTGATCTGATCAGATCTATACTAGCGTCCCCAGCAGTTTAGGGTTCCAAAAAAACGCATTGTTAGCGGGATCAGCCCAGATACCTGCTAGCACCTGCGTTTTGCCCCTCCGCCCAGCCCACCCAAGTGCAGTATCGATCGATCACTGTCACTTACAAAACACTAAACACATAACTACAGCGAGTCAGGACTGATCCCTGCGATCGCTAACAGTTTTTTTGGTAGCGTTTTATATTTAAATCCGGAAGGCAGTGCTTGGTTTTCGGGGTCCCGTACGTGGCTAGGCTCCCAAAAAGTCCCCCACATGTGGTATCCCCGTACTCGGGAGAAGCCGCAGAATTTATTTTGGGGTGTAATTTGACTTATGCCCATAGCATGTGTGAGCAATATATCATTTAGTGACAACTTTGTGCAAAAAAAAATTGTAATATTCCTGCAACTTGTGGCAAAATATAAAATATTTCATGGACTCAACATGCCTCTCAGTAAATAGCTTGGGGTGTCTACTTTCAAAAATGGGGTCATTTGGGGGGGGTTTGTGCTATTTTGGCATTTTATGGCCTTCGAAACTGTGATAGGTAGTGAGGAGTGAAATCAAAAATTTGCACCCTTAGAAACCCTGAAGGCAGTGATTGGTTTTCGGGGTGCCGTACGCAGCTAGACTCCCAAAAAGTCCCACATATGTGGTATCCTCATGCTCAGGAGAAGCAGCAGAATATATTTTGGGTTGCGATTCCACATATAACTATGGCATGTGTGAGCAATATATCATTTAGTGACAACTTTTTGTAAACTTTTTTTTTTGTGTCATTATTCAATCACTTGGGACAAAAAAAAATATTCAATGAGCTCAACATGCCCCTTAGCAATTTCCTTGGGGTGTCTACTTTCCAAAATGGGGTCATTTGGGGGGGGTTGTGTTATTTTGGCATTTTATGGCCTTCGAAACTGTGATAGGTAGTGAGGAATGAAATCAAAAATTTGCACCCTTAGAAATCCTGAAGGCAGTGATTGGTTTTCGGGGTGCCGTACGCGGCTAGACTCCCAAAAAGTCCCACATATGTGGTATCCTGTACTCAGGAGAAGCAGCAGAATATATTTTGGGGTGCAATTCCACATATAACTATGGCATGTGTGAGCAATATATCATTTAGTGACAACTTTTTGTAAACTTTTTTTTTTTTGTGTGTCATTATTCAATCACTTGGGACAAAAAAAAAAAATATTCAATGGGCTCAACATGCCCCTCAGCAATTTCCTTGGGGTGTCTACTTTCCAAAATGTGGTCATTTGGGGGGGTTTGTACTGCCCTGCCATTTTAGCACCTCAAGAAATGAGATAGGCAGTCATAAATTAAAAGCTGTGTAAATTCCAGAAAATGTACTCTAGTTTGTAGACGCTATAACTTTTGCACAAACCAATAAATATATGCTTATTGACATTTTTTTTACTAAAGACATGTGGCTGAATAAATTTTGCCCTAAATATATGACTAAAATTGAGTTTATTCAATTTTTCTTATAACAAAAAGTAGAAAATATATTTTTTTCTCCAAATTTTCGGTATTTTTCCATTTATATCGCAAAAAATAGAAATCGCAGAGGCAATCAAATACCATCAAAAGAAAGCTCTATTTGTGGGAAGAAAAGGACGCAAATTTCGTTTGGGTACAACATTGCATGACTGCGCAATTACCAGTTAAAGCAATGCAGTGCGAAGTTGTAAAAAGACCTCTGGTCCTTAGGCTGAAAATTGGTCTGGGGCTAAAGTGGTTAAACATGTATGACAAAAAAATAAAATAAACATCATTAAACAAATGTCATGTAAATGTAATTGTGCACAATTACGCACAAAGCTGCACATGTAACTTTGTCTGTCTGTATTGACATTGAATGTGCAATGCCACGGCCAACTATGGGGCATTCCAGGAAGTCCAGAGAACAATAAACAAGCCTCAGCCAGTCTTCCCAATGAGACATAAATGGTTCATTGGTAAGGCATGTTTTTTTTATATATACCCTGTCATCTGTATATTTTAAACAAGGGAACAAATTGGATGCCCAAGTTTAGTTTTAATAAGGGTCACTGAAATTGTCACTGGACACACTGGCTCTGGTTAAACACTACTCCACAAAACTGGGGTTCTACTCAGTAACAGGGAATGACCCACATTTGAGAAATCACATTCATACAATACAAAGTTTAACAATCCAAGGTCTTTAATCATAAAATTGATTCATAGTATAAAAAAGTCAATGTGTTTTGGGGGCCAAACATACTCCCCTTCACCAGGACTTAGGAATCTTAAATGTGCTTAAATTGACCTAAGTAAGCAGATAACAAATACATTTACAGTGTGAGTTACTGCTTGGGACAGTTTAAAAGGGAGCATGTTTGGCCTCAGAAATACTTTGGATTGTTTTCTACTATGAATCGATTATATTATTAAAATTTTCTCATTGGTTTGTATATATTGGTATATATAGATATACTGTATGTTGCTGCATACATTTTGCAATAAATAATTATTTAGTATTTCACCAATATGTGTTTGCTAGTGGTGGTATTTGAAGAAAAAACATAGGAGCTTATTACGGGGTGCAGAATGTTATCAACAAAATATAAGCTGAGTAGAGGAATGCTATGAGGTTTCAGGCTAATATTAATGCAGATAGAATCTATAGATTTTATGTCTTGCTATCTATATGCAGTATAATATATTTAATATGTACTGATTAAACACTGTTTCTGTGGGAAACCTGTTAGTATATTCATGAAGCTGGCATCACAGACATGGTAATATTTTTGTTTTCTGGAGGGAACCTTCTTGATGTCCTCCACAAGATCTGTTTAAAAAAATTGTAATATTGCAGGCAAAAGGAGACATACATGGTTCATTGGTAAGGCATTTTTTTGTTTTGTTTTTTTATATATATACCCTGTCATCTGTATATTTTAAACAAGGGAACAAATCGGATGCTAAGTTTAGTTTAATAAGGGTCACTGAAATTGTCACTGGACACACTGGCGCAATAATGGTATGAAAGACTTGCACCCTATATACGTTATGTGGGTGGTGCATGATTGTTTCTCTGGTCTACCAAAGTCTGCTGTGGATATTGAATCTCCATATGGTATTCAAACATGTGTATGGGGAAAATTAGGGTTCAGGGGTCAACTTCAGTTTGCATTGCTTTCTCTTTTTCTGGCTCAAATAAACAATTTGGTAAAATAGTTTTGATTTAAGCATTCCCTGTTTGTTTCCCTGTTGCACATTTACACTTCTTCTATAGTGGTAAGATTGTGTAACCAGAGCAGGAAGTCAGATGAAATCTCCTTAATATTGTCATGCAATAAATATAAAATAGAAGGTGTGGAAATGTGCAACATAGAAAGAGACAACTAACACATTTGTTCTACTATGTAATGTGTTTTGATAATGTGCATAGGACTAACCTTATTAAGTACAGCACATAAGGGCTAGCTTTTTGCACATTATTATTAAGGGTTTTTATTATGGCTGCTTGAATTGATTGCTTATTGATTGTTTGGGTGTGTGGTTTCACCATTAGGTGCAAAGTGAGGATAGAGTTGCTATGTACTGTATTGGCAATGGAGAGTTTCTCTTACTTCCTGTCTGGTGAAAAGTGTGTAACCAGAACTGTTTTACAAAGGCACATGCTATTACAAAACAGTATAATGTACAGTAGTCTTATAAAAGTGACAACATAAAAAGACTTTGTTACTGCTTCTTTTCCAGTCAGACATTTGAACAAGTATTCATCACACATCATCACATCCTTCCATAAAAAGGGATGTAGAGGATGAGTCGCAAATTGTATAATACCAATTTGGAATAAGAGAACTGCCAGATCTGTGCAGCACCCCCTAAAGAAAGTATTACAAAGTACATTAGGGCCCTTCTCAACTATTTCACAGAAGGGGTTAAATAAAAAACACACATAGACCCTTGATAAAAGTCCTTTAAAATTGAAAGAAAATACGAAAAAAAAAAAAACACTGCCTGGTAATAAGTGCCTGACATATTCCCACTGATATATGAGCGATTTCTGGCAGTATACAAATATAAACACCATGTGTGGAATTTGAAATAATTTGATGCCATTACCCATACATGATCCACCTCTGTTGGTATCTACTTAGGATGATTGGGACACAGATTAACCAGAAAGAGTTGCTAATCAGTTCAAATAACAATAACATGACAGGGAAAAGTCACTTGACAAACAAATACCAGTCATGAGTGCAATTTATTTGACCAATAAGACAGAAGTTCTGAAAGTTGAGGATTTTGAAAATATCAGTCATGAAAAAATACAAGAAAAGACATAGCAAAAGAAGCACATCTGAAGCAGTTTTACCCAGAAAACACATGTAATCCGCAGTTACATGGTAAAATATTTACTAAAAGTTTATATCGTAATAGCACAAGACGGTTCTTCTGGCACCAGTAGATCTGCATGCGAGATTGATATTGCTGCACTGGCAAACCTTTTCATCTACTTGTTGTAACTACATCCTTAGTAAATAAGCCAGATTGTATCCCAGAGATCTCAATATTGATAGATCTGAACTGTTTAATTTCCAGCTATTAATGGATTTTAAATTAGGTTTCATATTAATCTATCACTAGATTTAATTGCAAGGCCCACAAATTGTACCAATGAAGATCAATAATACTAGGTATGAATCGCTTTATGACATTCATTTAGCTAATTAATAGTGGTTAGTAGGTTAACTGCAATTAGGTAATTGACCATTAGATGTCAACAGATAGAGTAGTTTGGCTAATTAACAGACCTTATTGGCTAAACTGCAGATAGTTAAGGTGTCACTAAGTACTATTCAGAGAAAGTTAGGAAAGCTAGGGGTTCATGGATATATAATAATGAACACAGGACCACAGTGCACAGACCACTTCTACAGACATCAGAATTAAAGAAACAAGCATCAGGTGGGGCTTTGCATTATGAAATAATTACAGTCTGTGGGTCGAATGCAAGCCTGGAGGCTCATGTTGTAGTGTCTTCTACACAATCGAAAACCTCTGCCTCCAGAAATGTATGAACCATTCTGGTGCTTTCTTCTTGCAGCTTGTCTCTACTCCAACTAGGATTATTGAAAGATAAATTCATCTTGGTGCTCTATTTCATAGTCCATAAAAAGGTTGCATACAGTACTTATTGTCTCTACCCCAATATCCTTACTCCCTATACACGTTTCACCCCCAACAGGCTTGCTCACAAGGATAGAGTAGGTATCTACTCTATCCTTGGGAGTAAGCCTGTTGGGGTGAAGCTAGTGTAGGGAGTTTATGAGGGAGTATAGCTCATATCTTTCAATATCCCCTGTTATTTTACTTATTTACTAATATGTTTTTCTTATTTATTAATATATTTTTATGACTTTACCCTATACATACTTCCACTTCTCTGGGATGTTCTTCCTCTATCTGAGAGGAGCATTGAGCAGTATGGGACTCAGCATGAGTTCCAGCATAAGGCATACTTATAAGTGCAATAGGCCTACTTTATGAAACTGGGTCATTACAATTCAGTGAGCTTGTTTAAACGAACAGGGGGGAGGTTAACCCCTTTCTGTCCAGTCCTGGCATCCATTTAATAGGGTTTCTACACCTGGGGGGTAGGAAGGGTTGATTATCATGTGACTACAGTGATTGTCACAGTTGTCACACGATCAGGAGCCAGTACTTCCAGCTGCTGTACATTAGTGATGCCTGAGAGCTGTCCTACACAGTTCAGTCTCTGTGCTGGGGGCATGCAGTGAACATATAATAAGAAATAAACATCAGCCTTCCAGTAAAGCACATGTACAGCATGTGGGCATTGATGTCCACCCTTTTGTCCTAGCACATATGTGTTACATGGTTGGCAACAGGTTAAGGATGAGGCACTGACTGAGAGCTGTTTGACGCTTAAAACAGAACCCTTGAATCATACTCAACAGTTTTCTGGGAAACAGTTACATGGTGAATGAAAACTGTGGTTTAATCACTTTTTATATTATGGGATATATATGTATTGATTAATTGCACTTTACAATATGGACAATGTTTATATACAGTATATACAGTGCAACTGGAAAGTATTCACAGCACTTCACTTTTTCCAGATTTTTTTGTTATGTTACAGCCTTATTTTAAAATGGATTAAATTCATTATTTTCCTCAAAATTCTACAAAAAATACCCCATAATGACATGAAAGAAGTTTGTTTGAAATCTTTGCAAATTTCTTAAAAATAGAAAAATTTAAAAAATCATATGTATGTACTGTAAGTATTCACAGCCTTTGCCATGACACTCAAAATTGAGCTCAGGTGCATCCTATTTCCACTGATTATCCTTGAGATGATTCTACTTGATTAGGTCCACCTGTGGTAAATTCAGTTAATTTAGTCATGATTTGGAAAGGCACACGCCTGTCTATATAAGTTCCCACAGTTAGAGCACAAACAGCATGTCAGAGCACAAACCAAGTCATGAAGTTCAAGGAATTGTCTGTAGACCACCGAGACAGGATTGTATCTATGGAAGGGTACAGAAATGTTTTTGCAGCATTGAAGGTCTCAATGAGCACAATTGCCTCCATCATCCATAAATGGAAGAAGTTTGGAACCACCAGCACTCTTCCTAGAGCGAGCTGCCTGGCCAAACTAAGCGATCGAGGAAAAGAGCCTTAGTCAAGGAGGTGACCAAAAACTGGATGGACACTCTGAGAGATCTCCAGAGTTTCCCTGTGGAGAGAGGAGAACCTTCCAGAAGGACAACCATCTCTGTAGCACTCCATCAATCAGGCCTGTATGGTAGAGTACAAACAACAGACTTGGGGCACACCCTAAAAATGCATTTACATTCAAGATGGTGGTGCAGGACCTTTAATTCTATGACTAGTGTAGGACCCACTGATAATGGGGTACTTTGACGTAGTAGTGGGCTGTAGCACTCCATCAATCAGGCCTGTATGGTAGAGTACAAACAACAGACTTGGGGCACACCCTAAAAATACATTTACATTCAAGATGGTGCTGCAGGACCTTTCATTCTGTGACTAGTGTAGGACCCACTGATAATGGGGTACTTTGACATAGTCGTGGGCTTAGCCCTATATGGCCATATAGTGTAACCAAATCCCCATATTTTTTAATATGTTCAAGTGTTTTAAATAGCCTTGCAGGATTTAAATGTAATTTTTGCAGGTGTGCACTGCAATCTATTTTGTTCTGTTTGTGGTCTTATTGCAACACCATCTTGAATGTACCTCTTATTAGTGTCCACTTGTGTTATAGGAGGAGCCTTTATAGATCTCCCATAAAGAGGAGTTTGTCTCCCGTGGTTGAGACGCAGGACCTTTTATTCTATGAATAGTGTAGGACCCACTGATAATGGGGTACTTTGATGCAGTAGTGGTTTTAGCACTATATGTCCATATGGTGTAACCAAATACCTATATTTTTAATATGTTCAGGTGTTTTAAATAGCCTTGCAGGATTGACATGTAATTTTTGTATGTGTGCGCTGTAATCTATCTTGTTCTGTATGGTAGAGTGACCAGGCGGAAGCCACTCCTCAGTAAAAGGCACATGACAGTCCGCCTGGAGTTTTCCAAAAGACACCTGAAGGACACTCAGACCATGAGAAACAAAATTCTCTGGTCTGATGAAACAAATTGAATGCTTTGGCCTGAATGGCAAGCATTATGTCTGGAGGAAACCAGGCACCACTAATCACCTGGCCAGTGCCATGTCTACAGTGAAGCATAGTGGTGGCAGCATTATGCTGTGGGGATGTTTCTCAGTGGCAGGAACTAGGAGACTAGTCAGGATTGAGAAAGAGATGAATGCAGCAATGTACAGAGACATCCTTGATGAAAATATTCTCCCGAATGCTCTGGACCTCAGACTGGGGCAATGGTTCTTCCTCCAACGGGACAATGACCCTAAGCACACAGCCAAGATAACAAAGGAGTGTCTATAGGACAACTCTGCGAATGTCCTTAAGAGGCCCAGCAAGAGCCCAGACTTGAACAATTGAACATCTCTGGAGAGATCTGTAAAAGGCTGTGCACAGACGCTCCCCATCCAACCTAATGGAGCTTGGAGATGTCCTGTAAAGAAGAATGGGAAAAACTACCCAAAAATAGGTTTGCCAAGCTTGTAGCATCAACTTGACATACATAAAACACTTCAAGCTGTAATTGGTGCCAAAGGTGCTTCAACAAAATATTGAGCAAAGGCTGTGAATACATGTAATGTCCATGTGATTTTTTTTGTTTTTATTTTTAATAAATTTGCAAAGATTTCAAACAAACTTCTTCCACATTTTCATTGTGGGGTATTGTTTGTAGAATTTTGAGAAAAATAATGAATTTAATCCATTTTAGAAAAAGTTTTAGAAAGTTTGCACTTTATATAGCATCTTAGTGGATTCATATTTTTTTTCTTATATGGTATGCTATATAGGTTATCATTGATTTATTCATTTTTCACATAGAAGCGAACACTGTACATATTTTATTTTATACAAAAATCTGCATTGATATTCTTGCTAAATGGCCTTGGATGTTCAAAAATAAAAAACATATTTGCTCACCTTTGTACCATTTTCATAATGTGACTCTCCCCAACCACTGAAGACAGTGCCGTTGTGTCCCCATATTTAGATCTGCAATTGATATGTTGCCACACATGTGTCCAGTTATAGTACCAGTCACTTGAGGACTTCAAAGCTGATAAAAACAGAGGCATGCCTTAAATGTAACATACACTGCACATGTGCTAATAGATAGAATGTAAATCAAATAAAAACACTGCAAGAATCAATGCTGGTATGTCTGACTTTGTACTTAAAGGGATTGTATAGGTAAACATTTTTTCACCTTAATGCATTCTATGCATTAAGGTGAAAAAACATCCAAAAATGCCCCCCAGCCCCCCGTTTTACTTACCTGACCCCTCGAAAGTCCCGCGCTCACCCCCGACATCCTCTTCGCCGCTAAGCCTGGCCGTTGATTGGTTACAGTGGATGGATTTAAAGCAGCACAGCCATTGGCTTGCGCTGCTGTCAATCACACCCAATGATGCGGCACTCTGGGGGCGGGCCCGAGTGATACAGTGAGCGGCTATGGCTGTCGGCTGTAACATGGGAGCACGCCCGCAAGCACTCCTCACCATGCGAGGGAGCATACATGAACGTGAGAAGTCCTTGCGGGGGGGAGCAGAGACAGCCGCCGAGGAACCCCAGAAGACCAGGTTCGGGGCCACTTTATGCAAAATGAGCTGCACAGTGGAGGTAAGTATAGCATGTTTGTTATTTAAAAAAAAAAATTATCTTTACAAACCCTTTAAGAACATACAATTGAACATATCTGCCTTGAGCTTTCTTTTGGGAAACATTTAGCTAGTGGTTTTAGTTCTACTTTAAGCTAGACACATATTGGTTATATTTATCTTAAAATTTTTCTCTCTATACTATCTAGCTGTTAACTCACTAACATAGCACCATGAAGCTTTGGAACTAGCAAATATACCTAATTTACTCATTGCTTAAAACCATCATAACTATGAATCTGCCAATGCATTACTGCTAGATTATCTAATCTTTAAGGTTTTGCTCCATAATATCTCACTTCAGAAGGCTTGACAGCCAAGAACTGAAAGTGAAGTATTTTTCTGAGGATATAGTTACAAAGTTAAAGTGAAAAGTGGAACATAAAGGAGGAAATTTTAACCTTCTTCAAATATGATATTATGCATTTTAGCTTCAGACAACCTAAGTGCAGCACTGTAAAGCACATTTTAATCTTAACATTCTAACAAAACTATGATCAATTGCTTTGTTCTTGTGAACTTGTTAACACTTGGAACCTTAATCATCCTGACTTCTCTTTAAAAAATTCAAGTAACATAGACCTGATGATCACTACAAATACTGATGTTCTCATTATACGATGCCATCATTGCTCAGTTTTTATTCAAGCCACATATATGTAGGTCAGGGCAAGCAGAATCACAATTTCTCCCTCACTAATGAAAGAAACAGAGAAATGCACAAAGTTCACTCAAAATGAACATCATGTAGTTCTAATCTACAGAAAATTGATTCTAAATCATTAACTTTGTTGTACCATCCCTTCAATTTTATCCTGATAGACAAATAAGAAAAAGGTTTGCACTGGATCAATTTGGAATTGATACAAATATGAAGCCACATAAAGTTACAGTACATATTATGAAAGATAATAAGGAGTTAGTGCTGACACTATTTCTGAGATAGATAGGAATGATTTACTACAGTTTTTATTTTGACTCTTTCAGTAAACCCATAATTCTATAATTATTTCAAATGCCCAGTTTCTTTAAAACCTGCTGTTTTCATAATTTAATTTCTCTAATTCAAACTTTCTCAACCTTTTCAACACAGAGGAACAATTTAAATAAATTTCCAGTCTCAGCGAACCCTATTATTATATGTACAACTCATGATACATTAGTGTGATGGTCAGAGCGAATAATGCTCCTTACACTTGTGGTCTTTGGAAAGAATTACCCCCTTACAGACAGCTAAAAAGTTCAATAGTATCAGTGAGAATTTATCTGACAGACATAAATTGCTTGTTGCTCAAGGAACTCCTAGCAACCTCTGGAGGAACCTTGGGTTTCATGGAACCCTGGTAGAGAAATCCTATTTTAGATCATTTTAAATTAAAGTAGATCACAATGCTAATCACCATATCTCATTTAATTTGTATATGTTAATGTAGGTTCAGATGTAATTTTTAATTATTTTTTTTGTAATTGATGATGTTCACTAAAATGTGTTAATCCTGCAGTGAAAGACTTTGTTCCAGTGATTTTTCTAGTAATGGAGTGAAAACATTCCTTTTTCCAAATTTCTCTTGTGTAGTCACCCTGTCATATGCACTTTAGATGGACACTATAGTATAAGTGACTATGGTAATGCTCAAAATGCAGGTATTTTCTGTATCTGTCAGTAGAGGGAAGCCCTCCCTGAACAACAGTGTACAGCTGTTAGTAGAGCACATGCATGTAGACAGGGAATGGCTACAAAATTACTTAATGAGATCGGCATCACTGAGGTACAATAAAGGATAAAAAAAAGATAGAAACAGTATTTTCAAACAGGTAACACCATTACAACTGTTTATCATACACAGTCTTTTAGCAAACTAAATGTCATCTAGTTAGATTTTAGAGCTACTTCAACAGAATTTGTTAGACGATTGTTACTTTTTTAAATACATCAACACTGTAGGATTACATCTTTTATGAGTAAAGGCTTTTAAAATGTGAAAATCAAATAATATGATAATTTACTTAGAAACTGTATGCTTAACAAATGTGTTGTCAAAATCTTTAGAACCGGTGAAAAATAAAAATTAAGAATTATAAATATTACTTTAACATAAAAGGTATAATGCATATAGTCTTCATGTATTTATTATATTCACAACTATAAAATTGGTGTAGTATACAGACCCCAGGACAGACTGATGATAAAATGTTGATAGATGAGATAACTCAAATGGCAATAAAGGGAGAGGTTTTGATTATGGGTGACTTCAAAATATCTAACATTAATTGGAATTTTCAAACTGCTTTTATAAGCAGGAGCAGAGATGTAATGGAGGCATTGAATGGAGTTTCTTTGAAACAGTTAGTAAAAAGCCCAACTTGAGGTGATCACATTCTAGATCTAGTACTGACAAGTGTGGATCAATTGTCTGATGTTAAGGTGGGAGACAAAATGGGTTCTAGTGATTACCAATGTCTTTGGTTTGATATTAAAGCAAAAACGGAAAAATCTTATAGAAAACCACATAGTGATGGCATCAGCAGAGGTGCTCCAACATCTTCAACTGGGCGACAAACACCTCAACACAGTACTCTTCCCAGTACTCAGCAACACCATTGGATACCAGCTCCGACTCCTCTATTCCATTCACAAAGAGTCCTGTGAATTCTAAGTCAAAGATGAATGCACATCTCAAGCCTTGCTGCGGGAAACACTGGGGGTTGTAAGAGATTGTTATGACCACATGGAGGACTCAGGATGCCCTCTAGACCCACATAGCCAAATTTCTTACTATGCCACCACAATGAAAGAAACGTTGGTCCCCTAAGTGCGTACTTGCACACAAATATTGCCTCTTTTCTGTGCCAGGTGAGAAATGATGTAGAAGACCTGGAGGACAGAATGGATCATGTGGAGACAAAAATTGAATAATTTGCCTCTTCGTTTAATGCCTGGCATTGTTTGGTTAAAAGCAAAATTTGCAGATTTAGAGGACAGGCCTAGTCAGAATAACCTCAAAACTCGGGGATCCCTGAGTCGGTCTTTTCAGACTGTCTACCCATATTCAAGATATGTTCTGTACCATGTTCCCAAACATATCTGTAACCAAATTGTTAATAGACAGAATTCACCATCTCCTGAAACCATCCTATCTGTCTGACAATATCCCAAGGGATGAAATCCTACAAGTACAATTCTTCCATTTAAAAGGAACAAGTTCTGGCACTCTTTAGACAATCTGACCCTGCGCTTCTGTCCTATAAAGCAAATGAGTTTCCAGATATATCATGCTACACTATGCAGCAGGGGAAGAATGTGTGACACTTACTGTGACAAAGGCACTGCATAACCACAAAATCCCATTCAAACAGTCAAAGTGTCTACTCTGTGTGAAGGCCTCCAATCCCGTAGACAAAGGGGTATTCTTCTGGGGACTTCCTTCCCTGCCTAGGCCTCACCTAATCATCTGTCTGCAAAATTGTAAGTGGTCTCCTATAGAAATAAGCCCAAGAAGACCTCTAGGGGATGGCCACCAAACACTACTGACACTCCTACTTGATCATATCCAGCTGGTACGAGCATGGTCATCATGGCTCAAGTACCCCTCATTCAATAATGTGCATGTCCACATGCACCTATATAGAGTACACAAGTAACAAGGTAAACAAAGAAATAATTTCTCCCACACTCCTGAAGGCGTTATTGATATACCACAGTAGGCCTTTTTTGGAAGAAAAAAAAAGGGGGGGGGGGGGTGTAAAGGAAAATTAGAAATTAATGTGGAAGTTGATCATACATGTCCCACTGCCTGAACTGACCTGGGGTGGTCTCAAGAAGGCTGAGTGGAAAAAAAGAAAGAGGAGGAAGGCACGCGATCAACTGCTAGGATCAAGACAATACAATTTATTCAAGTGCAAAGTAAACAAATGCATATATAAAACCATAAAAAAGTTCCTACGTTTTCATAAAAGCTGAGTTAAAAAATATACACAGAAAAGTTTAAAAATTAGACATGCCCATGCAAGGTCAAATATCCAAAGTGCACTGACGTGTTTCTGGGGAATTTCCCTCTTCATCAGAGCCTTGCAAAAAAGGAGAACAATCTGTATAGTGCAGTAGACCAACATGAAAGGACCAGTTAGTTGGGAGGTATGTCATGTGGTGAGTGATCAGTTTTCCTACGCTTTAGACCTGTCCACATCCCAATGCTCTGTCTGTATGGTGTAGAGAGATGTGTATTTCTCTTTCTGTGTGGGTCTGTCAATAATACCTGCATCCAAGAATTGTGAGGGTGCTGCAGCCTGCATGCATCAGCGAAAATACAGGAGGCAGATGCTTCTAAAAATCACTGAAAAGCCACTTGCCAGAGAGTGCCTTCAGCTTAGGGAAAGTTTTCAGAGTTTCCAAATGTCTTCATCGTGAGAGACATCAGTTGTGTAACATGGAGATGCTGGCACGACCATGCCCACTCACTACATGGCGAGCTTTCTACCCATGGTGGAACTAGAACCAGGGTTGCTTTCTATGTACTGCTGTGCATAGAGGTTGCACTGGGCCCCAATGGATGATAGTAAGTCTTCGGTCAAAAACAAATGAAAAACATCAAGCATGGCAAAATCATTGGTGTTCACCTGGACACCTGGCTGGGCGGTGAAAGGGGGAATTTTTGCTTCTCTGGAATTAGGGGGAAGCACCAGGGGGTTTTGAAGGGCATAGGGAAGGCTGGCATTGCCCCTTTCCTTTTGGGGCTGAGATGACACCCTACCCATGCTTGGCCTTGTTGCAGTGGCACTGCGCTTGAGGTGGACAGCACTGCACTTGAGGAGGAGGGCACTGCGATTGAGATGGATGGCCCTGCGCTGCTGGTAGTAGGCTGCTGCTCCATGCCAGAATGCCTTATTTTTATGGGCACACGTTCCTCTTCCTCTGTAGAAGACATACTGCTTGTAACGGGTTCATAGGCATAATCAGAATCGGACTGACACTCAGAGAGCTCCCCGCTGCTCTTGTAGCTCAGGATGAAAATCTGGTAGGCCTGCTCACTGGTAAAATATTTTTGTTTTGCCATACTGGTGATTGTGTTGCGATTCTAGAGACAGGTGTGGCTGCACTGCTGGGTGCTGGTGAGGGTGCACTGCTGGGTGCTGGTGAGGCTGCACTGCAGAGTACTGATGTGCACTATTGGGCACTGTAGTGACACTAATGAGTTGCACAGATGGCACCAATTGGCACTGATTTACTGTAGTGCCACTGATGGTACAGATGAGCACTGTGGTGGCACTGATGGTCACAGGTGACACTGGTGCACACAGGCGGCACCAATGGACCCATTCTTGCACTGATGGGCACAGGTGGCACTGATGTGGCACAGATGAGCACTGATGGGCACAGGTGGCATTGATGGGCACAGGTGGCACTGTGTGGTATTGGTGTGGCACTGGTGTGGCTCTGGTGGCACTGGTGTGGCACAGAGGTGGCACAGGTGGCAGAGAGAACACAGATGGCACAGATGTGGCACAGATGGGTCAGATGTGGTACAGGTGGCACAGTGGTAGCACGGTTGAGCACTGCTGGGCACTGCTGGGCACAGTAATAATGGTAAAAACTCACAGTAATACATAGTAATACACTCGATCGCTCTCCTCTCCACACATTTGTGTGATCATGTGTATGCAAGACAAGTTGGAGCCAACATCCGTCAAACAAAAATCCATGGTTTTGTTGTCTGAAAGTCTGATCGTGTGTACGGGGCATAACTCTAATGAATGCTGGGATGGTTGTGGCAAAGTGGGCACCCTACTAATATAGGGAATGCCCTAATCTTAGGAGCTTTTGGAGATCAGTTTTTTGCCTAATATTTAAAACCACAGGCATCATCCAATCAGGCAGTGCTGAAATGGCCATTTTAAGTATACACTTAGACCAATACCCACCAAAACTCATACCAGTAGCGATACAAATTCTAATGGCATGCAGACTGACAGTTACTAGAAAGTGGAAATCTAAGGTATCCCCAAACATTAGTGAAGTTGTCAAAAAAGTTAATGAAGCCTTTAAGTACGAACAAATTATGGCCCTCAAAGAAGGAAATATCCCTTGCTTCCACAAACAGTGGGACCCCTGGATTCATCTCAGACAAATCAAATTATTATAAAGATATTTACATTCTAAATGATACAGACCCATCCGATAGTGAACTAGAGACCTTTGGAAATGTTATTTGTTGCTTGTTATTGTTCTTTATATTAAAGTTGAATTCATACCTCTAAGTCCTCGGACAAGGTTAAAACAATGGGGCACTAAGTGCCTTAATGTCCACTGAACTCCAATGGCACAAATTAATAAATAGTTATTTTCTGTCTGCAATATGTGTATTACATGCCTTTTTGACACACTCGTTGAATACCTTATGCTATGTACTTTGTACCATTGTGGACTGTATTTTTGGAAAATGTTTCAATAAAAATCTATTTAAAAAAAAAAAGTTGAATATAGGCCCAGAATCTGGTGGGTAGATAGCTACCACCATCCCACATTGAGTTATAAAAAGATAAAAGTGTAGGAAGTGTCATAAGTTACCTTGTAGAACTCAGAAGTGTATCCTTTTGAGTCTTAAACCTTTTTACACTCTAGAAGCTTATATAGTTTTGGTTATAGGGGAATTAAGTGCTTCCAAATCAGAGGCAGATAGAGTGGGAAGTTTGAGCTTTTCCAGGAATGAATGAGCCGCTAACTGATCTTTGGGGTCATTGGAGTACAAAAATTTATAAAACTTAGTCTCTTTGGATTGTATTCATCTTATGTGGGGTATTGTTTTCATTCTTTACTGTTCTGCTCTGATGGCTGCTCTATTCCTTTTTATATAAGTAAAGGATTTTAGAAATGTCCGAAGGAGAATTTGCGAGTCATACCAAAATATCAGTTTGTATGGCCCTCTATTGAGTCTGGCTAATAATTTCCTGGATTTATTCCCAAACTTGTGAAGGTGAACAGCAAAATAGGATTGTTTAATCCGCTGCTGTTGTTCAGCCCATTCTGGAGTGGGCTTTACTAGCTTGCCAATAACTTAATAAGGAGGATTTATTGAAAGAGAATACACAGGCAATAATCTAGCATCTAACACAGGCTTTGCCAGCCTGTTAATACATATTGGGGTAATTTGCATACTCCTGGTGGCATAATCTGCCAATTCTGTCTTCAGAGTATGTAAGAAATCTTCCTTGTGGACTAGATATGAGCAAAGGACTGTATTTAACAAGGTATTTGCCAGGTTTAGCGATATAGGGGAATGATCCGAAATGGCTATATAATTTATGATAATGTCCCTGACTGTAGAAAGAAGGGGAGGGGAGCAACATAAATAATTAATTCTGGACAGGGAATCATGATACGGGGAGTAAAAGGTACATTTCCTGTCTGTAGGGTGTACGAGGCACCATGCAACTACAAAATTGATGGCTGAGCAAGTGGGGTCGCAGAATGAGGTTGTATGTCACTCAATAATGCAAGAGTGCATTTACAACTCCTACGGTCTTCTTGTGAGTGCATTACTAAATAGAAATCACCACATAACTAAGTGTAAGGTTTGGGGACATTGCATGATCCAGGAGGATGTGTCACAGAAGAAGGATTTACCAGGATAATTATGGATGCGGATGTGGGTTTTTTGAAGGGTACACGATGCTAGCTGTAAGCATACTTGAGACCTAACTGATACTGCAGGATATTTTTTATGAATCAAAATAATGATTCCAGCAGTACGGCCTATTGCTGAAGAGCCCACTACACTCCCAACCCAAAACTTCCGTAAGCGGTAAAGGTCTTGTGTTGCCAAGTGAGTTTCCTGAAGTAGTGCAACATCGGCCCTAAGGTGTTTGAGATGTTGGGGTACCTGCATACACTTACAAGGGGAGTGCAGACACTTAACCACCCAGGATACAATAGACAAAGAGGTCATGCCTTAGAAAAAGGGAATATTGGTAGAAGGGTATCAAGATAAAATGCAGACCAGATACATGGGCAGTAAGAGGACACATTTAGACCTGTGATTGCCATAATAAGGAGAAAGAGGATAAGTAATAATTTGGGAAAGAAAATAGAGAAACAAACAATAACCATAAAATATAAATGAAACAACATAAGCATAATACCGTGAACAAAGTAGGGTTCACATTTGTCTGCCTATACACAGACAATGGACAGCATGAGTGATGTACAGGTCTCTGCCAGCAAAGTGTGTGATCATCTCGTGCCACACAACCCCTCCGTCTCAGTGTGCAGGGGGTCAGTGGGAATATAAGCATTCACAACAAGATAATAAATTGTCAAACTGTACCCAAAGCAAATGAGAGAGCCTGAGGCTACATGTGCTGGAAACAATGTAATAGAGCATCAATGATAATAACAATGTCAGAAGTATTATTTGGTGAACATAAGAGAGCACAAAGTATAATGAACCGGAAGCAAGCTAACACTAGGAATGTGAACCAGGTGACCCTGTTCTGACCGGATCGACCACTATACTTAATTTCCTTGCTTGGGCTGCGCTGAACTATGTGGGATAAAGTTACTTTTCTGGCCAGGTGAGCACATCCGATATGTTGTAAGTTGGTGGAGCTCAGAAACTGGTGCGCTTCCGATGGTGAATGAAAAGTGAGGCACTCACCTACAGGCATGGTAATGCAAAGAATGTCAGGATAAGCAAGAATTATTTTAGTGAGATGTTGAAATAGTGTGAAGCAAATTTTAAAAAAGGCTTTGCACTTGCGGGACACTTGCACCGAAAAATCTGCAAATAAAAGGGGCTTATCACCATCAAAGTGGAGGTCATGTTGCTGCCTGTAGCTTTGCAATATCAGTTGCTTGTCCATCGTGCAGCTAGTATCTATCCCCAAGGATAAGGGAATTGTGGTGGAGAAAAGCAATGTTAGAGTGTTCAGCTTAATTGACTCAGGCAGGCCTATTATATGAAGGCTGCTCCGCTGAAAAAGATTCTCCAAGTCCTCTATCTTATCTTGGAGAAACTGTAGACCATCGTCCTGGATGTGCGGGATGTTAGTTGCCTGCAGGAGCCCATCCTCCAGAAAGAAGGTCTCCTGAATGTGCTGGGATTGGGCTCCCAACTCATTATGGAGATGATAGTAGGAGCAAGTAAGCACCTCCACAGCCCTTGCAATGCGGGCATGTGAAGAATCCTCTGAGGCTGGGAGAGTTGTAGTATGATATGCCGTTAGGGATGGAGTGTCTGTCATTTCTATTGATGCAGAGTGCCTGCAATGTTGGGAATGGCACACTGTTCCTGTTCCACCAGGCTGGTGGCAAAGAGTGGGAGCAGGAGCCAAAGAGCTCTAAATATTTATCCATGCAGTTGCCAGATGTCAGCTGGGGGTGGGCTTTGTATGTAGGAAAAGAGTAGGTTTAGCAGAAGCTGCAGAGTCGCACCTTCTCCTCATGTAGCATCAGAACCAGAAACTGTGAGGGGGCTTTAAAAAGATTGGTAAATAGTTTGAAATCAAAACTAATCTACAAGTGGAGTATATTTCAAACTATAGTCATTTTGTCCAGAATTTGCTAGCAAAGCAAATTCATACCAGGAGCTGACCATCTAATTCTAAAAGAAGTCTCCAAGAACCCAACATTTAATTGCAGAGTATTCAGGTAACTCTTGCAATAGCTGGGGTTTAAGTACATACATTTACAATAAGACTGGGATTGCATCAGTTTACCCTTCATGAACGGTGTGTTAGGTAAAAGACTTTGCTGTCCAAAAAACACTACAGTTTGTCATTGGACATATAGACAAAGACCAGTCCTTCTTGGACAATGTGCTAAAGTCTTAAAGACTGAGTTGTTTGGTCACAGCAACAGTTGACAGAAAATGAAGACAGCATTCCAGGGGAAAGAGTCTCATAACAGAAAGCATGGCTGTGGAAATGTTATGGGTTAGGGCTGTTTTGCTTCTGTGTCTGGGCAGCTTGTATTCATCGAGTCATGTATACAATCTGCATTATATCAAAGCATGCTTGGTGAAAATATGGTGCCATCTATCCTAAAGTTGAAACACAATATTGATTTGAAGCACACTAGCAAATCCACTAGGGAATTGATTAGCGAGAAAAAATAGGGGGTTATGTACTGCTCTAGTCAAAGAACTGATTTGATTCTCATTGAAAATTTTTTAGGGGGATTTGAAAACAGGCAGTTCATGTAAGAAAAGCCACAAACATTTATCAACTGAAGCACTCTAACATGGAGAAGTGGTCAAAACTTTCAGAGAGTCAATATCAGAGACTGGAATGCAGTTATGAAAAAAGCTCACAAGACATGATTTTGGCTAAAGGGGCAAAAACAGCTTCCAAAGCAAGAAGAGTATACCGTACTTACTTTTTTTGACAGTACACCATTACATCTAATGATAGTTTTATTGAATAAATACATGAAAGGCATGTTTTTTCTTGTATTTTATTCAAGTATTTTCTGTAGGCACAGTTTGAGTAATGTTTGCTTGTTCAAATATGCTAACAAAGCCAACAGGTTCCATGGGGTCTACTGTACTTAAAGTGGTATTAAAACCAAAACCAAAAATGTAATATATTGCAGCTTTACTCCGAGATGAAGGATCACAGGTGCCCTTTTGGAGATCATCATTGTCAGTCTAAAAGGGGGAGGGAGGCAGCATTGTTAGATGTACAAGCAGATCTGGATACACTGACATATTAAAATAAAACATCCAGCTCACACTGCGTTTACACAAGCAGTTACAGTAAACAGATTTTTTTTTCTTTTGGGGTCAAGATTTTAAGTGACTAAATAAAAGCTGATCATTGTAAGAATCCCTATCAGTTGTACATGGTCTGTCTCAACTGATATGTCTGCAGGACAGCTTGTTGGCTGAAATACCACATAAAAATAAAATAAATGCAGTAAACATATCTAAGAATAAATGACCTGCAACATAATTAAAATAGGCAATATAAAAAATGTTTGCTTTTGGGATTAATACTGCATTAAGCTTTTACAGGCATACCCTATTTTAAAATACACAATGGGGTTTATTTACTAAAGCTGGCAAGTGCAAAATCAGGGTCACTTCTGCATAGAAACCAATGAGCTTCCAGGTTTTATTACCAAAGCATAACTGAACAAGCTGGGGTTAGAAGCTCATTGGTTTCTATGCAGAAGTGAGCCTGATTTTGCACTTTACAGCTTTGGTAAATAAACCGCATTGTGTATTTAAAAGTGGAGTATGCCTGTATATGACTTCTTTATATAAGACTTTCTGCAGTTTACTGATAACTTACACCACTGCACAGAAGTCATGAAAAAAAGAGTAGGAACTTTTCTAAGGGTAGTATATTCTTATTTATTTTGATGTATAGAGCTATGAATCAAGGGATATTGTTAAACAGGAATTCATGTCATATGTGATTCCATGTAAAAACACATTACAGCAAATTAAAACATTGAAATTAGCAGAAAAAAAATGAATTTGTTGAATTTGTCCAGATATGGGGTTAATTTACCAAAGACAAATAGGCTGTTTACTTTGCAAGCAATGGAATTTTAATTTAGCTTAGTAAATACATAAAAATTCACTTTGCAGTGAAAGACCCAATTATTTGCAAGGGAAACAGAAAACACAATTTTTCTGCTTGCATATGATTGGATGATGAAAATCAGCAAAGTTTCACACCATTCACTGCCATAAGGCAAAAATAAATAAATAAATAACATACAATGTCGGGGGGGGGGGGGCTTTTCATGTGGCTTTGAAGACTACAATAAACATATATATTTTTTTCTTCATATTGCAGCTTCGGGAAATATATGGACAAACTCTACATGGTGTTACAGCACACCACACGGCTTTGGACAGTTCGGAGGATGAGAGCTCATTGGTTTTACTGGCAGACAACTGGCTGCTCTGCGCTTGGATGGAGCTGGCGGTGTTGTGGCTTTATTGCTTCTCATTATGGTAATGGAGGTAGTGTTTATGATGCAAACCACACAGCAATCCAATGGGGTATTGTGTACAAAAGGCAACTCACTCCAACAACTATTCAGCAACAAGTGTAAGCTGCACACCCTAACTTAAAAAAGGCAGCAGAAAGAACAAAGCAAAAAAAAATATTCATCCAACCAAATATATATTAATAAAACCCCTACTCTAGCACAGTTTATAAAGCATATAAAACTAGTAATTTATTTGAAAATGAATGAGTAATATATAAGAGGTCATTGATTTTATTCCTGGTTTCAGATTGATAAAAAATAGTTTAGAAAGGGACTGGAGGTGTAGTTTCATTGAGTTCCTGCTACTTTGTAAAAGGAAAAAGGGACCCCCGAGGAAACAAAAAACAGATAAACAAATCCAAGAGAAGCAACGAAAACGTACTAAAGTGCAAAAATGGAATCTACGTGAAACAATTTAAATGAAACTATTTTTCCACCTATTTAATTACAGTATATTAGCACTATTGCACTTTACCCTGTTGTGTGTTGGGCACTAGATATTTTATAATGATCATTGTTAGTGCCTATTAGCTTTTTTTGCACAGTAATTTGCACTATTGTAGGGTCTTGGTAATATCCAGCCTGATTACTTAGTGATTTTTTTTTTTGTTCTCGTTTGTTGCACTGGATTTTAGGTGTTTGTACTTTGCACATTGCACTTTATTATTGGATGGTCGATTGATTCTAGCACAGCACTATTACCTATTTCACAAATCCAAGAGAAGCACAACCCTGCCTCTACAACCAATAAGGAGTGCCAAATGCATAACAAGAGTGCTTCTCTAAAATATAACAAAACTTGGGAATACATTTTTCAATAAGCAAAAAAATTTAAAATCCAAATAATAATTTAGACATAATAATAGAATACAAGAACAATTAAAAGACAGTCAAAACTCAAACCGATCATTAGCCATGATATCACTTCAGATATATATGTTATTCATAGAAGATTCCATGTAATAGTTAAATCAGGTCCTATGTGAGGTTCTAGCTTATACTAGAGAACATCCTGTAACATATATGCAGCAATGAATTAGAATGCGCATCAGAGAACTATGCATTCCAATAGCAAATAAAGCGTAATGATTTTTTTGTAAGACTAAATATCTGAAAAACTATAACTCATGGCATACATGGTGGTACATATTTCTGACCCTATACCTGTATTGATAGCATTAATATAGGGATAATAGGTAATGCAGGATCAACTGTCAAAAAAACTCCACCTGAAAGCTCATGTGAATTGTTGATGTACTTGCAGATCTCCATTGTAAATTAAATATTTTCCGATATATAGAAAGCATTGCTGCAGGAAAAATCCATGACATCATTAGGTTTGTCAGAAAATAATTACAAATATTCAAATTAAACAAAAACAAATTAAAATGTACATTCATATATATTAATGGTTAATAATACTCAGAACCTTAAGCATGCATAATAAGTGAAATACAGTATGAACTTGAAGCAATCTACACAATATTGCACCTTTGTTTTTGGCAGGCAAAATCACTTTAACAGGAATTCATCTGTTTAATGTATACCAGATGGTTTGAAATAAAATTAGAAGGTTCCATATCAAAGGTATAATTGAAACAGTGACAAAAAGTTTAACCAATTTCTGGAGAAGTTTTAAACTTTGGCATTGAGGCAAAAAATTAATATTTTAAGTATAGAGTATGTAAAGTATTTTTTTTTTGTTGTTGTTGTTGTTATTATTTTTGATAGATCAGAGAAGAGTTAGGACCCCTGGTAGTATTTATTGCTGCCTGTGTCTATGTTGAAGAGATTTAAAACTCTATTTGTTTTGGTGACAATTGTCACTAAAAAAAGTAATAAGACATCCACATTTAAGGCTCGGTTCACATATGAGCCGCATGTGGCTCACAGCAGGGGTCCGGTGCATGCTGGTTCACCGTTTCAGATACGATTTCAGCCCGAATTTTGGGCTGAATTCAGACCTGAAACAGACCAAAAGACGCACCTAATTTTTCTGCAAAACACGCCAGACCTGCTGCGGTGATATGTAAACCGGCTCCATAGAGAGCCAGTCAAAACCTCTTGCTATTACGAATTGGATGCGGGAAATCACACATCCAATTCGCAATGGTGTGAACCCAGCACTAAGAGATATCATCACAATCCTCCAACAGGGACACATGTCCATATATCAACTCTCTAAGATGGGAATTCTTTTCACTTTAGAGCGATTTCCTCTCATTTGTTGCTCTGCCTCCAGAACGGGTTATAATGAGAAATCTCCTCAGTGGGACACAGACAGTAAAATAACCTGAGAGGGGTTTTAATCATCCTCCATACTCTATCTAAAATTTAAAACCTTATCCTATCCAAAACCTAAAAATATTTTGGCTTATATACACTTAGTGCAGTATAGATGAGAAAACTAATTTGGGCAAACTGACCCCCAAGCCTGATCACACTGACTCATATCTCCAAACATTTGGCAGCTTTTTATTTTTTGCATACATGGGAAAAAGACAAAGCTTTTAAATTACATACTTGAGCAGTAGTAGTAGTTATTCACAATCAACTGGCTTTGTTACATATTTACATAGTTGGTAAGGTTGAAAAAAGACACAAGTCCATCAAGTCCAACCTGTGTGTGTGTTTCTATATCAGTATTACATTGTATATCCATAGTTACATAGTTACATATTTATTCAGGTTGAAAAAAGACACAAGTCCATCCAGTTCAACCATAAAAAAATTAAAAATAAAATGAAAAATATTGTATAATCCAATATACCCAATTCTATACCCACAGTTGACCCAGATGAAGGCAAAAAAAAAAAAACAGCAGAGCATGATCCAATTTGCTACAGCAGGGGAATACAATTCCTTCCTGATCCCCAAAGAAGCAATCAGATTTTCCCTGGATCAACTTTACCTAGAAATGTTAGTACCCCGTTATTATATGAATATTTATGAAAGTATCCAAGCCTTTCTTAAAGCAATCTACTGAGCTAGCCAGAACCACCTCTGGAGGGAATCTATTCCACATTTTTACAGCTGTTACTGTGAAGAAACCTTTCCGTATTTGGAGCTGAAAGCGTATTTGGAGCTTGTCCTCTGTGTTGACCGTAAAGTGAATAACTCAACACCAAGTTCACTATATGGACCCTATATATATGTATATATATGTATTTGTACATGTTGATTATATCCCCCCATATTCTCCTCTTCTCAAGAGTGAATACATTCAGTTCCTCTAATCTTTCCTCATACCTGAGCTCCTCCATGCCTTTTATCAGTTTGGTTACCCTTCTATGAACTCTCTCCAGTTCCCTGATATCCTTTTTGAGAACTGATGCCCAAAACTGAACTGCATATTCCCGATAAGGTCTTATTAATGATTTGAACAGGAGCAAAATGATATCTCTCTCTCTGGAGTCCATACCTCTCTTAATACAAAAAAGGACTTTGCTTTGGAAACTGCAGCTTGGCATTGCATGCTATTATTAAGCTTATGATCTACCAAATTTGATGTAAATTGGAAGACATTTTGTTGCTTCTCTGAGTCTCTTCTTCAGTACCAATGAGTGTCAGGAAGATACCCTCCAGTCTTTCTGAATCTGAAGAAAAATAATATTCTGTGCAGGGAGATGGACATTTTGGACAGAGAGGACAATTAGAGATGGGAAGGACACTTTCTATGCCAAATTGAAACAACCATCCTTGAGTAGATTTAAGGGCCTTCTGTCATTCTTACCATCTGTTTTCCATATATAATGCTGTTTAAAGTCGAACTCTAGTCAGAAATCCTGATAGATCACTTCATGTTGGCAAATCTAAGCAGCTATAGCTATATAATACATTAAGAATGGGCAACTATACTGTTTAAAATCCAGTAATGCACTGTCTTTCTCTGCCCTGCACATGCTCAGTTGCTCTCTATTTTTCAGCACTGTACCGAAAATGTAGAGGCTGATCTGCTGACAGCCTAAAGATTTACCGCTGCTCTGGGGTTCTGGGCTTCAGTAAAATGGCAGTCTCCAGCAAGAAAAAACAGCAACACTGCTGGAGGCAATTTACAGCACACGCTAATTTTAGTAGCATAATCATTAATGTGGGATGTATGTTCCTTGCTAAAAACTATTATTTTTTTCAAATTGTTATGGGTATATTTCCAGTGTAAACATCTCTGCCCTGGCAATTTGACAGCTATTCACACCTTTATTCACAAAAGTCAAGGAATTAACACCTATGCATATGTCATGTGCTAAGAGGGCTGAATGGCTAAGTGCAGCGTGCCGCTGAAGGTGGTAACAGGGAGTGCTATGCCAGCTGCAACAGGCTGAGGTGATGAGGAGATGTCCACCAGATGATGTCTGATGAGTAGGATGCACTGCTGCACAGGGATCCCTCAGGAGTACCAGATGAGATATGGCAGAAGGGAGAGCCAGGAGCAGAGTCAGGAGCCAGGATAGAAGTCATGCAGTGAAGATCAACCAGTAAGCAACAAGCAAGGTCAGGAGTCAGCCGGGGTCATAGACTGGTAATCAGGCAGCAGCTGTGGAATCAGAAGAGCAAGCCAGAGGTCATACATGGATCAGCAGGCAGAAGCAAGCCACAGGATGGAGATAAGACAGGTCAAAGGCAAGCCAATAATATTAGCAGGGACAAGAACTCAGGAGCACACAGGGAAGCTGAAGATCATCCAGCAACTAATGGCTGATGCTGCTGGCTTTTGCATGCACCTTGGCATACCTTTTTGTGCCCATGTATTAGCATTAGTGAATTTCTATGAGCCAATCTGGGCATTAGCAGATGTGCCAATCTTTCTGAGGATTCTTCTCTGACAGCAGACTTTCTGACACCAAGAGTGAGAATATGTAACTAGAATACAGAGGGGGTTGATTTACTAAAGGCAAATAGACTGTGCACTTTGCAAATGCAGTTGCACTCTGCAAGGTCATTTACTCCAGAGCTTAGTAAATGAGGTAAAGCTTCACTTTGCAAAATGATACCCCATCTCATGCAAGGAAAAATAAACAAAAAAAACTGCATTTTTGCTTGCACATGATTGGATGATGGAAGTCAGCAGTGTTTTCCTTCATTTACTAAGCTCAGGAGCAAATGACCTTCAGGTCACTACTGCACTTGAAAAAGGCACAGTCTATTTCCCTTTATGCTTCAATATGTTTTTATTATATTTTACAAAGACATATACAAGAAGTTAGTATACATGTCAACATCTAATAACAAACAGTTATGCAAGGTGGAAACATAATACACACACAATAAAAATATACATACAGGCCCTTCACCAACTTCCTTGGTTTACTCCTATTCACATCCCACCAACATGCAAAACTCATACTCTACTCAGCAATAAAGTGAAGACTGAAGAAGAGGCACCTCTTAAATAAAACCGTAAAGTATTTATTTAAAACAATGTTTAAATGTTTAAAAACACTTACATCTTAGAAAGTGAAGTCAAGCACATCAGGGAGTCCTGTGAGGGTGAGTCTCTGCGCTCGCTGTGCAGCTGCTGCTGTGGATGCATTGTTCTGCCGAGTCTCCTATGAATGCTGATCGTCAGCTCAATGTGTAACTGGAACAGGAAGGAGGGCTGAAACACACCTGAACCACAGTGGCGGGCGTCAGACCTCACTGGAAATGATGCAACGCATTTCCGAGCGTGTGCTCTGTTGATGTTAGTGACAGGCGCGCTCCTTTTTCAAGCTGGGTATACAGGGGTCTGAGTGCCTTAAATAGGGGATGCTGATTGGTAGGGGTTATCATGTGACAATTGGGTTGTTGGATGATACAGGCACCCTCTACTGGGTGAGTACCAGAAGAGTGGATGATGGGTACTACATCAATTTGTGCACTGCCATCTAGTGACAAATTCAGAAAATTACTAGTAAATGTTACAAATTTGGGAGTACCAGTGTACATAATACAGAAAAGCAACAATGGAGTGAAAGAAAAGGAGAAAGGGGTTACAAACATAGTGGCTCCTATGAACAGCTAATAGGAGAAATTATATTAAAAAAAAACATATGATATATAAATAAAATGACATGTGATATAGACACGTTAAATGATATAATAAAAAAATAATAAAACATATAACTTTATATTAAAAACCATCTATAGTGGGATATCACATAAGAAAGAATGCAAATATGTGGAATATATATATATATATATATATATATATATATATATATATATATATATATATATATATATATATATATATACCCCATATCAGAATTTAATACCTACATCTGTACTAAATGACATGGGAGTATACATGAATTATGCTGTTACATAACAACATGTGAACCCATGGGCAGGTGTGTCCACATATGGGTCAGTAAACCATCATTTGGACCTTGGGACTGGTCATATGTATGGCCCTGTGTGGTGGATGTTATGGGCAGATACTTTTCATCTCTTCATCTCTAATCAGCAATACACTATCTTCCTTCCACAAGGCATGCCCTAAATACAAAATATCATCATCTCTGGGCCCTCTTACTCCCCTCAATCAGGATTTCTCTCCAGGTATGTCAGACTCCTTCCTTCTAATATCTGTATCTCAAATGTATTCCATGTCTCCTTATTAAAACCTATGATCTGCAACCGCTTTACCACCTCAATGCCACATCCTCACCCTGTACAGGTTGAGACCCATGAGGAGTATGAAGTACAGCCCATTGTTGACTCCCATAGGTTCCGTGGGTGCATACAGTACCTGGCGCATTGGAAAGGGTATGGTCCAGAAGAACGCTCTTGGGTCTCATCATCGGATGTACATGCCCCTGTCCTCCTCCAGGATTTCCATAGATGTTTTCCCCTCAAGCCTGGTAAACCTGTGAGTGGGAGGGGTCATTGAGGAGGGGGTACTGTCAGGGCTGGGCTCAGCTCTTCCTTCCCTGAGCTGGCCGCTCAGCTGTTGGTTAATTGCCAGCTCCCATTTCTCTCCACAGTGACTCACTTGTTGATGATATCCTGCTTGTCAGTCCTGCTTACTTAAGCCATCCAGCCCAGATGATCTCTCCCTTCACCTGGTCAACTTGCTTTGCTGATGTTCCCTCTAGCTCCATATCCTGCTTGCTGTTCCACTACTCTGATTTCTGGCTTCCTAACTTTATGGCTTGTCTGACTATCCATTCCAGTTACTGAAATTTGGCTGTTGATGTTTTGACTATGTTTTTTCTATTTACTTTTATTATTAAACAAGTGTGTTTTAGCTGTAATTCTGTCTCAGTCTGATTCATAGTTTCTGATAGATATACCACTTATGTAGTAAATTTTGGAGCAATTCCCAATATTATGCACAGACAGCAGAGCCATACGTCTTCCTAATGGTTGCTCCTAATTGTTTTTTTGGCCATAGTTGTGTTCCCATTTTAATATGGAGGTGGTTTTAGTGAATCTGTAAGAATTTTTTTAGAGAAAAGGGAAATACCTTTAGTTAAGAGTGAGGTACAGTCATAGAACTGAGACAGGTTCAGATCCATAAAGTATGTGGGGGGGGGGGGGGATCAGTCGAGTGCAGAACAAATGGGAGATTTATGTTTGGTCATAAATCTCCAAGAAGGGTAAAATATATGTCCTTTAGAGATCACCAAATGGTGCCAATTTATTGTTCACAAATATTTCTTGGATGGCCGGAATTCCTAGACCAGACCATGAGGAAAGATTTAGGTTAGGAATATGAAGTTCTAAGCAGTCTAAAGGAAGCGACACCTACTGGAAAGGAGGATTAATAGCAAAACAATTGTATTAGTTTGCATATCATTTCAAGTGTGGCAATTACAGGGATGTGGTTAAAGGGTCCTCTATTAAACTTCTGAGTAAGAAAGTTTTTGAATGTCTGGATGGGAGAATGGAGGTCCTGGAAAAAGGTTTTGGGAAAATCCAGAACACTGATTATGCAGGTATGTGCTAGGCTTTTTGCACAGTCAGGACTAGGGATGGGCAGATGGTTCAGCCCGAGCATAAGTTAGGGCCGAACTTTGGTTGTTCGGACATTCAGAGAAAAACATTATGCGGTGTTCGTGACAAATTCAAAAGCCCGGGAACCCTGTTAAAGTCTATGGGACATTAACATCAAAAACAAAAAAAGTGCTCATTTTAAAGGCTTATGTGCAAGTTATTGTCATAATGTTTGGCAGGTCCTGCCCCAGGGGACATATGTCAATGCAAAAAAAAGTTTTCATAATTGCTGTTTTTCAAGAGCAGTGATTTTAATAATGCTTAAAGGGAAAAAATAAAAATGTAATATTCTTTTAAATATCATGCCTGGGGGTGTCTATAGTATGCTTGTAAAGTGACACCGTTTTTCCCGTGTTTAGAACAGTACTACAGCAAAATGAAATTTCTAAAGGAAAAAAAAAGTAATTTAAAACTGATTGCCATCAATTTTAACAAAGGCTGCCTTGAAACCACCTTTGGAACTAATCCACTCCACTGCTGAAGACCCTTGAACCTCTTAGATTTCTCTCAAAAAAGATTGAGGCCTTCAGGTTTCACAAAAAATAAACCATAGTCATGACTGCCAAATGTGGCTTTAAAACCCATCTCCAAACTCAATTCAACTACCCTCCTTTTTACTGGCAGTGTCCCCCCCCCCCCCCCCCCCACCTCAACTGTACAACATTCCTTCTCCTATATCCACTAACAAGTCCACCACCAAACTTCCATGAATTGTGAATATTTTATTTAGAATTAATAAAATTTCCACCACCCTATTTGGTACAACTCACAAAAACAGAAGCATAGCTTCTAACATTCCTCCCTGCAGAAATAAACATATTTTTTCAACATTAGGATAAAACTTTAGCAGATATCAGCTGCATAGATTTGAGATTGGCCAATGAATCCTTTCTCTTTTGTGAGCATCATTAACCCCCTCACCATAGCCCACCCCCAACAAATCAATTGCTTGATCAGTATTGCCATTCTCGTTGCTTTCTTTCACTCTGCTGTCTTCACAACAGTGTCCATACTCCCTGCTGCATTGATAGAAGTTTTAGCTCCAACTGTCAACTTTTCCTCCAAAAGGACAGGGTTCTGAGCTGAGGAAAGTGCTGTTCTGACACAGCAGCTGCAACAGTTGAAGCATTACTGATACAAATAGCTTTCATGGCTGTCTTCACACCACACTCTGCAATTAGCTCAACCCCTCCCCCACCAGCATCACTCACCTTTGGGTCACAGTAATGCTCAGGTGCAAAAGAATCTTTACAGCTGCCAGACATCTTGTGTGAAACACATACAGCTACATTGTTAGAGGCACTACTGGTCTCAGCAGAGGCAGGGGGCTGAGGCTCCAAGGCAGAAGGATGGGGCATTGTACTTGGGCAAAGTTAGCAAGCAAGGACCAGGCTGAAAATTCTGGTTCCTAGAGAGAGCGTCTTCAGTGTTTCCTCCTCCTTCTCCCACTGGCCACCTTTTGGAGGTGTGGGAATGCCAACTCCCAGACAATTTTTCTGCTTATTCCCATGTATGGTGGACACTCAGGGGGCTAGAGCTGGGACTCTTTGCCTTCGTACACGCGGAATAAGTGCACATATTCGGTGGAGCTTTCACAGAGCTTGTTAAGCTTCAACCCATACCTCGCCCTTTTACTAGGGATATTCTGTTTGATTCTCAGCTGGCCTGTGAAATGGACCAGGGATTCGTCCACAGTGATGTTCTTGTCAGGGATATACATTTTGGCAAACCCCTTGGAGAAAAAATCAATTGGGGGCGAATTTTATATAATTTATCTGAGTCTGGGTGATTTTGGGGGGGCAATGTGAATTATTGCTGAAATGCAGGAAGTGCATCATAATTTCATATCGGGACCTGGACAGATAAAAAAATTGCCATGTGGTGGATAGGGTTGGTCGACCAATATTTATGCACTTAATTTTTTTTTTGTAAGCCCCATGTTGAGCATTAGGCCTAAAAACAAAGTTCTTCCACTGTTAGGGGTCTCCATTCAAAAGGGCGGAAAGGCTTGAGCTGGGATTATTTTCAATGAATTGTTGGGCAAAAAAAATTGGTTTGGTAGATGATGCCTTGAACTAATTCGTCAGTGAAAAATAAATTAAAAAAATAAATTTTGGGAAAACCTTCTGTGTTGACTTGCACATCTGGCTGTGCTCTGAAAGGGGTGATCGTGGCTGACCCTGTGCTAGAAGGCAGCCACAATGGGTTTGCCAAGGCATCTGGAAGCTGGGTTTGGGCCCTAATTCTTTGGCATGCAATTCCAGCACTTGTACTGAGCCTTTCCTCCTGGGGTCTAGCAGTGCTTGTACTGGATCTAGCGCAGTTGACACTGCTGGTAGCTGCCTGGTGTTCAGACCTTCTTTTTGGACTGCTTCCTCCTCTGATTCATATCCTGATATGCTGTCTTCGGGGGGCTCATATTCCAAACCAGAATCGGAATCAGAACTGGGCGGTGAGAGCTCCCCGTTGCTCTCATCCGCCAGACTCAAAATTTGATATGCCTCTTCTGGCATGTATACCTTTCTGCAGATAGTGGCTGTATGACAGGTGACAGTGATGGGCTGCACATCAGGGACTAATGGGCTGAACATTAGGGACTAATGGGCTGTACCTTGATAGTAAATGGCTGCATAAAAGTACTCCTGATGGGATCATGGGACAGGTACTCAAATGGGATTGATGGATGACAGGTACTCTGACAGGATGGATGGATGGTAGGTACTCTGGTGGTGGGTACTCCTGGTAACCGGTACTCTGATGGTGTGTACTCTGGTGACAGGCACTCTGATGGCAGTTAATCTGGTGACAGGTACTCCTGTGACGGGTACTCCAGTGTCAGGTACTGTGGTGACACGTACTCCTGTGACAGGTACTCTGATGGTGGGTAATCTGGTGACATGTATTCCTGTTACAGGTACTTGTGTAACAGGAATTCCGGTGACAGGTATTGGGGTGACAGGTCCTCCTGTGACAAGTACTGTGGTGACAGGTACTCATGTGACAGGTACTGTGGTGACAGGTACTCCTGTGACAAGTACTGTGATGACAGGTACTCCTGTGACGGGTACTCCAGTGTCAGGTACTGTGGTGACAGGTACTCTGATGGTGGGTAATCTGGTGACATGTATTCCTGTTACAGGTACTTGTGTGACAGGAATTCCGGTGACAGCTATTGTGGTGACAGGTCCTCCTGTGACAAGTACTGTGGTGACAGGTACTCATGTGACAGGTACTGTGGTGACAGGTACTCCTGTGACAAGTACTGTGATGACAGGTACTCCTGTGACAGGTACTCCGTGACAGGTACTGTTGTGACAGATACTCTTTATTGGGGGGCAATCTGGACACTGTAGAATAATCTGTAACTGTATCTGTAATCTGTAACTCACTGATAGCTGATCTCCTCACACTGGATTGGTGTGTGAGGAGAAGAACCCAACAACAGTGTGGTACACTGTGGTATGTTGACATTTGTAACCGGCTGTGATTGGACACAGCCAGTCACATGGTAAAGAGCCAATTTTATTGGCACTTTATCATGATCGGGTCTAGGCTTTGTCAGAGGGAAAATCCTCAACCCCAATCATCGTGCTGCGCACCCCAGGGGGTGCACACGAGCGCCGTGCACACCAATCTGCATAGTGAACCACTGTGATTGGATACAGCTGGTCACGATGCTTCTCACACTCTACCACCCACTTATTACCCCCATCAGAGAACAGCTGTGCTCCAGGGGCCCGCAGTAGTGGTGGAAAGCTGAGAACATCATATGACATCCGCCCAGGATGGGAGATCCCATCTGCAGACGTCATATGACTATGACTTGGTAATGAAGTGAGTTTTAGTGCACACAAATACTGTGAGAGTTCTGTAAAACAGTCGGGCAACTATACAGCCACCTTACACAAAAGTGCTAAGCTGGTAGCCCAAAACATTATTTAAACCCCTTGAACTTAATGATTTTAATAATTCAGGATTTATTTTGAATGTGTACAGGGTAAATTATGCTAACTTAAATTTTGGTATATATTTAACGTATAACAATTTACAATTGTTCACTTCATACTGTAATTTATTCTTTATTGTAAAGAAAAGCAAAGTGTACAACATAGAGGGCAACATTCTGAATTTGATTTTTAAGCTCAAAGGTCTTCTTTTTTTATACTGTTTACCTATTCTCATTCAGCATAAGCACACTATACAATGTTTCTTTCATTTAGTGTAATAGTATAGTAATTCTTCATTTAATTATTTCCCAAATAATATTCATGAAGAAACGGTATTCTATGAGGTCACAGAAAGATCATCACCTGTCGAGACAACCTCTTTCACGGTACTGTAAACTGAACTCCAAGAGCTTTTTACCAATTCATCTAATGTAGCTACAATCAAATAACACTATAAGACAGAAATAAGTCTTACTCCCCAGGTACTTGGGGCTATAGGTCATCTTTCATGCTGTGCTCCTCATGAAATAGCTTTCATAAGAAGTAAATGTTATCATTATTAAGAATTTAGACATTATGCATCATAAATATTTTCTGGCATATTGTGTTTCATATATTGTATCTTCAGAATTGTAGAAGGTAAGATGTTTATTTCATTACTATTTGATTGAACTATGTTGATAATACCCATTGGAGGAATCATTTTTAGCCCCTTTTTGATGAGCATACAGTATTATATAGCTTATGATTTGTAAGTAGCTGACATTTTGTGGCTGCTTAAAGCTGCAATGCTACTTGCAAATGTATTGGGTGTATAGAATTACCAATCCTATGGCAGATAAAACAGTAAACATATACATATTTTAACAGTGCATTTCATTTTTTAATTTTTTAATGACATTCCTTTTTTATTTACTTTTGTTTTGGAGTTAATAAGAACTACTTTGTATTCCATCTCTGAGCCAATTCTTTAATATAGCTTTTTTTAAATTCATACAAACATGTTGAGGTGGTTGGAACCTAACACTAACACTGTTCATTTTTTTGTTTCAATAAGTTTTTATTGAAAATTTTAATAAAGGTGTAACAAAAATAATAATACAGAAAAAAAAAACACATTAAGTGATAAGATAAGAACAAATAACATCAACAAAGTTTCTAGAATACAATACCACAGGGTAAGTATAGAGAGTATGCAATGCAAATACATTGTTTTAGTGTTTATATCAGTCGACCCAAGGTTGCCAAAAATTGACAACAATGGCATTTTTAAGGGATCTGAGAGAAAATACGTATTTATATGAGTAATAATGATTTATTAGCACAATTGCTTCTGACAGATTAGGTGTGAGCTTTTCCTCCAATGCCTTGTGATAATAGTTGTGTGTGATAACAGTGGGGTAAGTAGGTGGAAAGCCATCAATCCCCACATTTGGCAGTGCTAGTGCTGGATTTGGAGGCATTAGAATACCTGTAATATCGCAAACTAGAAAATTGCCTGTCAGAAGCTCAATAAGCATGGACAGGACCATAAGATGTGCATCAAGTTTCTGATTCTTCCTGGGATTTTTTAAATTTGGGTGCATCTTATATTATTATTATTTCTGGTTGTGGGAAGAACATGAGAACTGGTTTAGGATAGAAAGAAATATGCATTGGGGCCTATTTACCAAAGCTATCACAAATGCATTGAAGCTGGGCCATAGCGTTAATGTGCAAATATATGCATTTATTAAGCTATTAAACAACTGCCACTAGTTTGACACAGCCATTCTATGTTTTAAAAAATAATTTAGCATGCAGATAGATGAGTTTTTTTTTTTTTTTTTGAGTTTTAAAATATTTATTGAATGAAAAAAAATGTTGTAAAAGTTCTCCCTTGCAGGGGAGTCTGAAAGGGGTAAATAATAACATACATATTAACAACGGTTATCCAGAAAGATTACTGGGCATAAACAGCACTTGAACGTTTCTACTGTGAAATCAAAGGATATCATTGAGGGAATTATGAACACTAAGGAGAATTAATGCCCAAAGACATTTGAATTAATAACCCACCAGAGGGCCCGAAACCCCAACACCCCAAATGGGTGCAGACTGTCAGGACCTCGAGCCCCCCCCGGCCATCAGGTACTTAGGACTTCATTGCACACTAATCAGGATTAACAATTTAAAGAAAAAAATAAAAAGATAAATGAGTAAACAAGATAAAACCTCTTTTGAGATCTTGGTTTGGACATTGTCCTCATGAACAAAATTGGGTCTGCCTGAAGGACAGCTGTCTAAATGAAACGTGGCACACATTACCTATTTGTGCCACTGATGAGCAAGTGCTTGATCTTTGTTACGTACACATCCAACCTTCCCACCAGCAGGCGCTAGTAGAAAGGATGGAAACAGTGATAGTGAATAGGTAGAAAGGTAGGAGTGGAGAAAGGATGGGAGAGATAGAGAGGGTCATGGAGGTAAGGGTACCTGCTTCAAGGAGAGCTTGAGGATGTGAGGGGACTCACTTCTAGAGAGTCATCAGAGTATACGATAGGAGCCTGGTTTAAAGGAGAACCCCAATGTATCGGATCCAGGGTTCCCATACATGTTTAAAGTTTTCAAGTTTGTCAAGAATGGAATTGAATGTTTTTTCCTGGTACATAATCCTGGAAATTTTTTGTTTGGTTAAGAGGAAAGAGACCTTTTAGTACTTCCATGACCGAGTTATTGTCAGTTTAGCTCCGATGAGGATATAATGGATCAAAATGTGTCTGTTTTTGGTGATTTGGGGAATTTTCTAGTTTAAGAGGGCTATTGTCGGAATTTGGGGAACCCCAAAACCAGTGACTTTACAGATTAGGGTAAAGATCTTATTCCAATAGCCTCTGATTCTGGGGCATTCCCATAAGATGTGTAGGAGAGATCCTAGATGACCGCATCCCCTAAAGTATAGGGGAGAGGACTGAGGATAAAATTTAGCTAGACATGTCGGTACCAGGTACCAATGGGTAAATACTTTAATGAGATATTGAGAATCTGCTTGAAAGCGTTTGTGAAGTAAGAGTGCCAGGTGTCCAAGTCCCACTTGAATTCTAGGTCGCGTTCCCAGCTCTGCATGTACATCGCTTTCTCAAGCGGTTCAGCTAGGGCGGAGTAAATCAGGGATATTCCCCCCTCATGTCCATAGCCGTGGAGCACCACTGTTCATATGGGGTAACAGTTAGAAGTGAGCATTTCCAGTTTTGAGGTGCAGTGGCTTAGTTTAAGGGGGGCCATTTGAGTTTAAAAAGTGTCCTATTGTATATAGCCCCTTGTCAAGCCACCACTGAAATGCCTTGATGTCCATCCCAGGCAGGAATAAAGAGTTATTGAAAATGTGGGCTAGGGGTTGCCAACTGGATGTGATGATGTTTAATTTATGTAACGTGTCGCATAGTGCCAATGAGTGAAAAGGTAGGGGACATGATCGGGGGCCTATATTTAGGAGGGCGCCAAATAAGAAATTCAATGGTGAACTTTGGGATAGCCTGTCTTTCCATTCCTATTCAATCAGGTTTAGGCCCTCTAGAATAAATGGCTGATATTTGGCTTAATTGTGCTGTCTGGTAGTACCACCAGAGGTTGGGCAGTCCTAAACCACCTTTCCGTCTGGGTCTGAAGAGGTTTTTGGGGGAAAATCTGTGATTTGATTTTCCCCAAGTAAATTGGATAATTGCTGACTGTAGGTTATGAATATGGGATTTGGGGACTGGTATGGGGAGTGAGCAGAAAAGGTATAGTAACCTGGGGAGGGGAATTTTTAGGGCATTCTAAGTTTCTTGAACATGGGTGGGTAATTGTGTTTATATAGTTGGTCAATATTGGATGTGAGGTGGACGTCTAGATAGGGGATGGAGGTAGAGCTCCAGGTAAAGGGGAAGTGATTCCTTAATCTTTCGATTAGGGCCGGGGGGAGGAGATATTGAGGGCAATCGATTTAGACATGTTAACTTGCAGTCCTGAGACCTGTCCAAAATTGTGAAGGAGTTGTATGATATTGGGAGTAGAGATGAGAGAAGAGGTGATGAAGAGGAGGACATCATTTGCGAATAGGGTGCATTTGTGTATGGAGTGGCCACATTTGACTCCATGGATGTCTGGGTGATTTCTAATGGCAGCAGCTAAAGTTTCAATACCTATTGCAAAAAGGAGGAGGGACAGTGGGCAGCCTTGTCTTGTTCCTTTGCTGATGGTGAAAGTGTCCAAGAGGTATCCTTGTAGTCTGACTTGTGCTCTGGGTTGGGAGTAGAGGGCTTTGAGGAGATTGATAAAATGTGCGCCAAAGCCCCACCTTTCTAAAATGCTGAATAAGTATGGCCAAGTGACAGTATAAAAGGCCTTTTGCAGGACAATGGATAGGAGAAAGCCTCCCTGTGAAGGGTTGCCGTCCCAGCTTGACTTTAGAATGGAAATTATATCTACAACCCTCCTTATCTGGTGAAGCCCATCTGATCTTTGTGGGCATAGGACCCTATGAAGGATTTTCGTCATTATTTTTAGGCTGTTATTGATTAATGAAATGGGTCTATAATTGATCACTTGGCTCTGGTCTTTGCCAGGTTTGGGGATGACAGATATGTATACTATATTAGCTGCAAGTCTTTATAAAGGGAATTGAAAAACCAGACCAAATAAGAGAACAGGACATCAGTAAAGGTCTTGTAGTACTGTGTCGAAAATCCGTCTGGACCAGGGGACACGGTGCATCTTGGATCAGCAGGAGGGCTCTGTGATTGGCCCATCTGATCACATGACGGCCAGGTCCAATCAAAGTCATGTGATATAAACAAACAGCCAGTTGCTAGGCAATCAGCTCTCCTCTCCTCAAACGGAAGTCGTGGCTGAGGAGAGGAGAGCAGATCGCTGCAGCCGGCTGGTGATCAGTGAGTATGAGCTGTTTTTTTATAGCTTTTTACTGACTCATCACCAGTCTAGTGTAAAACACACATGGCCCCACTCATGTCCCCAAAAGCACACATCCCCAAATAATAAAAACACATGTCCCCAAATAATAAAAACACATGTCCCCTACATATGTCCCACTAAAATGACATGTCCCAATGATTATCTGCACACATATGTCCATGATCATTTGCGTACATATGTCCATGATCACACAAACCAATTATTATACACTTAACTGATTTTTGTTTTACCAAAAACATGTTGCAAAATACATTTTGGCTTAAATTTATGAAAAAATTCGATTTTATTAGATTTCTTTTAAAATAGAAAGAAGAAAATATTGTTTTTTTTCCAAATTTCCGCTCTTTTTTCACTTACATTGCAAAAAAATAAAAAACGTCATGAATAAGAGTCATGAATAAATACCACCAAAATAAATCTCTATTTGTGCAAACAAAATGATAAAAATTTCATTTGGGTACAGTGTAGCATGACCACGCAATTGTCATTGAAATTGTGAGAGTGCTGAAAGCTGAAAATTGGGCCATGAAGGAAGGGGGCGAAAGTGCCCTGTATTGTAGTGGTTAAAGATAACAATGTATATATGTGCTATATAAAAAAAAAATTCCAGCAAATAATTTAAAATAGAAACATTGAACAGGAGATGAAAGTGTTAGATAATGATTATATAGGTTGAAATGAAAGGGTTAACCGCTTGAGATCCGCGCTATAGCCGAATGACAGCTACAGCATGGACCTGCTTTGCCGGGACTACATCTATTGATGTCGTCCCATGCACGAGCGGCCTGCGTGCTCTGTGATCAGTGAGTCTATGAGACTCACCTGATCACGGATCGGAGCAAGGGGTCGATCCCGACCCCTTACCACGTGATCAGCTGTCAGCCAATGACAGCTGATCATGTGATCACAACAGAGCCGGTAATCGGCTATTTTTCCTCCTCCCGCTGACAGCGCGAGGAGAAAAAAAAAGCTGATCACCGGCGGCCCTGAGAGTGACTTCAGTCCTGATCACGGACAAGTCATCAGTGCCCACCTGCCCCCTGTCAGTGCAACTTACTTATAGTAAAAGTGACACCCATCAGTACCACCCCTTAGTGCCCATAGTGCCACCCATTAGTGCCCATAGTGCCACCCATCAGTGCCCATAATGCCACCTATCAGTGCCCACAGTGCCACCTATCAGTACCCACAATCTGCCTCAACAACAGTGCTGCACCTCATATGCCACATATACGTGCCTATCAGTGTCATCTACCAGTGCCCATCAGTGCTCATCAGTGCCGCCCATCAGTGCCCAGCAGTGTCACCTATCAGAGCCACCTATCAGTGCCACCTATCAGTGCCCATCAGTCCCATCTATCAGTGGTACCTATCCATGCCCATCCGTGCCACCCATCTGTGCCACCCATCCGTGCCACCCATCCATGCCATCTTATCTGTGCCCATCTTTGCCCATCAGTGCCACCTTATCAGTGCCCATCAGTGCTGCCTTATCTGTGCCTATCAGTACCGCCTTATCTGTGCCTATCGGTGCCACCTTAACCATGCCTATCAGTGCCCACCAGTGCAGCCTATCAGTGCCCACCAGTGCAGCCTATAAGTGCCCACCAGTGCCGCCTCATCAGCGCATTTCAATGAAGGAGAAAAATGACCTGTTTGCAAAATTTTATAACAAACTATTAAACATGATTTTTTTTTTTTTTTGCATTTTTTTTGTTTGTTTAGCAAAAAATAAAACTCCCAGATGTAATTAAATACCACCAAAAGAAAGCTCTATTTATGGTAAAAAAATGATAAAAATTTCATTTGGGTACAGTGTTGTATGACCGCGCAATTGTCATTCAAAGTGCATCAGCGCTGAAAGCTGAAAATTGGTCTGGGCAGGAGGGGGGTTTAAGTGCCCAGTAAGCAAGTGGTAAAGTCGTAAAAAAAAGCATGTCCTGGTTAATTAAGAGTTAATTCCCTGTGCACACAATAAAAACTTTCCTTTGTCAGCTGCAGCTCTCTCACTCACAAATCTGTCTGACAGGGAATGCAGGAAATATATAGCTGCTATGTTACTTGTTTGTTGTTGTTTTAGCTTAAAATGTTACATTGAATTCTCACTGAGATTGTACGTCAGAGTGATCATACAGTGAGGATGGCTTCTGACTGGCTCCCAGTCATAGGATCTCATGGGCTGTGCACAGGAGCTGAGCAGAAGGAGATAAGAAAATTGCAGGGCATACAAGACTCATTCCTGCATACAGAGGATGGGGTTTTATGGACGTTTGTAAGATGCCCAAGGTAGGCAACTGGCTATGAATATACTAAGAGTGGCTGTTGGCTATTCACATGTGTAGCAGTAAGCTAACGACTTTATGCCAGGTTTTGCCTTACCAGGGCAGTTTTTGATGAATTTCTCAGTACACGTGTGCTGGATCAACCTCCTGGCATGCAGAATGTCGCTCATGACTAGTGTTAGAGGTGCCCTCTGGGCATTATCTAGTGCTTCTGTTTCTTCATTAGCTAAAAATGATCTTGAATTTTATTGAAACCAGAAACCTTTTATTTTGTTATTTCTAGTAGAGTATAGTAATAGTAAATTAGAATGTATTGCATTATCCATAAACATATTGAGATCAGTTTGTATAAGTAATAATAAACCAACAAGTAAGGCAATAGCTGTGTGCAATCAGTAAATAGCATCATTAGTAATGTAAAGTAAACATGTGTTCTTATTAGTATAGTAGATAGTTATGAAAAAGCATCTAACTGGGTTTGACAGGCTATTGGCTTGTCTAGGTCAGCCACATTAAAGAGCAAGGTCTTGTCTAAGGGACAGTGGGACTTGATTCTATTATCTATATTCCTTTAAATATCGTGCCTGGGGGGTGTCTATAGTATGCCTGTAAAGTGGCACAGTTTTCCCATGTTTAGAACAGTATTGCAGCAAAATGACATTTCTAAAGGAAAAAAGTAATTTAAAACTGATTGTGGCTGTAATGACTTGTCAGGTCTAGGCAATATAGATAACTATAGATATAGATAGCTCATTGAAAACCATGAATCAAAAATGTAAAAAAATAATTGTGTGGGGGGCCCCCCCAAAATCCATGCTAGGCTCTTCAGGTTTGGTATGGATTTTAAGGTTAAACCATGCACCACAATGTAAAAAAAATGGCTTAGGGATCCCCCCAAAATCCATACCAGACCCTTATCTGAGCATGCAACTTGGCAGGCTGCAGGAAAAGAGAGAGTGCCCCCCTCCTGAATCATACCAGGCCGCATGTCCTTAACATGGGGAGGGTGCTTTGGGGTCTGACCCCAAAGCAGCTTGTCCCCATGTTGATGGGGACAAGGGCCTCAGCCCCACAACCCTTGCCCGGTGGTTGTGGGTTATGCAGGTGGGAAGATTATCAGAATCTGGAAGCCCCCTTTAACAAGGGGACCACCAGATCCCCAGTGACCCTGCCCCCTCTGACGCCACGGGGACCCAATGCCATTTTTTTAAGTGAGTTTCATCTATATTGCAGAGACCCAACAATTCATTACAGCCGCACTCAGTTTTAAATGACTTTTTCCTTTAGAAATGTAATTTTGCTGCGGCACTTTTCTAAACACTGCAAAAATGCGCCACTTTACAGGTATACTATAGACACCCCCCCAAGCATGATAGTTAAAGGAATATTTCATTTTTATTGTTTCACTTTAAGCATTAAAAAATCACTGCTCCCGGAAAGTGTTGTCACATGAAAAGATATAATAAAATATTTATAAAAAAGAACTCACTTTTGTGAAATACTGCAAATTTATTCCACAGATGTTAAAATGGGTGGATGTGAGTGTCTGTAGATAAGTCTTCTCTTCTATACCTGTGATTCCCCACTCAGATCCAAAGTTTGAAGGATAAGTTCACCTTTACATAACAAAATAATAAATGCACTTCTTTTTTGCAGGTAAAAAAATGTGCATTTTTTTATTCTTTAAACAGGAGCCTGAAAAGCATTGCACCTGTGATTGTGGTGCAGTGTTATGCCGTGTACACACGACCAGACTTTTCGAGGGACTAAGTCTGACAGACTTTCGACGGAGTTCTGACGGAGTTCTGACAGAGTTCTGACGGACTTTCCGAATGAACGGACTTGGCCACACACAATCACACCAAAGTCCGACGGATTCGAACGTGATGACGTATGACTGGACTAGAATAAGGAAGTTCATAGCCAGTAGCCAATAGCTGCCCTAGCGTCGGTTTAAGTCCGTCAGACTAGCACACACACGAGCGGATTTCTGGGTCCGGCAGAGTTCTGTCGGAAAAATTTGAAATGCCGCATACACACGACCAGACTTATGTCCGACAGACTTTCGAAGGAGTTCTGCCGGAGTTCTGACAGAGTTCTGATGGACTTTCCGAATGAGCGGACTTGGCCACACACAATCACACCAAACTCCGACGGATTCGAACGTGATGACGTACGACTGGACTCGAATAAGGAAGTTCATAGCCAGTAGCCAATATTTGCCCTAGCGTCGGTTTTTGTCCGTCGGACTAGCATGCACACGAGCGGATTTCTCGGTAGGAACTGGGTCCGGCAGAGTTCTTGCGGAAAAATTTGAAGCATGTTCCATTTCTAAAGTCTGTCAGACTTTTGCGAATCAAAAGTCCATTGCAGCCCACACACGATTGAATAGTCTGCCAGAATCATTCCGTCAGACTTTTGATGTTGAAAAGTCCGGTCGTGTGTACGGGGCTAAACATGTTCCATTTCTAAAGTCTGTCAGACTTTTGCAAATCAAAAGTCCGCTGCAGCCCACACACGTTCGAATAGTCTGCCGGAATCATTCCGTCAGACTTTTGATGTTGAAAAGTCTGGTCGTGTGTACGGGGCATAAGAGGTTCTTCAAAAAAAGCAGAAAGTGGAATAACAATTGCCAAAGCAGCCAACACAGCTGATATGGGGCTTGGGGTAGGAATGGGCCCTACAGAGAAGCCTTTTAATTAAACTGTAAAACTTTTTTTGTAAAAGGACCAATGTTAGACCACAGAATTGGCACATATCTTCCTCTGTGCAGTAAGACACATTTGCTTAGCTGTCTTAGAAGTGTAACTGTATTTCCTTCTAAATGTATGCTACAGTCTGGAATTAAACCTGCATGTCCAATGCAGGCAAAAATCCCAAATCTTATGTTATGTCAAGAACAATGACACAGAGGGGTTTATTTACTGAAGGCAAATCCACTTTGCACTACAAGTGCACTGAAAGTGCACTGCAAGTGCACTTGGAAGTACACTTGGAAGTACAGTCCTTGTAGATCTGAGGGGGACATGCAAGGAAAATAAAAAAAAACAGCATTTTTGCTTGTACAAGATTGGATGATAAAATCAGCAGCGCGTCCCCTCACTTTAGATCTTCCCCTCAATTTTACAGTGACTGCACTTCCAAGTGCACTTTCAAGTACTTGTAATTCTGAGTGGATTTGCCTTTAGTAAATCAACCCATGTCACAGTTTACAGTGCATGCTGCTACAGGGAAAATTATTTGGGCACCCCATCAAACTTTTGCTATGGGGTCCTATGATTCTAAGTTACACCTCTGCTGGCAGTCCAAATCTTGTATTTTTGCATATGTTTTAATAGAAGGCAGATGACAATTCCATTCCCAATGATTTAGTTAGAACAGCTTTATGGACCACTAGCCGTTTCATCATATGTGCAGGTAAAAGTAGTTAATGTCAGTGGCTGTGATGACATTCATCAAAAGTGCTGACTACACTTGTCATTTACACCCCTGGGGTCCATTTATAGTGCCCAATGCACTATAGGTTCCCACAATGCAAACGTTTCATTATTGGATGAATGGCTAATGAATGAAAAGTCAGCCTCCTCCAATCACAGAATGCTTTGCATTGTGAGATGAAGCATGAGGTTGAGTGTCTATCACAGGTGTAGCCACTGATTTTAACCCCTACAATACCAGAATATCCCTTCTGCAGGGGTATTTGGGGACAGAGGGCTAAGCATTTCTATTGTAAACAACAGACATTCTGCTGATCTTGTGTTAGTAGAAGTTTGGTTAGAGGCGATTTGCGCTTTTCAGACTCCAGATTTTTCAAATTGTTTTACTACTGTTCAGTTTGAGCTTGTGGGTTTGTATCTGGTTTTCAGTGCATGTAGTCAGTTTGTATCTGGTTTTCAGTGCTTTCTGTGCTGACCATTTTGAAACCATGGTGCAGGTATGTACTCATTGTAGAGTTCATGCTGTTTGGGGGCTTGGTATTGGGGTTTATATTTTGACCTGAGCCCAGTCCATAAACAGAGCGAGGAGGAGTTCATGGACCAAGAATTGGTTACTCCAGCATGACCAAGTCTCTCATATGCCTCTGCTGCGTGAGATCAAGGAGAATAATCCTGATGATTTCAGGAATTATCTCAGGATGACGGACCCTGTTTTTCACTGTCCGTTGGCTTTGCTCACCCCTTATATCAGCAGGCGGGATACCTGCATGAAGCAAGCCATCACTCTGGAGCAGAGGCTAGTTACCACCTTGTGGTACATGGTGACTGGGAGAAGTCTCAATAGGCATTTCCCCCCAGGCTCTGGGGATCTTTATTCCAGAGACCTGTTCTGCCCTCATTCAGGTCCTGCAGAAGGACTAAATTAAGGTAAGTTTTCTCCTTTAACATCACATTATATGTATTTAATATTTGCTAATGTATTGTATTTATTTCATCATTCCCTAATTACTATGATTGGGATATGCTGTGAATGTCCCCTTTATCCTCATGCATGCTGGAAGTTGTTAATGCTCCTTTTTTGGCCTACATGCATATTTGCCTTCACTATCCTCCCCAGCATGCTATCCTGGGCCCATATAAACCTATAACCTATAACCTAGTCCCTTAACAATGTATATTGTCAGCCCCATTGTACTGCTTACCCCAAAACACCCCCTAAAATATGTCCAAATGTTATGTGTGTCCTTAAATTAATTTATAACCCCCCTCCCCCACCCCATAAAATGTGTCCAAATGTTATGTGTGTCCTTAAAATCCTTTATAGCCATACCTCTTCCTAAAATGTGTCCAAATGTTATGTGTGTCCTTAAATTCAGGCAGAGTGCTGGAGGCTTTTTTTTTTTTTTGGCCCCCAAAGTCATCTCAAACCCTTCCCCATTATTCAATTGTATCAATGAGCCTTTAGAGGGAGTGAGAAATCTAATAAGTGGGCCTTATATTTTTGGCATTTTAAATACTCCTTAAAATAAATACTGATGTTGTGCAAGACTGTTTTTGTGTAATCTGCTTGCAATGTTATTTGTAAAAGTACTTATATTTTTTTTTCTTGTTTGACTCCACAGTTTACTTCAACGCCACAGGAATGACAGACTGTGGCCTCCCATTTTGCTGACTGTGGGACTTTGCCAACTGTGGAGGGGCTATAGATGGGAAGCATGTCCACATTGTGCCACCACCCCACTTGGGGGCTTATTATTATAACAATAAGGGGTTTAATAGTGTAGTGTTAATGGCGGTGGTTTTGGCACACTATGTGGACATGGGGAAGAATGTCTGGATGTCGGGTGGAGGTGTCTTTGCCCAGATAGAGTTTTACCAGCATCTCAAGACTGGTGGAGCCACCTGATGTGGATAACGTGGAAGGACTCCCCTTTGTCTTTATTGCAGATAAAGCCTTAGGTCTGGGCAAGCACCTGATGAGGCCATTCCCCTAAAGGACCTTCACCCTGGAGAGGAGGGTTTTTACCTACCAGCTGGCCAGAGCGAGAAGAGTCATTGAGAATACCTTCGGGATAATGGCCAGCCAGTTCTGCCTGTTTCTAACAGCAATCCATATAGCCGACTACAAAATCAACCATATCATCGTATGCTGTTGCATACTGCACAATTATTTAAGAAAAAATTCACTGAATTATCTAACCTCAGTTGGGCCTGAGGCCAGACTTATTACAGACAATTCCCTGATGGGCCTGGATACTGGCCGTACTAGCTTGGCACCCCAAAGCACCTGTGAAGTTCGGGAGAAATATGTTAATTATTTTTTGGGTGGGGGGGCCATTGCAATGCAAATGTCTAATTTTTATTAATAAAAAAAGATTCAGATAAAATCTCGAAATTTCTTTATTGCTTGTTTTTCTTTTTGGCTGTCTCACAGGTGCTCCTAGTGCACTTGTAGTGCCAAGTGGATTTTCCTTTAGTAAATAAGGCCCAGTGTCACTGTAAACACAAAATTACTTACAAAACTGGTATAGGGCTTTGAAAGAAGAAGCCACACGTTGTTTTTCAAAAATTTTACTCTGTGCACATTCACATGTGCGTTTAGAAATATATATATTTTTTTGCTCATTATATTACTCACGCTACATAGGTGGTTGTGGGTGAGGTGAGTAAAGTGGGAGACTATTTGGAGTGGTAAAAGCACAAAATAAACATAATACAAAACATTGAAAGAACTTTGCTTTTTTTTCCGCATGGGTTCACTGTATAGACCAGCTCCCAATATTGACCTGAATAATGCAGCGGAGGCTTGCCCAATACGTCAATGATATCCTTTACAGCAAACTCTGGTTGTGTTTAAGGGAGGAAAGTGGTTGTATGCAATGAGACCATAGAGGAAATTTCAGAGAAAAGGAGATAGAGTAGGAATAAAGATAATACAAATAATACCAAGGCCTGCCATATTGTTGGAGGCTATATCAGAGGAGAACATTTGTGTGGGTGGAAACCAACCTGGGATAACCTACAAGGGAGCTTACATGTACCCATTTGCTGTCAAAGAGGGTTTTCATGTCTACCAAATCAACGAGGAGTAGAACAATGGTCAGACCAAGAGTGTTTGAGATGCTTTGTAGAGTCTTCCGTGGGCTTCTTTAGTCCTGAGGACGAGTATTTGGGGCAACCCTGGATGAGGAGTTGGATTGCGAATCTGTGTGTAGTGTACGCAGGAAGGCTTCTGCTTCAGAAGGATCCTGGAAGGAGAGTTGGTCCCCGTTGGGAGCTTTAAGGTGGAGAATTGCAGGGAAAGCTAAAGTGAATTTTACTTGTCAATGGTGGAGTTCCATGCAAATGTGTTTGAAGACTTTCCTTTTTTTTTGGAGACTTCAATGGACTAGTCTGCAAAAATTTGAATCTTAATTCCCTCTATCTGAAGGCATCTGGACTGCCCAAATTTTTGCAGGATGGCAGCTTTGTCCAAGGAATTCATGTATTTAGCGATGATCGGGCGAGGAGACTTTTGTCCGGTTGTGAATAGGAGTGGGCTTTATCTTCGGGTTGAACATGAGTTTGCCTCGAACATTGGATGTTCACCTGTTCGCCGAATGGCAAACAATTTGGGGTGTTCACGGCAAATTCGAAAGCCGCAAAACACCCTTTAAAAGTCTATGGGAGAAATCAAAAGCGCTAATTTTAAAGGTTAATATGCAAGTTATTGTCATAAAATGTGTTTGGGGACCTGGGTCCTGCCCCAGGGGACATGTATCAATGCAAAAAAAAGTTGTAAAAACTGATGTTTTTTCAGGAACAGTGATTTAAATAATGCTTAAAGTGAAACAATAAAAGTGTAATATTCCTTTAAATTTCGTACCTGGGGGGTGTCTACAGTATGCCTGTAAAGCATGTTTCCTGTATTTAGAACAGTCTGAGCGCAAAATGACATTTCTAAAGGAAAAAAAGTAATTTAAAACTACTCGCGGTAATAATGAATTGTTGGTCCAGGAAATACACATAAAAGTAATTGAAAAAAACCGGCATGGGATTCCCCCACAGGGGAACCCCGAACCAAAAATAAAAAGAAATGCATGGAGGTCCCCCCAAATTCCATTCCAGGCCCTCCAGGTCTGGTATGGATTTTAAGGGGAACCCAGTGCCAAAATAAAAAGAAAATGGTGTGGGGTCCCTCCAAAAATCCATACCAGACCCTTTACTGAGCACACAACCTGGCAGGCCACAGGAAAAGAGGGGGGACAAGAGATTGCCCCCCCTCCTGAACCGTACCAGGCCACATGCCCTCAACATGGGGAGGGTGCTTTGGGATAGCCCCCCCAAAGCACCTTGTCACCATGTTGAAGGGGAGAAGGGCCTCATCCCCACAACCCTTGCCCGGTGGTTGTGGGGGTCTGTGAGCGGGGGGCTTATTGGAATCTGGAAGCCCCCTTTAACAAGGGGACCCCCAGATCCTGCCCCCGTGTGAATTGGTAATGGGGTAAAAATGTACCCCTACCATTTCACAAAAAAGTGTAAAAAATAGCTGCTTTTTGACAATTCCTGGCAGGTTTTACAGGCCATTATGAGGGTTGTGCTGCAGGAGCTGATGAGGGAGACAGCTACTCCATGCGACGCCGGAACCGGAATTCATTAAGTGTCTTTAACAGTGTGTTCAAAGCTTGGTTCTCACTAGAACCTTTTATAGTATATTATAATTAACAATAGAAAACTCAATGTGTACTTAATGGTAATGGCCTTGCAGGTAGGGCACTTTGTTCCTTTCTTCTACTCCTTAGTATATTATTAAAAGAAAGGATTGTGCCTGCTCACATGTCCTCCTCAACCTGGTAGGATGTTGATGAGGACAGGGCCCTTGTCCTCACAACCTTGAGCAATGGTTGTGGTGGTCTGTGGGTGAAGGCTTATCAAAAACTGGAAGACCTCTTTAGTTAAAAGGGGGCCCCATACTATCCCCCCTAATTGAATAGGTATGGGGTACATAATACTCCTATTCATTCACAGAAAAAGTGTCGCCTAGAAAAAAAGACACCCAAATATTTCACAAGTCCTTTATTTGAAAAAAAATTGCTCAATCCATCATCAATCATGATGCTCACTACCCACTGTGTTTGTATGCATTAAAATGAGCTAAAATGTTTTGCCAGCACGGAAGCTGGCAACGCACATCTTTGTTACAACCAAACTATTGCGAAAGCCTGGAAAACTTCTGTACTCAGTTTTGAAGCAGTGAAACATTGCATGAACAACACTATGGTCAATGAGAAATTAACAGCTATACTCTCTGATACCCATGACCAGTTCCTGCTAGTTTGGCAACCCTGGATATACTACACTCATCCTTCACGCTTTAACCAATAGCTACTGACACTGTGATACTTTTAGCTTAGGCACATTGCTCTCTGAGGCCACTCTCTCTCTTCCCTTCTTTTTTTTTACTTTCTTTCCTCTTTTACGGCATTCTCACTTCTTAACCGAAGAGGTCCTTCTCACGCCGTATCTCTCTCTACACCTCAACTGACTGACACCCTACCAGCTTAGCAGCCTAGAGCAAGTTATAACTCTGTGCCTTTTTTCACAATTTTGAGGTTCTAGCTCTTCTGTTTTTAGTTTTTGATTGTACTGATCATTATGCTTCCTTTTTTTGAGAAGCGCTAGAACACTACTTTAATACAGAGGTTCAGTTTACCCATTGTAATTGTTTACTTACCATAATTGCCTTTCACCCCATTGTATTTTGGAATTGAACCTCAAGTTATGTCACATGTATCGGTTTATAATACTTGTTAGTTGGTTCTGCATACCTATGCTATTTGCAAATAAAAACCTTTGTAAAAGAAAATTAACTGAAAACATTGGCGTGTGTGCAATTATTGTGTGACATAGTAAAAGATTGCAGCTATCACCATGTTATTCTTTTGCATTTGTATGGCATAAAATGTGAATTTTAACATGTGTACAAAAAATTAACTAAAGGCTCCAGTATACAAGTGATACGCTTGCCATAGAAGGCTCAAATTTCAGATTGGAGTCACTGTTAAATTTTTCAGGAGCTGAACAAGAAAAATCAAGCTATGTATGGCTAGCATTAGTTTGCATAGATCTGGACATTAGCAAGCCAACTATGAATTAATTAGCAGTAACAACAAGAGTCATGACAACTGAAAGAGATTGTTGTTGATCTAGGACATGGGTCTTCAAACTATGGCCCTTCAGTTATTCAGAAACTACAATTCCCATCATGCCTAGTCATGTCTGTGAATGTCAGAGTTTTACAATGCCTCATGGGATGTGTAGTTTCACAACAGCTGGAGGGCCGTAGTTTGAGGATCCCTGATCTAGGACATTTTCAACACACTGGAAAATGAGCTCTGGGGATACAGGCCTTCTACTTCTTGTTATCTTTGCCCAACCTTGGCCAGCCTAGGAAGTAGCATTACAATTTACCAACCTACAGAACACTATAGAACATTTATCAGCTTTGAAATGCAGAGATGGAGCACAGAAAGAAAAAATAAACATGTTTCTAGATAACATAGAATTTAGCATTGCAAATGTGTATAAATAAAGACGTATTATATTAACAATAAGACATGGCAAAAGTGTTTCTTATTACATTATGACTTCGTCGTGACAACATAAGTAATTGCTGTTTTCCTTTAACGTAAATGCATTGTACAAACTCTATTATGAAAAGGCTATCATCTTAATTGAATAAACTGTAGAAACCACCATACAATAAAAAGTAACTGTCTAGTGGTAAATAATAATAATACATTTTTTTTCTTTTTTTGGTAGATCCATAACTAATTTCAAAGATAATTAATTAAATTCCAATACATAAATATAAAGCCTTCCAAATTAACCAAAAAAAATTAAATCAATGCATATTTCTTAGTTTGAAACAAAGATAACTTTTACATCTTGTGTTGGTTCAATCTGAAAGGTAAGGAAATTTCTTGAAAATATATGCATATGAAAATAATTAAGTTTAATTTAACAATATCGGACATTTCATCCCCTTCCTTCTGAGGCCAAATTGCAGCTCTCATTGCTGTCACACTTTGAATAACAATTGTGCAACACTGTATACATATAGCATTTTTATCATTTTCTTTTTTTTTTATACAAATAGAGCTTTCTTTTGGTGGTATTTAATCATTGTTGGGGTTTTTATTTTCTGCGAATTAAACCAAAAATTACAAACATTTTGAAATAAAAACGTTCTTTGTTTATGTTAGAACATTTTGCAAATAAATAATAATTAAAAAAAAAATCAGGTCAAAGTGTATACTTCTACATTTTCTTGGTGAAAGTAGCCCAAATCAGTATATATATATATATATATATATATATATATATATATATATATATATATATATATGCAAAGGGCATTGTGGAGTTTTGTGGTTTGCACTTTTTTTACTATATGTTTTGTTGAGCTTGACACTCATTTTTTACATGGCAAAAAATGTGTGTTTACTTCTTTGTTTGGGGAACCGCTAACAATAATAACACCAAAGCATGACTAGTTCATTTTAGGTGTATTAAGCGCATCAGCCCTGGAAGACTTTACTCCCTTCCTGATCAGAGCACTTTTTGCTATTTAGCACTGCGTTGTTTCAACTGACAATGGCGTGCAACGTTATTCTCAAACAAAATTGATGTAATTTTTTTTCCCACAAATAGAGCTTTTTTTTGTGGTATTTGATCACCTGTACGGTTTTTATTTTTTGCTCTATAAACAAAAAAGAGTGATAATTTTGAAAAAAAAAATGCATTTTTTTTTACTTTTTGCTATAATAAATATCCCCCAAAATATACCAAAAAAATATTTTTTTCCCCAGTTTAGGCCAATATGTATTCTTCTACATAGTTTTGTTAAAAAAAATCGCAATAAGCATATACTGATTGGTTTGCGCAAAAGTTATAGCGTCTATAGTATAGGGGATAGTTTGATGGCATTTTTATTATTAATTTTTTTTTACTAGTAATGGCGGTGATCTGAGATTTTTATCATGACTGCGACATTATGGCGGACACATCGGACAATTTTGATACAGTTTTAGGACCATTGGCATTTATACAGTGATCAGTGTTATAAAAATGCATTGATTACTGTAAAAATGTCACTGGCAGGGAAGGGGATAACACTTGGGGGCGATCAAGGCCTTAATTTTGTTCCCTAGTGTGTGTTTTAACTGAAGGGGGGAAGGGACTGTGTAGGGGAGATGACAGATCACTGTTCATACTTTGTATGAACAGACAATCTGTCTCTTCTACCCTCGGAGAAATGGAAACTGTGTCCCAGATCACAGATCCCAGTTCTCCGCCTGTCAGCAGTGATCGCTGGAGCCCGGCGGTGATCATGACCGCCAGGGCACTCTCATCGGCTCCAGGGTGGCCACAGGACGAAGTGACGTAACATAATGTTATTTTGCCCTGCTATACCATTCTGCTGCAGTACAACTGCGGTGGCTGGTCGGCAAGTGGTTAAGGTGTCCATACACTATACAATCTGAATGTACAATTTCTTTAAAATCTCCTTCAGAGATATATATTAGGAGTACACACCTATCTATCCAATCACTCTGTATCCAATCAAGCAAGCCCTTGTATTACATAGTTGATACGCAAAATAACAACCTCCTACGTAAAATAACTTTTCCAGTAAAGACAAAGATTTGCAGCCCCCTGTAGGCCGTTGAAGCCCACAGAACATGCTAGAAAAGAAGAAAAGAGGGTACACCAGCCTTGCGCATTACCTTTGTGAATGCATTTATTGAAATAAAACTGATGTATCCTCATAAACATTACAAAAATGGCTCTGAGGAAGAGGGGATCTCCTCTCGAAATGCATCAGCCATTTTGAGGGTCTTCTCAGGATTGGGACTATCTATGACACTGTGGATACTGATATGATATGCTTGACATAAGATAATGGTTTTTCAAAGGTAATGCACCAGGCTGGTACACCCTGTTTTCTTGTTTTTTACTACAAGCAGTAGTTGATGGCAGATCTAAGTGAGATTGTACACTCAGATTGTATATTGTATAGTGAGTTTTACAAACTTTCAGGTACACACTCTCCTGTTTTCAATACTACAGCACTGCTCCATATAGGCTGATATGTGATCACTTACAGTAGCTTCTGCCCACTCTGCCAAATGACCAAGTGATCCAAGAAGAAGCTACAAAACAATACTTCAGTAGAGGAAGATCCTGGCTGTGTATTCAGTGAGAATGGTGTTCATTAATTGCATGCAAATACAGAGGTAGGTGGGAGAAATCTCCTAGAATGGGAGGGCAGGTGCAGGGTGTGCGTTAATGAGGTCAGCTCTTGTGTCTTAATGGTTTTACCAACCTAAGGAACAGATACCAGGCAGTAAGGGAGGAGTTTTCTATATAACACACTGGAGTTGATGCCAGGCCTAGAAGACAGAAAAATATGTAGCGCTGGACTCCTGAAGAACACGCGCTATGTTTTTGTAAATTTAGTTTTTCCTAAGATCATAGTTGGGTTTTAGGGTTAATTTCAGTAAATTATGGTCTCAGCATCCATTTGGCTGGACTGTATTGTGTTCTGCCTGGTCATGGGTGTAGGTGTCACCTTTGGCAGGCATTGGAACGCGGTCTGTTTGGACGCATTGGGTACCAATCTCTCTCTCTGAGTCAGTGGGTACGTTGTCTCGCTGTGTATTCCCAGGAGAGGGTACTTAAGGTGCTAAGGTCATGTGATTTGAGGTTTGAGGTCCAAAAGTATGTTCTGACTCCCTGGTCCTGGTCCTCCTGACCAGCCCCCAGAGGCCCGCATGGCCTGGGGTGCAGATCCATCCATTTCCGAGTCTCGGGCCTGGCTAGCCCGAGGCACAGTAACTGGAAGGAGGGTTCCAAGGTGGTCCATTGCTGTCTCAGGTTTGGAGAGGCCCAGCAACTGAAAACGCAACCAGGGGAGGACTCTTCAGAAGAGGGCCATGCACAAGGCTGGCTGCTCGGTAAGAGCCTGGAAGCTAAGCTGAAAGGATACCAAGTGAATCCACATTCTTATGGTATCGCTGGACCGGCTGCAAGATACTGGTACTGTAAGAGAGTTCCTAATTTCACCCTTCAGTTACAACTAAGTTTCTGTGAGAAAATTTCTGTTCTATTTTAAAGTTCTACAATCAAGTCTGTGGCAGAGACTTTGCTATACTTAAAACACCTGTTGGTTGCTAAATTCTCCAAAAAGGGGATTTATCTGATAGTTGAAATATCCAGTTGTGAATGGCTATTCCCTGAATCACCTAGAGAGAGACATTTCAAGTGTTAGCAGTTCCAAGAGTACCTGAGCTTTACTACCCATACCCTCTATTCCCCACGGAGAGACTGTGTTCTCTTCGGAGTTTTGCAAATAAAAATTCCTAAAGGGATTGAAGTGTCAGTCTCTACAGTTTATTGGGCCATCAACCTCGGGAAACCCCTAGACGAGCACGAGGTGGAGAAGTTAACGGTGAGCCCAACAAAACTAGCCACTCCTTCGGGGGTCAGTGCTCAAATATTTTTCTTTTCTGCAACGGAGGTACATTAATGGTATATAGGGAAGCTATTATTTATAAAAACAAAAGTGAACTTAAAAAGGTTGTACCCTTAAAACACCTTTAAGCCTCTCATTTGATTCTATCACTTTTTACACTGGAATAAAGAGCCTTAATGCAATGATCAATTCTAGAGCTACTGGCTGCTTTATGAACACTACATTAGGTAAAGCTTTGTCAGTACCTACTAACAATAATGATGTACCTACACAAATACAGCTAATAGATGGAACTCCATAGGCCTGGGAGGAACAGGCAAAGGCAAAAGAAGACCTTGAGGGAGATTTTGGCTGTAGAAACGTAAGATGTCACTTATTTTAATAAGGAAGGCCACCAGTACATTCTTAGAATCGGTTCATGTGTTTTATGTATCCCTTCGTGACCCTCTATGGGAGTGTCATGGCAATATTGTAGTACTTCAGCAACTGCAGTAGGAGGGACATAAACTCTTTCTTTTTACAATAATAGTCCATTTTGATTGTTCATTGGGGGGGGTTTCAGCCATTGAAGAGGAATGGACCAACATTGCACAGGCCACAATCAATAACCTGATGGACTCTATGCGAAGGAGATGAGCTGCACTGAGTGAGGCAAATGGTGGTCACACTAGATACTGCGGACTGTTTTTCAGACCCCCCCCCCCCCCCCCCCGCAATACAGTAAAACTGCACATTTTAAAGTGGCCTTTTATTGGCCAGCCTAAGGCACACCTGTGCAGTAATCATGCGGTCTAATCTGGATATGCCACACCTGTGAGGTGGATAGATTATCTTGGCAAAGAAGTGCTCACTAACACAGATTTAAACAGATTTGTGAACATTATTTGAGTGAAATAGGCCTTTTGTGTACAAAGAAAAAGTTGTAGATCTTTACGTATGGCTCATGATAAATAGGGGGAAACACTTAAGTGTTGTGTTTAGAATTTTGCTCAGTGTATGTGTAATAAATTATGTGTCCAGGTCTGAGGTTCACCAGTCAATAAAGAGATCACGGTCCGTATCCTGACAAGATATGTTTGATAAGATGAGTGATCTCCATTGAATCTATCAGGTAATGCGACTTTGGGTTCAGGAGCAGCAGTATCTATTTCTGGATACGCCACACGTACTTCAGGCACAGGAGCAGGTGAAGGTGTATTAACCAGTTGGTCCAGTCTTGCTTGATTAGCTCGTAAGTTGGTTTGATTCGTTTGTAGGTCTTGCATAGACGCTGCCAGCATGCTTATCTGTTGAGTCAATGTCGCTAATGCTTCAGTTAACCCTGCGGACTCCATACTGGCTCAGTTGTTTTGTCAGTGTTTGGGTATGGGGAGCCCAATAGCAGGGTTATACATGGGAGGTGAATCCAGCCCAGTTTCCAAAAATGTGGTACAAAAGGGAAAGCCCAATAATCAAATCACCGTAGCAAAGGTCAGGTAGCAATATCACACAGGCAAGGA